>NC_138881.1:34622363-35222363 GCF_965194805.1 Balaenoptera borealis | reverse complement strand
TGACTTTGCTACCTCATTTTACAGTTGAAAAATCTAGGAGGTCCCAGGAGGTAAAGACGTGTACTCAAGGTCACGCAGCTAATCAGGAGCTGGGTCAAGAGCAAAAGCAGGGTGGTCAGGCCCTCGGCTGGGCACGTTTCCACCTCACCTCCCTGCACCCCCGAGCCAGCACCCGCAGAGGGGGCCGAGGGTGCGCTGCAAGTTCGAAGGAAGTGAGTTGGAGTTTTCAAATTAGCTGTGGATAAGTCACACATGGATGATCAGGAGCTGACTGCAGCCTGGGCTCTAACTGAGCTTTAAGTCAATATTATAAGCTTGAATATTTATGGGTATTTTAGTTTGTTTCCAAAAGCGGATGGAAAACACCAGAAAGGCAGGATTTACCATGCTTTCCCAGCATTTGTGCATTTTGATGTTGATGTGAGTGGACTGAAATCTGAAGGGAAACACAGAAAGAAGAGGGCGCCACTGGCTTCTCAGTTTTAGGGGAGTGAGGGGTGATTAGGGGACTCTGAGGTTGCAGAGCAAAAGGTGCTATTTGGCTGAGTGATTAACTCTCAACTTTGAAAAGCATTATGGGGCATTTTCCAGGAATGCCTTTGAGCTCTTTGGAGGAGAGTCCTAACTTCAGGTCTCCTCTCGCACATGGCAGTCACCTTCCCGCCCCAGCTCTGACATTCCTTGGCTATTGGAAATCTGACTTCCTTCCTTTCTCCTCATTTCTAGGGCACTCTTCAAATTAATTAAATTCTAATTAAATTGTATTTTTCCTTTGATAACTTAGCAGTGCCCTTGAGATTATCAGAGAAGATAAGAGCAAGGGCTTTAGACAGGAACTCTGGGATGGTGGCCTTGCTCTGTAATTTACTAGCTATGTGACCTTGAGTAAGTCACATCTTGATAAGCCTCATCTGTAAAATGGGAGTCCTGGGTGCCCCACAGACTTGTCTGGAGGATTAAATGAAGGATGCATATGGAAGGGCTTTGTAAACTGTGAAGTGCTATCCCCTAATGCACAGCGCCTGTAGTTCTTGTTACTGCTAGTGAGTTCTGGGCTGTTATACAGCCTGGTATGGGAATTTCGTGATTAATCTCCTCACTAAGACGAGCCTAAAAAAAGGTGTCATAGGTGAAGCTTGTCCTGAGCAATCGCCTCCTTGGGTCTCAGTTAAAGGTGACATTGTGCACTTACAGTGTGTCAGGCATTCTGCTAACAGCATGCACGGCTCCCTTTGTTAAATTCTTATAACAACCCTATGATGACAGGATCATTATTCCAGTTTCACTCACGCGGAAGCTGAGGCACAGAGTGGTTAAGACACTTGCCTGAAGTCACAAAGCTAATATGTGTCAGAGCCCGGAAATGAAACCAGGTGGGTCTTACTCCAGAGTCCTAGCTGCTCTCTAGAGTGGAAGATGGCATTTTCCAAAGCAGGCTGCCACAAAAGCTCCCATCCCGCAAGTAGTTCTACACTAGGACCCATCGAGGTGGAATCGAATTCCCCTCCCCTTGAATGTGGGCCAGCCTTAGTGATTCACAGGTAACCAGTAGAATGCGTTGGAAATGACGCCATGTGACTTCTGAGCTAGGTCGGAAAGAGCCTGCAGCTTCCTCCCGGGGCCCTTGGGACCCTTGCTCTCTAGATACTCTCTTTGCGGGTGTTCTTTCTCGAAACTCAGCCTCTATGCTATGAAAAGCCCAGACCACGTGGAGAAGCTGCGCGTAGACCCCTGTCTACAGTCCCAGGCTACACAGCCTCCTCGCCCAGGTGCCACACATGTAGCGAAGAAGCTTCCAGATAATCCAGCCTTCCGCCAGCAAGTCTTCCCAGCTGAAGCAGAGACAAGCGCCCCTGCTGTGCCCTGTCTGAATTTCTGACCCACAGCCTCCCTAAACATATAAAATGGTGTTGTTTCACTTCACTAAGTTTGGGGAGGTTTGTGATGCAGCGATAGATAACTGGAACAGCTGCTCTGCTATTCTCTGTCAGTTCTTTCCGGGCAATGCCCGCCTCCCTCCCCGATTGATCAGAACTCCCCACCGTGACGTCCTGGATGGTCCTGGCAAAATCGACCTCTTCTGTTTCCCATTCTCTTAAGACCCTGAACTCTCTGGATGAGAGAGGGAAATTCTGAGAGGGTTAACTACACTCAGCCCTGCTAAGCTATTTCCTGGTTAATCGTCAGCCTTACAAGATATCAGAGGGCCTTCTTTTGCTAATAGGCCTGTCTTCGTAAGAGATCTCAGGAGCCAGGCTGGCCAAGGATGAGAAATCCTGGCCCTTCACTGAACACATTTCTGGATGGGGGCTTGCTCAGACCCACAGAAAGGCTGCCCTGCTCTGCCTGTTGCTGGCTCTGGTGTGAAGCAGCCAAGAATGGCTTTCCTTTTGAAAAAGTCAAAGCAGTCTTAAGGGGAACCACACAGACACCAGGGACAAGACCATTATCGTAATGATCCAGACATTTCCCAATCATGCCTGATCTTGTCACATCTCCCAACCTTGCTCCCTGAGCTTCTCTTGTCCGAGGACTAGCACCCAGCTGGGAAACCTGAGGGTGGGACTCAGAGTCAGGAAGCTGATTACCTATTGGTGGATGGTAGTGACTGGAGGGGAGCACGGGCAGGAGGGGGGCTTCTGAGGGCCGGTCATGTTCCCTTTCTCTCGATCTGGGTGCTGCTTGCACAGTGTGTTCACCCTGTGACGACTCACTGAGCTGTGCACTTCTGCCTTGTGCATGTCTTCTGCGTGTATGTTACATATCAGTAACAAGAAAAAGAAAAAAGCAGACCAGCAATTCAGCTGCGGGGTTGAAACCTAAAATAAATGCTCGAGGAGCAATAACAGAGGACACGTGCCTAGCAGTTGGAGCAGTGAAGTCCTTCAGAGAACAGGCCATAGCTTTCATGCTGGCGTCACCAGTACCAACATGAAATCTGGCATACAGAAGGCGTCCAAGGAGTGTTCACTGACCCCGCCCCCCAACCCTTAGCCTCCCTTTCCTCCTTCCTACTCCTTACCTCGACTGACAGGAAAAGCCTTTCCAGAGGGCTCTTAGCTAATAATACCCACCCCCATAGCAAGATCTATATTTTCTCATACCTGCTCCCTGTCATTGTTGATACCTGAGATGATGCAGGACAGGTAAGGCGAAAACAAATGAAGATCCTAAAGTTCCCCAGGGGAACTTTAATCAAGATCTTTGCCTTCTTCTCCCAGCAAGCCCTCCACAGAGCTGTGAAGAAACAGCACTACATAGCGGATTGATGCTGTGTTGGGTGATTTACATGTACGAACTCTTTTCATCTTCATGACAACCCTGTGAGGTGGGGACTGCTATTAATCCCATTTATAGGCAGCTAAGCCGAGGCACAGAGAAGTTAAGCAACTTGCCCAAAGTCACACAGCTCGTAAGTGACAGAGCCTGGATTAAAGCCAGCAATCTGGCTCCAGAGTCTGTACTCTCAAGCCCTATGGAATCCTGTCCTTATGGAGATGACAATAACATATACTTGGGAGACATTTCCAAAATATTTGTTTGATAAATGCTGAATAACTGAATAGAGAATAGTTTATTCTACAACATAAAAAAAAAAAACCAGTGTTGGAGCCGGTGGTATTTTCAGCAACTGGGGGTGAAGTTGGGGAGAGGCTAGACAGGGGTTTGCTAGACCTCCGGGCCTAGCAAATAAGTGCTCCTTGGATCAGAGAAAACAAAATCTTACTCACAGAAGAAAGATCCCTTGCTTTTCCTCCACCCCCCTCAGGATCTGAACAGATAATCAGAGCGTGCAGACATTCAGCAGTAATCAATTAGTACCTACTTTAGATTAAATTGAGAATATGTAAATCGGGTGCCTCATCAAGGCTGCACACAGCCAGTGATTTGAGATGCAGGCACCCCGACGATGTGCTGCAAACATACCGAGTCTCTGCGACACAGAAGGGCATGCAAATCTCGTCCCACAGCCGAAAAATTTCTTGGACTGGGAAACCTGCTGTTCTTCTTTACACACACACACACACACACACACACACACACACACACACACACACCCCTACACACACACACACAGAAGCACATTAGCGCACATGCACTTTCCTTATCCACTCTTCTCCATCTTTCCAGAGGCACATATTTTCTTATATCATCAGAAAGAGCCCTCAGTGTAAAAACCCAGTGTCAGGATCAGAAACAGCACAGCATCCTTGAGCTCGATCCATCATTCCACGTCACCCCAGAGGTCTAGAAGTTAAGCCTTGTTTTGATGTTTGGAGACTGTTTTTATTTCTGACAGTGGTATAGATAAAATCAGTGGCTACATATGACTGGGCTTCCTGGATTCCCTTCCAAATTCTCAGAAAGGGAAATGTGAGAAGGGACGCCGATCAGATTTCAGAAGGTATTTCTGAGAGTTGGCCTGATGTGCAACCCAAGGGACAAGCGACATACTCTAGGATCAAACAAATTAGGAAAATAGGGCCCCGGACCAGCAAGCCTGGGCGGCAAAGGGGGTCTAAGCAATGAAAGATCTGACTGGAGCAGAGGCATTCATAAGGCAGGTTCTGTGCCAACCTGTCTATGGAGGGTCCCTGGGAGCACAAACAATAAAGCCCTAACTGCCTGAGCAGGAGCCCAGGGAAAATTATAGCCTGCACGCAGAGGGTATTTTCAGATAGTGGTCCCTAAACTGTCCTGTTGAGGCCTGGAAGATTGGTATCTTTCATGGAATTCTCTCAACAGGCAAATCAAGAGCGAGAAAGATGCTGATTGCCAGCCATGGAGTACGGCGTTGAGCTTACAGAATGACTGCTAAGAGGGGTCGCGTGGCCAGGGGGTTGAAGAAAACTGGCTGAGGAGGCCCACAAGTTCCACTGAGCCCAAGGTTAGGAGAGGCATGCCAATTGGAGCTGTGATTCTCACCTAGTCAGAAAGCTGAAATCTTTACATCATCTGAGCTTTCCCTGCCACCTTCTTCAGAGTGCTAAGGGCATAAATTTATTTATTTTTTTTTAACTTAATGAATTTCAGAGAAAAATGGCTTTGAGGAGAATTCTGAGCTATTCCTTGATAGCAAATAACCAACAAGTATTATTTGGCACCTCCCAGATGCTGTACCCTGTACTAGACATGAAAGTCAAGATATATGAAAGCTATAAATATATATTTCATAAATAAAGATATGAAAAGTAATCCTTGGTTAATTTGCATTCCAATTCAGAAGAAACACGTGAGTTCAAGAAAATGACCAAAAAGTAAGGGAGGGGCCAGAGACCAGAAATGGTGAAGAGCTGGTTATTTGGGAATCCTTAGAGCAGAGTTCAGAGACTTGTCCCTAACCTATGGGAAGAAGAATTTGAATTAAGGGAAAAGAGCAGAGAGGGAGGATATTCCCATGACAGAATGGACAAGAAGAGAATACTAATGAGGCCCACTCCCAGTTCATGCTGAATGTGGTAGATTAGAAACATGCTTACAAATTATTCGCCTCTCTGCATTCATTTCCCTGCAATGTGACACTGAAGCTCCTCCCATCAGAAGATGGGGTCTGTTTCCTTTCTCCTTGAATCTGAGTTGTCTACATGACTGGCTTTAGCCAATGGGACATTAACCAATGAGACACAGGCAGAGGTTTCAAAAGGACTAACACCTTGGGGTTTGTCCTTTTACTGCACTTGGGACCATTAGACCACCATGTAAATGAGCTTGAACTAACCTATTGGAGAGGCTACACGGAGAGAACTCAGAGGTTCTTTGGCAGAGGGATATTTTGATGAGAGCAGTATTTTAAGAAGAAATGAATGAGAGATTGGAAGGGTAGAGCTTAGAGTGGAGAAGCCTGGCTTGAAGGTGATCAGAGCTTGGATAAAGGAGGATCTAAAATCTCAAAGGTATTTCAGAGGAAGGAATAGAAAGTCATTAAGACTGATCAGGTATAAAGTAGTAAAGGATGGCTTCAAAGATGTCTCCAAAGTTTATCCTTTTTAAGCCTGGGAAAACAATGGTTTCAAAGGTATAGAATGGAAAGTTGGGAAGGGCAAGCAAATCAAGTGTGATTCAGTCAGAAATTTCACGGCTGTCAAAACATTGTTAGAACTCACTTAAAATTGTAATTTGTTGGAAGAATCAGTGTATTCTACAGAATGCAAGGGAAAGCTGACAACCCAAGCCTTAGAAAGGGCAAGAAAGAGGCTAAGCTTGGAGATCTCAGTAGCAAGATTTTCTGGATCTTCACTCCACCATGCCATTCCAGGATGCTCTTGTTCTCAACTGAGTTTGAATTCTTGAGAGTGAGGCTGTAGGCCACCCAACAGATGAGCTCCTGGGTCAGGTATTTGTGGATCCTGATCCAATCAGCTGTGGAGGAGGATGAGGATAATAAGTGTATAGGATGTACTCTCCAGAGCTATAAAGAGGCAGATGGGGGTTAGGGAGGAAATAATGGGCATCTCCCTAAAATAGGAGAGGATAATGAATGGGGGTGTGGGCAGGCTGAATTGGAAATGAAAATAGGAACTCCAAATGTGGATGTCCTGCTGGAAGTTTGAAACACAGGGCTAAATAGTTAGGCCAAGGTTTCAGATTTGAGTGACACTAGCCTATAAGTGATGGTGGACACCAGCAAATGATGATTAATTCATCTTCAAAGAGAGTAGTAAGAGAAGACCTTAGGATAGAGGCCAGGAGTCACGGGCAATGCCTGTACATGTGAAAGGAGAAAGTGGACCCACTAAAAGAGAAAGGGCAGAGTGAAAGCCTCAGAGAACGCGGTATGGAAATCAAGGCAGGGGAGACTGGTCAACTAAGTCTAATGAAATGGGGGTAGAAGAGACCGAGGACCATGAAAAAAATCCTTTGTATGTTTAGGTGATCATTGGTGACTTTTAGAAGAAGAAAATAGAGGATAATGGTTTACCCCTTTCCCCCAAGGGAAGGCAAGAAGTAAAACCATGGGAGGAGACTACAATGAAACACACCAGTTGGTTTGGCACTATTCTAAAAGCAAAGGGGCTCATTTTCTTTGAGAGCATAAAGATGGAGAGAGAAAGAATTGGAGGCATCTTCAAATGTCCACAAATCAGCCTTAGGAATGTCTTCTTTTGAGGAAAATAGTACCCAAATTCAAAGACTATACAAAGAGACTTCAGCTTTCCATATATCACCCATGGAGGTGTCATCCGACAGTTCTGGAACCATTGCCAAAAAGACTGGCTGAGACCCGTGTGATCTGCAGAGTCTAAGTTTCTGTAAAACATTTAGTCAAGCAGTTGGGTAACAGTCGAGTCAGTGGACTTGCCCTTATTACTCACGGGGATGCCCCTGGGGCTTTCTTCACTGCAGTTAATTTCCAGGACATGGCGCCACTAAATATTAGCATGTCCCTTCATGTTAATGGCAAATGGCAAGAGGCTCTCATAATTTAGATATTTTTATGGCTGTTCTGTGGGAGCTAATTTTGTCTAACAAAACCCCATTAAGTTTTAGCTCTATCCTTTTCCCTTCCTCCAACTCCCAGAACTGGGACTTATATGTTAATTGCAGCCAGTCTATGCTAATTAGGTTTCATTTCTGTTTCTTAAAGAGACAGATGCCACGGGGCCCTGCCCCAGTCATCACTCCCTCCCACCTCCACAGCCAGCTTTTCAGAGGTTAAACTCCAGACTGGGTGAAGAATACACGTAAGGCTCACACTTGAATTTGGAAGGCAGAGGGGTGGGTATTTCTGTATTTCCCACAACTTCCTTTGAAGAAGAAATGCTTCTTTTCCGTGAAATTCTATGTGTAGCATTTCTAATTGAGAAACAAATCAAAACACTATTAGATTCCTTAACTACACACAAAACTCAGGAAAATACCCCCAAGGCCTACTATAACCACTGCTTTGAACAGAACACCCTCAATCCTGAAGCTTTCATCTACCTGCTGTGACAAGCTCAGGCTCGTCACTAAAGGCTGAGTAAGGATTTGCAGGGCAAGAACTGCCCAAGCAAAAGAGCAACTTTCTGCATTAATGCTTGATTCATTCACTGAATGAGTGCTTTCTAGGAGCCCAATACACATTTGGGAGGAGAAAAAGATGGGTAAGACAAAGATCCTACTGTAAAAAAGTCTCCAGTTTAGTGGGAAGACATAATAATACTATTAATATTAAATACCTAGTATTTATAAATACCTAGTATTTATCAGGCACTACTGTGAACTCAGTTTACCTATATTATCACATTTTAATCATCACAACAATAATATGAGGTAAATATTTATCTGTCCATTACACAGATGGGAAAATTGAGGTTTAGAGAGGCATAGTATATCAGTTACCTAGTGCCACAAATTATGCTGTGCAACCCACCACAAAACTCAGTGACATACCATAATAAGGCTTATTTTTATTGAGCATGGGTCCGTGGGTCCACTTGGGAAGTTCTGCTTCAAGATGTGGGTCATCCTGGCTTGGCTGCAGGATGAGTTCAAGTCTGTTCCTGTGTATCTCATCCTCTTTGGACCCAACAGCTAACCTGGGGTGTGTTCTACTCATGATGATGGTAGAATCACAGGGCGACAACTGGAAACATACGATAGGCTCAGAACTCACTCACTGTCACTTTCACTCATATTCTATTAACCAATACAAGTCACATGGCAAGACTAACATCAATGGACAGGGAAGTATTTTATGCCCAACCAAGTGGGAGAAATTGTAAAGTCACATAGAAAAGGCCGTGGGTGTGTAATTCTAATAGAGGGAGGGTGCAAAAAATTTAAAACAGTGATCTAATCTGCACACACAGATCAAAATGGGTAGAACTGGGATTCGGACTCAGAATGATCAGGCTCTAAAGCCCATCCTTCTAATCATTAGGCTGCATGCAAACATCTAAGAACAAGGAAGTCAGGCAGCGGCAAACGAATAGTAATGACATTCTGACTGGGGGGTTGGGTCAGGTGTCACAGAGGGGATATCTGGGCATGAAGATGAAGAGGATTTTTGATAGGCAGAGACAAAAGTCAGGGCATTGCTGCTGCAGGAAACAGCGCGAGGATGGATGGAAGGATGTGATGTGATCACGAGACTGGAGTGGAGAGTTCCAAGGGATGATAAGGAGTGGTGAGAGCTGAGGATGGGAAGTCAGGATGAGATCAGAATGGAGTTGTGAGCACGGATGTGACATGATCAGATTTGGAATCTCTTGGGCCAGCTCTTCTCAAACTTTGTCGTGCATACAAATCCCCTGGGGATCTTGTTGAAATTCAGATTCTGATTCAGGAAGTCTTGTGGGGGAGCCTGGGATTCTGCATTTCAACAAGCTCTCTGGTGATGGTGACGCTGCTCTTTCACACTTGGAGTTGCAAGGCTCTGAGCAAACAGCCTGCTAGCCATTCAGGGTCAGGGATTATGTTTTCCTTCTCTTTGTTTCCACACAATGTCTCGCACGTTAGCTGATACATAACAGACCCACCATCGGGGTTGGAAGTTGCTGCTGCCCCTCCTGCCTTCCCTTCCTCCTAATCAGCCTCCTCTCCCTTCCCCAAGGCTGCCCGACTCAGTAAAAAGCCAAGGTTCTCCGACACCTTGTTGCATTAGCTACCTGCATACCTATGCTCTGGCCCATTTTCTCGTTAGGAAAGGAGAAAAACCAAGGGCTGCAAAAAGCAATCTTGTATTACTGGAGGTCTACGCAAATTCATTAGAGCTTTGGGGAAGCCATCTGAAGTTGATTGTGCTTGAAGGGGTTGCTGGCCCCCTCCCACTTCCTAATTTGATTTCACGGCTCTGCAATGAAGTCAGAATTAGAGCCACATTAAAGTTGGGAAGAGACAGAAAAAATTCTACCACCAATCAAGTTCTGAAACTTGCAAGGTGCCTTCTCCCAGTATCCCCAAGGAATCACCCATTTTACTAGCGTGAAAGGGACCTCAAGAGGGACCACGGGCTGAAAAATCCCATTGGATGCACTACAGAGAAGTCTCACATTTGTGGGTAAGGGGTTCTGGAAAAAGGAGGGAGTGAAATGCTGGAAGTCCTACTTCGGTTAGGACACACCTGAGGAATAGGTGGCTTTGGGGGTACTAGGTGAATGGCACTGGGGCTCATGCCTCAGGATGTCCTGACCTGACTGCCTGTCCTTGAGTTTAGAGATGTTCTTGAGTTTCATGAAGACAGAGTCCTTTAAGTTCAGATGGTGTTCAGGTGCCTGTCACAGATGTGGTGATCAGATCTGGAATCTCTTGGGCCAGCTCTTCTCAAAGAGCTCCCCTTGGCACGCACTCCTCTATCCTGCAGGCATTTACAGCGAACACCTGCCAAGGATTCTGGCCATGGGAGCACATTCAGGACCCTAAGAAGGCAAACTGGAGTCTATACCCTGGAAGCTGTCCTCAGCCAATGAGTTGGTGGATATATACACTGGCCTCCTCACTTCTTGATTGGGATAACTCTGGGGCATATTCTACTATCGCCCAGAGGTCCCCAGCTGGATTGAGCTCCAATGGGGAGCCCACAGAGGTCACTTGCTTGATAACACACCTTGTATCGGTGTCCTTTCTTTCCCCGCCTCACTTCTTCATTCCTCTATCAGAGCTTCTTAGGATTAACTTCTAAATAAACACCTCACACTCAAATCTTTGTCTTAGGATCTGCTTCTGGGGGACCCCAAGCTAAGACAGTGTCCCAAACGTCCTCCATTAAAATGCTACCACTCCAGCGTGGCACAGATTCAGGGGTTCAGGAATGAGTGGGGCTTTCTGAGTGAACACGTTATGAGGGAAATGTGGCAGAGGAACTCAGGATAATCCCCTGGGCAAGGATGGGAGTAGAGGGCGTGTTGCGGGGCTGTGGGAACTAGGTGCAGGACGTGTGACACAGGTCGCTGATTGCCAGGTGGAAAGATGCCAGCTCATCTGTCATTGCAGTTCTGCTTGAAGTTTATCCTATTCTTGGGTTTTCATTGCTAAATGGGAAAGATGAATGGGTTCCCTTAAGACATAGGGTTTGAGTTTTGCCTTGCCTTTTCCTGGGTGTATATCCTAGTCATTTTGTTTTTCAGTGATGTCCTTGGATGTAATTGGAGATAATAATAATGCACATTGAACCAAGCTGTAAGGAGCCTGGGGTAAAGAAGAACCCCCAGGCTCTGCAGGCCTGGGTCTAAACCTCTGTTTTGCCCTTTCGTTGCTGGCTGACCTTGTGCCAATTACCTAATATCTCTGAGACCCTGTCTTTATAAAATAGAGAAATAACATTAATTTGAATCACATGACATCGCCTACATTTGATATTCTGAGCTACAGAAACGGCAATTTCATGTGGTTCAACCTAAGACCTATCTTGCAAAGGTTGATGTGAGGATTTAAATTAATAACCGAAAAGCATCTAGTATACTGACACGCACATTATAGGCACCCAATGTACCATTGTAGCTGCTATGACTATTATTATTGAGATAATATCTTACGGAGATCACACTGTAAAAAGTATAAAACCCTACTCAGATTTTGAATAAATACTGATAATAACATCCCACTGCCCAAGGACCCTGTTTACTCGTCTAAACACCAACCAAGATCAAAACAAAGCAGCAATCACTGGACATCCAGATGCTGGGAGAACATACCAGGCTTTGCGTGTTTCCCAGCTCCCTGCAGAATACAATTTTTTTTTTGTTTGTATTTCCAAATGCCATAATGAAACCATTGTGAATAAAAGAATAAGAGGTGATTTCAGCTTCCATCCTTTGTGAGGCTCAGATTTAAAACATAAAGAAGGGCCCAGCAAAATTAACTTTATCATTTTAAGAAACAACCATTGAAACAGCCATTGTGAATATATTCATTATTATACAATGCCGAGCGCTGTGCACCAGTGCGCGCGGCATCTGTCTGCTCACTAATTCTCCCGTTATTATTACCCACTGAAAGGGCAGGCGGGAGAGAATTCCAGGCAATCTCCCTCAGCAGAGGTTTGCGGGTTTCATGGAGCACTCAAAACTCCCCCAAATGTGCTCCTTGAGCATTTGGCTTGCTAATCTTGTTGACAGGACAGAAAAAAATCGAAAATAGCTAATGGCCTTAATTTTCTTATACCTGACAGCTAACCAATTCATCCCATCCCAAACAGTTACTCATCTGATTCCCCCCTTCTCCCTCTCCCTCTCCCTCTCTCTCTCAAAAACACAAACACACAACACTCCTCTTTTCCAAACCTGTCAGTCACAGCCATGTGTTCGTGCATGCACACATGTGCATGAGTGAGTGAGTGTGTGTGTGTGCGTGAGAGAGAGAGAGAGGGAGAGAGATGGGGCTTAATTGTATTTCTTTGCCTCTCAGGAAGGTTACAAATCACAGATGCAAAGAGGCTACTAAGATTCCAAGCTGGGAAGGACAGACAGAATGGTCTCATCAAAGTCCTAGGGCAACTAGGCACAACCAGGACAACACGTGGTATAGATCACTCAAGGTGACCATGGGGAATAAGACAGAGAAACGAAAGAGTCGGACCTGCAAGGAGATCTGGTGAATGTCTGGTGGGCTGTGGGGCCTGGTGGTGACAGCTGCCCTTGCAGATTGTTTCCAGGAAAGCGAGAAGCTCAGGCAAGGCAGGAGGTTCTGGAAAGGGCACCAGGTACTGCTGTGTCAGGATCCAGGATCACGGGGAGCACCCAGAGAGGAATCTGGTGAAAAGGCATTTAGAATTTGTGGCTTCTCTTTCATTCCCCTTCTCTGGTTCCCATTGCTGGCTTAAACTCTTTCAACTGGACCCAGGGCTGTATGTGTGAACCTGAAAAGTACAAGAGCAGTGGCAGCTGTAGCTGCGCTGAATGAAATGGAACTATCCTTTGTGTGTGTACGCGCGCGCGCGCGTGTGCGTGCATGGGTGTGTGTGTGTGTGTGTGTGTGTGTGTGTGTGTGTGTGTGTTAGGGGTGGGCTGGTTCTGCATTTTAAAGGGATGGATTAATGGCTAAATGGCTGTTCTATGCTTTAAAGGGCCAGCTGTTCAGTGGTTAGTATTACAAGATTTATCTCTTGGAATGGTTTTTTTTAAATCACCCCTCCCCTTCCCCAGCTGTAGGCTTGTTGTTATGGGAGAAGAAAAACATTGTCTGGGTGGAGGAAAAGCACCCGAATGTGTAACTTAGACGCTTCCTGTACAGCAGATGCCTGGACAATGTCTCCCTCCAAGGGGTTCCTCTAAATTTCTTCAATTTTCTGGATTTCCTGGATAACATGGATTCTCCTCAAAAACATCAGAGACTGACTGGCGAGCTCCTGGAAGACAGTGATCCTATTTTCATTTATATCTGTGTTCTGTCCTCCCTTCTGCCCTAGGCTTGAAGCGGTCCCCATCTAACTTCCCCACCCCCACCTCCTCTCCTCAATTCTGTCCTCTGCTTCCCACTTCCTTCTCCGCTGCTACCTCTCCACAGGCTGTTCCTTCAGCTCCAGTGCTTCCCGCCTTGCTCTCAAGATGCCTATGTATGCCCTTTGAATAGTCGGGAAGCCCCCTTCCTCCAAAAAGGCTTCCCTCCCTCCCTCCCTCCACTGAGCTCCTACGGCTCTAAGCACAAGGGCTGCCCGGAGACGCCCTGCCACTGTGCAGGTCCCCGTTCTGTCCTTGCACCCTCCTTCCGGAAGACGGGGGTCCTCATCCTTGTTTTATTTCTTGCCCTCTTCTTCCTACAGCCTGACTCCAGCTGGGGAGTTGGGTGCCCAGGGACTCCCCACGATCGATGACAACAGACTGAGGGGCAGCTGCAAAACAACTGGAACAAATCAAACCAAGGCCAAACGTTAACTGCCCCTGGCAACTTCTCCTCTTGGGCCTCTCTCGCAGGCCCCAGAAAGGCTAAAGGTTCAGGTCATAAAATCCAAACTCCCAGACCCACAAATCATCGTTTCCAGCCTGAAGGAGACACCCAACCCAGCCAAGGTCTTTCTGGACACACATTAGTCATCGGAGTGGCCCTCCCCACCTCAGGGTCCTGTCACTTCCACTCTCCTCTGATTGCCCCAGGACTGGTGGTCAAATAAATGGTCCGGGAGGTTCTAAGGGAGACCTGGGTCCTCCCTGGAATTGTCGGTTCCAGGCAGCTAATAACTCTAGTCTCCTGAGCCACCAACCACAGGTTGGTTTCAGCTCCTGAGGTGGAGGCCAGAAGACCTCACACACCCACACACGCGCAAGGGCCAGAGTTCCCTGCTGTGAGCAGATGCAGCCTGAGCCACGACCTACCCACACGTGTCCGGATGGGATTTGTCCTCCCAGAAGAAGCCATCTAGAGCCTGCTCTTTTAAAAGGCTTGCCTTTCCCTCTTTAATAAAAACCCATATTCAAACATGGGACATGATGTCACAGACAGATTATGAAGGGATCCTCAGCTTTGCAAAATATCCACTAAGGGGCTCTCTGGGGTTATGAGATACCCGACTCTAGCAGTGAGAACGCAATAGAAGGTAGAAGTTGAGACCATTGACAGGAGGGACTGTCATTTAGGCTCATTCTTAACACTGCCACTGACTAGCTATGTGACCATAAGCAAGTCACCTTTCAGCTCTATGCCTCAGTTTCTGCATCTGTTAAATGGGGGCAATAATTGCAGCAACCTCATAAAGTTGATTTGATTTCTTCGATCTCCAAACTTCCTATTGACTTTGATTATTAAAAAGAACCACAATAGCAAGCAAAGTACTAGTCCTTTAAATATTGTCCATTTGTGGGGAAAGAAAATAAAGGAATTAGATTGGAAATCCGGTGGGGTTTTTTTGGTCTATTTAGTTTCTATTTCCTGATTTCCCCCAGGGCACCACCCTTCCCCCACTCTTAGTCCTGTGATTTGGGCAGGGTTATGTAGTGGTGTGCTGGCGACCACTTCTACTAGCTCTGCTTGTGATCGTGCCATCTCTTCCAAACTCCGTGTTCAATATGCATCATGACGGCAACTTGAACTCAGCCATGGTGAGAGTATTTATACCACTGACCTTGGCAAAGCCTACAAATAAGCAACTTCCTCCTCTCACCCCAGAGCTGGTTGTTAAAAGTTTACCAGCACAACCCTGGGCTTATACCCCATTCCATAGACATATGATCCAAGAATGGCCAATCAGCATATTTCAACTTCCTAGCTTTAGTGACAGGTTCAGAGATGGATGCATGTCCAGAGCCAGGCCAATGACAGGCAATCTTGAGACATTTGTTGGAAAAATTCGGAGAAAAGGTTCTTTTTAGTGGGAATGTATGCATGAAACTGGTAATGTCGAATTTACCAATATATGGAGGTGGTCCCACCTGAAAGAAGGAAAGAACAAGATACCAAGTGCTGGTGACTAGGCTGGACTAACCCTTGGATTTAAAAGGAAAGTGACACAATAAATTCTCCCCTCCTTTTTCTTGATAAGCCAGTTGGAGTTAGAGTTCTGTCATGTGCAACCCAGGATCCACAATAACAGAGCTGTGTTACACGTTATCTCACGTCAGGTTTTATCTATTTGTGGTAGATACTTTAATGGCTACAAATTCCTCCTCTCCCAGTAGGCATACTCCTTTGCAATGTGATTTTGCAGCTTCTTCCTTCAAATAGTAGACTCTCCCTGGAATCTGAGCTGGGCTTGTGACTTGTTTTGGCTGACAGAATGTACCAGTAGCGATCCTCTACAACTTCTGAAATAGGCTCCTGGAGATCTTGTGGCCTCCACCTCTGCTCGCTTGGAATCCTGAGACCACTATGATCTGACACCACCATCCATGTGGGATGAAGGAGCACAAAGAAAGGGATGCTCAGCTGACCCAGGTATCCCTACTGAGCCCAACGCCCAGCCAACTCTAGAGCTGAACGCAGCCCATGGAGCGAGCCTAGTCAAGACCAACAAAGAACCTGCAGCCAATGCACAGAATCAAGAAAAATAATAAATCACTGGAGGGACCTTCAAGATGGCGGATGAGTAAGACGTGGAGATCACCTACCTCCCCACAAATACATCAGAAATACACCTACATGTGGAACAACTCCTACAGAACATCTACCGAACGCTGGCAAAAGACCTCAAACTTCCCAAAAGACAAGAAACTCCCCACATAACTGGCCGTGTGGCTGACAGGGTCTTGGTGCTCCGGCCGGGGGTCAGGCCTGAGGCTCTGAGGTGGGAGAGCCGAGTTCAGGACATTGGTCCACCAGAGACCTCCCGGCTCCAAGTAATATCAAACAGTGAAAGCTTTCCCAGAGATCTCCATCTCAACACTAAGACCCAGCTCCATTCAACAACCAGCAAGCTACAGTGCTGGACACCCTATGCCAAACAACTAACAAGACAGGAACACAACCCCACCCATTAGCAGAGAGGCTGCCTAAAATCATAATAAGGTCACAGACACCCCAAAACACACCACCAGACGTTGTCCTGCCCACCAGAAAGACAAGATCCACCCCACCCACCAGAACAAAGGCACCAGTCCCCTCCACCAGGAAGCCTACAAAACCCACTGAACCAACCTTAGCCACTGGGGGCAGACACCAAAAACAACGGGAACTACGAACCTGCAGCCTGAGAAAAGGAGACCAGCAAACACAGTAAGTTAAGCAAAGTGAGAAGACAGAGAAACACATAGCAGATGAAGGAGCAAGGCAAAAACCCACCAGACCTAACAAATGAAGAGGAAATAGGCAGTCTACCTGAAAAAGAATTCAGAGTAACAATAGTAAACATGATCCAAAATCTTGGAAATAGAATGGAGAAAATACAAGAAATGTTTAACAAGGACCTGGAAGAATTAAAAAGCAAACAAACAATGATGAACAACACAATAAATGAAATTAAAAATTCTCTAGAAGGAATCAATAGCAGAATAACTGAGGCAGAAGAATGGATAAGTGACCTGGAAGATAAAATAGTGGAAATAAATACCACAGAGCAGAATAAAGAAAAAAGAATGAAAAGAATTGAGGACAGTCTCAGAGACCTCTGGGACAACATTAAACGCACCAACATTCGAATTATAGGGGTCCCAGAAGAAGAAGAGAAAACGAAAGGGACTGAGAAAATATTTGAAGAGATTATAGTTGAAAACTTCCCTAACATGGGAAACGACATAGTCAATCAAGTCCAGGAAGCGCAGAGAGTCCCATACAGGATAAATCCAAGGAGAAACATGCCAAGACACATATTAATCAGACTATCAAAAATTAAATACCAAGAAAAAATATTAAAAGCAGCAATGGAAAAACAAAAAATAACATAAAAGGGAATCCCCATAAGGTTAACAGCTGATCTTTCAGCAGAAATTCTGCAAGCCAGAAGGGAGTGGCAGGACATATTTAAAGTGATGAAAGGGAAAAACCTACAACCAAGATTACTCTACCCAGCAAGGATCTCATTCAGATTCGACAGAGAAATTAAAACCTTTACAGACAAGCAAAAGCTAAGAGAGTTCAGCACCACCAAACCAGCTTTACAACAAATGCTAAAAGAACTTCTCTAGGTAGGAAACACAAGAGAAGGGAAAGACCTACAATAACAAACCCAAAACAATTAAGAAAATGGTAATAGGGACATACATATCGATAACCTCCTTAAATGTAAATGGATTAAATGCTCCAACCAAAAGACATAGACTGGCTGAATGGATCCAAAAACAAGACCCGTATATATGCTGTCTACAAGAGACCCACTTCACACCTAGGGACACATTCAGACTGAAAGTGAGGGGATGGAAAAAGATATTCCATGCAAATGGAAATCAAAAGAAAGCTGGAGTAGCAATTCTCATATCAGACAAAATAGACTTTAAAATAAAGACTATTACAAGAGACAAAGAAGGACACTGCATAATGATGAAGGGATCAATCCAAAAAGAAGATATAACAATTGTGAATGTTTATGCACCCAACATAGGAGCACCTCAATACATAACGCAAATGCTAACAGTCATAAAAGGGGAAATTGACAGTAACACAAACAGTAGGGGACTTTAACACCCCGCTTTCACCAATGGACAGATCATCCAAAATGAAAATAAATAAGGAAACACAAGCTTTAAATGACACATTAAACAAGATGGACTTACTTGATATTTATAGGACATTCCAACGAAAAACTACAGAATACACTTTCTTCTCAAGTGCTCATGGAACATTCTCAGGCTAGATCATATCTTGGGTCACAAATCAAGCCTTGGTAAATTTAAGAAAATTGAAATCCTATCAAGTATCTTTTCTGACAAGAACGTTATGAGACTAGATATCAATTACAGGAAAAAATCTGTAAAAAATACAAACACATGGAGGCTAGACAATAGACTACTAAATAACCAAGAGATCACTGAAGAAATCAAAGAGGAAATCAAAAAATACCTAGAAACAAATGACAATGAAAACACGACAACCCAAAACCTATGGGATGCAGCAAAAGCAGTTCTAAGAGGGAAGTTTATAGCAATACAATCCTACCTCAAGAAACAAGAAACATCTCAAATAAACAACCTAAACTTACACCTAAAGCAATTAGAGAAAGAAGAACTAAAAAACCCCAAAGTTAGCAGAAGGAAAGGAAACATGAAGATCAGATCAGAAATAAATGAAAAAGAAATGAAGGAAATGATTGCAAAGATCAATCAAACTAAAACCTGATTCTTTGAGAAAATAAACAAAATTGATAAACCATTAGCCAGACTCATCAAGAAAAAAAGGGAGAAGACTCAAATCAATAGAATTAGAAATGAAAAAGGAGAAGTAACAACTGACACTGCAGAAATACAAAGGATCATGAGAGATTACTACAAGCAACTGTATGCCAATAAAATGGACAACCTGGAAAAATGGACAAATTCTTAGAAAAGCACAACCTTCTGAGACTGAACCAAGAAGAAATAGAAAATATAAAGAGATGAATCACAAGCACTGAAATTGAAACTGTGATTAAAAATCTTCCAATAAACAAAAGTCCAGGACCAGATGGCTTCACAGGTGAATTCTATCAAACACTTAGAGAAGAGCTAACACCTACCCTTCTCAAACTCTTCCAAAATATAGCAGAGAGAGGAACACTCCCAAACTCATTTTAAGACGCCACCATCACCGTGATACCAAAACCAGACAAAGATGCCACAAAAAAAAAAACTACAGGACAATATCACTGATGAACATAGATGCAAAAAACCTCAACAAAATACTAGCAAACAGAATCCAACAGCACATTAAAAGGATCATACACCATGACCAAGTGGGGTTTATCCCAGGAATGCAAGGATTCTGCAATATACGCAAATCAATCAATGTGATAATCCATTGTAACAAATTGAAGGAGAAAAAACATATGACCATCTCAAGAGATGCAGAAAAAGCTTTGGACAAAATTCAACACTGACTTATGGTAAAAATCCTCCAGAATGTAGGCATAGAGGGAACGTACCTCAATGTAATAAAGGCCATATAAGACAAACCCACAGCCAACATCATTCTCAATGGTGAAAAACTGAAACCATTTCCTCTAAGATCAGGAACAAGACAAGGCTGCCCACTCTCACCACTAGTATTCAACATAGTTTTGGAAGTTTTAGCCGCAATAAACAGAGAAGAAAAAGAAATAAAAGGAATCCAAATTGGAAAAGAAGAAGTAAAACTGTCACTGTTTTCAGATGACATGGTACTACACATAGAGAATCCTAAAGATGCTACCAGCAAGCTACTAGAGCTAATCAATGAATCTGGTAAAGTAGTAGGATATAAAATTAATGCACAGAAATCTCTTGCATTTCTATACACTAATGATGAAAAATCTGAAAGAGAAATTAAGGAAACACACCCATTTACCACTGCAACAAAAAGAATAAAATACCTAGGAATAAACCTACCTGAGGAGACAAAAGACCTGTATGCAGAAAACTATAGGACGCTGATGAAAGAAATTAAAGATGATACAAACAGATGGAGACATATACCATGTTCTTGGATTGGAAGAATCAACATTGTGAAAATGACTCTACTACCCAAAGCAATCTACAGATTCAATACAATCCCTATCAAACTACCAATGGCATTTTTCACAAAACTAGAGCAAAATATTTCATAATTTATATGGAAACACAAAAGACCCCGAACAGCCAAAGCAATCTTGAGAAAGAAAAATGGAGATGGAGGAACCAGGCTCCTGCACTTCAGACTATACTACAAAGCTACAGTAATCAAGACAGTATGGTACTGGCACCAAAACAGAAATATAGATCAATGGAAAAGGATAGAAAGCCCAGAGATAAACCCACGCACCTATGGCCAACTAATCTATGATGAAGGAGGCAAGGATATACAATGGAGAAAAGACAGCCTCTTCAATAAGTGGTGCTGGGAAAACTGGACAGCTACATGTAAAAGAATGAAATTAGAACACTCCCTAACACCATACACAAAAATAAACTCAAAATGGATTAAAGACCTCAATGTAAGGCCAGACACTATAAAACTCTTAGAGGAAAACATAAGCAGAACACACTACAACATAAATCACAGCAAGATCCTTTTTGACCCACCTCCTAGAGAAATGGAAATAAAAAGAAAAATAAACACATGGGACCTAAGGGAAACTTAACAGGTTTTGCACAGCGAAGGAAACCATAAGCCAGACGAAAAGACAACCCTCAGAATGGGAGAAAATATTTGCAAACGAAAAAACTGACAAAGGATTAATCTCCAAAATTTACAAGCAGCTCATGCAGCTCAATACCAAAAAACCAAACAACCCAATCCAAAAACGGGCAGAAGACCTAAATAGACATTTCTCCAAAGAAGACATACAGATTGCCAACAAACACATGAAAGAATGCTCAACATCACTAATCATTAGAGAAATGCAGATCACAACTACACTGAGGCATGACCTCCCACCAGTCAGAATGGCCATCATCAAAAAATCTACAAACAATAAATCTTGGAGAGGGTGTGGAGAAAAGGGAACACTCTTGCACTGTTGGTGGGAATGTAAATTGATACAGCCACTATGGAGAACAGTATGGAGTTTCCTTACAAAACTAAAAATAGAACTACCATACGACCCAGCAATCCCACTACTGGGCATATACCCTGAGAAAACCATAATTCAAAAAGAGCCATGTACCACAATGTTCATTGCAGCTCTATGTACAATAACCAGGTCTTGGAAGCAACCTAAGTGTCCACTGACAGATGAATGGATAAAGAAGAGGTGGCACATATATACAATGGAATATTACTCAGCCATAAAAAGAAATGAAATTGAGTTATTTGTAGTGAGGTGGATGGACCTAGAGTCTGTCATACAGAGTGAAGTAAGTCAGAAAGAGAAAAGCAAATACCATATCCTAACACATATATATGGAATCTAAAAAAAAAAAAATGGTTCTGAAGAACCTAGGGGCACGACGGGAATCAAGACGCAGATGTAGAGAATGGACTTGAGGACCCGGGGAGGGGGAAGGGTAAGCTGGGACAAAGTGAGAGAGTGGCATGGGCATATATACACTACCAAATGTAAAATAGATAGCTAGTGGGAAGCAGTCGCATAGCACAGGGAGATCAGGTGCTTTGTGTCCACCTAGAGGGGTGGGATAGGGAGGGTGGGAGGGAGATGCAAAAGGGAGGAGATATGGGGATATATGTATATGTATAGCTGATTCACTTCGTTATAAAGCAGAAACTAACACACCATTGTAAAGCAATTATACTCCAATAAAGATGTTAAAAAAAATAATAAATCATTGTTTTAAGCCACTCAGCATTGGTACTGAGCATAAAGCAAAAGGTACTTAATGCTTTTTAGCATCCAAATTTTATCTGTCCATTAACAAGGGGATAAAAGTCTTATGCTTGGGAAGAGAGTTGGGGCTCTGGAGCCAGAAAGTTGGACTTGAGCCCAGGTTCCACTGCTTAGTCAGATGGGTGTCCTTGGGACAGTTATTTAATTTCTCTGTGCTTCAGTTTTCCCATCTGTCAAGTGGGGATAATAATAGCAACTATCTTGTAGGATTGTCATGAGGATTAAATAAGCTAAAAGCTTATTGTATGCCCAGTCCTTGGCATAAGCAAGGACTCAATAAGTGTTACCTACTATAACTATTAGTATTAGCACCCATGCTATGTGAAATAAATCTAAACTCTGTGTTGAATCCAAGAACAGTGGTTTTGACTATAGTAATTGTCACAGGTTGAACTTGGGCTATGGTCATGGTAGGATTCAAACTTATCCAATCATGTCTGTAGGGGGTGGCAGGGTCCCACCAACCATCTGTTAGCATTTATGATCAAAGAGACCCCTGGGAAAGAACTCACCCTAAGTGTGAAGGATGGTAGTAAATAGTAATAGTTTGCATTTATTGAGTACTTATTATGTGCCAGACACTTTGCTAAGTGCATTACATGGGTTATCTCATTTAGGCTTCACAACTATCCTAGAAAGTAGGTGCTACCAGTATCTTTCTTTGCAGTTGAGAAAACTGAGGCTCAGAGAGGTCAAGTTACTAACCAAAGTCAGACAGCTAGTGAGAGTGGAGACAAGGATTTCAGCCCCAGTTGGCTGATTGTAGAGCCTGCGCCCCTAACCTCTTACCACACTGCCTTGGTTCTTGGACAATGGGCCAGAGCTGGCCAACACCAACAACCTTCACGAAGATGACCCTGCCTCTGAGCCCTGAGGCAAGGGGAAGGAATAGGAAATAAAAGGGCATGGAAATTCTCTACCCTCAGTGGGGCACTGAACATGTGGGGAGAGGCTGGCAGTTCCGAGGGCAGCCCCTTGACAGCCTACGGAAGGTGGTTCCTCTGCCCGCACACCAGCCATCTGGCATAGGGTCTGGGCACCCCTATCAGACATTGGTGGTTGCCAGTGGCTGTTGAGGCATCTCTGGTGGGGTGGGTAGCAGCGACAGTGCCTTTGTCAGGCACTAAGGATGAAGGGGCCATTTCGGCTTAGGCAGAGATGAGAGACTCTGCCACAGCAGCTGCCGTGGAGGCGGTGGTGGAGGTGATACCACAGGCCGCCAAGAACACAAGCTTGCTGAACATAGCAGGAGGGCTCAGAACCATTTGGGAGGAATCTGAGGGGCCCCTAGTCTCTGCAGAGTGAGTGGGAGTAGAGCCAGAGGCACTCTGCTGTTAATGGCTGTGACTGTGATGCTAGTCTTACCCCCAGGAACTCCAGAAAGCAGGACGTGTCAAAGGCAACCATGAATCAGGTGTTGGCCAAGGCAGCATCCACAGAAAAATCTCTAACCTCAGAAATATCTTCCCCTCCATTTCCATATATAATGGAATATATATAATGCCTCCTGAAACTCCAATCTTCTCTTCAGTGTTAAGATATCGCCTTTAGAAATCCCCTGGTAGTAGGCAAACATATAACAGCCTAGCCCATTATGCAGGCCCTGATTACGTAGGTGGTAGGAGGACCTGAGAGTCGGCTTCTCTAACCGGCTCCCAAATGCTCCTGTTGCTGCTGTTCTGAGGATCACACTGAGTAATGGGGCTCCACGTTCCTCTGTACTGAGTTCCCGTGCATCCCAGCCATCTCCTGGTCTAGCATAAGGAGCACCAGTTTTTCACAAGCAGCCCTGAAGACCCATTACACTGTATTGCCCTTTTGCTAAAGCCCGTGCTTAAATTACAGCTACTTTGAGGCTAGGGTGAGGGAGTCACTTGGCTTCCATGGGAATGTAATTTTGGCGAACGCCCATATAAACATTCCTCTTTTCAGAGACTTGGCGATTCACAAAAGATGCTTCCATCACAAACATCAGGGCTATATAGTTCTCCAGCTGTCCTCACCTCTGTACCATTCATCAAGATGTCGAGGAAGCAAAATGGTTCCCTAGGCATTCATTCATTTATTCATTCATTTAGTCATAAAACAAGTATTGATCGAATACCCCCTCACTGCCAGGTACGTGCTTGGGTGCTGGGTAGGGATAAAAACCCAGCAAAATTCTCATGGGTCCTAAACTCGTGGAGCTTATAGTCTAGAAAGAGAAGTAAACATGAATCCAATAGTCACACCAGTGTGATATTATAGCCCATGAAGCTGCTGTGAAGGAGGAGAATGGGTTCTGGGAGAGCAAGTGACAGGGGACAAAAGTAAGGCCTTGGAGGTATCTACCCAGAGGGAGTAGTGCTAGATTGTTCCTCAAGCCTGTGTTCTTCTGTCCAGTCGCCCTGTGAGGACAACCATAGGCCAGTGGGATACCTGGATTTCTGTAAGAGTGATTGCTATGAGAGGCACTGTGTTCTCTCCACCTTCTCCTCCTGCAAAAACATATGCTGAAGCCCTAACACTCAGTACCTGCAAATGTAACCTTGTTTGCAAATAGGGTCTTTGCAGAGGGTGAAATTAAGATGAGGTCATTAGGCAAAAACTCTAATTCGAAAAGATACATGCACCCCAATGTTCGCAGCAGCCCTATTTACAATAGCCAGGACATGGAAGCAACCTAAGTGTCCATCAACAGAAGAATGGATAAAGAAGATGTGGTACATATATACAATGGAATACTACTCAGCCATAAGAAAGAATGAAATAATGCCATTTGAAGCAACATAGATGGACCTAGAGATTATCATACTAAGTAAGTCAGAAAGAGAAAGACAAATACCCATGATATCACTTATATGTGGAATCTAAAGTATGATACAAATGAACTTATTTACAAAACAGAAACAGACTCACAGACATAGAAAACAAACTTATGGTTACCAAAGGGGAAAGGAGGGGGGAGGGATAAATTAGGAGTTTGGGATTAACATCTACACACAATTATATATAAAATAAACAACAAGGACCTACTGTATAGCACAGGGAACAATATTCAATATCTTGTAATAACCTATAATGGAAAAGAATCTGAAAAAAAATGTAAACATATATATGTATAACTGAATCACTTTGCTGTACACTGAAACTAACAGAGTAGTGTAAATCAACTATACGGCAATTTAAAAAAATAAAGATGAGGTCGTTAGAGTGGGCTTTAACCTAATATGATTGGTGTCTACATAAAAAAGGGGAAATTTGGACAGACACTTAGGGAGAATGCTGTGTGAAGACACAGAGAGACACAGAAGGAAGACAGCCATGTGAAGATTAAGGCAGAGAATGGAGTGATGCGGCCAAAAGCCAAGAAATACCTGGAAGCACCAGAAGCTCAACGAGGCAAGGAAGGATCCTTCCCTGGAGCCTTTGGAGGGAGCATGGTCCTGCTAACATCCTGATTTCGGACAGCTAGCCTCCACATTACGGCACTTGGTTACAGCAACCCTAGGAAATTAATACAGTGATGGAGCCACTCACAGAGCTGTCCTTAGGGATTTGAACTGAGCCGCTTGAGAGGATGGTCGCAGGGGACCACTCTGTCCTGGGTCAAGAGTGTGATCACCCAGCTCAGACTGCTGTGGGTGGAATGGAGTGGAGAGGGTTAGGGTGGAAGTTGAGGGACAATTAGAAGGCCTCTGTAGCAGTCATACCCTCATGAGACACTAAGGAGGTAAAATGGACAGAATTTAATGATTTATACGGCAGAGGAAGAAGATGACACTTTCAAGGGTGACCCCCGGTTTCAGACTTGAGGACCCGGTGATAGCAAAGGTAAAGAGGGCCACGTGAGGTTTTGTTTCTGCTTAATCTCACCACAGAAATTAATTGTATCCTCCGAACTCTTTGGGCTTTCCTCTCTCATTGATGGCTAATTTAAAAATGAAAAATGGGGGCTTCCCTGGTGGCGCAGTGGTTGAGAATCTGCCTGCCAATGCAGGGGACACGGGTTCGAGCCCTGGTCTGGGAAGATCCCACATGCCACGGAGCGACTGGGCCCGTGAGCCACAACTACTGAGCCTGCGCGTCTGGAGCCTGTGCTCCGCAACAAAAGAGGCCGCGATAGTGAGAGGCCCGCACACCGCGATGAAGAGTGGCCCCTGCTCGCTGCAACTAGAGAAAGCCCTCACACAGAAACGAAGACCCAACACAGCCATAAATAAATAAATAAACTAAAAAAAAAAATGAAAAATGTTTGCTCATTAGAGAAGGCATTACTCATAGAGGATGACAAGTGGAGAGAACAACTAAGATCAGATCAGCTTCTTCCTCTCTCTGCAATCCCCTCCCTCAGTTTGTATTTCTCAGAGGTGGTCATTCAGGTGGGTGTGGGGCAGAATTCTAAGATCCTCGATGACTCACACCCCTGTGTAATCCCCTCTCTTTGAGTGTGGGTGGACCAGACTTAATCAGATAAGCCCTTTAAACAGGGTCTAGAAGTCAGAGATGGAAGAAGTCAGGGAGATTCTGCTGTTGGCCTTGAAGAAGCAAGCCCTCACAAGCCCTATAGCTTCAAGGAACTAAATTCACCCAACGACCACATGAGCTTGGAAGAAGACCCGGAGCCTCAGATAAGACCCTCAACCCCAGTCAACACCTTGACTGCAGCCTCGTGAGACCCTGAGCAGAGGACCCAGTTAAGCTGTATCAGACTCCTGACCCATGGCAAATGTGAGATAAGTGCGTGCTGTCTAAAGTCTCTAAAGGTGTGGGAATTGGTTATGTAGCAGCAGATCACTAACACAGTGGTGATCCTGACTTCCCCCAGCCAGATTTCAAAATGTATTCAGCCCTTCCTTATCTTCTTCCGGTCACATTATTTCCATCCATGAAATGTGCTAGATCTGGTTGAGGTGTTCTGGTGATAACAACAGCAGATGCTGGAATGTTTAGTTGAAGGCATGAAGGCCCCAGTAGAATTCCTTGCCTCAGGGACGAAGGTGGACTTTTCCATTCCTCCGGCTTCCGTTCTGTGGGTTTGGGTGTTGGGGAGAGGTGCTGGGAGACAAAGATCACAAATGAGAGAAGGCGCTGGCCGTGCTGGGTCCTAGAAGGTGAAGAGAGAAAAATGGTTCCCACTTCTGATGGGAATTACTTTCCGCCGTGGACTTTGTGGTCGCCAAGGTCAAATAGGGAAGCTTTATTAAAGCACCAGTGGGCCTGAGGGTCTGGCATGACCGTGGGTGAGGCACTGCTCCACGTGCGGAGCCCGGATTTGGGTCTCTGTCAGACTCTCCCGGTGTCTTGATCTGTTTTTCCAGAAAGCAGAGTCTGAAACAGAGTGCCGGTAGTTTATTTGAGAGGTCATCCCAGGAATCAGGAGTGAAGAAGCAGAAAGAGTGAGACAGGAAAGCAAAGCAAGCCAGTATATAAGAGTGCGTTATCGACGGGGTATCATCATCAGGATTTTGATTGTGCAGGCGCTTCTGTGAAGCCTACAGAATGCCTTCTGGAAGAAGAGCAGGCTGGGGCCAGATCCAGAAGGATTTTGCATGCAAGCTAAGAATTTATGATGGTTTTCCTATCCATAACAGGAAGCAATATAACTTTTTAAGCAGGAGTGTTTCATGGTTAGGTGTTCATTTTATCAAGCTGAGGCAGAGACACCTGGTTCAAGGCTGCTGTAGAAGTCTTGGTCGGTTGGTTTCAAAGCGTATCCTTAGAACCCAAGATTGACAATGGGTTTACCATAGGTGGGTGTGTGGGACATCATCATTTTTATCCAGAGCAACAGCTTTCAGCAGTTGGACATCTGTAAAATTTCATTTCATGGGAGTGTTTTGCTCTAAGACTGATTAGATCACACTGTAATAGGAGAGATGGGATGAAGGTCTTGGCTAAAGTGGCTCTTGAGGTTGACAAGTAAGCAGAGGCCAGATCTGAGTCCCTCTTCTGAGGTTGGCTGGTGGCAGACGGGACATGGGAGAAAGAAAGCAAGAAGGCGAGCATGACGGGAGTCTCCGGCCCTGGTTAGTTCTGTCTGGCTTTGGGGCCAGGGGTTTGTTTAATCTGGCATAGAGACCCCTGTTTCCATAGGGGTGGGTATTGTGAAATACATCCCGTGCATTTGGTTCCTTGAAGGTCAAAGGGCCTGTTGCCTCTGGGAAATGCCTTGGTGTTATGGAAATTAGATCTTTCGTTCATTCATTCATTCGATAAGCATACTTCGAGCACTGCTACGGGACTGACTCAAAAATAGGTCAGACACAGTCCCCGCTCTAAGGGAATTCACAGCCTGGGGTACTGTGGTCTGTAGCAAGGAGGCAAGCAGCGGGGGGAGGCTGTGAGTACCCCTGAAAGGAACTGCAGCCACAGAGAGCCTGGTTGCTAGGGGCGAGGCCACACACTCCCCATTGCGTGGGGCTCCCATCCTCCCCACTCCTCCCACTGCAACAGTGGCAGGGCTCAGCCTCCCATCACAATGAGCGGGGCTGGGAAGAAGCCAGGCCCTGTCTTTGCCCCAGGCCGGGAATGTGCTCGCTCAGCTGAGACTCAAACCCAAGACAATCGTGGGCTTGTGGGGAGCTTGGCGAGGAGGCTCAAGAAGGGTTTCTTTTCTTTCCTTTTAGCCTTTGAGAGCCACTCTAAAAAATGTTGTTTTCTACTTAATGAGAGTTCTCAAACTAGTCTGTATTTGAGAAAGTAGAAAAGAGGAAGAATCAAATGTGTAGATTTTTGTTATGGTCCCAGACGACCCATGAGCATGGCCTCAAATTTTAACGTAACACAATCTAAATTGCTGGTGTTCAATCAGATGGAAGATCCCGGGCCAAGTGAGAAGGGCTATTTAGCAAACCAAGCAAAGGTTTTCTAAGCTGCAGGCCAAGAGTCTTACAAAGAACCCAGAAAAATTGCACAATTAAGCCCCATCCCCCCTTTTTCACCACACATCTCTTTACACCATGAATGATTTGAAGGCTGCATGCTTTTGGATTGCCCTCATGAAGATTTAGTTTCTGGCTCAAGAAAAACCACGTCAGAAAATCGTCCTTCAGCATTCTCAGAGAATACATTTAAAAGATTGCTACCTAAAGAGCCCAATTTTGGTTTTTCAAAATATATGTGCAAATGGACATCAAAAAAAAAGATGGAATGATATCATCAAAATACGATAAATTGTAATCTATGGATTGAGGGATTATAGGGATTTCCATTTCCTTCATCGAGCTTTTTAATTTTCTTGCCAATTAACTTTTTTTGTGATTATAAAAAATGGTGGTTTTTTTAAGAATCCCTATGAAAATCAGTTTTCTTATCTGTAAGAAGGGGATAATCACGCCTCACGTAAGATTCATGAGGATTTGATGACATAATGTATATACTGATCTTGGCATAGACCCTAAAACAGAGGTGACATCCCATAGATTGGCATCAATGATGTGGAGGCATCAATCTATGTTATGTATTTTTAAATTACCTTTTTTTTTTTTTAAACGAAACACAGCACACAAGTTTTACATAAACGTGGCAGGATAATTTATTACGATATTAACTTGTAGTTTGATCTTGCTGCTTTAGGTATTTTTCCTTTTCCAGGGTCCCCCACGGGAAGATGAGTTGGGGGCTCCTTTGCCTCAGGGGCTCTGTGTGGAATGGCTGAAAACTAGAGTATGCTGGTCCCAGGACACGGGATAGGAATTATAACTCCAGTCTGTTGTTTTACAGAAACCTCGAGCCACTGAAAAGAATTGCCCTGACAAAGTGTGTATCTCCACATGTGTGCTGGGGGAAGGGGGAGGGGAGATGGACGGGAGGAAATGGAGGAGAATATTGGAGTTCAAAGATTTTAAGAAGGCAAAATCCCCCTTAAGAGGGAGGAGGGTTAGAGACTGTCTGGGACTCTTTGATGAAAGGAATTGGTTTCTGGCAGGTCCCGCTAGCAGGAGGGCACCCAAGCCCTGTTCCCGTACCCAGTAACTGAGCAGGGTGAGCTCCTCTGATTAAAGGGCTCTGGGATGGCAAGTATGATGATGTCTGTCACTCACTCTAAGTGATTCCAGAATAGACCATGTGATTGGATGTATGTGAGAGTTTAAGCTTCAGCTCTAGGGGCCATCAGGTGTCTGTTGGAGACTCCCCACGCCAGGAGTACTCGGCCGACATTTGATCAAAAAGGCCACCTTCCAAAGGTGGCTCCTTCAAGCACGCCATCCATAGTGTTCCAATCAACACTGGAGGCTTTCCTAATTAGTACACAGTGAGTATCAGAAATGGGTTTTCATTGGTGGAATTAGTGACTTGTTAGCTAGCAGGAGGAGTGCCAGAAATGGGCTCTCTTCCCACCTGTAGCAGATGCTGTTGGCATGCCACCTGTGGTCCCCTCACCTGTACACTTTGGGCATACCAGCCCACTGCCCAGTGCCAACAGCTGCATTGCCCAGCCTATGGGCTTTCTTTTGTCACTGAAGTCCACTTTGTTGTCTGTGTGTCTGGTCACAAGTGCCAGGAAATTAATTCTTGCGTAGCCTTCAATCAATCATTAACCAGAGTTGGTGCATAAATACCCCAGCTCTCTTGCCCCTCAGATGGGATAACTCTGAGGCCTGTGCTCTACACTGGCTCCATGTATTGTTCTTACAGATTTAACCTCTAGTAACTTACAGTGGTAATGAGCTTGACAACATACGAGGCTCACTAATCCAGTCTCCTACTGGTGGTTCCTTCACCTCCTAAATGGACTACCTGGCTTATGGGAGAACCCAAATGGAAGCCTGAACAGGCCATAAGAGGCTAGCAAGGCCTGTAGCCCACATTCACTGTCAGCTCTAAACTCAAGCTTGAAACGATCTTGTACCTAACCTTGAACAGGAGAGATTCAATTGCATCATTCAAGAATCCTGCCTCTGGAGTTTTGAGATTTGCCTCTGGTAAACCTTTCAAGCAAGGTGGTGGTTGGAGCACCAGAAAGGACAGAGACCCAGGGCTTCCAAGCCTGCAGGTTGTATGAATTGTTCCTGTGCTTTCCTTTTAAAAAAAGTTAATAAATGTCCATGTAAGTAGCAGAATTTGTTTAAAGACTTGCATTCTTTTGGCAAGGTTATAGGAAGGGTAGTTAATGCTTCCTCATCTCAAAGTTTCTCTTGGCTACAATGGCCAAGAGAACCAAAAAGAACCAAAGAGCTGTGCATGTTGGCATAGATTGCTTTGAAATTACAGGGAAACAAGCTACTGAACACCAAGATATATATATATATGTAAGCGGTGACTGCTGAGCACTTAACACACCCCAGGGTCCTTCCTCAAATGTCATCTGTATAAAGTACTCAGACCTTTCACACAGCCTTGGGAAAGCAGGAAGGAAGAATTAGTAGTAACTGAGATTGAATTCCCCCCCAGCTCAGAACAGATTAAGCTGAATTTAGTAAAATATAAATTTCACTTCTTGCACCCAGATTTCTAAATTAAAACTCATACTTACACACATGAAAATTTTACATTGTCCATGTTTTTCTACAATTAACCAAACCTATACTGTGTCCTGAGTCACTGGACTTTCTAACAGGTCCGTTGATTTAAGTTATTCTCAAATTCTTCCTCCCTCCATCACCTCTAGACCAAGCAGTCTAGCATCCCTGTCTGGAACCTGCCACACCTTCTAACTGGGATGGCTTGTTCTTGCCCTACAATGTCCCTGTTCCACAACGTGCCACAGGTAAGATGACTTGAAAGGCTGGGTGAATCCATGGCTGGGGTCTAGAATCATCTGGAGGCTTCTTCACTTATATGCAAGGTGTCAGAGGCGGGGCTTCTCTGGGATGGTTGACCAAAGCATCTACATATGGTCTCTCCTTGTAGCTTGGATTCTCTCAGCATGAGAGCTGGGTTCGGAAAGGGAGCATCCAAAGAGAGAGAGTATTCAGAGAATAAGCATTTCAAGAGCCATAGAGGAAGCTGCACGGCACTTTATGACCAGATCTCAGAACTCACATACATAACATACTTCCTCCATACTCTACTGGGCAAAGCAGTCCCAAGCCTGCCTAGATTCAAGGGGAAGGGACCTAGACTCCCATCTCTAAATAAGAGGAGTGCCAAAGAATTTAAAGCTTTTTTTAAAAAAACCACCACAGCCAGGATGGGGTAAGAGGTGTCAAAGGTAAATCATCCATGTATTTGAAATCCTATAGGAACTTCCCTTGAATGAGCTGAACCTTCATCGAATGCAGATGAAGCTCCGGGTGTTTGATATCGACTCAGTTCAGGAATGATTCATGTGATTGTTGCTGCCACATCCAGAGGATGAAATGGAAGGGAAGAGAGCTGAAATATTAATCTATGGAGGCCTGTCTTTTCATGAGGTCTTATAAATTATACAAAGCAAGTCACTGGTTCTAAGTGGATTAGCTGCCCATCATGTAGGCAAGGTCATGGCCCATGCTCTAGTTAAGGAAGATTGTTTCCCTCCAGTTTAAATGATAATATATCTAGAGAAACTTTGAACTCAAATGCAAGCAGGCAAGCTAAGCTGAAATTTCTTATCATGAAACCAAATAAATTACCTCTCTTTGAGGCAGAGCTGTAGTTTCTTAAATTCCAAAGGAAGTAGGAAGTGAAAAATAAACCAAAATTTTAGTGAGTTGCCATCCATAGAATTTAAACTTAAATAGCTTTCCCAATCCTTCTAGGAGCCTGGATTCCATGACTTCACAGTGGTCCATCCAGGTCTTTGAAAGTTATTAGGTGATTAGCATAATGTTATTAGCATAATGATGATTTCCATAATTATGGGATCATCTGTATTTGAAGAGTTCCTTTAAATTTTTTGAGGGATCTTAACAGCTATTAACTCATTTTATCTTCATAATCACACCATAAGATGGGCAGCACTAATAAGTCCATCTTACAGATAAAGAAAATGAGGCACTCAGGAGGGTTAATATAGTGTCCTAGTTAGCCAACAACGTCTTGGCAGGCCTGCCCCTAGAATCAACACTCCCAGCCTAATTCCTAGTTAACCACATAATATTAATCCTGCAACTGTTTCTATGGCGCTCGAGTGAACACCAGCTTTATACTAGGGATGCTCATGGTTCCTCCCCAGACACAAAATCATAGACCAAGGGATTAGAACAAGGAGGCTTGAATTTCTTCCTAGTCGCCTGTCCCCTGGCATCCTCTAGCAGACCCTAAATCTTTCAGGGCCTGTGACTCTTCAGAGCTGCTTAGAACTATAATAAAAGGCACCATAGAAATATTCCTTCCAGCTGCTGAGCTTACGAGACTAAGGGTGACCTCAGATGCCTCCCTGTATACTACCCTTCGCAACTAACAATTAACCTGGGGCCAATTCCCTCTCCTTAGCGTTCAGAATTTACTGGTTGACACCATACAGTCATCTTGTGGGTCACTTTAGTCCTTCTCTCCCTCTACCTTCCATGTCTAACTCATCACCAAATCCTCTCTAATGCTCATAAACACACCTCTCCGCCATGGGTGTACTGGTGAATGTTTAACAACTGACTCTACCAAAAAAAAAAGGAAAAGGAAACAAAACAAAAACCAGGGACCTATGATTTGTAGTGCCGGCCAATTTCTTTGGTGTAAATACCTTCGCCGCTGCTGATTTCAAACTACCAATCTGAACACGTCTCCCTGCTGCTTGAGACCCAAGCCTGGTTCCTTTGCCCAGTACAAATCCCGAGATCTACGGGAAGGTACACAAGTTCCTTCAGGGTCTGGAACGGTGGTTCTCAATGCTGGCTGCCCATTAGAACCACCTGAGGATTCTACCTTTATTTAAAATTTTTATATTTTGTTCATGGAGTTTTTGCATTAATTTTTACTTTTTACACTACTGCATTCACATATTACTTATCTTGATGACTGGGTTTGTTGGTGTCCCATTAAATTTTGTAGCCAAGGCAAGTACCTCATCTGTTTCACTCTAGTCCCTCCCCTGCTACCTGGAGAACTTTTTAAAGTCCCTGTGTCAACACAGCAACCCACACTTACTACAGCGGAATCTCTGGAGGTGGGAACCAGGCATTAGTATTTTGGAAGCTTCCTGGTTGATTCTATTTCCACTTTGAGAACCACAGTCTAACTTTCCTGACTTCTTGGCTTCATCTCCTGCCCTGGGTGTACTCTACATTTTGCAATCTAGCAATACTAAGTGCTTGTAGGTCCTGGAACACACCAGGCAGCTTCACACCTCCAATCACGTGTATTTACTGTTCTCTCTACTTGCAATATCCTCGCTCCCTGTGCTATCTACTGAAGCATTATTCTTTATTCCAAACGTTCGCTAAGATGCTTTCCTGGGCTTCTCTCACCCCACGTTGTTAATCACCCACTGTATTAGTTATCTATTGCTTCATAACAAATTGCCACAAAACTAGCAGCTTAAAGCAACGTTGCATTTCTCATCTCCCAATGTCTGGAGATTGAGAGTCTGAGCGTGGCTTAGCTGGGTCCTCTGCTTCAGAGTTTTTTCATGAGGCTGCTATCAAGATGTCAGCCAGGCCTGGGGGTTCATCTGAAAACTCATCCCTCCCCCTTCCCCTTCAGTCCTTCCTGAGATGGGGGTTTACTGCCAGTTATTTGCCTCTTTTTCTCTCAGCTCCGTTTCTGCCCTGTGCTCTGCTCTGTGTCACTCAGGGTTGGAATCCTGCAAAACCAATTTCCCAGACTCCTTCGCCAGCTGGCTCCCAGGCAGGTTCTTCTAACGGGAAGAAGTGGTGGGTGACTGCGAAGGTGAGAAGGAGATAGAAGACATTTTTCTTTTTTTCTCCTGAGAGTGGCATCTTTATCAGCGGGGGGAGGGGCTGGCTCCAGACTCTAGGGACTTTGGTGATTCTACAGGGGCTTCTGGAGTTTCAGCAATGGCTCTGTTCCAGCAAATTCTCCAGCTGCGTCAGTGGAGAGCAGGCCTCCGGGCTCTGATGATGTGCCTCCTGCCGACCGTCGCTCAGCCTAGGAGTGTCTGTGACTTTCCACAGTGAGTTGCTAATCTCTAGCTTACCTCATGTCATAGGTTGCGTTGTCTGGAATCTGATGCTGATGTGGAGTTTGGGGGACAGGATATTTATTAAGGATCAACATCTGTGGGAGGGAGCAGGAGGCAGCAGGATCGGGTAGAGGGAGAAGACAAACTGCGACTCTGGTCATTATTCAAGGGCAGTTACTACCAGACAAGAGGAGCAAATGAAAGCTCATGTGGTGATGGAAGTTGGAGTCTCCGAAAGAGAGAAAAGGGCCAGAGGTCAGCTGCCAGCATGCTCACTCCCCTCACACACATACCGGGGTCAAACATGAGGAGGGCAGCAGTGGAAGGAACTAGAAACACCAAGAGAGATGTGGAGGGTTCTAAGCACGGGGCGGGGGGGTGCGTTGCTCCTTGCTTCCTATGGAAAGTTGCAAGCCCCTCAGAGCGAGCCCCGTGTTCAACCTGATGCTGGTACACGTGGTCTCACAAAGGTCGTGATTTTAAATCGGAAGAAGGAACCAGAGACGAAGGGGAAAAATGCATGCTGATCAGTCAGCCCCCTTTAAGAGCTGTCCCAGACGTTCTACCCAGTGACCAATATAGGTTGGAAAATGTGGTTTTGATTTGGCCATATTGCTGCCCCAAATAAAATAGTATTTTGTTTATCAGGCAGGAGAGGAAAATGGATACTCCGTAGGCAATTAGCAGTCCTCACCACAGATGGTGATAGTAAATTGGCAAATTGTGAGTATATTCTTTCTTGCCAGAATTAAAAGTTGACATCATTATGGCAGTCCCCTTGATTTTTAAAACATTATATTGGTCTGTGAAATACAAAACCCAGACCCAGCGCTCTTAATCATTTTGCCGTACAAGCTTGGACTAGGATACACTATTCTTTGATAAAAATTAGCAAATGTGACAAACTCATCTAGGCTGCATGGCTGATGGGAAAAGAGTCTAGGAGACCTGCCCTCCATGCACGCGGCCTTTTCCTCCTGCTTCTCTCGAGTGACCAGGTGCTAACCGTGGCCTTTGGAGACACTTCTGCTTTCCCATGCCCATGTGGTGGGCCATGTTGGAGAGGACAGTGGTGCAGCCTCTGGAGCCCCCCAGCCTTCTGGCCCATCTCCTGGTCCTGCTTGTTTTGCCCTGTTCTCCAGTCAGCCTGAGTGGCCTGCCCTTCCTGGCATTCATCCAACATCTTGCCTCCATGGCCTTCCTTGAACTGCTGCCAGTTGTATTCTTGCCAATCCCCTGCGGCCGTGTGGGAAAATTCCTTCCATCTCTCCAGGCTCAACGCAGATGCCGCCTCCTCTACGAAGTCTCTGAGCTCCCTCCAGCTTGATGCAGCCCTTCTTGTCCGAGCTCCCAGAGAACTTCAATGGTACCTCTATTAGGACAAGTATTATGCTTCATCCATATTATGGTTATTTGGGCATGTGTCTGATTCCTTTAAGTGAGCATCTTTGTCTTATTTATCTTTTTTTAATCTTTTAAAAAAAATTGATGTATAGTTGATTTACAATACTGTGTTAGTTTCAGATCAATGTAAGTCCAGAACCTAGAGTAGTACCTGGTACACAGAAGGTACTCAATACATGTTTGTTGACAGAATAGATATATAAAAAATGCAGAATGAATAGCTATTATAGTTCGTGAATGCGGAGTGAATGGATGAACATATAAAAGAATGGAGAATGAATGAATGAAGAGAGAAAGAATGAGAAAGAAAGAAAGGAAGGAAAGAAGGAAGGAAGGAAGGAAGGAAGGAAGGAAGAAAGGGAAAGAAAGAGAAAAGGATGAATGAACAAATGAATGAGTGAATAAATAAATGATCGTGCTACTCCTGGGTGAGCATCTTCCGGCCTCAGCCTTGACAGCCTCCAGGGTGGATAACTCACAGACCCAGCAGCACTCACACCTTCTCTTTGTCGGATTTTCCCTGACAGGGACCCTCTCGTCATTGCTCGGTATCTTTGCTATCCCCGAGCTGCCCTGTGTCCTCTCCCCACAGATCAACCAGAGGGCAGCTGGAGTGACAGCCAAGCACACGTCTTTCCAAGAGGGACAAAGACAGGCACAGAGGCCAGGGGTGTCCAGGCAGACTGGACCTGCCATTAACATGAGGGAAGGCCTGTGTCTTCCCACAGCTGGGGCGGGTAATCAGGCCGCATTTCAGGCCAAAAGAAAGAACCACCTTGGCAAAATACAAATGCGTCCTATTTTGTTGGATGCTAAACTGAAACAACAAAATGCAGCCAACCAAGCGACTTACTAACCAAATAAGTAAACAGATAAAGCAAAGCCAACGAAAACAATCCCTGACACCTTAACTTAGAAAAGCAGCTTTTCTTTTTAAGGGTAAACCTTATCTTTTCCAAGACTGCATTTGTTTTCGGCAGGTTCCACAGAAATATAAGGGAAGGCTACAACTCTCTGATCCTGCTAATAATTGGAATTCTCCCTAACCGCCCTCCTTCCCTCTCCTCTCCACCCCACGCTCTGCCTCCCTCTTCTCTGAGTCTTGCCCCTGTGTCTCTTTCTCTCTCTCTGCCCCTCCCTTCCCATCCCTCACCATTGGGCAAGGCCCTAATGCCTTTCCCTTTTCCCACATGTCTGCCTAGGACTACATTTCCCTGCCCATGACATCAGACCTAGGGCTATGATCAGACTGAGTATTTGGGTACAGGAGATATTTCATTTTAAAGTATTTAACAGGCATTAACTAATCCATCTTCACTGGTGAGGGAGGTGGCTCCCCGCTCTCACAGAGGGGCTGGGTTCTCAGCCCCTTAGCATACCCTGTGCTTTGCTTTGTGAAAGGGGGGAAAACAGGAAAGGAAAAATGCGTCTGCCACGTTAAATTGGTATTCCTTGCACAACTCCCGTTTCCTAGAAAGGCACCTCCTTATCAGATTCCAGACCTGAGTCACAGCTTCTATTTGAGGTATGAACCACACAGAGGTAATTCTTTCCACCCATTTCTCCTTCCAGCTAATGGCAATGTGAAGGGTAGGAGGGCGTTTCAACACTGAGAATAATGAAAAAAACCCCAAATCTCCACCAATGCTGGAATGAGGCAGTGACATGCAAATGACCCAAGGCAGGGAGCGGGCTGATGGGGGCTGCTCTCCAGATGTGATGATGTCAGTAGCACACTGAGCTCTGAGTGGCTGGGAGAAAGCATGGCGAGGAATGATTGAGACCAAGACTCGGGAGAACACACGCGTGCGTGCGTGCACGTGTGCGTGCGTGTGTGCAGGATGGAAAAGTGGGAGGGTGGGTGCACGAGACCAACACTGCCTGTGGGTGCGCCCTAGCCCATGATTTGAAAAGCCACTCTGGTCATCCCAAGAACCTTCTGCAGGAAGACAGCACAGCCTTGGGGGTAAAATTGGTTTTCTATTTTTAAAATGTTCTGCTTTGTCAATTGTCCAGGAAGCTTTTGACTACATAAGGCACAAGGCCAGTGAGCTGCTTATAAACCTCTGTGTATCTGTGTCTTTGCCCCAAACACGACTTTTGTTATAAAAGCTTTGTTTTGTGGTTTGATTGTTCTTAAGGCCGACCTCTGTGTTGACCTCACTTGCCCTTTCCCTGTGCTGAGCACCTTCCCCACATGCCAGAGACCTCAGCCATGGGTCGTACAATGCCGGGCACCACGATTCCATGAGTATGTCTGGAGATGCCACCTCTGCTTTCTCTTTCTCTTAGAGACACAGAACTTCAAAGCTGGCAGGGCCATTAGAGATCATCTGGGGTCAACTTGCTCATCTTATAGATGAGAAAACTAAAGCCCAAGGAAGAGTGCTGGCTCTTGAGAAGCCAGCCAGGTAGACCCTGGAATACGGTTCTCTTACCAGACTCACTCAAAATCCATTGCAAGCTTCTTGAGGGCAGTTCAACTAATTTGTTGCTTACTTTGCCTGCATTTCCCATACCTTCTTCTCGAAGTCCCTTCTGGGTGGGCAGCCAGCCCCATAACCCCATCTGCTAGCCTCTGTTGGTGAGGACCAAAAATGGATGGCTGATCTAAGTTGTACTATTTGATAAGTCTCTTCCAGGAACTGGGAATTTAAATAGGTATCTGTCGTGCCTAAATGGAGAGAACGTGTCAGGTCCTCAAGGTAGGTCCGATTTTTCCCATGTACAAGAAGAAATAGAAAATGCCAGTTGCTGAGACACAAGGATTTAAGGGCCTCATAGAGAGAGTCAGGGGAAAATGGCTCACTAACCTGTTTCCCAGTAGGTTTTAAGTCCTGGTTCCATTCCTTATGAGTCCTGCTGCTCTCCCTGCCCTTGAGTTCTGGGAGAGAAGCACAAACCCTTCCAACATGTGCTCCTTTTTGCTTAAGATAGTTTGAATAGATTTCTGTCACTTGCTCCCAAGTCCATATACTACTCATACTTTCATTGCCAACTTCTAATGCAATGCCTTCTGTATCAGTTATCTATTGCTGTGTAACAAATTACTCCAAAACGCAGCAGCTAAAAAAAGACAGGAAAAAAAAAAACCAATTACCTCACAGCCTCTGACGGTCAGGAATCTGGATGTGGCTTAGCCATGTCCTCTGGCTCAGCGTCCCTCACAAGGCTGCAATCAAAGTATCGCTAGGGTTGCAGCCCCATCTCAAGGCTCGACTGGCGGAGGATCTGCTCCCAAGCCCACTCGCCCGGCTGCTGGCAGGCCTCCGAAGATATGCCTCCGGCTCACGCACATGGGCCTCTTTGCAGGGTTGCCTTACGACACGGTGGGTGGTTACTCCTAGAGCAAGCAACGCAAGAGAGAGTGAGGGAAAGGACCCAGAACAGGAGCCAGTCTTTTCACAGCTTAATCTTGGAAGTGACATCCCAGCACTTCTGCCATATTCTATCTGTTAGAAGTGAGTCACTGGGTCCAGCCCACCCTTGAGGGGGAGAGGATTTCACAAAGGCATCAATGCCCAAAGGCAGGGATCATGGGGCCGCTTTCTTGAAGTTCTACACCTGAGCTCAGATTAATACTCAGAGTTTTCTGAATGCATATTTACCACGGGTACTCTGTATTTTCTGGGCCCCTTTTGTCTCTTCCTTATGTTTCTGGAGCACCGTCTGATTGAATAGGGTACATAAGCCAGTCTCCTTCCTAACAAGTATACATGATGACCAAAGACCAAACTTCTCTCATCATCTAAGTTGCAAATTCCTTGAAAGCAGGAATTCTGTCTTATACTTTGTAATGCTCTGAAAACCACATGCAGTCAATAAATGTATAATTGTTGTTGAATGGATCAGTGTGATACACCAGAAAGAGCTCTACATGGGTCTCTGGCATCCAAGTTCTACTTTTGGCTTCAGCATCCAACTATTTTGACCTTGGGTATGTCGCAACTTCTTAGGGCCTTGGCTTTCCCCCCTTTAAAACAAGGAGATTAGACCAGAAGTTCTTTAAGGCTACTGTAATCAGTAATATGTTCTAAAAAATTCCTCCTCATTTAAATTCCCTTTGAGGAAGTGTATCAGACACATCTGGTGACCCTCATCATCCCCTTGGCCCACGTGTAATTTCAGCCGCATCTGCAGTGGGTACCCTCATCTCAAGCCGAGAGTGTTCACCTTCTTTCTGCCCCCGGGCCTTCTCCACCCATATGGGAGTTTGCCTGGTCTGTGTGTGTGTGTGCAGTTCAGAAGTCGGATGGAGTTAGCACCCCCAGCGGCAATCCTCAGCCAGGGTCAGATGGCAGCTAGTGGCTAAATGCCTCAGCCTTCTGTCCTTCCAGTGGACAATTCTGCAAGGCATTTTCTACACTTCTTGTGAAATCAGCCCCTGTTGCCCTCTGTTATATTCGTGTTTCTTCCCTCCCTAAATCACTCTCTCCTTTTCTTCACTCTTAATTGCTGGAATCACCTCCTAAATAAACGACCTTCACCCAGGACCTTGTGTCATGCTCTCCTTTCAAGAGAACCCAGGCTAAGAAGGAAGCCATTTCTTTCTCTGCCCATCTTTCACCATTAAAGCTACACCATGCAGAAGCTTGGGTCACGAAGACAAAAATGTGACATGAGTGGAGTCCTAACCAGACCAGAGAAGTCTCCTCCTTCTGGCCCTCTCTGTACCAAAGTCGCAGAGCAGAGAGTTGTCTGATGGGAGTGAAAGTGAAAGCCAAGAGCAGAAGTTCAGTCATCCACTCTGTCTGGGACTCCAGGAGGAGCCCACCCAGCACGGTACACCTGCAATCACCTCGGGCAGGGAGTGGTTAGGCAGACAGCAAGCCCGAGTTAGCACCCCTGAGATATCCTGGGAAATGTTTGGCATGCGAGAGATCCCACACATGCCTACAAGCCCCTAGGAGAACACAGATGTTGGCAAGATGCTAGCTGAAGAGCTCACCAGAGGGGTCACCACCATGGACTGAAAGAGATCCTAGAGTCAAGGGAATTGGTTGGGCTACCTGAGCGGGAGACTAAATAGGATCATGGCCATGCCTCACGTGGTCTTCAATAGCAGCCAGGGCTGAGGAGGACCCAAGCCACCAGGGAGGGCCACAAGGCCCTGGGAGAGGATGCCACAAGGCCCTGGGAGAGGATGCCACAAGGCCCTGGGAGAGGGTACCACAAGATCACTAACCACTGACTTCAGCAGTTGCTGGCACTGTGAACGTCTATTGCTGTGGCGCCATGAAGGACCCAGAGAGTGGAACAGTGGCGCTGAATGGACCCCGACCCCCCTAACCACAAGAATGTGGCATACTCCCTCCCCATACCCAGGTGCGAGCTTGGAGAGGATCAAGAGGGGGAGAACAAAATGGAAAGAGTAACTATTTCAAGCAAAGGAGACTGGATTTCCAAAAGACACTGTTTAACTGATTGGAGTAAACCAGGCTTACCAGGTCAGAGCCAAGTTTAATACTGACTTCCAGTTCTGTGGCCCACTTCCATGTGTGTGCATGTGCCCTCCCATGGACACACACCCCCGTGCAAAGGCACGTTGGGCTCACGAGAGAGCTCCAGTCTGCTATAGAAAATTCCTTTGCAGATCTGAGTGGAGCATGGAGAAATCTGCATGGCTGCTAGTGGGGCAGGGAATTTGGAGGGACTCGTCCACAGAGACAGGGTCTCCCAGCTGGGGCAGCTTTCCATGCTTGCGCCAGGCTCATTCGGGCTGGAAAAGGCACATCAGCTGCAAACTCATCTCCAAGTGTCTGGTTTTACCTGGGAGGCAGAAGCCAGGGCTCTTCACACACTCAGCAAGAGCTGTGAAGGAAGGGTAGGGGTGGTGGGAATCCCGGCATTTGCCCCTTTCATCTCCATGGGCGGTCCCGATTTACCTGGCCCCCCTCGCGGCTTTATCAAGGCTATCTGAGTCCCCCCCCCCCGTCTTTTCTGGCCTCCTCTGGGATGCCTCCTCTGCCATGACAGTTGCTGAGGGTTCCCCAGGGCAGGTGGAAGCATGATTTGCTTTTCAAGCTCTGCCCACTTATTGATCTCTTGTCTGAGAAAAGTCAGCAGCAGCCAGGAGCTTTCCCCGCTAAGGCACTTAGCTTGGAAGCCTGTGGTATCTGCCTGTATAAACCCTCCGCCTCCTGCCTCTCTGGTTTCAGAACTCTCCCCACCTCCACCCTGGGAAAAGTCTTCTAAGATGAGATGGCAAGAATCAAACAGCGACGTGCTTTGAACACTGGGACGGGAACCAGATTTAAATTGGGCAAAAGCCCTGAGCTCAGAGCGGGCGCATTTCACTTCCTGCCATCCCTCCCCCGTCTCTGCATCTTGTCGCGGGGCGGGGGGTGGGGGGGCAGGTAAGGCAATCTCCCCGATGAGGCTGGCCAGTGGGGCTCTGGTCCGGGCAGGGGGCAGATACAGGCGACCCATTATTCCAGCTGTTGTCCCCTCTCCCCACACCCCAGCTCTGAAACAATTTAAATGCAGGATTGGGAGAAGGGGAGGGGAAGAGAAGACTGTGTGTTTAGTGGTTAAACCTTTTAAAGTTTAAGTGCATAAACAGGGCCTTCTCCGTATCTGTCTATAGCAATTCCCATGACAGTTACAGCAAAATTATAGAAACTGGGTCGTTTATATAACCCTTTATATTGTCAAAGCACATTAAATGTCTGCCTTCCTGCGCCCTGCCGAGCTGTCTTCAGCTGTCAGATCCCCATACTGCAGCTCAGCACACTGAGGGTAAAGGACTTTGGCAATGCCTACACGGGGAATGCCGGACCCTCAAGTGCAGCTAAGGTTTGGAAAGGGAGATTTCAATTTCCTCTAAGCATGAGTCCCAAGGTTTCAAATATATTGAACCCTCTGCTTTCCAGCCAAATGCTTTGTCACCTGGCTAGTGAGTTTATTTCCCAAATGGGCAAACATGACATTTGTCTTTTATTCTGGGCAGGGTTGAGAGAGCTCCTTCATCTATCTATTCATTTGATAAAGAAGGATTTATTGAATGTTTTCTAAAATGCTGGTACCAGGAATAATATGCACCAGCCACTGTTTAAACGACTTTGTATCTATTAACTCTTTTTATCCTCATTTTAATCCAGTGAGGTAGACACTATTAGTATCCCCATTTTACAGATGAGGAAACTGAGGTGTGGCGAGGTATGTTGTGGTGTGCTGTCCAGGCGGCCCTTCATGACTGAGGCATTCATTCCCCCAGCTGCTGGGAGTATGGACAGCAGACAGTTCACATATAAAAAATTTTAAATGAAGATTGTATGTATTTAAGGTGTACAACACTTAATGCCCCTCTAGAAACTGTCATTAAGGTCACACCCCCTTCCTGGGGGCGACCCATATTCAATGACAGGCTCACGCAGGGGTATAAAGGCCCGCCATCTTGCCTCAATTCTTCAGACCAACTCCACAGAGCCACCCCAGATCGTCTGCTCCCTGCGGGTCCACCGAGGTCTCCTTTGTGACTGCATCGAAGCTCAACCCCTCGCTTAGCCCAGTCCTGCCTCTTTTACCCCGCCCCCACTCCATTGCTGTGTATCCCAAGGGCCCTCCTCAATGAACCTCTTGCACTCACATCTCCATCTCCATTTCAGAGTGTGTCTCCCAGGGCTCACACCTGAGGTAGGAGGAGAAGTAACCTCCAGCTCGTCAAGGACATGTGGCTAGTGCGCTGTGAAGGTAGCTTCTACCTTCTTATCCGGCGGCCACTAATGTGTGGGAAGCTCTTCTCTGCTCAACCCTGGGCCTGGTACTTTATCCATATTCTTTGACTCATTTATTTATTTTGGCCGTGCTGTGCAGCATGAGGGATGTTAGTTCCCGGACCAGGGATCGAACCGTGCCCTCTGCAGTGGAAGTGCAGAGTCCTAATCGCTGGACCACCAGGGAATTCCCTCTTTGACTCATTTAGTCCTTCAACCTTCGGGATATCACTACCCCCATTCTGCACACAGGGGCCTGAGGCTCGAGATGTTAAGCAAGGGGATGGGGGCTTCAGCAGACTTTGAGTCTGGGTCTCTTGGCTTGCTTGGCAGCCCCAGGCCCAGCCCTGCAACCTGCTCACGCCCCGTCCAAGACTTTAGGTTGGGAGCAGGGCAGGACGCTCTTCTATATAAGAGTTTGCTCCTGCCCAGGAAGTGGTGCCATCTGCAGCTTCACTCCGCCTCTCTGCCTGAACCCCAAAGCTCTAGAATTCTGAGAGTCTGAGCAGTTGTACGGGCGCCATCAATGCCATCATAATCCAGCCCTTGGTAAAGCTTCTGCACATGCGGCCCCTCTGTCAGGCTTAGACCTCCCTGTCATCCTGTGAATCAGGCAGCGTGGGCCTTGTGATCCCTATTCCACAGATGGGAACACTGAGACACAGGGCAAGGGTCAAATCACTAGCCGGTCCATGGCAGAACTGGGACTTGAACTTAGGTTTTTTTGTTATAAGTCCCGTGCTCTTTCCACCTTGCCGTGCCCTACTCAGTCTCCATACAACCACTTTCTATCCTTGGCTCCCTTCCTGTTGTGCACATATGTAACAGGAAGTTAACTCCTGGAGGAATCAGGGACAGCAATTGGTGTGATTTGTGGGGTTCTAATAAACTCCCTAAACTCTAAATGCTCCCTTCCACCACTGAAACCTGAAATTCCACCACTACAGTCAGCCCTGAGAGCTAATGTTTACCTTTTCCTTGAAATCTTTTGACATGCAAAAAGCAACTGGAACTCTTCTACAATGCTAATGGAAATGTAAAATGGTTTTAAAAGAAACTTCGGAAAATTTGCAAAAGTTGAACAGTTTCTTAAAGAGTTAAACATACGCTTTTCATTCCCACTCCTGGGTATTTACCCAAGGGGAAAAAAAATCATACATCCAAAGACTTGTCCATGAATGCTCAGAGCAGCTTTATGTGCAATGCCCCAGACCTGGAAATAACCCAAATGTCCATCAACTGGTGAATAGATAAACTATTTGTGGTATATCTATATTTTTCAGCAATAAAAAGGAACAAACTATAGATCCATGCAACAACATGGATGAATCTCAAAAACATGGTGAGTGAAAGGAGCCAGATACAAAAAAACACAAACTGTGTGATTCCATTTACATAAAGTTCTAGAGCAGGCGAAACGCATCTATGTTGATGGAGGTCAGAATAGTGATTACCTTCGCTGGTGGATGTTTTGACTGGAGAGGGGCACGGGGAATTTTCTAGGGAGATGGAAATTTCCTTTATCTTAGTGGGGTAGTGTTTCCATAGGTGCACACATTTGTCAAAACTCATCAAACTGTACACTTCAAATGGGTGCATTTTGTATGTTAATTATACATCCGTAAAGCTGATTTAAAAAAATACATCACTGACCCAGTGGACGTGGTATTCTTGACCTGTGTTCTCTGGAGTCTCTGGGATCCATGAAACAATACACGCAATTGTGAGCATAGGTGCATATTACAGGAAAAGGGCTCTCATCTTCCTCAGGTTCTACTGTGACAAGAGTGTCTGCAACTCAATGTTAACATAGACACACAAGAAACAAAGCACCTAAAATAACCATTCTGCATGACAAACCCAGCCGACGATTTCCTTCACAGAACTTGGTAGTCTTTGGGGGCTAGATTCCTGCAGACGCAGGGCCATGGCAGAAAGGGAGAGGTTCCAAAATGGGGTACAAGGCCAATCTCCCACTGTGGAGGGGAGAAAGGGCTGAAGGTCAGGTCTAGACCCTAAGAATCACCAGGCTGTTTCACCTTGCCTGCCAGGAAGATGGAGGAGAAGCCACAATCGCTTAGGTGTCTACAACTTACACAGGTTTGAAATCACAATCTTGTCATGCCTGTTTAAACCACCACAATGCAGTGAAATCCTATTATCTGCCATATATTACTGTGCTGACAGATGTGGGAGGGAACTGCGGACACCATCAGACACACCTCATTCCCTCGGGAACTGGGGAGCTTGGGAAATTCTGTCCTGGAAGAAGCCCCTTTGAACAGTCATCTGAGCACTCCAGACTTCAGCTGGGCTGGGGAATGGGTTATGTCAGAGCAGCACCTGGGGTAAGGCAGCACGTGTGTGCCTGTGTGAGCATGTGCACACACCCGCAAGCGCTGTGCTGGTGCTTCGTGAGATATTTCAGAAACTAGCAGCAGCAGCAGTGCTTGGGAAGTTGAAAAGCTGAAACCTGTGAATCAGTCCAAGTACAAAGCTCTCAGTTTCTAATTTGGGTACCTGTTTCCAACACCTTGCGAAGAGTCAATCTGTGCAGAACCTCACACTCTTGGCATTTCTGGTACTCAGTTCTAGGAGGATGCAGTAACAGCAGGTGTCTAAACCATTGATTTCTTTTAGAAGATCCTACACCATCAATGACATCCAATCTGCTCTTGTAAATACTCAGGAACTTTTCAATGGCCAGACTCAAAACACTCAATAAGAAGCTAAAACTTCTGTCTTCTACGGGCTACAGTTGAAGCAGACCCCAGGGATATTTTAACTCATTCTTTCAATGTATATTTATCAAACATCTACTATGGGTCAGGCCATGAATGTACAGGAGGAAACAGGACAAAAAAACCCCTACCTTCATGGAGCTCACATTCTAGAGGATTAATGAATACATTATATATTATGTTAGATAATATAGTAGGAGAAAAATAAAGCAGAAAATGGCAAAAGTGGGGCTGCAATTTTAGAGAGGGTGGTCATGAAAGATCTCATTGAAAAGAGGACAGTTAAGCAAAGACTTTTAGAGGTGAGGGAGTCAGCTCTGTGGGTAGCTGGAAAGTCAGTCCTAGGGAACAAGACCAGCCAATGCAAAGGCTAGGAAGCAGAAGCATGCTGGAGTATTAGAGGAACAGCAAAGAGGCCAATGTGGCCAGAATCAAATGAGCAAGGGAGGCTAGAACTATGAGATGAAACTAGGGAGGCAGTAAGGGCTAGATTATGTAGGTCCCTGTAGGCCACTGTAAAACTTGGACTCTGTAAGGACATTGTGAGGGCTTTGACTCTAAGGGAGATGGAGGGTTCCAAACAGAGGAAGGAATTGCTCCAACTTCAGCTTTAAATGGATCATTCTGGCTGCTGTACTTAGAACAGACTATAGCAGAGGTTGGGCAAAAAGAGTCTGTGAATGTAAAGATAGATCAATGGAAACTATCCAATCTGAAAAACAGACAGAAAAAATACTGGAAAAAAATGAATAGAGCCTCAGGGAGCTGTGTGGTCTAGCATTTATGTCATCAGAGACCCAGAGGAGAGGAGAAAGAGTGCAACACTGAGAAAATATTTGAAGAAATAATGGCTGAAAGCTTCCCAAGTTTGGCAAAGGACATAAACCTATGTATTCAAGAAGCTGAGTGAATCCAAAATAGGACAGACCCAAAGAAATCCATGACTAGACACCTCATAAACTGGTGAAAACTAAAAATGAAAAACTACTGAAAGCTGCCTGAGAAAAACAAAGCATTACCTATAGGGAAACAACAATTTAACAATTTGAATGACTGCAGATAGCTCACACAAATGATGGAGGCCAAAAGGAAGTGGCACAACATTTTTAAAGTGCTAAAAACAACAACAAAAAACCTGTGAACACAGTTCTAAATTGAGCAAAAGTATACTTCAGAAATAAATGAAGGTGAAATTAAGATATTCTCAGATGATAGAAAATTAAGAGAACTTGTAACCACAGAGCTCTCAAAGAATTACTAAAGGAAGTTTTTCAAACCAAAAGGAAATGATAACAGAAGAAAACTTGGAATATCAGAAATAAAGGAAGAGCAACAGAAATGGTCAACATCTGAGTAAATATAATAGATTATTCTTCTATTTTGAGATATTTAAAATATGTTTGACCGTTGAAAACAAAAATTATAACATTATCTTCTGGGAGTTTGGACACACATTGATATAATATACAAGATGGATACAGCACAGAAGAGGGAAGGTAAAAGATTTTAAACAGTGGTAGATTTTGTACATCCCAATTAAAGTGGCAAAACATTCATTCCAAATTGATGGTGAAAAGTTATGTATATATTTTATAATACCCAGAGCAACCACTAAAATAACTATATGAGATACAGTCAAAATCACAATAGATAAATTAAAATTGAGTACCAAAAAGTTCAAATAACACTATGACTCAATGCAGTGTGGTATTCTGGATTGACTCTCAGAATAGAAAAACGGGATGAGTAGAAAAATTGGTGAAATCTAAATAAATTCTGGAGTTTAATTAATAAAAATGTGCCAATTTTTGGTTTCTTGATTTTGACAAACGTCATAATAATGTAAGCTGTTGACATTAGAGGAAACTGGGTGAGCGATATGAGAACTCTCTGTATTATCACTGCAACTTTTCTGTCAATCTAAAAGTTTTCTAAAATAAAGGCTTTACTTAGAAAATGTTCAAATAACCCCCAGTTAGGCAAGAAAGGGCAAACAGAAGAACAAAAGCCAGAGGGAACCAATAGGAACCAAATAATAAAATGGTAGAGTTAATCAAACATATCAATAATTACATTAATATAGATGGTCTAAAAACACTGATTAAAAGAAAGATGGTCAGAATTGATAAATAAAAGAAAAACATGACCCAACTATACACTGTCTACAAGAAACTCATTTCAAATATAATGATACAGGTAGGGTAAAAATTAAAGGAGAAAAAAGATGTACCATGCAAACACTAATCAAAAGAAAGCTGGAGTGGCTCTATTAATATCAGACAAAAGAGATTTCAGAGAAGAGAAAATTACCAAAGATCAAGAGGGACATTACATAACAATAAAAGGATCAATTCACCAAGGAGACAGAACAGTGCTAAATGTGCATGCACCTAACAAAAGAGTTTCTGCTACATGAAGCAAAAACTGACAAAACCGAAAAGAGAAACAGACAAATCCACAATTATAATTAGAAACTTTTCAACACTTAATAGATAGAACTGGTAGGCAGAAAACCAGCAAGCATATAGATTAAACAATGATGTCAAACAACTGGATCTAATCAACATTTATCGAACATTCCATGCAACAACAGGAGAATACACAGTTTTTTCAAGTGAACATGAAACATTCACCAAGATAGACAGTATACTACAAGTCTTAACAAATTTAAAAGAATTGAAATTATACAAAGTGTGCTCTCATACCATAATGGAATTAAACTAAAAATCAGTAATAGAAAGGTAATAGGAAAAGCATCAAACACTGGGAAAGTTAACAACATACTTCAAAATAATCTTTGGATCAAAAAGGAAATATCAGGGAAAATTTAAATATATTTTGAACTGCATGAAAATAAAAAGGCAACATATTGAAATTTGTGTGATATATCTATGGCAGTGCTTAGAGGGAAATTTATAGCATTAAATGCTTACATTAGAAAAGGAGAGTTCTCAAATAATAACCAATAGCTTCCATCTTAGAAATAGAAAAACAATCTAAATCCAAATCAAGCAGAAGGAAGGAAATAATAAAGATTAGAAATCAATAAAATGGAAAACAAATAAGCAATAGATAAAACCAATCAAACCAAAAACTAGTTCTTTGAAAAGATCAAAACAATTGATAAATCTCTAGCAGGACTGACAAAAAGGGAAAAAGAGAGAGAAAACACAAATTTCCAATCCCAGGGAAGAAAGAGGGAATATCACTACAGACTCTGCAAATATTAAAAAGATAATAAGGGAATAATATGGGCCACTCTATGCATATGAATTTGATAACTTAGATAAAATGGACCAACCAATTCCTTGCAAATCACAAATTAGCAAAACTCACCCAAGACGAAATAGATCCTCTGAATAGTCAATTAACTATTTAAGAAATTAAAGCTGTCATTAAAAACCTTCCAAAAGAGAAATCTCTAGGATCAGATGGTAAATTCTACCAAACATTTAAAGAAGAAATAACATCAATTCTATAAAATATCTTCCAGAGAATAGCAGAGCATGGAACACTTCCCAACACATTTTGTGTGGCCAACACTACTCTGATACCAAAGACGAAGAGGGTAGAAAAATAGAAAACTACACACTAATATTTCTCATAAACACAGACACAAAAATCCTCAATGAAATATAAGCAAATTGAACCCATCAGTATATAAAACCATAGCACAACCAAGTGGGATTTAGCTCAGAAGCGCAATGTTAAAAAATGGATAAATGTAATTCACAATATTGACAGTCTAAAGAAGAAAAACCACAAGATTCTATCAATTGATGCAGAAAAAGTACTTGATAAAATTCAATATCTATTCATGATTTTTTAAAAAAATCTCAGCAAACAAGAAATAGAAGGGCTCTTCTTCAACCTGACAAAGAGGCATCTACAAAAACCCTGCAGTTAACATCATACTTAATGATGAAAGATGGATTGCTTTCTCCCTATGATCAGGAACAAGGCAAGGATGCCCACAGTTACCCCTCCAATTCAACACCAGTGGATTAAGCAGTGCAATAAGGCAAGAAAAAGAAATAAAGGTTTATGTATTGGAAAGGAAGAAATAAAATTGTCCCTATTTACAGGTAACATGATTGCCTATATAGAAAATCCCAAGGAATCTGCAAAACAAAACCAAACCTCCTAGAACTAATAATAGCAAGGGTGCAGATATAAGGTCAATATAGAAAAATAAACTGTAATTCTATGCACTAGCAATGTAAAATTGTAAACGAAAACTTTAAAAAGCAGTATAATTTATAATCATTCCAAAAGAATGAACTTTTTAGGCATAAATATAACAAAATAGGTACAGGATCTGTATGCTGAAAAATACAAAGCAGTGATAAAAGAAATCAAAGAAAACCTAAAAGAATTAGAGAAACAGAATGATAGACCATGCCTATGGATTGTTAAAGTTCAACATAATAAATACATCAATTCTCACTGAAATGATTTATAGATTTAATGCAACACCAGTCAAAACCCCAGCAGGATTTCTGTACATACAAACAAGCTGGTTCTAAAACTCATATAGAAAGACAAAGGAACTAGAGGAGCTGAAACAAATTTGAAAAAGAATAAAGATATCAAGTATGATAATTCTCCATTTTCAGTCTCACTAGATAGCTATAATAATCAAGACAGTGTGGTATTGGCAAAGGATAGACACATAGATCAACGAAACCGAATGGAGCATCTAGAAATAAACTCATAGCAGCATGGCCAACTGATTTTTAATGAAGTTGCAAGGAGCAGGCACTGGCCCTTTTCAGCATTCTGTGGGTAGGGCAGAGGTGGGCACGGGGAATCCTGAACTGAAGGGACTTTAACTCTCCCCTTGGCTCCTGAGAAGACAGTTGGAGACCCTTCCCACCGACCATAGCCTTTTCAGAAACAGCCAACAAAGTGGAGAAAAGGGTCCTCAGCAGAGGAATCAGGAAGGCCCTGGCATGTGTGAGGAACGAGAAGGTCAGTATGGCTGGAGCACGGGGAGTGAGGGCAAGAAGAGGAGGTGAGGACAGAGGTGGCAAGGGACCTGGTCGGTCCCTGGGAGGACTTGGACTTTCCTCTGAGTTGTGCCATGAGAGGGTTTTGAGCCAGAGAGTGACACAATCTGACTTAACCTTTTAATAGACTCATTCTTACTGCCGGGTTGAGAAATGACTGAACCGGGTGATGGAGTGCGGGGAGGAGGAAGCAGGGAAACCAGTTAGGAGGCTTCTCAGATAAACCTGGTGACAGATGATGGTGGCCTGGACCAAAGTGGAAGCAGTGATGGTGGGGAAAAGTGGTCGGTTCTGGACATAATTTGAAGGTACAGGTTGTGGTGTGTGTGTGTGTGTGTTAGGGGTTGTGATGAGAATTTCTTACTGTTGCAGTAAAAAAAAAAAAGTTCAAGAAGACTGCTCTTGGAGCGATTATATTTCCCCTCCATTCTGCTCACTGGAAGGCTGACTCAGAGGTCTCACAACTGCTTTGAGCCCCTGGATGGCCAAGACTCGGGAGTGTATGCCTGTAATGGGTGAGGCAAGCAGAGGGTCACTGTCTTGGCTTCATGGGAACGTCTGGCCTTTCCCCCTGAGGTCTGTGGAAGAAGAGCCACCCTCATGTCAGGTGACCCACTGGATTGCTGGACCTCATGAAGCCAGCCAGACTCTCGTAGGCTGGACCCACTCAGTAGGGTTTCAGATCACAAATGGACAGATTGCCTTTTCTTCATTTTATAGATGAAAAAAATTAGGTGTGGAGAACTATGGTGACGCACCCAGTATCCCAGCTCGAGTTGGCGGCAGTTTGTCTGTTGCTCTGACCACGCGTGGGAGGTGCTCCAGGCTGACAGCCACCTTCTCGTTCTTGCTGCCCTTACTGATCTGACCTTTCTAGACAGCCAAGAGGGCTTCCCTTGTGAACCAGGCCCACTGTGCGGTGGGCAGGGTGGCAGTGCAGGGAGTTGATGCCCTCAAGTATCCTGCTTTGCAAGTAGCCCCTTGGCTGTCTGCCTGCAAGGTCTGGGCCTCCACGGATCCAGGCGGGGAAGGTAGACAAACAGCAGAGGTGACAGGCCAAAGCGGGGTGATGAATGGTGTGGGGTGTCCATCAAGTAGCGTGCTGTGCCTAGACTGCTGCTCTGAAACACAGCTGAGGGCCACCGCCAGTTGTAACTCTTCTTTTTAGGCTTCAGAGTTGTTATGGGCTGAATTGTGTCCTCTGCAAATTCATATGTTGAAGCCCTAATCCTCAGGACGTCAGAAAGTGGCTACATTTGGAGACAGAGTCTTTATAGAAGTGATTAAGATAAAATGAGGTCCTTAGGGTGGGCCCAAATCCAATACAACTGCCCTTAGAAGATGAGGAAGTTGGGACACAGATGGCACAGAGGGAAGACCATGTGAAGACACAGGGAGACGACAGCCATCTACAGGCCAAGGAGAGAGGCCTGGAACAGATCCTTCCCTCAGAAGGAACCAAGCCTGCCCACACCTTGATCTCAGACTTCCTGCCTCTGGAACAGTGAGACAGTACATTTCTGTGGTTTAAGCCCCCCAGCGTGGGTTACTTTGTTACAGCAGCCAGAGCAAACTAATATTGGGTTGGCCAAAAAGTTCGTTCAGGTTTTCCCATAACATCTTGTGGGAAAACCCAAACGAACTTTTTGGCCAACCCAGTACATGAATCATCCGATTTTCTAAAGTTTCAGGTCAAGGCATGACAAGTGCAGTCCCTCCCAGTCCAGGCCTCATGCCCCCAGTTAAGGGGCAACCACAGAGACAGCAGCAGCCACAGAGTGGGGACTGGAGAGGTGCCATGTAGAACACTTCCCGAAGCCTCTGCTCTCAGCATCCCTCCCCTCTCTTCCCAGAGGGCCAGTCACGGGCAGTCCACGAGGGCAGTCCAGGAGCGGCTGCAGGAGAACTTTCCAGGACCTCTGCGCTGCCTGCAGGAGACCTCACAGCTAGAAGTTGCTCCCCTGGCCGCCTGAAAGCAGCTGCAGGTAGAGGCCCAGGGAGGGGCTGGTCCTGAGGAACAGCCTTCTTCCTGGGCCTCAGAACCCAGGTTCGTGTGGGGCTGGTCCAGGGACCGCCCACGATCCTCATCAAGGAGCCAGAAGCTCAAGGAGCCAGAAGCGTTAGCCTGTGGGCGCACCTGCTTGGCGCCTCCAGGAGAGGAACGAGGGGCTGTTTTTAGCACATGCACCCTTTCCTCTCTGTCTGTTTTTTTTTTTTTCTAAATAAAAGAAGGCAGTTCCTTTGGTACCGGGAGCGAAAAAGAGGGAGGGGGCCAAGAAATGAAAGACTCGGAGAGTGCTACACATAACAGTGGGCGTATTTTATGGAAAGCAGCCGACAATCAGTGTTTGCAGACGCCTTTTATTTTATATTATTTCCTCATCTGTTCAGCTTTCTTGGGCGGGAGCCAGAAAGTTAATATTCTCAGTCAAAGTCGGCCTTTTATCTGTCAGGTTCAAAATGAAACCGAGTCGCTGGGGTTTTAAAGCATCTCAGCCAAAAGGCAAACACACCTTCTCAGCAGCTCTGGCCCAGGGGCTTTTGATGATGGGTCGCTGTGGTTCCTTAACCACGACACGGGTCGCCCCTGGGAGCCTGGCCCGGCTGTGCCTTTTGACATCATCAACACACAAGCAGACAGTGCCCGGGTGGCCTCATCAGATCATGCTGGAGCTGAGGGCAGTTTGGCCGGTTTGGAGGCAGGTGGGAGGAAAGGTTGGGAGGTGGGCGGTTAACCCCTGCCTGAGTCCTGCTTGGGGGTCCTGAAAGGAGCCTCAAGGAGCAGTGGTCTGAACAACACTGTGGTGGTTTTAAAAGAGGCCTCCAAAGTCTGCAACAGTCCCCCCAGGGCAGGGTGGAGCCTCACGCCCTCCCCTTGAGGGTGGGCTGGCTTTCATGACTCACGTCTAACAAAGAGTTCGAAAAGTAACCAAAAGTGATGCTGGGTGATTTCCAAGGCTCGATGATAAAAGGCCATACACCTTCCACCTGGCTCTCTCTTGAAGGACAGCCACCTTGGGTACCCTGAGCGGCCACGGAAGAGATCCAGCTGTCCCAAAGTCGTCATGCTGGAGGGACCAGGTGGAGAGACCACACAGAGAGAGCAGGAGCCCGGCTGTGCCAGCCCCCAGCTGTTGGGGTCTTCCCAACCCAAGCAGCATACATCTGAGAGAAGAAGCCTTCAAGACGTCCCCTCCTCCAGCCATCTGACTGCAGCGGCTGGAGAGGCTGCCTTGCCTAAGCCCAGTCACCCCAGAACCACGAGGGGTAATGATAAAATGGCTGCTGCTGTGTTACCCCATTAAGTTTGGGGTGGTTTGTTATGCAGTGATAGATAACCAGTACCTTGGACCTCTGCCTCCTGATTTTGTCTCCTTCAAAGCAAAATTGTAGAAGGTAGGTCCCCTTTTGCTGTACAAATCCTCCCTTGACAGGACAGCCCGAAGGAATGGGCTGCTGACCTCAGGCCAAAATTCCTGAATTCCAGTTCTGACTCTTCCTGACATAACACCTTGGTCCACTCACTCAACCCTTCTGGACCTCAGTTTCCATATCTATAAAATGGGGGTGATAGCTAAGGCTGGCTTCACAGAGATGTTAGAAAGGTCAAATGAGACGGTGGATGTAACTCTTAGATTTCCCAACACCCTGAGACACAAGATCTATAAATAACAGGTTTCTCCACATCACAAGTATATGGCCGGAAGATCTATGCAACCTGCAGCAAGTGTAACATAGATGCAACTCTAAGAGGAAAGGGGCCCATTGTAAAATACAAGAACCATTCAGAAGCTCCTTCTAACTTTTATGCTCGATCATAGGTTACTTGGGGGCAACCAATGAAGCCATCAGCCATGGAGATTAATTTCATTCTGGGAAGTCCATGGCTTTGTGGCCCTCTCCATTACACCCCAATCAAAGTGAGGGCTTCTGCCGTCAATTTGGGGCCTCCCCTCAGTTTGGAGGCCACTTAAAATGCAGTAGGGTGTCCCTGGGGCTAGAATTCCAGGAGCCCCCCTGTATCAATTACACACCACCCAGTACCCCATTTAGCTGGACTCAACAGCCTATTTGAGGATCAACTGAAATTGAAAATCAGCTCTGTGGGTGGGGATGAGGAGCGACCATTTTACCTCATGCTACACGGCCCCGCACTTAGCTTGGACCCAGAATTCTGCTTGCCTTTCTGAGTGTTCTGCCTTCCTCACCAACCCTTTGGCTAACTTCTGGGGGCCTCTCCCTTCCTTACAATATGGCCGCTGCTAATAAAAGTGTAACTGCTGCAAGGCACTTATTACAGTAATATTATCTTTATATTACCCCAGCATTACCAGGCCGTGTGCAGGGGCCGGGGAGTTGGGAGAACCTCTTTGGTGCTGTCAGTAATCGGAGAAGGCAGTTTAGTTTAATGATAATGACTTACACTTACATAGCTGCCCTCATCCCAGAGGACCCTGGAGCACTTTACAAACACACTCTCATTCTGAGCCTTTCTAACAAACCTGAGATGCAGCAATGCTTATAAATAATATATATTCTGAGTGCCTCTATATACTGCAAATGTATGATATAAATATGTATAAGTGTAACAAATATGATTTTTGCATGTTACATTTATAATCTTAAAAAAAAAAAAAAAGGTGACCCATCACTGGTGTGCAGGCACAAAACCGACTCACAGGGCGCAAAATCCAATAAATATCAATACTGCACAACCATTTACAACAGGTACCAGCCCAGGCTTTTAAAAGCTAAGGAAATCATTCAGGGTACATTCACTGGGTTCCTCTTTCACTGGGAAGGTCATTCTCAGGTCAAGTTTATTCAACCAGTTCCAGCTCTGGGTGTGGCAAACACACAGATATGGATAGCCCTAGATGCCCACCAGGGCTGGCTCTGAAGCCTTGATGCTGATGCTGTGTGATTATGAACAAAGCACGAACCTTCTCTGGGCCTCAGCTGAATCCTTAATATAATTGGATACAAGGCTGTCTGATAGATCATGGTATTGCTCCCAAACCTTCAGGCCCTTGCTATTTGAAAATTACACATGTATGCCCTTTGCCATGTGAATCTGCACATTGGAGTAGGCAAAGTTTCCTTTCCCACCTCACGGATTTGGGGTTTGGCCTGTTTTCTGATCGCTAGTATTGTGTAACAAACTGCCCCCAAACTTAGTAATGTAAAACAACAACAATTTTCTTACCTTCATGGATTCAGTGGGTGAGGAATTTGGTTAGGGCACAGTGGGGATAGCTTGTCTCTGCTCCCTGATATCTAGAACCTCAGTTGGAAAGACTAGAGGGCTGGGAGTGAGTCAATGCCTGGAGGCTGGGGTCGCTGGAAACTTCGTTCTCTCTCACGTGTAGAGCCTGGGCTTCCTCACAACATGGCGGCCTCAGCATAGTCAGACTTCTTACATGGCAGCTCAGGGCTCCAAGAGCAAGTGATCCAGTGACAAGGTGGATGCTGCATTGCCTTTTATGACCCAGTCGTGAAAATCAGTGTCACTTCCATGGTCCTCTGTCGTCAAAGTAGTCACAAACCCATCTGGACTCAAGGTGAGGGGAATTAGACTCCGCCTATTGATGGGAGACATGTTAAAGTCACAGTTGTAGGGGAGAGTGTGGGATGGGATATATTGTTTGGCCATTTAGACGAATTTTCCACACACTTAGTGGCTCGCCATCATGTACAATTTTACCATTCCTATGGGTCAGGAGCTAGAGCACAGCTTGGCTCGGTCCTCTGCTGAATCTTGTAAGGCTGCAATCAGGGGTGTCAGCCAGATTGCCTTCCTATCTGGGGTTTGGGATCCTCTTCCAAGCTCATGTGGTTGTTGGCAGAATTCAGTCTCCTCATCCGTGAAGGGATCATGCCAAACATGATAAGAATTAATGGTACAAATAGGGGAAGTTGTTTGGGATACCAAAAAGATCTACACAAATGGTTCTTATTATTCTCCAACTAGATGGTAAAATTCCCAAGGTCAGGGACACTGTGTTATATTCATTTTGGATGCACCATGGGACCTAGAACAGAACTAAGCACATGGCTGCGTGTCAAGGAAGGCTGGCTGGATGCATTGAAGGATGGATAGACGGACGAGGGATGAAGACTTGAGCTCCAAGGAAATTCTGAGAGCTTATCAAGGAATAGGAGGGGGAAGACAGCCAGTGTGTCTCTGTGCTATCACAGGCATGAAAGCTGGCCATTAGAATGAAATATAACAAACTTATTTTGTCTCTTTCCTCTTGAAGAGGGTCTGAATGCCTCTGGGGAAAGGTGCAGTATTGTGGTTACAGCAGGGCCTTTGAAGTCAGACAGATTAGAGTTTGAACCCTGGTTCAGCCCTTTTCAAGTTGAGTGACCTTGGGCAAGTTATCGAACCTCTGAGCCTTCAGGTTTCTCAGTGGTGAAATGAGGGTTGTGGAAGGACAGAGACAAGGTATGTGAGATGGCTCACGGGGTCCATGTGGATGCCTGCTGAGCAGCAGCTGGCATTGTGAGGGGCATGAAGGTATAGGGTGTTCAAGCTCAGGCTCCAGAAGCTGCATTGCCTGGTTCAAAGCCTGGCTGCACTACTTCCTGGCTGTGTGACCTCAGGCAAGTTACATAACCTCTCTGGCCCTCTTTTCCTTGTATGTAAAATGAGGATAATAATTTTATAGGCTTCATAGAATAGCTGTCAAGAATAGTAAGATAATAAAGTGCTTAGAATAGCACATAGCCGGTGGCAAGTACTCAATGAATATTAGGTGTTGATGACTTGCTACATCATCTGCTTTTCTTCCTTCTCCTCTTCCTCCTCCTTCTTCTTCTCCTTTTCCTTCTCACTGTGCATTAGTGGGCTCCTTCCTGTTAGCCATCCGAATTCCATGCTGCCTGTATTGCAACAGCCCCTGAGCTGCCTCAGAACCTCCTCGATTCAGTTCAACAGGCATTTAGCCTCCACTCAGCCGCTCGAGCCAGAAACCAAGGAACCGGAGCTGACATCTTCCTCTCCTTCACCCCTCACTTCCAAACCACCACCAAGTCCCTTCAGCGCTCCCTCCAGAGTGTGTCTGGAACCTGCCCACAGCTCTCCACCTCCATGATACCACCCAGTCCCAGACACCATCATCTCACCAGGACTTAGCCATTGTCCCTAACTGTTCTCACTCCTGCCTCTACGATCTGCTCTCCACATAGCAGCCAGAGCAGTCACTGTCATTGTCGCTCCCCTACTTAAACCTTCCCGATGGCTTCCTGCTTCACTAGGCAGAAAACCCAAACTCCTTAGCACAGCCCTCAGGGCTCTGCATCCAGCTCCTTCTATCCTTGCCCTCCTTAACAAGCCAAGCCCCTTCCTGCCTCAGGCCCTTTGCATCTGCTGTTCCTTTGGCTGGAAATGACCTCCACACCCTCCACCCCTAGAAAACTCCTCATCCTTCATTCTTCCACTTAATGTAGCATCTGGAGAGAGCACCGCCTCACCATCCCCCATCTAAATTAGGTCCCTTTGTATCTTCTTTGACAGCCTGTTCTGTTCCAAAGTGTGGTAACACCACAATTTGTAGTCAAATATTTGTGTGTTTATGGACTTCTGATCCACCCCCCTCCATGAGATTCTCAATTCTGTAAGGTCAGGGAGGAGGGCATTCCTAGCCTGACATATAGTTGGCCCTCAAGAAATATTTATTGAATGAATGAAAGCATTTACAATTTCCTAGGTCCTTTCTGAATAGCTACATCTAATACTCAGCAACTCCTACTGAGAAACAGGCTCAGAGAGGCAGAGAGAAATTCGGCCAAGGTCGCCCAGCTGGTCAGTGGTGGAACCTTCAGGGACAGCCTCAGCCTAGGCCAAGAGCACGCCACTCCCAGAGCAACCCACACTCAGTGACTGTCTGACATGGGATATAAAGGTCTAGCCATCTTACTTCAACTCATTGCATCACTGGCGGGCCATCCAAGCTCCAGAGCTCCCCGTGGGACCACTAAGGCTGTCCCCAGGCATGGATCACAACTCAACTTCTCCTCCTGCCCTCTCCCGCTTCCTCCCCCCACCCTCCCATCCCCACCGTAGGTACCGATCTCAAGGGCATTCCCTAGTAGAATGTAAATTGGTACAGCCACTATGTAGAACAGTATGGAGGTTCCTTAAAAAACTAAAACTAGAGCTACCATATGACCCTGCAGTCCCACTCCTGGGCATATATCTGGAGAAAAACGTGGTCCAAAAGGATACATGCGCCCCAATGTTCATTGAAGCGCTGTTAACAATAGCCATGACATGGAAGCAACCTAAATGTCCATCGACAGAGGAATGGATGAAGAAGATGTGGTATATACATATATATATGCAATGGAATATTACTCAGCCATAAAAAGGAACAAAACTGTGCCATTTGCAGCAACATGGATGGACCTAGAGATTGTCATACTGAGTGAAGTAAGTCAGACAGAGAAAGATAGCTATCATATGATATTGCTCATATGTGGAATCTTAAAAAAACAGGGGGCACAAATGAACTTATTTACAGAACAGAAGTAGAGTCACAGATGTAGAAAACAAACTTATGGTTACCCAGGGGGAAGGGTAGGGAGAAGGGATAGTTAGGGAGTTTGGGATCGACATGTACACACTGCTGTATTTAAGATGGATAACCAACAAGGACCTACTACTGTGTAGCACAGAGAACTCTGCTCAGTGTTATGTGGCAGCCTAGATGGGAGGGTAGTTTGGGGGAGAATGGATGTTAATGGATGTTAATGGGCTATACCCCAATATAAAATAAAAAGTTTTTTATAAAAAGGGCATTCCCTAGTAGACATTCCACTTGTTAAACTCGATCTCAGAGTCAGCTTTGTGGGACATCCAACCTGTGACACTCAAGTCTCCAGACCTTCCTATCACTTAACTTAGCTTTTGCACATAGTTAATGCACTTTTACCAAGGGCACCGCCCACCCCATCCCTTTTTTTTTTCCTGGAGCAGAACTCATTCCCGAGTCCGGGTTCTCCAACTTGAGTGTGTTGAAGGACTTGTTAAAACACAGATTGCTGGGCCTCACACCCAGAATTTCTGATTCACTGGGTCTGGGGTGGGGGCTACGGACGTGCATTTCTGACAAGTTCCGGGTGATGTTGAGGCTGCTGCCTGGGGACTGTGTAGTGAGAACCGCTGGTATAGGGACGCGAGAAGTAGAAATTGTGATGGTCTCATCTTCATTCTAGTCTCTGTAGTCCCTTGCCAAGGTAGCCCCACAAAGTTCCCTTCCAACTGAGAACTTATATTTAATGATGCTTGAATCTTTAAAAAGAAGTCTGGCCTGAGTGGACCCTTGGGCAGGGCGGCCAGGAGACTGAACACAAGTAAGTTGCTCTTTCCCCAAGTTTTCATGCAGCCAGAACCCTGACTTCTATTTCTGTTTTGCATTCAATTCCCCTCCATCCCAGCCCCCAGCCCTCCTGAGCCCCACTTGCTCAGAAAGCCATCTCTCCAGGCACGTGTGCACCAGACACTCCGGGCAAAGCCACTGACTATTCTAATCTACACTCCGCATCCCTTAAGCTGGAAGTCTCCAGAAGCGCAGCAAAAGCCAAGGGGTGGGCAGAGGCTCAGGAAACTAACTGAAGAACGACTCCTCTGCGGGGCATTAGTACCTTGCAAAGAAGTGAATCTGCTGGCATTTTTTTTAGAGTTTAATAAAAATATATATGCATCATGAGAAAATCACAGCAATAATTCCTTGTACCTTTGTTCCAAGAAGCCCAAAGCACTCCCCATATATTATCATATTCATTATCCTATTTTCTTCATGTTTCTCATTAATTTTTTTCTGAGGTGATATATTAATATGAAATTCCAAGTCACATTAAGGAGATCACGAGCCCAACTCATTCTCCTTGCCCCGACTCCACCTTTCTCTTCTCCCCTTTCCATCCACCATCCTCACTGCCCCGCTCCTTCTCCCACCCAGCAGAGGGTAATTCGGAAGCTGGTAAGCAGCTGATGGGGGCGGTTAGAAGATTGGAGGAGGGCGGGCATCAAAGTGCTGCTTTGCCAGTGGGCTGCTCTCCCAGGCCCCCTCCCCAGGACCACTTGATCAGACCAGGACTCTCATGCCCCTTGGGGAAGAAGCTGCCTTGCAGCCCAACTCCCCCTAATGGGTGTTAAACCTACTCCCCCGCCTCGCATGCAAGAGGGAAAGAATCAGGCTCATTACAGGTATTATCATGCAGCACTTCATATTTCAAAGAGCTTTATAATCGCTAATTAGTTATTGCCAGAGAATATGGAAATGGCACCTTGCTGGAATCCCGCAGACTGGAGGCCAGACTTCCGCAGCACTGCCTGCGGGCTGGGCCTGCCCGGGGTCTCAGGAAATGGGGCCGACTCCAGGGCAGAAGGCACTAGGCTTTTAGTCCTGGCCAGTGTGCTTCTGCATGGATGCTCCCGGGGTCGTCAGACTGCATTCTGTCTGCTCAGGAAGAACCCAGAGACCGGCTACTGCTTCAGGTGGTAAAAGAAAACGTGCAGCTGAAAATGAAAACAGCAGTCTCAGCCAGCAGAGGCCATGAAGCATATGCCCTTCCCACTGTGCTGAGTTCAATTCCCCATCTGATGACTGCAATGGGCCTGGGGTTCACACCCAGCCTATGCCTGCGTGCACAGCAATGGTGAGCTCGCTCCAGAAGCCTCCTGAAGATCTCAAGGGCACACAGGTGTTTCGATGAGGATCGGAAGTGCCCTGTTCCTATTCTTTTTAGCTAAGGAATTGCAACCACAGGGCTTGAATGGACCACAAGGGCCTCTCCCCCTCCTACCCTGGCCTGTATCTACTCCATCCTGTCTAACTCTGCTTTCAAAAACAATTCTTGAAGAAGGTTAAGATCTACGGTCTGCAGCCCCCTCCAGAGAAAGGAGGGATGAGGAGCAGCCTCATTCACCCTGGATAACCTCGATCTCATTTGAATTTCAATATAAATCCACTCAGAAGCTGGAGTCAGCAGGGGCCTCAAGCAGGCGGGCCTTGGCCAGGCTGACTCAGCCTTCTTGGAGGGACACGGTCTTGGATGAGAGGGGAGGATGGACGCAGGGAGCACTTTTCTCTAAGACTCCATCCCTCATCTTTCCTGTAAATGGGGGTGGGGAGGCACTGCCTGAAAGAAAACTCTGAGTGGGGGGCAGCAAAAGCTTTCCTTCTAGCAAATCTTGCCCACACAGGTCAGATCGGAATGGGACAAAGACTCAGGAAGCGCTCTGGTGTCCAGAAATTCTGCTGGGCCCCGGGCATGGGAAGCTCCAGGGTCGCTCCAGCTCCCAGGGTATGTTCAGAAATCTGAAACACGGATGTCCCCAGCTTTCCTCTCTTCCTGGCCATGGGACACACAGAGGCCACTCAGTGGCCTTATCATTATATCGACACTCCCCCTAATAACTCCAGTGTGTGTGCCAGAGCAGAGCGAAGATGAAGGGATGGAGACGCACGTCTGCTGGGATTAGGCCTCAGTCTCTGCCTTCTGGAAGCACGTGTCTACAATACCCAAGACTGCATCTGAGAGAGGTGTTTTGCCACTTGCTGGTGGGTTCCCTATCAGAAGCTATCTGTTCTTAGCACATAACTGTGCTGTGAAAGAGATTGATGTGCCCCTGGACCTAATTTCTCAGCACACCAGCGGGAGAGGAAGCACCTCGCCCTTGCCTGCATTGCAGATGGCAGCCCTCGTAATGAGAATGCAGCGAGGTCCAGCTCGGTTGGCAGGGACAGGGGGGTGGGGGTGAGGCGTTGGACCACACAGAGAGGTTTCCCAAGGCCTCTGGGAACAAGCGCTTATGCAATCTGGGTCCTCCTACGACAAGATAAGCGGCCACTCCTGCTTCTCCTTCCTCCCTTAGTTCCATGCTGAGGCAATGGGCTGGGAGGTCCCAGCCAAAGTCTTCCTGCAGAGCTTAAGCTGCCGCTGTATATCCTCTCAACACACTTCCCCGCCGCTGAGGTCCCAGAAGTCAAAGGCATCTGCCCTGGTTAGGGGTGGGGAAGTCTGATCTTCTTCAGGAGTCCTCCCTCTCCCTCCTCCTACCCAGAACTGCCATGAGGTTTCCCAGTCCCAGCCTTCCTTTCTGGCTTGGGCCCCTTCGGACACTCCAAGCAAACAAAACACAATTCCATTGTAAAGGCAACCCAGAGCCTTGCTTCTCAGCTCTGCGGGCAACTGGAAGATGGGCCCCATGAAGCTGGGGTGTGCACAGCCCTCAGCCACCCAGCTCTCCGGCTCCAGCTTTCAGCTACCTGCATCGCCATGAAAACTGAGTGCCGGACGAACCTGCAGGAAAAGTCCTTTCCTGATCTGCTCAAATCTACTCTGCTCCCTGTTACAGATACTGCTGGGCGTGCAGGCACACACCCACTCCAGACACGCTCTCCCGCACACTCAGGCACACTCACTCTCACGCATGTGCTGGTGGTGCCCTCAGCCCTGTGATACCTCCAGCTTTAGATGTGAATCCTATTACAACTGGGTAACTGTCAGGACTGAGAGAGATGATGGAGGGAAAGGAATGGGACCATTCCCCCTGCCATTCCAATTGCTCCCCCTTTGAGCAGAGGGAATGGTCCCATTCCTGTCCTTAGTTGGGCACCCCAACTAAGGGCAGATGGAAATTGAACTTTTGGAAAATTAGAAGAAGAAAGGAAGGAGAGGGAGCGGGAGAGGTGGGAGGAGCGGGGAGGAGGGCTGTGGGAGACACAGTGGCCCTGCCGAGGGTTGACAAATTGGAGTGGGAGGTGCTTGGAGGCTGACCTCAGAGCTCTTCTCTGACCCCAGCAGGGAGACACGATGTGGGGAAAGGAGAGGTTTGGGAGTCAGGAGACTTCCTGCCGGGACCTTTGGCCAGGAGGTCACTTAACCTCTCCAAGTCTCAGTTTTCCTACCTCTAAAGCGGGGATAATGACACTTGTCTTTCAGAGGTGCTCGGAGGAGGAGCAATAATGTTTATAAGGAGCCTGGAACAGAGAGAAGCTTCAACAAATGGCTGCTATTATCACGGCGCCTAAATGAGAAGGAATCTTGGAGGGTGTCAGTTCTGGGCCCCATTCATAGGGGACGATGTAGGACACATGGTGATGCGCTGCCTTCCTTTATGGCAAAGCCGTGCCCCTCGTGACTCATTCCAGATGTCCAGTCACCCCGGCGATGGTGGGAAGAGTGGCAGGGGTTGCAGGTTACACTGTCACCCACAGGGATGGAGCGCTGGGGAGGGCAGCGTATAAGGTTAAGGCAGTGGTGTGAGGGGGTCCCAGGACAAGCTCCAAGGAGAGAAGAAATGCACAGTTTTTTCCTGCCCCTGGGGAAACAGTTTTCCGATGGCTTGAGGTTTGGCCAGAACCATCAGGAGGACCAGAGCCACAGGGAGCCACAGGCATGCAGCCCATCCACACAGGGAAAGGGTAGAGAGAAACTCCCAGCTCTGTGGCCACCTTCCCTAGAGAAATGGGACTGCCTCTCTGGCTGCTGTCTTGAGAAAGTGTTTCCAGATCATTCTCTCATCCATTCTCTGAGCCTCTGGGGCATCTTGATTGAGCACAGGGAGGCTGTCAGTGCTGTCTTTAGGGATCCAGATTCTGGAGGCAGACCTCCTGTGTTTGAATTCTGCAACTTACCGGCTGTGTGACTTAATTTCAATATGCTTCCGTTTCCTTATCTGTAAAATGGGATGACTTAGCACAACGCCAGATACATGGTAAGCGCTCTTTCAATATTGGCTTTAATGATTACACTCCTTGGCCAGCTGCCCAGCATTGGGAACACCTCTCGGGAGGAGGGCGGGTCAACTCGGGCTTTGCTGCTGATGCAAAGGGCGGGGAGCGCGGGGCCCATGCGCGGAGCACCCACCGTCACGGTTTACTTTTAGCTTCTTGCAGCCACGTGGATTCGCAGCGTGCTCCTCGCTTGTCCATTCTCTGGCGGGGGGGGGGGGGGCGCCGCCTGGCAGCAGGCTGCTCCCCGAGTCACGATACAGTGATCCCCTCCAGCCGCGCTTTCACTCACTTCCCTGCCTGCGCCCTCTCTCGAGCTAGACTGCCATGCGGAGGCGGATCCAGCTACCGTCTCCGAGTCGGCCCGGGCTGCTCGAAACCCTGCGTGCCCCGCGAGCCAAGCACCGGCCCGGGACTCAGGGAGGCCCAGGGCCTCCCTTCCTGCTCCCCTCCCCCAGCGGGCGGGGGGAGGGCGGGAGCGCCCAGAGCTGAGATGCTGCCTTCAGTGCAGAGCGTGCCTCGCACGCTAGTCTGGATAATCCGCCCTGGGCTGAGAGGGACAGACTTTGGCTCATCTAGGGGCAAGGGCTGGGGAGGGGGTGTCGGCCCTCTGGGAGGCAGGGGGGCGGGGAGGGGGTGAGGGAGTGAAGGCGTGGTAAGGAAGGAAGGGAATAGGAAGATGATGGGGGTGGAAATGGGGGGAGGGGAAGTAAAAGGAGGGGGAAATAAGAGAGGGTGGAAAGGAACGGGAAAGGTGATGCGTGAGAGGGAAAGGGGGAGGGGAAAGAGGAGGTGGAAAGGGAAGGGAAAGGAAGGGAGGCATGGCAAAGGACAGTGGGGGAGGAGGAGGGGGAGGAGAAAGGCAGGCAAAGGGGGGGGTGAAGAGGAAGGGGGGAGGGGGAAGGCAAAGCTGGAGGGAAGAAAGTGAAAGGGGAGAAAGGAGGAGGAAACGAAGGTGGGGTAAGGGGTCCAAGAGGGGAAGGAAGGGAGGAGAGGGGGTGAGAGGGGAAGGGGAAATGGGACCACGGGATCTAGAAGGAGAGGAAGGAGCAGGATGGAAGGGGGAAAGAGGATGGGAAAGCTTGGGCTCTGCTTCGTGTCTCCTATGACCTCAGTACCCCCGACACCCCCCTACACACATTTCCATGAAGGATTCTGTAAAAAGGAGCCATAGGGAAAGAGGGCTCTTGAGAAAAGCTAGGTGTGTAAGAGCTCTGAGGTGGCACATACTGACCTTGGACATCTGAGGGACTGGATACAAAGGTCCTGGCCCACGGCCAGGCCAGACAGGCCCCCCCAGGGAAAGTCAGTGAGTCCAAGTTCATATTCCTCTTCTGTCTAGCAGGTTCACGGGGCATATGACCTTGGAAGAAGGTGGCAACTTGCCCTGAGCACTAGTTATCACATTTATAAAATGGGGATGATTTAAATGCCTGCTTTATAGGGATGTTAAATTAGGTTAAACAAACAAACAAAGAAATGGAAAGAAATGGACCTTGATCTCAGAGGTCATGACCCAGCATTTCATTTGGTGCTTGTAGAGATGCACATTGGTGCCTGACCTGGGCTGGCACACCCATCCCCCAACTGCTGTGTGTTGGCTGACCCCTTCTCAGACGGGAGCCCCCTTGCCCCCAGATGCCTGGGAGATTACCACCTCTGCCCCCTGGGGCTACTGGCAGCCAATGCCTCTCTAAGCAGGGGCTGGAAGTGGTACAAACCCACCCCCTTGCCTCAAGGTGGGCAACTCCAGAGCTCCCCAAGGGATCAGGCTAAGTCAAGACTTATCTGAACCCACATCCATTCAGCTTTCCCCTGCCCCATCCTGCTTCCCTCACTCCCCCGCAGGCTTCTCCTGAGAGCCCTCTTCCAACAAGCCACTCACACCTCAATTCCTACCTCAGGCTCTGCTTGCTTCTAGGGAACCCCACTTAAGACAGCACCTTCCTGAGGACTAGTTGTCAACGTGCTGGGACCAAAAATGGGCCGAACATTGGCGACAGGGTCCCCTGGAGATAGAAGGGCCACACTCAGCCCTGCTCTTACCCAAAGCGGCCATATCAGGTCAGCTCTGTGAACCTCTGGCAGGTTCCAGGCTGCCCTGGGCTGGTCTCACCTGTCCTGGGAAGATAGGAAAAGGAAGCTGGGTGGGATTCAAATGACTTAAAGTAAAAACAAGCTGGGAGGGGTATCCCGCAAGGCTATGGTTTCCTGGGACATCAGGCAGCCACCAGCCCTTGCAAACAGGGCTGACACAGTACCTCAAACATTCCAAACCGGCTGCTGAGGAGCCTGCAGGTGGGGAGGCTGGTGGAAGGGGAGGCTGTTGATCTTGGGGGCTTGCGGAGCTGGGGGAGTTTGGGAGTGATTTAAAGGATGAGAAGGAGTCAGGGCACACTTGCATGGGGGAGGTGCCCACAAAGCTTCCATTCTGTGTGCAATTAGTCTAGGGATGCCCTCATTTGCATAAGGTTCATTAATTTGCATAAAATTGCTTGAGGCCCTAACCACCGGTACAGAAAATAAAATAACATGAATCAATTAGCGGGGCTGACTGCAATTGGAGCAAGCCTGGTGTTAGGGAATCCTCCTAACTCAGGAGCACCGGGTGGGCAGGAAGGCTGCTGGAAGGCGACCCCTCCAGACCAGACCAGCTGCCCCAGGGAGGAAAGCTCTGCCCTCACCCTGCCCCGAGGAGGGATGGGGCCCTTCCCAAAAGTAGGGACTAGCAGTTGGGCACAGTCGGTATGAAATCAGGGCCTGAGCAGATGCGAGCAGCAGACCCCAGCTAGTGGAGGAGGCGTGAGAGGACCACACGGATGAAAGGATGCGAAGAGACGGGTCCGGTGTGGCAAAGGAGGGATGCTCATCATCTCAGCCCCCATGTTTATCGAGGGCCTTTTCTGCCTCTGGCCTGAGCCGCACATAGTCTCATTTGGTTCTCATAACAATCACAGGAAACTGGTACAATTACCCCACTGTAGAGATTCAAAAACATAAGTTCGGAGGGGTTACAGATTTGCAGCAGCAAATGGCAAACCTGGGCCTGCCCAGCTCCAGAGGCCCATAGCAAGCTCCCAGTGAGAACAGCGCCTGGCAGCTGGCAGGAGAGCAATAAGTATTTGTTGAATAAATGACTGATGTATGTGGGGATGAGCTTTGAGGGGAGGTGAAAGTCAAACCGAGGATGCTGTGTGGCAGTTCTTAAGGGAAAACAGGTTAAAAGTGAACCACAGGATGCAATTTCCTTAAAAAAAAAAAATCAAGCCCTATCAATCATCTTGGGAGTCTGGGAGGACGCAGCTAAATCACATTTCTCCCGTCATAATTTCCGTAAGCTGGCCTTTGGGTTCCTCTCTGGCATCACCCCATCTTATGCTCTCTGCGTGCCCATTTTCTCAGCCGTGCCTGGCACTCCCTGACATGCTGCACTTTCAATTCTGGTCTGGAACCTATGGTCCTTGGTGAGAGAGCCGAAGCCATAGCTAACAACAGCTAAGAAGCTGAGGTCATGGAGCCCAAGCCCATTTCCCACTGCTAAAACTACATGGGCTCTTATCTTTCATTCCCATCCACGAGTAAGCCTTCGCTGATGAATCACCAATTTCTCTCTCCATCTTTCCCTTTCTCTCTTGCACTGACCCTGCTGCTTTATAAGAACTCTCAGGGATTGTTTTTTTTTTGCCTCTGCTCTCTTTCTGAACCTCTTCGTCTCCCAGAGCCACTGTTAATGAATCAAATTGCCCTTCGACTTGAATTACGGGGAAAGTAGCCTCACCCACTACTCGTAGTAGATGGGGTGACTGCCCCCAGATCCACACTGGCCTCATTGCAACGGCTCAGAGCGGATGTTTATTTTTGAATCTTGCATCCTTTATCTGAGAAAATTGACTACCGATGGGAAACAATTACCTACCACTTACCCCACAGGGCTTATGGGAGCAGATGGCACGTGTGATGGAGAAGCAGCACAGCGCGTTAATGTCATCAGCAACCATCACAGCCATAATGAGCCCGCATCACGGGGACTGGGAACCAGAGAGAGGAGAGAGTAACAGCTGGGCACTTCAGCCAGATGTGGTTGCAACCACCCAAATGGCTTGTTCCAGTTTCACTTAATGGGCAGAGAGCGATGTGAAGCTACGAGGGGACCCACAGAAAACAGCCCCTGCTTTCAACCCTGCCCATTATCGGGAAGCCACTCTGCAGGGAGCATGTGGCAATTCATTGTTTACCTGGGCCCACTGGATTGCTTTCTTCTGCTCTGACTGAACAAAGCATGTGTGTGTGTGTGTGTGTGTGTGTGTGTGTCTTTGTGTGTGTCTGTGTGGGTGGGTGTGTCTGTGATCACACAGTGCCTCTGCTAATTCTACCCAGAAGGAAATGCAGGAGACAGTCCTAGTAAGGTCTATAAAGGTAGGAGTGACGTTCAAAGATAATACACAGTGGATGTGAGAAAGACCTGCAGGACACTTCATGATTTGCTGAATTTGGACGCTGTGATATCAGGGACTGTAAAGACAGAACGACAGGTCAATTTCTTAGCTATAGAAAGGACAAGGATGAGGACCAATGATCCAGCCAGAGTCCCCGACACTTCAGAGTGGTTTGGGCAGAAAAGGAAAAATCGCCCCACTGCAGAGTCTCCCCGACCCCTGCCCAGCTTACATCACAACCATGACTTTGCTCCCCACTCCCACTCTCCCACCACCTTTGCTCTGGGTTTTCTCAAAACTCAGAGCAGTTCAAGGATGCTTTCGGACTCTTTCTTCTCCTTCCCAGCTAAACCCTGAAGTGGGTTCTACACCAACAGCATGAACATGTAGGATCTTAGCACGTATTCTGGTTGCTAATGTTTGGGGGACAGGTTCGTCTTACTAGTCGTAACCAAGCGAGAAGGTTTTTGCTGGCTGGCACCTGGCTGCAGGCAATGGATGAGCTCTTGAAGATGCACAGCCAGATTCAACAGAACTCAGTGACTCCCCCCAGATTGTACCATTTTGAGAAGCATCAATATTTACAGTGATTATTTAACACTAAAATCATAGAATGCCAAAGCGGGAAGTAAACACAGAGAAGGGATCTTGCACAATCCCCTCATTTGGCAGAGAAGAAAACTGAGGACCAGAGTGGGGTGAATGACTTACCCAAGGTCACACAGCTTACGACTGCCTGGCTCCACTAGATAATCTAGGTCCCCAGACTCTTAAACTGATACATTTTCTACTACATGATACACTTTATCTGGTTACTATCTGTCCTTACTCCTTGTCACAACATAGATTTTTTTGGTTAACTGTTTTGTGTAAACAAGGCTGATGTTTATCAATATAAAGCCTAAGCATTTCATGTTTTAGTTCGTCTTCACTTCCACTTTTTTTAGTCGCTGTGAATGCTGCTGAACTCTTCAACCACTCCAGTGAAAGTACTCTTTGCAACTATGTATCTGTTGCTACATTCGAAGGATTACCAAACTGCATTTTACTTACCGCCTTGGCAGCATTTGACACTGCCAACCCCATCTCCTTCCCAGAATGCTCTGGCTCAGCACTGCTCAAACAGCAAGTTTTGTGGACCCGTACCAGAAGGCAAACTGCTGCTGGTCTGCAACGAGATAAGTACAGAAACTAAGAATAATCAAAACTTTTATAGCAATTTGATAATAATTTTTGTCTGCTGAATCTAATAATAAAAATAGAGTTTGTATTTTGAATGTCTGTTAATTTTGTGTTAATCCATTTTTCTTGCATCTGATTACAAAAATATTGTCTGTGACATATTGGAGGGGAAAAAAGCCTAGTCCTTCTCCAAAGATAATAGAAGAAGCACTGCTATAGGCCTTTATTTTTTCTGAATCTGGCTCTCCTGGCTTCCCTCCCACTCCACGCCTCTCGAACGTTTGCATGTTGCCTGCATCTCTCCCACCCCAAAGATTTGCCCTTTCCTGACGAAATCCTGTGCATCTATCGGATCTCAGCAGAGAGGCCACCCCTCCAGGAAGCCTCTCCTCTGTGCTGCTGTAGAACCTTGTACTGTCCATACAATCCACACAACAGGACACGCCAGACTCCGTTGCAGCTGCAAAACATCTTTGTTTCCCCAGCCCCTAGCCCAGCTCCCAGCATGCAATCGACCTCTGTGGTAGGAATGAGTTTCAAGGGAGGTGGCCTTGGGAGCACACCTTTCACCAAGTTAGAAGGCATTTTCTGTCCACTCACTTCCCCCTTTTTTCTTCATCTTCCTTAACTCTTGCAGCAGGCATCCTGATAGTCAAATTCTAACGGTGAATTAACAAGTGGTACAATACCTTCTGAGGCTCAAGTTAAAGTCAGAAAACCCCAGGTTGCAAACCATCCTATATATTATATGATTTCCCTTTTGGGGGGAGGGGGAAGGGAAAGTATGGAGTTTCATCCAGAGAACTCATCCCCACCAGCTGAGTGCATCCTGGGACTCTACCAGCCTCTGTGGAGGAAATTGCCTCACCTTGATTTAAGCACAGATGGGGAGCTTGGATTTAAGTCCTGGCCAGGTAGAGTGTTACCCACCAAGTGGAATGCCACACCTTTCTCTGTCCTGTGCCTCAGTGGCCTGTAGTGTGAACAAATGGTGGCCAGGGTGACCCTCGGGGCTAAGTTGAAGGGGAGACTAATTAGTCATCCTATAGCACACTGAAAATAGAAATGTCAAGTGTTACTATTAATAGTCATGTTTCCTCTGCTCTGGTTTCCAAAGTCCCTTATGCTTTCATTCCAGAACCTCTGGAAAGTAACGAGAAACGTGATTTGGAGGGAAAAGAGAGCTGTAACTGTAGTGTACCTCAGTATGAGTGGAAAAATAAAATGCAGATAAATATGTTGCCTTGCTAGAGTGACCCTGAAGACTGAAATTCTAAGAAAAATGTTCACTGCTTTAATACATAAAAATGTAAAAACTTCAGCACTGTAAAAACTATAAAAAGCCATAAACAATGAAAGGACAAATGAAAAACTGGGAAAAATGTTTTACATACATGGCAATTGAAAGAAGAGGACCCTTAATATGTAAAGTGCTCTTAAAATCAATAAGAAAGTAAGGAATATCCAAATAGAAAAATGGGCAAAAGGCATAAGTAGGTAATCCAGAAAAGAAGAAATACCAGTTGACTACATATGTAAAGATGTATTGTGTTATTTGGCATCTCTTTGATTACCAGTGAGGCTGAATGAATATAATTCTTCATTTATCAGATTGGCAAAGATAAAACATATAGATCATCACCAGGCCAAGTGAACGGGAACGGGTATTTACATCTGCCACTAATGGGACTGTAAATAGGCACAGTCTTTCTGGAGAGCAATTTGGCAATGAATAACAGAAGCCTTGTCCTTTGAGTTACAGATTCCACCTCTAGGAATGAATCCTAAGGAATAATCAAACAAGTACACAAAGATGTGTACGATAAGACTGGTTACCTCAGCGAGGTTTATAGTAGCAAAACTGGAAGCTACCTAAATGTGTATCAGTGACTGATTGGTTAAGCATACAGTTGAATACTATGTGGTCACTTTAAAAAGATCAATAGCTTTATACCTATTGATATGGCAAGGTGTCCATGACATGTAGGTGTCACTAAAGGAAACAAAGAAAGTTGGAGACTGGAGGTGTAGAATGATTTGTTTCTTTTGAGCATTTTTTAAAGTGTGTGCGTGTAGAAAAACGTCTCAGTAAAAGTGCTCTAAAATCATACTTTTTGAAGGATGAGGTTACAGGTGATTTTTACTTTCTTCTTTTATACTTTTCCATAACTTATTGACTTTTCACAATGAAAATTTATAGTTATCGCCATTGAAAAATATGTTTTAGGAGCCCTCGGTCTGGTTACTCTGGCTGTTTTACGGAGGTGGGAGAAGTAACAAATAAAGACGTAAGTACATAAATTAAAATAAGGAAGTAAAATTTGATTGTCCCTCTCTGGAATTATTATTTCATTACTCATTTTGGATTGCACTCACATGGAAGCTTCCCTACCCCCAGCAGCCCCATCTTTTTCTTTCGAAAATATCCTGGAATATTCTATTACATTAGTTGCTCCTGAAATCATTCTTGGGTATACTACTTGTATTTTTAATTTTTAAAATCTCTAATAAAAAATAATTGCCAATAAACTCTGCTAAAAAGCATCTCTCCCCAGGGACATATATTATGATCTCAATCCTCTGAGTGAAGCTGTGCAAAGAGGTCCCGCTGGGCCAACTCCGTTGGGATCACTGTCCGCAGGTGTACAGGGCACCCTTTCCCTTCGCTGGGAGCCAGCAGCCCTGCTAGTGCCTCTAGTGATCTTCCCACGTATTAGCTTCTCGTTCCATTCTTATAGGACCAAATCGGGGCCCGTCCTCATGTTTAGAAATGTAACCTGGGATGCTAAAGTGTCTTCTGTTAGTAAGTCTTATGTCGTCTTAGTATGAGGACAGGAATATGAACGGCGTACCACTCTTTCACTGAGGAAATATTTGCTAGAGAAATAAGAATACAGAAGAATCACACTCCTCTCAGCTGTATTATATATCATAAAGCAGATATATTAATACATACATACACCATATATACATATATAATTTTTAGTTTGAACCATATGAAATTTCTTATATTCAACTCTTTTTGACCTATAGAAATGGCAATTTCATATGGTTCAACCTTACATATTATTCTTCTGTTGGTAGTATCTGGACAGTTTTATACAATTAGAAGAATTAAATAGAAACTAATACTACAATGTTGTTGTTGTTGCTTTTGTAGCGCAAAAGAAATCTCTTTCCAGGGAAGCAGAAAAGTGACCGTTTTAAGTGGATTTCCCTATGACCAAAGTATACCTATGTGTGTATGCATGTGTGCGTGTCCTTAGAAATGAAATAGAAAACATCCCATACGTTAAAAAAAAAAATTAGTCTTAATCTAACTTTCTCCTGTGCCCCATCTAATAACTGCTTTGTTGAAGTTGCTTTTTGAGTCTGTTTCTATTTTTCAGAACTTTTATCTTTAAAAAAAAAAAGGAAAAAATATCTTCCCAGGTGATATTACTACATTGCCTTTCATTTTTCACATTACAGCTCCACTCATCCCCCTGAGAGACCATGCCGTCCTTTGACAGCTGGCCAGAGATGTTAAACAACTTGCCCAAGGTCACACAGCTAATTAGCGCAGAGCTGGGACTAGAACGCTGGGCTTTTGGGCTTTTCCACCCTGCAGAGGGAGTAAGGGCTGTTATCATCAGCTCCCCTCTTGAAGGAGGATCGGCTAAGTTAAATAGCCAGGCTGGGAACCAAGAGCCTGGAAGGTCTGAGGGAAAAGATCATCAGTTGACAAATTATAGTGATCATTATTAATGTTATTATTCATACGCTACGTCTGCGGCAGAAAACAAAGGTTTATTTAAAATGCACATAATAATTTGAGTTTGCTACAACATTTATTTTCTGTCTAAATTATTTTTTAACTGATATGAATGCAAAGACTTCTGAGGACAAAAAGCAAGGCTTTTTAAAAAATCCATAACCTTAAATTAAGACCACATTTATTCACACTGCTGCTCGCGGCCCAGAACTTTCTCCCTTTTAACCCTTCAGTGACATCAGCAAGCCACGTTTCCACCTCATCTTGGCCCAATTTTTCTTTTTGCTGGTAGCAACTGCATTGGAAGACCAAAGTATAATGCATTTCACAGTAAGAATCCTAATGGGATTTTTAGTAAACGGGCCCTACCAGCCCACTTCCCCAGTGAAAACATGCCTCTAATTGATCTCTATGTAGAAACAGCAGCTGGTGATCAGAACCACTGTGCTCTGGTGGGTAATTATTTTATCAGGACAAGCACTTCCGTCATGATAAGAGAGAAACAGCAGGACCTGGGGAGAGGCACACAGAGAGGGCCAAACAGACAGACAGACACAGATAAGACCCAGCAAAAAAGCCTGCCTGCAGAACCCACGGCCACGCAACCTTAAATGGAAAGTTTCTGATAACCCATGATGGACTGCAGCCAGGTGGACGCGGGGAGGGGCTTGGGAAGCCACCGGGAGTGCGGAGGGTCAGGAGAGGCCGGCTTCCCGCAGCGCCTGCGCTGGCCCGGAGCTCTGTTAGGGGGCGCTGTGGTGCCGCAAGTGCCGATTCCCCACCCTCCAGAACCCGCAGCTTCCTCCGGCCCGCCTGCCGTGGTTGAAACCCCCGTAGCTCTTTTGGCAAAGAGTAGGTGTGTCCTGGCCAGGTTCCAGTTTGGGTAATTACAGCCTGTCAACCTAAATTCCCCCCAGGATTGCAGTTAAATATGGTACCCGTCTTCACAATTAAATTTTTGCTCTAATAGGACACTCGATTGTCATGTTACGTGACAGTTAAATAGCGGCTGCATCGTACCCCAGAGGTAGCTGCACTTCTGTAGTGACTACAAAGATTTCTCTGGGTGCAATAAATGACCTGTATGGACAGAATCGGGGGGCTCTTTCTGCTAACTGAGAGTTGGTAACTATAGGATTTTGCTCATTATTCAAAATTTTTTTCTCTAACTCTTTCAGGGGGAAAATATGGGGAACACTTACTACTCCGATATCGTTTCCAGTTCTTTCTCCTGGAAATAAAAATCAGGATGCCAGGTTGCTGCAGGACAGGGGAGGCCTCCAACTACCCTTCCAGCCCCAGGTCCCCTCCATTCCTTCGTCTCAACATCACAGGATCCTTGCCTTTCTCTAAAGGTGCCATGGACTCCTCCTCCCTTGCCAGTGTCCCTGGTTAACCCACAGTCTGGAACATCTTTCTTTTGTTCTCTGCTTACAGAGACCTTTTATCCTGCCAAGATCCAGCTTAAATGCCACCTCCTTCATGACGCCATCCTCCACCTTCTCCTCCAATTAAGTGTTTCTCCTCTTATGGCCTCCATTCGATATTCCTATTACCCTCACTCAGCACTTACTCCAATTTGTCGTGTATTATAGTAAGTTGTTTACACATCGGGCACATGCACTGAACTCTGAGCTCCTTGAGGGCCAGGGGCCTTAGTTACTTTTCCTTATACCTGAGCACAGTGCTTAACAAATATTTTTGATGGAAAGAAGGCATCCCCTCTTTCTTTTCCAAGAGCATAAGTAAGAATATCTACTATTTACTATAGGCTGATCATTGTTCTAAGCATTTTACCTGTACTAACTCATTCAGCCCTCACCATCTCATAAAGTATCATCATCATTGTCTCATTCCTGTAGATTAAAATACTGAGGCCCAGAGAGGTTAGATAATTTGCCCAAGGCCACACAGCCAGTAAGAAGTGGTGATAAGAATGAATCCCTTGGGGCTTACCCCCCCCCCCGCCCCACCCCAGAACCTCATACCTTTACACTGCTGGATAGTACAGGTTTTTAATTAAACATATCAGCATCCCCACCGTCTTCAAAATTTTAAATCAATCCAGGTCTGTGAAAGCGCAACTCATTTTCTAAAGGGGTGAGCATGAGGTGGGAGCAGTTGAGACAGAATGCACCTGTCTCCATTCCGCTTAGGCTATCCGAAATAACAAGTGGGCTGCTTTCTGAAATCCACATGCTTGTTTGTCAGTTTCCATCCTTGGGCAATTATTTCACACTGAAAATGAGAAGGTGATAATCTAAAGTATTCGCAGCCAGTCTTGCCTACAGAGGTGTGAGCAAAGAGGAAGATCACATGTTGTGATTAGAGAGAGAAGAAACAAACCCCAGTGATTGCGCTACGTGAGGAAGGGGTCAGCCTCATTATTCTAAAGCATAGTTTTCTGAACCCATAGAAATATTTTATTCCAACAAGTTAATTCCTTTAAGTGGTGAGCGCTGAGCATGGCAGACACGATTATCTTTCTTAGGTTTCTGGCCGCTTTCTCCCCACCCAGCTGGGGGAAGGATTTCTGCAGCTCACCTCGTGCAATTAGAAACAGCCCCACAGGGCAGAGGTGCAGCCTGCGTTCTGAGATACTCTTCTGCTGCTGAAATAAAAACAGCCTTTGAGAATATTCTCCTGCCAAAATCATTTTAGCATTTCACTGTCACACAGCAGGAGGCAGAGAGAGGGAGGGAGGGAGGGAGAGAGCATCCCTTCCGCGCAAACCCAAGCAAGACCTCATGAGTCTTTCCCGTGTACAAGGAAATTAATTAATTTCCTTTTTTATTTTTCAAAAAGGGGGCCATAAAAACATAGTTCAAGATGTTACGTTTTCATAAGGAAGAAGTCTCCATTGGAAGTGAGTACCTCTTTTAAGACAAGGTTGTAATTAGATTGCCCGTGGTGATGATGAATGGGGAGGGTGAAGGGTCCTCAGCTTCTTTCCGGGGGCAGAAACATCCTCGAAGGCAGAGGCGAGGGCTGCCTCGGGCGGCCACGCTGGTGCCAGCGCCAAAGACTGTTCTCTCCCAAGAAGCTCAAAGAAGAAAGGCTGTTTCTAAACTGAGGAGGAATAACAGGAATAACAGCAGAAAAGGCAATTGAGAGGGTGAGCCGAGGTGGCTGCGGCTCCCCAGTGCTTTCTGCACAACCTCTTTCAACCTGGGTAGATTCTCTCTCTTGCAGTTGCCGGAAAGAATGGAGAACTTGGTTTCTGCTGGCCCTGCCTTTTTGTTTTTGTTGTTCCTACATGCCTGTTAGGGACTGGACTGTGCCCCCTGCCCCCAGATTGATATGTTGAAGCCCTAACCCCCAGGACTTCAGAATGTGACTGCATTTGGAGCCACTACATAGATGATTAAATTAAAATAAGGCCCTTAGGGTGGGCCTTAATCCCATCTGACTGGTGTCCATATAAGAGGAAATTTGAACGCGCAAAGAGACCCCAGGAGTGTGCATAGACAGAGCAAATACCATGTGGGGACACAGTGAGAAGGCAGCCGTCTGCAGGCTAGAGAGAGAGGTCTCGGGAGAAACCAACCCTGCTGACACCCTGATCTTGGACTTCTAACCTCCAGAACTGTGACAAAAGACATTTCTGTTTAAACCACCCAGTCTGTGGTACTCTGTTATGACAGCCCGAGGAAACTGATACCCAAATATTTTTCACAATATGGTCCATGGACCACTTTCATCAGAAAGTGATGAGTGGATTAAAATTTAGATGCCTGGGCCCCATTCAGACCTACTTAATCAAATCTCTAGGGCTCAGGAATCCGTAGTCTGTCTCAAGCAACCCAGGCCATCCCAGTGCACACTCAAGTTGGGAAATCCCTGCAGCTGGAATTTGCGGAGAGAAAGGATCACCTTGGTGGTGATCTGAAGGGGGCTGCCCGAAGGCCACACTGCCTAACTCCCCCCAGCCCCCTTAGAAAGGCGTGCTTTGCAGTTAAACATCGCCCTCTCCCTGGTGGATCTCTTTTCAGTGCAAATAGCTCCTGGATGGGGGTGACAAATTAAGTCAATAACCTTTGAGTATGAATTCATTTATCAGCTGAATTCCTGCGGGATTGGAAGGATGCCAAACCTAAGAAAAACCGGAGAGCGGGAAGAAGTAGGGGGGGTTGAGGAATGTCAGCATGGTCCACACAGGGGAAAAAGCGCCACCTTGACAACCTGGCTCCAGGCTGGCCCCCACCGGGGACAAGGCAGTCCCAGAGATGGGCAGCAGCGAGCTCACAGGGCACTGCTCTCCCACAGGAAGGTGGACAGAGCGATGGTGGCGGGGCCTTTGGGAAAAGACAGCTGACTCCTGGCTGCCTCCTGTTTTCTTTTTTGCTGCTTGGAAGCTGAGGGCAAAGCCAGGCCTGCTTCCCTCTCTCTCTAGGAGTGAGGTGGGCAGGGGCCATGGGGGATTGGGACCAGGAGTGCACATAAGCAGGAGCGGGACGCAAAATATAGAACAAGCCGAATGGCTTAGACACGGACCTGTCAGAACAGAAGGCAGCCAGAGGAGGCTGGAGCAGGAGCCTGACCAACTCCTTTGTTTCAGGAGTTAACCTTTCAGAGGCCCTGGCCCTGTGCTTTGCCCAGCACTCACAGCGCAGGCCTGAATAAGTGGGAGGGTCCGAGGAGGCGGCTCTTTAGCCTGGCTTTGTATTCCTGTGGCTCTCATTGTTATTTCTCTGCGAGGAAGGAGGAGGCATCCTCCCTGCCAGGGGCCTGGCTTAATTCACTTTGGATTTGAGCTCAGTGTAGTCCAGGCCAACACAATTCACATGTGGTTGCGGCGCGCCTGTATCCTCCGTTTCCTGAGTCTTCCAGCAAGTTCTAACGGGCTAGAAGCATCAGCCAGGGGCCCGGGGCCAGTCTCTGACGGCTGACAAGTGGCTGCCTTAGAGAGGGCTGCCAGGGGGCCGAGGCACTCACGGCCATCTCAGAAGCCGCGGCACTGGCCTTGATAACGAGCTGGAACCCAGAGCCCTCTGCAGGGCTGGGTGGACGCCTCCCCCCAAACCAGAGCATCAGGGCACATCGCAGCCCATTAGGTGCTCGGCATCGAGAAATGCTCTTTCTGGCTCCCCGATTTCTATGGAGAAGGGCGAATCTGAGGTGAAATAGCAAAACAGACACTGACCCAGGATTCCAAACTCGATTACTTGAAGCAGCAGGTGGCTGGAGGAGGGCGAGAATCAGCGCGGCTAGGACACTCGCTGGCGCCACTGTTCTTTCTCAAGACAGCACTCCTTGTGCCAGCAGACAGTGTTGGTGTCCCACCCAGATCCCCTCTGGATCCCTTTTGACCCTCTGTGTGAGCGCCCTGCTCGCTCACTGTGCTTTTACTCCTAACACCCAGCACCCACGCTGTGCTTTAGGAGGATGGCCCTCAGATTAGGAGACAAGAGCCACCTTGCACACCTGTGCAGGTAGCCGGACGTGCCTGGAGTTGCCCTACCCCCTTGGTGGCTCTTGGACTGATGAGGGCAGGAGTGTGGAAGCCCAGCTCGCTTAGACTGGGAGGCACAGCTCCCGTGAAGAGCTCTCGTGGGGGTCAGGCCAGGAGGGGACTTGCTTGAGTGCCTGCCCTGCTTGGTTCCTTCCCTTCTCTTTTCTTTTTCCTGCTTCCCCTTCTCCCTTGCGGGTCTCCCCCGGAAGCACTTCCTTAGTAAATCACTTGCACACAAATCCCCATCTCATGGTTTCCTTCTGGGAGACACAACCTAGGTTACGCATAAGAAATTCTGAATTTTCCTCCTATTAACATCTCACAAGCAAAGGAAATGCTCTGTTCCCCTCCCTCTTGCTCTCTCACTCCAGCTCCCTTCCCCATCAACCAGCTCCTGCTCTAGACCCCATTGCTGTAGGAGGGACCCGGCATTCCCTTCATCACCAAATTCAGAAACGCGGGTGCCTCGCATTGTCTCTCATACCCAGTCCGTCTCCCTACCAACCCCCTCCCCCAGCTCAGGCCCCCTTCCTTCACCTCCTTGCCTGAGATGATCAGACCTCCGTACTGCGGTCCACCTCCCGCCTCCCACTGTTCCAGAACATCTAGCACACTGCTAGCAAATGGACCCTGCTGAAGCCCAGGTTTAATCTCTCCATCACTCCCCAGGCCCCCAAGTCTTCAGACACTTCCCAGTCCTTGCCAAAGCAAGTGCACCTTCCTTGTCTGGCAGGCACGGCCCTCGCCAACCTGCCTCCAGCCTGCATCTCCAAATTCCTAACAGGACCGAGATGGGAAGCCACTGCCCCCTCCTCCCACTCAGCACATTCACCCCAAATGGGCTATTTTAATATGTTGAGATCACCGCTGTGCTTAAGATCATGATGCACAGACAACAGACGAAGGAAACACATTGAACAGGGAGTCAGAGAGTGTCTGGGGCCATTTGTATGGTCTTTCTTGCCGATTTAAAAATTTGGCCTCAGTTTTCCTTACAGGTATCTTAGGGGGACCATAGAAAGTTTTTGGATTCTCTCTCATAACACCTATTTAATTGAGTCTTTACCTAATCAGGCCTAGGTCCAGGCTTAAGGCCTTCAGGCTCCCCACTGTGCCAGGCAGCTGACACCCATCCGTGGCTCGCAGGTAGGTCAGGACATGAGGCCTGCTTGCCCTGGCTTTTTCTTCTCCCAGGCCCCCTGGTCCCCCAGGTTTCTGACCTTGGGCTTAACTTCCCTCCGTAGGTCTTCAGTGTGCCACTCCAACCGGGCATAGGGCACAGATCTACTTTTCCACTGGTTCTCTATGAGAACCTGAGATCTCCCTGTAGCAAGGCTGTCTTGGGCTCAGCCAAGCTCTGGGAACCTTTCCCTGGTCAACCTGTCATCGGTTTGTCCCCTCCCTGTGCCCTCTGCCGTTTATAAACTCCTTAAGCGTGGTCAATACTCCATCACGCTGCTCAGATCCCCGTTCAAGGGTGGACTTGCTGTCCAGCCCCGCACACAGCCTCCAGACGTCAGCCCTTCAGGGTCTGCCCGAGCCGCCTCACCCACGGTCATGGCCTTTCCAGGGTGGCCCTCCTCTGGTGAGTGGGTGAGGCAGGGATATGAAGGTCTTGCCATTTCGGTCCAACGTGGGACACGCTTAGGGACAACACTCATTCCAGAGCTCCCCGCTGGGCTGGCTGGGGTTTTTTCAGGCCTGCATCACATTTCCAGTTCTTCCTCTGTACAGTCTTGTTTTCAACTCCTCCTTTTCATAGGTGTTGATCCCCAACAGATACCTCATACCCCAGACTCTGCCTTAGCATCCATTTCTAGTGAGCACAACCTGCTACTCTGGGATAAGGGGCCACGGCTGTGTCTCTCTGCGTCCCCCCAGCACAGACCTGCAGGGCTGGCTCTTAGGAGGCACTCAGCAAATGTGTGCTGACTTAAGTCTAACTGCTGCTAGGAATAGCTAACTTTAAAGGAGTAGGTCCATGTGCCTGGCACCAAAGGAAGAAGGCTGAGCATTTCACATGAATATTTCATTTAGTCCTCAGACAACCCCACGAGGAAAGCACCAGGATTATTCCCATTTTGCAGATGAGGAAACCGAGGCACAGAGAGTTAATAAGCAAGGGCGTGAGAATGTGAGCCCGAGCCCCTCACCACCCTGCTGGAGCAAATCACTGGACACAGCTGATAGCTGATGGCTCACAGTGAAGAGGAACCGTATGGTGACACAAGGCAGCATCAGAAAGCCAGAGGAGAACTGACACAACATTGGAGGGCAAGCACCCAGGTGGGGCCGGTAGGCTCAGAAACTTTCCTAGCCTGTGTTATCTGGGACAGCCATCTCTGTTTGCCTCTCTTACAATCAGGGCATCATAGGCTGCCCAAACCAGCAACACACATAGCCTAACCTCCCTGTGGTACAAAACAGAGGGAAGCCCAGAGAGGTTAAGGAACTTCCCCAAGGTCGCAGAGCTGGCTGGTGTCTAGCTCTCTAGACCAGCAGGAGTTCCCAGCCCATCCCCTTCCGCTTCCCTCCATGACACAACCTTAAGGCAGGAATGGCATCCCCTACTTGGCTGGACCAACTTTGGAATCAGGAGTCTGCTGCCTTCCTAGGCATACCCTCCTTGCTCATTCAGCCCCATCAGTATTCTGAGCACCTCTGGAATATAAGGGGATTGAAAGAGGGTAGTTGTAAGAGTGATGCAACAGCACTACCTCATTGTTATTGCCACCTTGCCCAAGTTCTATTATTAAATTTCTCACTTCCCCTTAACATTAAAACATAACAGCACGATGGCAAGTGGTTAAGTGCTATGAAATCAAACAAGACTTGGTGTGAAACCCGCCTTACCTCTTTCTAACAGTGTGACCTTGAGAAATTTACTGAAACTCTTTGAGCCTCAGTTCCTTCCTCTATGCGGTGAGGGAAATAATGCCCAAGAGTTGCCTCATAGGGTGGTGCAAGGGTTAAATGGAATAATGAATGTGAAGGGCTTGGCCCAGGGCTCCCGAACTCAGCGAGGGGACTGGAAATTGTAGCCATTGTTATTTTTATTAAAGATACATAAGAGATAACACATGTGGCACCCAGTAATCATTCATCTGAAATCCTCGGCAGGGAAGAACAAATCAGCTCACGCATTAATTAGGGCTCCTCATAACAGAAAGGATTTATCTGATAGACTCAATGCCTCTCGGGATAGAGGCAGGGCCAGGCTCACCAACTCCGGACCACAATCTATCCCTGGGCAGACCCAAGCCCTGCAAACCCCGCTTCTCCAAACTCACCCCTTGATATCACATCTGGAACCCCGACGATTCAGGTTTCCTTAAACTCAGAATGAAGGCAGTCCGAGTGAACCAAGAACCTGGTGGGAGGTAGGGGTGCAAAAGATCTGCGGTGTTTCAATAACTTGGTGGACAGAGCAAACCAGGATGGCACTCACCGCCCTCCCACTGCAGACACACAGAGGTATCTGATCAAACATAATGAAAAAATAAATAAGTATACAGATTGGGAAGGAAGGAAGGAAGGAAGGAAGGAAGGAAGGAAGGAAGGAAGGAAGGAAGAAAGGAAGGGAGAGAGGGAGGGAGGGAGGGAGGGAAGGAGGGAGGGAGGAGAAAGCGAAGAATGAACAAAACAAGAAAGAAATCCCCAGGTTCCAAAAGGAACCCTTCATTTCTAATCAGCGATATTTGTTGACCTATGCCAGAAATAATCGAGCAAATAATTAGAGAAAAGAATTTTGCTAGCTCAGTCATGAAGGTTACAGAGCCTAGACTTCCAAAGCCCTCAGACATGAGACAGCGTAATGCTGTGAGATCAGGCCTCCCAGCACTAGGCTAGGGGGAGAAAGTCAGAAAAGAAAAAGAGAACTTAGATGGTGAAGGCATCCCTGAGTAAGGGAATTTTTGCTGTGCTCCTTCTACGCTCTTCCCACCCACCAGGTCAAACACTAGATAAGTTTGGGGAACCCAAGTGCTAAAGGCTTTTTCTTGTCTCATTATCCCATTTGAATTCATATTGAATATCGGCTTAGGAACAAAATATATCAAATCCTGGCTTTGTCACTTTCTATCTGTGTGATATTGGAAGGATTATTTAATCTCTGTCTTCATTTCTTCATTTATTAAAACAAGAACAATAAACACCTAACTACCAATTACATAGAAATCCAATACTCAATCATTCTTAGTTTCTGCTGGGATCACACACACACACACTTTCTCTCTCTTTCTCTCTCAATGTATGAGTCAAGAATCTTCTGGTTGCAAGTGACAGAGACCCTTTTTAAACCAGAAACCGGGAAAACAACAAGCCGAAGGGGATTTATTAGCTCAAGTAACTGATCTTATTGGGCTCTCATCTCTGGTCTTTGCGTGGCTTGTCCTTGCTTTTTCTTCCTAAACCTCATTCTCTCCTACTAAAAACAGCTGGGAAATATTGCTTCAAGCCGCTCCAGTTTTTCTGTCCTTACAACTTATAATTTCAAAAAACAAACACTAAATTGATTGTTTCAGTAGAAATATCCCAGGGAAGACTCACTGGTCTGTTTTGGGACACGTCCTGCTCTGAACCAATCACTCTGGCCAAGAGGATGCAATGCTCTGACTGTTGCTCCATAATGTCAACGGACCTTTCTGATCTATGTCCTCTCTTGTCTGCAATGGATGCAATTTTGTGCTCTCCCGGGCTGATATCAAGCCATGCAAGACAAGGGATGGACATTCCTTGCACAAATGAGACTACTCTTCTCTATTAGCCCATGGACCCTTCGCCTATCTCCCTACTGGTGGTGATGTGTGAAAAGCAGGCGCGAGGTCAACATCAAAAGAGATCACATTCTAGAAATGCAATGATGGCAGCCTAAAGAAATCAAGGGAAGCTAGGAGTGGAAGATGTTTTGTTCTATGTTTAAACTATAAAATTCTAAACAGTAGATTTAATATGACCAGACAACGAATTATCATTTACATTTTCTTGCATAGACTCAGTAAGACTTGCATTTGTGATGATCCTCAATGAAACACAATAATGACCTTTGAGAGAGTCATTGGACACCGTGGTCCATGGGTGGCACTGTGGATGATGCAGTGTCCTGGGTAATGTAACCAGGTTTGAATAAATGGAATAAGTACTACGAGGGAACTGAAGAGGCAAGAAGATCTATATAGTTTCAGTACAAACAGATTCCAAACAGCCGTGGCATTGTGAGTAATGACAGCATTGTTAACTTTTTCTTATAGTGAGAGATAAAAAATTGTCCAGGAATGACACATTCAGCAATAAAGAACACAAAGAATGGTTCCTGGACCTGAAATAGGAAGAGATGGTGCCAGGATACTATGAAGACTCTTCACAAGCACTGATTGGACAGTGAACAAATATGTAAGTACCTCTTCTATACCCATCACTCTATATCTTCATCAATAAGTCACTACACCTCACATGAGCCCATGAACTGTATAGCACATTAAAAAATTAAATTGTTTATATGGACAGCTCCCATCCCCCTCCAAAACAATATAGTAAGTCCCCTACATACGAACGAGTTCCATCCCGAGAGCGTGTTCGTAAGTCCAATTTGTTTGTAAATCCAACAAAGTTAGCCTAGGTACCCAACCAGCACAATCGGCTATATAGTACTGTACTGTAATAGGCTTATAATACTTTTCACACAAATAATACATAAAAAACAAACAAACACAAAAAATAAAGGAAATATTTTTAATCTCACAGTACAGTACCTTGAAAAGTACAGTAGTACAGTACAACAGCTGGCATACAAGGGCTGGCATCGAGTGAACAGGGAAGAAGAGTTACTGACTGGAGGAGGGAGAGGAGGTGGGAGATGGCAGAGCTGAAGGATCATCAGCAATAGGAGATGGAGGGCAAGCTGCAGTTTCACTCACGCCTGACGTTGATGGCACACACATTCGCATCCTTGAGAGTTCGCAACTTGGAGGTTCGTATGTAGGGGACTTACTGCACTTGAGTGGGTGCCCCTGCACAACCTAGGGGTGGCTCTAATCAAGGCTGAAGGCCTTGTTGAGTTGCAGTTCTTAAACCTGTACCCCGGTCTTGCGGCTTCTTTTTTTTCATAATTGGTCTCAGTGTGCAGCAGGTAACCCCTCATTCTTAGTCTAATAGCTTCCATTTTGGCCTCGGTTATTTGGGCAATAAAAACAACAGGTTGTAAAGCCCAGTTAATTTGCCCCTTGCTTCCAAGTTCAAAGCTCCAATTCAATTTGAGTGAATGACTCATTACAATGAGGATAATTATTACCTTTGTCAGGCAAAGAGTACTCATCTGGAGATATTTGGAAGTAGTCAAAGATTTTCAATTTTCCACAAATCTCTTCCTGGGACCAATTTTATCCCCCATTGTGCTTCCCTCCCCACTGCCTTAGGAGCTCTAACTTTAGCTTGGGGCATAAAATAGGGCCTTTTCAGTTCTCCCAAGGGTCTGGATCATGTTTCTCAGCCATTTGGGGTTGCTGGCCACATTAGGCAGAGTCTCTTAGCAGAGGCATATGCTACTCCTTTTAAGCTTTCAGATGGAATAGGCTTTCTTGTAGGACCTTGGGGAAAGCTACAAGAAGTAGCCCCCACACTACGACATCCTGATATTTTCCTACTAAGCCCGGTAGTTGGTGTGGATAGGCATATTGCTTGTCTCTGAAGATACAGGGGATGGCAATTTAACCAGCTGTTTTGCCACTTCTAAATGAGGACTTATTTGGTTGGCAAGTTATAGACATTGACACGAGAAGGAAGATGGTATGTGTCTCTCTGCTCAGGCTACCATAATAAAATACCATAGACTGGGGGGCTTAAACAACAGAAATTTCTTTCTCACAGTTCTGAAGGCTAGAAGTCTGAGATCAGGGTGCCAACATGGTCGATTCTGGTGGGGACCCTCTTCCTGGCTTATAGACAGCCACCTTCTCACTGTGTGCTCAAATAGTCTTTCCTCAGGGATTGTGTGTGGAGAGAGAGATGGTTCCCTCTCTCCTACTTAGAAGATCACCAATCCTATTTGATTAGGGCCCCACCCTTATGACCTCATTTAACGTTAATCACCACCTAAAAGCCCTGTCTCCAAATGTAGTCATGGTGGAGGTTAAAGCTTCAACATATGAATTTTGGGGAGATACAATTCAATCCATAGCAGTTTTATTAGAGAAATTCTAGAACGCTCACAGAGCTAAATAATCAAGACAATCAGAATTTGGGACTGATGGAAACCATGTCAGCTCTGGATATAAATTAAAAGAATGCATAAAGTATATTTTCCAGGCACCGGCCTTATAAAGATTTAGCTGTGGTTCCTTTGACACTTGTTCATTCAACTCAAGGTTCAAATTTTCAGGAGAGAGAGTAGATGATTGGCTGAGCTTGAGTCATGTACCCAACCTGGAAATAATCAGTTTCCAAAGGAAGGGATAATGTTTTCTGATTGGTCAAGCTGGCTCGTGTGCATGTGTGTGTGTGTGTGTGTGTGTGTGTGTGTGTGTGTGTGTGTGTAGATGAGGTCAGTTTCATCCAAATCACACAGAATAGGTTTCTCATAGGAAACAGAAGTTCTGTTAGGTGGAAAAGAGGGAAAGGTAGGTGGGTAGGCAGAAACAATAGGTGTCCACCACAAAGTGCCAAGGTTCTGCACAAAAATTGTTGAAGTATATTTTTGAAGGAAAATATATTGCTTGGCCCAAGGAAGGAAAAGTTGCTGTGCTTTTTCAACTTTCAAAGTGATAATGATGTGAAGAATTGAGCTTAGACCTCCCAAATCTTTACAGGCCATTGGAGTTTGTTTTCCAGGTAGATTAATTTCCAAAAAAGAGGAGGCAAGACAAGCTTTCAATGCAAATCATTTGTCACCCCAGAGTTCCCAAATTTATCTTTTTAGGGAATGGTTAGAGGCCAGATATTAGTTGCCTTATCATGAAACACCACAACTGACTATTTAAAAAGAAACCTGATGCTTGCAAAAGTCGAATAGTAGAGTTGGCAATTACTGAGTATCTACTCTCTGCCAGCTGTGGTCACCACTGCTGAATGCCTTCACCAAATCTATTTCCCCCTTTCTCTTTGCTAAAAAGATCTTGATCTTGTTCAAGTAATCATCCCTTCTCCACCCAAACCATGTAACTTAGGCAAAGGCGACTCCTACCTCTAGCCACAAAGATGAATCCTGATTCATGTGAATCGAATCAATCACCATAATCCATTCCTCTTCTCCCCTGATTGGTTCACAGACCCAGGCTAAAGCCCATTGCCATGGGGCGCTCCTCTGGCAACTGATATTGATTCAAGAAGATGGCAGTAACCTAGGTTGGCCCAATGAGATTGAAGGGAAGGCATTTCTTTCCATATTTGGGAGTGGTTTGCTCTTTCTCTTCCACTGGCAATGGACAAGCAATTCCACTGCCCTGGTTGCTGCCAACAGCTATCTTGCTTCAAGGGGGGCGATAGCCAAGTCAAGAAAATGGCTGATAGATCAGGACCAGAGCCCCGGTTGGATTGCACCTGGAGGTCTTTTCCCTCACTGGACTATGTGACATAATACATTTCCTAATTGTTTAAGCCATTTCCACTCAGGATCTCTGTCACTTACAACCCAAAGCATCTTAAAGCCAGATACTGTGTTAAGTAAGTACTTTATATGCATTATCTCATTTTATCCACATACCACCCTAGAGGAGGTAGTATTATTATCTCCATCTTATAGGTGAAAAAACGGCATGAGAAAGTTAAGTAACTTGCTCGGAGTCAGTTACTGAATTCCGTCATCTGTCTCCAAAATCCACATTCTGGGAGAAAATACTTGCAAACGAAGCAACTGACAAAGGATTAATCTCCAAAATATACAAGCAGCTCATGCAGCTCAATATCAAAAAAAAACACAAAAAACCCAATCCAAAAGTGGGCGGAAGACCTAAATAGACATTTCTCCAAAGAAGATATACAGATTGCCAACAAACACATGAAAAGAGGCTCAACATCACCAATCATTAGAGAAATGCAAATCAAAACCACAATGAGGTATCACCTCACACCAGTCAGAATAGCCATCATCAAAAAACCTAGAAACAATAAATGCTGGAGAGGGTGTGGAGAAAAGGGAACCCTCCTGCACTTTTGGTGGGGATGTAAATTGATACAGCCACTATGGAAAACAGTATGGAGGTTCCTTAAAAAACTAAAAATAGAATTACCATATGACCCAGCAATCCCACTAGTGGGCATATTCCCTGAGAAAACCAGAATTCAAAAAGATACATGTACCACAATGTCCATTGCAGCACTATTTACAATAGCCAGGACATAGAAGCAACCTAAATGTCCATCGACAAATGAATGGATAAAGAAGATGTGGCACATATATACAATGGAATATTACTCAGCCATAAAAAGGAACGAAATTGAGTTATTTGTAATAAGGTGGATGGACCTAGCGTCTGTCATACAGAGTGAAGTAAGTCAGAAAGAGAAAAACAAATACCGTATGCTAACCCACATATATGGAATCTAAAAAGACAGTACTGATGAACCCAGTGGCAGGGCAAGAATAAAGACGCAGACGTAGAGAACGGACTTGTGGACACAGTAGCAGAAGGGGAAGCTGGGACGAAGTGAGAGAGTAGCGTGGACATATATACACTACCAAATGTAAAATAGATAGCTAGTGGGAAGCTGCTGCATAGCACAGGGAGATCAGCTCGATGCTTTGTGATGACCTAGAGGGGTGGGATAGGGAGGGTGGGAGGGAGGCTCAACAGGGAGGGGATATGGGGATATATGTATACATATAGCTGAGTCACTTTGTTATACAGCAGAAACTAACACACCATTGTAAAGGAATTATACTCCAATAAAGTTATTTTTAAAAATCCACATTCTAAGCCAGTAAAAGTAAAGGCAAGTGGGTTTATATATACCAATATTCCTAGAAAATTATAGTGAAATGGATATGTTATTTTAAAAATCCTGGTTTTCCACAGATTTGGATTAAGGCTTCAGAGCTTCTTTGTCATCACTCCAGATTGACCTTCAACTGCCAGGGGTATACCCCCTGCATCCCTTGGCAAGTAAATGGCTAATGGTCTGTGAGAAAACACATCACCAGGGAATTTCCCCATACTTTGAAAAGTCAATGACACTGTAAGCTCTAGCTTTCTTAAGAACAAGACCCATCTTCTGGGCAGAAGAGGGAAGAGAAGTTCAGAATCTCAAGATCTCAAATTGTCCAGTGATGCAAAAACAGGAAATCAGTTGGCTGGCAGTTAAGCTGTGCAGGAAATGAAGCAGGTAGGTTGTCTCTCCTTGCCCTACACCCCGTGGGTTTGCACTCTACGAAGAAGACATAGTTGCTAAGAGCTCAAGCCTTGGAATCCCACACGTCTGCTTGAATTGCCATTCTGACATTTCCTAGCAATGTGGACCTGAGCAAATTAATTAACCTCTCTAAGAATCAGTTTATACATCTTTAAAATGAGAATAACAGTAGTAGTGCCCACATATAGCATTATTGAGTTAAATGAAAAAATACTTAAGAGTTCTGTGACATTCAGCTATCACGACACATCCTCAAACTCAATGGCAAACAAAAATCACCATTTAATCTCACATTTATGGATCTGCAGGTGTGCGTGTATCAGTGGACCCAGGTGAGGCTCTGCTGGGCAGGTCCACTTCAAGCTGCAGGTTCAGCTGGGCTTGAATCTAAGCTAGCGTGGGGCAAGCAGGTCTGCTGCTCCACTTGTTTTCATTCTGAGGCCAAGACAAAGGGCAGCAGGCACCACATGAGAGGGCAAGGCCATTTCAAGTCTCTGTTGGCATCACATCTGCCATTATCTCATTGGCCACAGCAAGTCACGTGGTCAATTCCAATCTCAGTGGAGAGGGGAGGCACTGCAAAGTGACATGGCAAAAGGTATGGCTACAGGGAAGGGCTGAAGAATTGGGAACAGCTACCACAAGCTCTTAGTCCCATGACCTACTCAGAAAATATAAGTGGTTGTTCTAGATTGCTCCACTAATCATACTGGAGACCCAGAGGCTGCCCTCCTCCATGGGGGCTGATAGAGCAGTGATGGACAAACTCTTGCCAATTCAGGTTTAAAAAAAAGAAGAAATGCTTCTTGATAGCATTTATTTAAATGAAAAATAGCTCTATTTATTCCCACGTGGGAAAATAAAAATGTATTTTCTTACAACTTAGTTTATCTACTAATCATTGAGTAAATCATAGAAGAATGTCAGTGAGAAAACTGACGCTGAGTCCCGGCCACTGGGAGGTTGATATCTTGACATACATGAGAAGTATCAACTGTGAAATGGCTTTCTATCCTTTCCTCCTGATATTAGGTGGTGGGCCTGTCTCCAGCTTGGTGGGCAGTGCTCAGTCTGTAGGCTGAAATTGTAACCCGTTTGTCAGTTCTCCACCTTATCATATTGGCCACAATATGGCAATGGCCCTCAATCATTCCCTCCTGTCAAGGGAGGCTCCTTGTGTAGCCACCACGTCTGCACAGATTTGAGACAAGCCACAGATAAGCAAGGTGGTTCCTCCCTTCCTCAGTCTACCCCCTCCACAATTCCCTCATGGCTCTGTACCTTAAGCCCAGCCCACAAACTGTCCTCCCAATCCTGTCCTCCCTGAAGGGGCCACTACTACACAGCTTCACATCAAACTCAATTATTCTCTCACCTTTGGAAGAAAAATACAAGAACACAATGCTTGGGGGAAATTCTACCTAAATAAGTAAGTCACAGAGACCAGCTGTTTCCAGACAGGAAAGCTAAAGCTAAGGGAAATGGCAGAAAGGGTCTAACTCTATGGTCTGGCACTGGTTTGTTGGGCCTGTTGAGGAAAGTCTTTATTCCACTTACCTTAAGGCTTGGCAGTCCTCATCAGTCAGCCCTGTGGATGCGTGTGGATGGTTCTGAGATCCCCTTTACACATGTAAGTTTCTTCGTAAATGTTTAATAAAAAGTCCTTATAGGGCCAGGTTATGATATATTTATTTATAATCTCTACCATACCAAATGCACTGGGACATTCAATAAATGGCAAATATCAAGAGCCTGACTCACTCGAGGCCAGTTTTGGAAATACAGGTTCAAAACTGAGAGCTGGTAGGCGAGTGCCCTTCCTTGTCTATCAGTTCTGAGAGGAGACACTTGGAGATGGAGGAAAAGCTGGACCAAGAAGCCAGCACTCTTTAACCATGGAGCACACTCATGGCCCCACTGCAGTGGCTCCTCTTTAAATCTCCAACCCAAGTCTGGACGGTACGCAGACAGACTGGCTTCTTCAAAAAGACTTTAGAGAACACTTGAGGGGCAACACGTGAGCAAGCCCAGAACTCACTAAGACCATAGTCCATTATGGCTCATGCAGGTGGGCTTCTGGTCTCAGGCTGAGACTCATTCCACTCTCGCTGAGCCACCTGCTTCCTCAAGGATGCCCATCCGCTCAGCTCCCTGTCCCCCTCTCACACCACCAGGGGTTGGCAGGACAAGGGTTGAAGTGAAGGTGACTGACCCTGTCCCCCAAGCCCATATCTTTTCCAGGATGCCATTTTGTTTCCTTGTTATAATAGACTCAAACTTGCTACATCCTGCTTCATTCTAGACAGATAGTGAGGGCAGGAGGAAAGAAAGGGGCCAGTCCCAGTCTCCAGTCTGAGAGACCCAATTCTTCCCCTAAGTGAAAGGCCTGGCTGTGGCAATTTGAACAGGGAATGGCTGCCTCCTCGCACCCACCCATGATGCTCAGGAATTGCTTTATCTCCATTAAAGACCTGACGCCCTAACATAACTTCACCATGAAATGCATTTTACAGTCATACAATGAGAAAGACACCCATAGAGCCAAGCTGGGGGGATGACTTTGTTAGAAGTAGATTTGTATGCAATACAGACCCTATCAATTTGTTATGGCAAGCATCTTGCTCTGCAACTTCGTGTTTGTTCCAGCTGTGATTTTAAGGCATAAACAAAATAATCACACAATCAACAAACAGGCATGGATTCTTCTGCAGCATGTGTTCAGAGGCAGTTCAAAGTTGCTGCAAGAGAAATTCTTCTGTAAGAGGGTGATAAATGGGGAAACATTGTTTTCCTATAGATCAAGACATCTGATGGTAAGGAAGGAATTTTGAGATGCTAGTGGTGGTAATGGATGATGAAAAGACCAGGAAGTGCCCAAGATGATCAAAGAGGGATGGGAAGCTGGAATAAAAAACAAAAGGAAGCCAATTAAAAACATGATGTGATGTCAATACACACCCATCAGAACAGCTAGAATGAAAAAGAAAGACAATACCAAGTGTTGGAGGAGAGCAACCGGAACTCTCAGATGCTGCTGGTGGAAGGGTAAATTGGTCAAATCCCTTTGGAATACTGTTTGCTATTCTCTACGAGGGCTGACCAAATGTCTACCTTGTGACCCAGCAATTCCGCTCCCACATATATACCAACAAAGATGTACACGTAAGTTAACCAGAATACATATACTTGAATATCCATAGCAACATTATTCATACTAGCACCAAACAGGAAACTACACACATGCCCATCAACAGAAGAATGGATAACTAAATGATGGTATATTCACAAAATGGAATACTATGCCACAGTGAGATTGAACTAACTACATATTACAATATGAAGGAATCTCACAAACACTGCATTGAGTGAAAGAAGCCAACCACAAAAGAGTTCGTAGTATATGATTTCATTTTCCATTTGGATGGTGTTATGAGTTGAATTGTGTCCCTCAAAAAGATATGTTGAAGTTCTAACCCTGACCTTATTTGCCACTAGAGAGGCAAGGCCACCAGTCAGCATACCAATCAGTTCATGTAAAAAATAAACAAATAAGATCAAGCATTCCTGTCATCTCTGCTTTATCCATGAACAGAATAGCCTGTTGGTGGATAATGCCTGGGTCTTATCGGTCCTCATGGTTGCGGGGTGGGGGGCCTACAGGGGTCAGGTCCCCACCAGCAGGACCAGGCCAGTGAAGATGTGAGGAAGGCACTGCCCAGGAGTGTGTATCTGCAAGTCTGAGAATGTGAGTGATTCAAAATTGCAGAGACAAATATCAATCCATATCAATCAATATTTATTGCTGAGTAAATACCTACAGTATGCAAGGTGTTCCCAGGGGATCCAGGAGGGGAGTAGACCAAGACTCTGAAAGATTTACTCTTCTTGATTTTGCATTATCTGTGCCTCCAGCCCCTTCCATTAGCATGAATAATTAACAGCTGACAGAGCTATCAGCCACAATAAGAGTATGCTTAGGATTCAGGGTTTGTCATGTGCCAAGGAAGAGAAAAGGCTCAGGGGTTTGAAAGTGATGATCAGGGTGATGACGGGTAGTGAAGAGGAAGAAGACGAAGCCTATTAAATTCAAATGCCACGTAGTCCCTTATTTTCTGTTTTTCTTATAAAATTACCTTTAAATTCACATATAATACATGAATGCTAAATATATATTATATATATTAGAAGTATGTAGAGAAAAACCTTTCAAACTACCCTTCCCTCTTCCTAGTCCCCTCTCCAGGGAGTAGCTGGAGTTAGCAGTTGAAGTGTGTCCTCTCAGGCCTTCTAGAAAAGAATTTACACACATAAATGAACATATATAATTTTTTTATATTAATGTGATTTTATCCTACATATTACCCAGAGTTTGCCTTTGTTTCATGATAGCATATCTTGAACATCTTCCCCTGTCAGTACATACCAAGGACTTCACAGTACAGGCATGCCATGCTTTATTTAATCTCTCCCCTATGGATGAGAATTTAGATCAATCGTATTTTTCACTGTGTGTGTGTGTGTGTGTGTGTGTGTGTGTGTGTGTGTGTGTGTGTGTGTGTGTGTATCTGGGTACACATGCAATTATATCTATGGGAGAGAGTTTCCAGTGGCTGGCTTGGAAGAGGGCTTGCTGGGCCAAAGACTGTGACCATTTTAAATGTTGCTAGAAGCTGCCAAATTGCCCTCCAAAATGTCTTTGCCAATTAAAACTCCCACCAAGAACATAAAACAGTGCCCATTTCCCCCCCACTCTCCCCAGGACTAGGTATTATCAATCCTTTTAATGTTTGCCAACCTGGTGGATGAAAAATGGCCCCTCATTCCTGTTTATAATTGCATAGGTCTGATTTCTAGTGAGGCTGAATATCTCTTCATATTTTTTTCTATCCCTCATCAAATCTGTAGGTAGGAAAACTGATTGTACTGTAGTATTTTTTTTTAACAGAAGGAAGCAGGTAAGTAAGAAATGCCCCTCCTGGCCCAGTCATCTGGTTCTTGGTGTGTGGTACTGAAATCCAGCCAGAATGAAGTTGCTAAAACCTCTGGCAGTGACTTGGGAAGGTGGATTTGTTCAGCTGTGTTCAGACCCAAGTAATTAGTTGATTGTCTGGGCATTTAGCTAGAACATCCTGCCAAGATGCTGTTCTCTCTAAGCTCCCAACAAGCAAAGGCTGTACTTTGGTCCAGCTTATTTTCTGAGTACCTCTTGGTCCTTGGAGGAGCTTCCTATTCTGAAGGGGCCACACTCTGAGTGCTCTCCCTAATGGTCATGAAGATGGACGATGACCATCAACTCAACTGCTGGCTCCAAAACCGGACCCCAAGGGTTGTTCAGAAAACACTTGTGAAAATGAAAAATTACAAAGTTAGCTAGGGCTGTCTAAATAACTCGAAACTGAAACCCCACTGACACTACCCCAAGCCAGGCGCCCACCCCTCTCATTGGTCTCTAATCCCCCCATCTTTCTTCTGCAATGAAAGGGACCTTTCCAAACCTCCAATCTAATCACAGCACTCCAATAACAGTCATCATTTGTCGAAATTGAGCACTTACACTGCACCTGGCACTGTGTGAAGCATTTTACTAGCATTATAGTCGAATTTAAATCCATTGCTTAAAAGCTCCAAACACTGCCCTCCTGCTCACACACACCCAACGTGCTCCCACCCCGGAGCCTTGCTGTTCCCTGTGCCTGGCATGTTCTTACCCAGGCCCAGTACCTGGCTCACCCCTTCACTTCATTCAGGCCTCCCATCAAATACCTCCCCTCAGAGAGGTGACTCGCTGTCACTCTCTGTCCCCTGCCCTGCCTCATTTTCTTCATGGCTCTATTCATCACATGCTACTTCTTAGTTCATTGCCGTCTCCCGCATTCGACTCTAAGCTCATCGAGAGCAGGGACTTTTTGTTCACGGCTCAATCCCATGTGGCGAGAACAGTGCCTGGCATGTGATTGGTGCTCAGTGAATCTTTGCAGAGGGTGTGCATTCTGAAAGCAATTTGGTAATACCTTGGAAAATTAAGTATGTAGATGGCCCATGACCGAGCAACGTTGCCAAGAAAAAGTCATGCACAGGTCTCTGTAAGAGGGCATACATGAGGAGGTTCTCTATGGGAGGAGAGAGTTATAAGCAACCTAGGTGTCCCTTATTGAAGGAGATGATGAGAAAAACGAGGTGTGTGCATACCATACAACACGATGCTGCAGCTGGAAGAAAAAACAAAGTGCTCATACAGCAACATGCATAGATCTTTAAAAGGAGTGTTGAGTGAACGGTGTAGGAAAGAGAAGGACACAGCACAATACCTTTTATGGAAATTAAAAACATATGCACAAAACAACACTATGCATTATGCAAATACAAAAGAATATTTAAGGGTACTATTATACACCCTCAAGAGGGTGTCTCTGAGGGAAGGGAATGGAAGTGGAGGACTGAAGATTTAAAGGAGAAGAGAGGGAAAGAAAAAAGGGAGAAGTTCAATGGGCCAACGAAGATAGGGTTGGCAAACAGATCTCGGGTTTAAAAGGAGAAAAAGAAATAAAATGCCCTTTCCCCTTTCTCCATCTGCCATGTTCCCACTCATCCTTCCAGCTTAGCTCAGACATAATCTCCATTTTGAAGCTTTCTTTGACTTTTTCCCATAGGATTAATTCTGCCTTTATTGACATTCCCATAGCATTTTAATGATAGTTTTATTTTAGCGTTTATAACCTCGTATAATAGCTATTTGCTTACACATCTGCCTTCTCCATCAGGAGATAACGGATGTGACTTATTAATTTTTGTACCTCTGGCACCTAGAATTGGTGATGAAAAAAATTAATGGTGAGTTTAAACAGACATATGTTGTAGGGCCTCAAGAATTACTCTAGTTTGAATTTAATCTATAAATACAGTGGTTTCAGCCAGTGTCTGATTGGGTGGAATAGAGGTTCTGACTCTGGAAATGGACTCCAAACTCTGAGGCATTTCTTTTCTTATTTGGGGACAAGAAATGAGTAGGATGCAGCCAGTGTGGCCTGAGGTGCCTGCTAGACCAGAAGCTCTATCACCAAATAGAATGGAGAGGTGAGGAGGAATTGGGGACGGACTGCAGACCCAGCCACTGGACTGGGGCACTTCTGGGGGTGCTGCCCCAGCTGCAGGTGCTGCTGGGAGAGGTTTATCCTGGAAGCTGAGTCTGGCATCAGAAGTCACAGCCACTTCTGGCCTCTATCCAGGAAAACATCCAATAATCAGGACAAGGGAACTAAGAGCGTGGGGCCCAGGAACCCATGGTGGGTTGGGCATAGAAGTCCAAGGAAACAGGGTATGACACCAAGGGCCCAGAAATGGAGAGCAGTCTCCTGTGACTGGCAGGACTTTAGTTCCAGGTAGGCATCATGGTATTGCTCCTTGTACTTAGACCTTAGGCAGAGACTAATGCAACCAACGCCCCCTGCCCGAGGACCTACCTGGTGCCAGGCATGGTGCGGAATGCACAAAGGAAAGGGAACAGGGCCCATGGGACAAGCTGAGGCATGGGAATTGGGGCACAGGGCTGTGGAACTGGGACTGGGGAGCAAGGGGAGAGTCGGGTTTGGGACATCTGATCAGAATTTCAGCTGCAGGGAAGTCAATGCTGAAATCCGGCTCCATGGCTGGAGCTCTTATAAGGATTGGGGTGAGCCACGAGAATCGGGATGACAGGTGACTCCAAATGTGTGTGGAAGGAGGGCTAGAGGTTGGGCAGGGACTGCCAAGCACATTTCTTTTCTGCTGTAAATCCAGCTTGCCTTTTGACCTTGGGTGCATCTCCCCACTTCCAGGGTTTTCATTTTCTCATAGGCAGAATAAAAAAAAAAAAAATCAACATTTGCCAAGCATTGGCTGGGTGCTCTTAGAATGTTCTAGATGTTCTCTATAACTTTATCCTCGTGCCAGTCCTCTGAGGTGGTATTAGGAGAGTGAAACTGGGGCACAGAGAGATTTTAGTGACTTGCATGGGTAGCAAACCTGGCATTTGAAGCCAGGTAGTTTAACCCCAGAGTGTGTACACACACACACACACACACACACACACACACACACACACACATTCTTAATCACTCCGCTGCACTGCTTTACTAAAGTGTGTGTGTGGGAGCGGGGGAAGAGAGGACAAGAAGGACCCAGATCCCCACTGTCATTTCACAAGGATGTCATGACAGTTGAGAAACATCTACCGAGAGCCCAGTGACCCACTTTCTTTGGCCACTGAGTTTCCTCCAGATTAGAGACTGATCTGACCGCTGTGGTCGGAGGCTCTGATTTGTCGGTGATCTCGGCCGGGCGTATGGATGCAGACAACCAAGTCCTCAACAGGGCAATGCAGGCTCCTCCCACCTGAGCCTTTCTCTGGGTGGATCACCAATCATGTTATCAGAACGGCCAACAGCACAGGCGGCACCCGTGGTGGTTACAAGTTCCACATTGCTCTGGGCCAGAAGTCAGTGGTTCCCGGGCCCATGCTCTGAGAACCAGTGGTTGGTAGAAACTTAGTTCTGTGATTTTTCCGAGAGGGGGCAGAGGGTGTCCAGAACACAGGAAGACCCGAGCCGGGTGTACCAGAGGCCCCTGGTGCCCACCCATATCCTCCTCTATTACTGCATCAGGGCTCACAGGCCCAACTCGCAATCGCCAGCACCTGCGCCCCTTTCCCCAGGGTTTTCTCTATCCTCAGGCCCTACTTCGCCCACCTGTATAATAGGCCCAGAAGGCTGGGGAATGAATTGCCCCTGAGAGTAGTCCTCAAGCAATGGGGAGCTAGTGGAGCACTTCCTCGCCCCTCAGTGGGGACGGTTCTGAGATGTGTACCCTGCACTGTCTCCCGGACATCGCCAGCAACAGCTCCTGTTGCCCCAAGTAGTAACTTGCTTGATAACACACCCTTTCTTCACTTCCTTTCTTCTCTTCCCTGCCTCACTTCCTTACACCCCTTCCTGGGCTCCCCGAATAAACAACTTGCAGTCAATTCATTGTCTCACAGCCTGCTTCTGGGGATCTCAAACTAAGACACCGGAAAGGGCTCCTGGTGGCAAATTATATCCTGAGAAACATTCTTCACCTGTGCAATCTCTAGATTCTGGGAGGGAAGCCTGTTCTAACGTTCTCCAAAGATAGGTAGGTCATAGAAGGAAGCCAAGCTTAGAAAAGCCTAGCAAGGGGCTTTTGCAATCTGACTGAAGGCAGGCCTAAGAGACTCTGAATTTCCACACTCCTCCAATACCTCCCAGGAGGCTCCCTCAGCCCTGGAGTTACTCCTGTACTAGGTTTTTGCCTTTGAAAATGGAGGCGCAGGTGAACCTGTCTCTTTTGTGTGACGGTTCCTTTTCTTGATGCTCTGGTCTTCTGTTGCCACATCCAAATGGAAATTACTTTTCTGCTCTGGTTAGCAACAGTTTCTGCTTTCCAGGTGAATAAACATAATTCTCTGCAGGGGTAAGGGAAGCGTCCAAGTCAATTCCCACAGTTGTGCTGGCAGCCCTCACGTCCACTCAGGCCACCCTCTCCTAGCTGGCCAGCCCCATGCCCTTTGGTTTCATAAAGCCCCAAATCTGTCAACAGCAGGAGTTCCCCCACCATTCTCACCTCTGCGAGGCCCAGGTCCTCATGAAGAAATACAGAAAAGGTCACAAAATAGAGCATTTCTTTAGGGCAATGCTTTCTAGCCTCTTTCACATCATGGCACTCAAAGAAGATTTATACTATTTGTTTGACACACTGGGGCAAATGGACGAGGATCCTCTTGGCCAGAGGCAACTGACAGAGGATTTTCTGTGCCCCAAGCCCCAGGCAGCCTTCCCAAGGGCTGTGAGGATCAGTAATGTCCCAGCATATCTGTAACCCATTTGTCACGTGTCAATTGTATTAACAGGGTATTAACAACTATTTTGAGTTTATACCATAGAAAGTCACAGTGTGAGGCCAAAGCACAGGTGGTTCTTCTCAGAAGCCTCAGGTTCCCTGTAGATCTCAGTTCTGCTACTTACTAAGGTCTCTTTAAGAATAACTCCATTTTTAAAAAATAGCTTGATTGAGGGATAATTTACATAGCATAAATTCACTCGTTTTATGTAAGCAATTCAACCAAATTTAGTATATTTACAGAGTTGTGCAACCAACACCACAATCTAATTATAGAATATTTCTATCACCCCTTCCCCCCCGCAAAACTTCATTTTAACCCACTCCTGCTTCTGAGGTACCTCAGCTGCTAACAAATTACCATCCTTATGCCTCCCCGTCCTGGAGCTTTCTAGAAGTGCACAGGGGGTGTCTCCCAGGTGTATATGAACATGTCTGCTCCTCTCAAACTCTGAAATCTTTGCCGGGTGTTGTCACCAATACGTAAGGTCCTTGAAGTGCCAAAGTTAGGCTGTGGTCTGTAGCAAAGCCGAAGGGGGGCTCTTTATCATTTCAAGGGGTTCCCAAGCTGCATTACTCATTAGCTATTTATTTAGCACCTGCTATGTGTCAGGTTCTGTGCCAGCACTAAGACTTGAGGCCCAGGTGGATTTTACACCCAGAAAGCTCCCCGGTTCCTACTGCAAATCCAGTTTTTGGATTCCCCCTCACCTCTTCACCAACCACGCCTGGGTGTGCTTGATGCCCAGTGTAAGCACACATAAGGACACTGGTTTCACCAATCTTTCTACCACCTGGAATTGGCTATTATTCATATTCGTTGTCTTCATCTTTTAAAAAAATTAAATAAATAAAACATTACAGATAGATAAGGTCCCATTATCTTTCCTACCTCTCAGTGAAAGTCATGAATTTATCACATATGGTTCCAGCATATTTTTGCACCTTTAATCTATGCCCTCAGTCCTCCATCCAGATCTTCCAGGGCCTTTTTTCACCAGTTCTATTGTCCCTTCCCAGCTTCTGTGGGCTTTTGCTTCTAACAGCCCACAGTGAAGACTCTTTGGAGATTCCCCATGAGTTTCTGGAGCCACTTTGCCTGAAGTCATGGAAAGTCACAAGTGCCTGGGCATTTATATCCTCCAAGGGGGCCCTTAGCCAATGGCTGGTGTGAGGAAATGAAAGCCCAGAGCTCCCCTTCTTGGGCCAGCTGAGGCTGCAGGGACCTGACCTGAAAACACCCTTGCTTGGCTTCAGTCTCTCCTTTATGCTGCTCGCCTCTTCCCTCACTGGCTTCTGGTGGGGGGAGGTACTTCTTCCACAAATCACTACCACACACACTCTGAGAGCACAGCGACTTAACCCCGGTTCACCCGTGGGGGCCTCCCGTAGCTGCAGGGAAGAGGCATTCTTTCGAAGGTATATACTTAGGGCAATTTGGGGCTCCTGGAACGTGGACAGTTTCCATCTTACCAGGTGCTCTCCAAAGTGCTTGCACTCATTCACAGTTCCACCAGCAGTGATTGACAGTGCCTGGTCCCCTACATTCTTGAAAATCTGTGACATCGTCAGACTTAAAGTTTTGCCAATCTAGTGGCTGAGAAGTGGTAAGCCATTATGTGACTTTGACACCTTGACATATGTTTGTGGTCCTTTCAGTTTCCTATTCTGTGAATAACCTGTTTGCCCTTTCTTCTGTTGGGCTGTTTTCCTTTTTCTATTTGATTTGCAGGAATTCTAGTATATTCTAAGTGGCTTGGTCTGTTATAAAAATTGAAAACCACACATTGTTTCAAAATAGAAATACCATTTAAAAATAACACACGTTTATCTAAATTTTAAATAATGCAGAAGAAAAAAAATAGAAAGTAAAAGTTGTTTCTAATAATCTCCACTATGGCCTCAAGCTCCACCCAATGATGATAAAAATAACCACGGTTAACAGATAGGCGTATATCCTTCCAGAATGTATAATGCATATATAAATATATAAAAATAGATTTACATGAATTAATTTACTAAATATTATTAAGCATCTGTCATGAGTCAAGTATAAGTGATAGCAAAATATACAGGATATACAAAAAAACTCTCCCTAACTAGCTTTTATCAATACCCAGTTTACTGTAGATATCTTTTTGTTAAAACATATAAATCCCCCTGACCCAGCATAATATTCCACTGGAAAGCTCCATCATATTTTATTAAACCAATCTTCTACCAACAGACCTTTTGGCTATTTCCACTTTTTATATTTTATAAAGACTCCTTCAGTGAACATCCTTGGACATCTTTTTTGCAGTTGCCTGGTTCTTTCCTTAGGATAAATTTCTACAAGTTGAATTTCTGGATCAAGAAGCGCCCATTTAAAATTTTGATACGCATTGCCAGATTACCCTCCAGAAATCTTGTGCCAGCTTACACTCACCAACAGTGTATAAGTATGTCCATTTCCTCACATTATCAGGGTATTCTTTAAAATAAAACCCTTGATAACTATTTCCAGAATCCAACTATAGTCCATATAATCTTCCCTTCTCTACAGATTGAAAAAATATAGACAAGAGCAAATTGAAGAGTTTTAACAATTCTAGCTTAGCAAGATATTTTAGTCCTTTTATTAATTCACTGAGTCATCTCTATGGAGCTATTTATTACAAAGTGAAATACGTTTGAAGGAAGAGGTCTGATAAAAAACCCACCCCAAGGCATTTAGGTTTCAAATATCCAAATGACTTCTTCCTAAAGTATCTCACCACTGGTGTATTCCCACCATGAAGACCCCTTTCACTCATAACAAGGCTTCTTGGCCCACCTACCTCTCTTGTTGTTCTTTTAGCTACATCAATTTCTGTGTCATGTAGAAATACAACACTCGCCTTGATAGAATCTGCTTCTTAAATGTATATTCTGAGTTTCACTTGTTTACTGAAATCTGGAGCTAGAGAGGAAAAAAAAAAAAAAAAAAGCCCTCACAGGTAGCAGTAGAAAGTGAACCTTTGGCTTTTCACACCACAATTCAGGAGTCACTTAGCATCTCCAAACCAAAGCATTGGTCCATATCCACCTGACCTCTTGAGTTAAGTTCTAGGGAGACTTTGCCTAACCAGCAGTCAGAAAAACTTTGGAAAAGAAAATAATGTAAGAAGGTGAGGGTGCTTATTTCCTAATGTGGCAACAAATTCTAATCCATAAAACCTTTCATGGTCAAGATCTTTGTTTTAGAGCCCTCCTTTCTGGAGACTCAGGAGGAACTAGCCACATGGGAGATTCCTGTTTGCCTCTCTATGTAGTCCTCCCATTATACCTCCAGGTCCGCTTGAGTAAAGATGCCACAAGGATTGCAGGGTAAAGATGGATAAGAATATAGCTATGATATCAGAAAGCAGAGTAGGGAAATGCCTGGGTAGTGCTGACATCCAAAGAGACCCTTGTTTACTTGGGCATAAGCATGTACGTTTAATTGCTATGTGTTTTAGAAGAAGAAACAGTCCAGTTCATTGCAGGAAACAGAAACCCCTGTATGTGTTATGCAAAAGAAGGAACTGAAGACAGGGAATTTGCAGCTTATGATATCACTGGAAGGCCTGAAGGAGTAATCTCTAAGCTGCACCCCCATGAATGTTTTGTGGAATAATACAGTACTGACCCACCAGAGTAGCAGTGCCTCTGAGTTCACCACTGGAATACTGAGTTCAAGAACAGAGCATTATAGCTGTGATCCAGGGATTGGAAAACCAGAATCAAGAAGGAACCATTGCCCCTGAACCCACTGCCACCAGTGCCTCTCAACACCCAGCAGCCTGGAGAATGGACATGGGAACTTTGTATTTCACATTTCTCCAGAGAAGATATACAAATGGCCAACAGGCATATGAAAAGATGTTCAATATCACTATTCGTCAGGGAAATATAAATCAAAACCACAATGAGATATCTCCTCACATGCATTAGGATGCCCACTAGCGAAAAAACAGAAAATAGCAAGTGTTGGTGAGGATGTCGAGAATCTTTGTGCACTGTTGGTGGGAATTTTAAAATGGTGCTCACACAGTCCTGGTGTTGGCTGTCACGCATAGTTGGGTTGGAGAGGACACATGCTTTTTTTTTTTTTGCTTTTTTTTTTTTTTAATAAGGAAGTCACTAGTAGTCCTGCTTATTATTTTTTTTTAATTATTTATTTATTTATTTATTTATGGCTGTGTTGGGTCTTCGTTTCTGTGCGAGGGCTTTCTCTAGTTGCGGCAAGCGGGGGCCACTCTTAGTACATTTTTTTAAATTAATTTATTTATTATTTATTTTTGGCTGTGTTGGGTCTTCATTTCTGTGCGAGGGCTTTCTCTAGTTGTGGCAAGCGGGGGCCACTCTTCATCGCGGTGCGCGGGCCTCTCACTATTGCGGCCTCTCTCGTTGCGGAGCACAGGCTCCAGACGCGCAGGCTCAGTAATTGTGGCTCACGGGCCTAGTTGCTCCGCGGCATGTGGGATCTTCCCAGACCAGGGCTCGAACCCGTGTCCCCTGCATTGGCAGGCAGATTCTCAACCACTGCGCCACCAGGGAAGCCCAGGACACATGCTTTTTTCTGGTGTTCAGATGGTGTAGGGCTCATGTGTCAAAAGGGTTTTGTTCTGCAAGGGTTTCCACTCTCCCAGTCCTTTGTGTAGAGAAAGAAGGCTTATCTTGTTTTATGGTTTTGTTTTGATTTGACTTTTCTGTGCTTGGTGTTTCTGGCTTATGAATTTCTATGGCATCCAGGCCAGGATACAGAGGAAGCAAAATGGTTGCTCTTCAAATTCCAAGGTTCCTAGACAGACCACATTTTTTTTCTCTAATTTTCAGTGGCTTCTGACATTTGCTTTATATAGTTTTTCCAGGGTTTTTAGGGGAAAAAAGGTGAATTGTGTTTATTCTGTCTGGAGTTCCATGCCATCAGTTCCATTTATTTTAATGAGGAAAATTATGATGTGTTCCATCTCAACCTAAGATACAGAAGAAATATCCATAGAGAGACAAATATATCAATTAAACGATAAAACAAGTTTCTATAAATAACAATTTGAAAGTAAATAAATCCAGTTGGTACATAAAATATCATGTCATGAAGGTTTAGTGTTCTTGTCAAAGGAAGAAGAGAAGATTTAATAGTAGTGGTGGGTGATGGAGGAAGGGTACAAGAGAGTCATTCTTTGTAAGCTGTTTCCTTTTTTCTCTACCATTTTCTTCATCAATTTTTCAACTTATTTGGGCACATGGTTATCTTACATTCAAAGTGCCTTAAAAATAATGTTATAGTGTAGAAAAACACCTCTAGGACAAAGTAAAGACTGAGCAAAAGAGTGCTTTGGAAGCATGGAAGTAGCTCACATGAACCACAGAGAACAGTTGCAGAAGATGCTACGTCTTCAGCCTTCCTGCTAGGTCTGCATATGCGAGGCAAAACATTTTGGGTTCATCCGAACATGGTGTGCAATACAAACTTGTTCCAAATGATATACTCAGACTAAAAGCTGATGTGTCAGTTAATTTGGTGAATGTGTCTTTTCCTGGAATTTCAATGTCAAAATATAACTTCTTAGAGTATATTTATTTAGTGTGTTTGGGGTGAGAAAATAATTATACCAAAATAAAATAAGTTAAATAGAGGAATAATAAAAAAAGAAACCATTGCTCTAAAAGTGATATTAGGTGTCTAATTGCTGTTATGACAAAAAGTCATTAATTGAACAGTCATTATGATAAGTCAATTTATATATTTTAAGCCCGAGTCATGCTGAAATAGCTGAAGTTCTTTTAATGAAGCAGGGATATTAGGTACAACCTCACTGGTATTCTCTGAGATCATCTAGGGAAGGAAAGAAGATAGGCTCCAGTTTGATGACATTTTTGGAGGAAATTAGTGATTCTGAGTATACTTAATGGCTCTCACTTAAACTCATCCCTATCCCAACTCTAATGGTGATACTGTTCCTAGAGAGAAGAGGGCCATAAGTAAAGACCATTTCATTAAGTTTTCTGAAAGACTCAGGGTTATAAACATCCATCTCTCAAACTGTAACAGAGAGGAGGGAGCACTCCATTTCTCTTTCCTTCCCCGCACCTTGGGCCCTGCCATGAGTCTGGTGCCACCACATTGGGCCTGGGCCTGACCATGGTGCAGAGCAGTGGTGGGAGATTCTGGTGAAAGAGGGAAAGCAGTATCTCTTGGCAACTGTGGTGCATGGCATTAATGAACACAACACTTCATCATTCCTTGTATCTGTACCTTTTGCCATCAAGAGGCAGAGCGTACTTCTTGATTCTGGGTTCAGCCATGTTATTGCTTTGTCCAATAGAGTGAGGCAGAAGTGATGATGTGCCAGCTTTAAGTCTCCTTTCTCATCCTTTTGCCATTGCCATGAGACAAAACATGCCCGGGATAGCCATTGGCCTCATATGGAGTGTAGTTGAGTCACCCCCACTGGACCCAGCTTAGATTAGCCAAACTCTAGCCAAGAAGTGTGAGAATCCCAGCCTAGATCAGCCAATACTCATCATACCCCAAGCTGCATAAGCAATAAATATTATAGTTGAATGCCATGGAGGTGTTTAATATGTTATGAAGAAATATTATGGAAATAGGTAGCTGATTCAGCTTATGAGCACATAAAGAACATCTCCTGAAGGACCACTTGTAGAGGAGCCCTCTATCAGTGATGGGATAAGAGCTAGTGGAATTTGATTCATTACCATGAAGGTGACTCCCATTAGTATATCCACTGTGCTATGAGTATTGAAGATAGTCTGTCTATAGGGGTTGACAGATTCAAAAGCCTATGGCGGGTTATATACATGTAAAAATCCATCAAACTTGAGATTCATTTATTTTATTGTATGTAAGTTGTATCTCATTTTAAAAAGTAAATAAAACAGGAAAAGAAAAAAGCCTATGCCAGTATAACCCAGGATCTTCTTTTAAACCAAAATCCAGCAAGAAGAAATACAGGGGCCCTGTGTACATCTCAAACGTGCCAGGCCCTGCTGAGATGAGCTTCTCACCGGTCCTTGGCACTGTGTTCCAGGAGCAGGAGGGTCATGCAGAGTTCTACAGCATGCTCCTTTATGAGTGTGTGGCATGCCACAAAGGAAGAGAATGGGACTAACTCAGAAATCCACCAACATCAGAGATGGGACCATGTCTGGACAGCCAGTCAGCATGCAGGCTGAGAGAGCCGGGCCTGCAACACGAGGACTCCGTGATGCAAATAAATAATCACCAGGCTCCTTCGACAGAGGCGCTGCTCAGCAGTCCACCTGAACCGCTGTGACTTGCTCCTGACAGGAAGCATTAGCGGCATCCTTGTGATTCCCTTATTATAGTAAGCATTCCCTAGCAGACCACCGAAGGCATTTAGAAATTCCCCTCCTCCGACCTCCATTCTCTTCTATTGTCCACGAATTCTCTTTCCTAAGCCTGTTCATTTCGTCCTTCTCTCCTTTCTCCTCCAAAGGCCCGCACCAATGTCTACAGCTGGCTTATCAGTATCAACACATTTTTAAAAGTTCAATCTTGAAGCACGATGTGCCTGTGGTTAACTCGACTGGGGGTTAGACCGCTACTCATCGCCAGGGCAACTAGTGGCGCAGGGCGCTGACTGTGAAAAAGGGTGCTTTCTGTTTTCTGCAGCACAGCACTGCACTCTGGAACTGACAGCCTGTAATTAACTGACCTGTTGCCTTCTATCAAACTGCAGTAGGAGGGAAAAAATCTCTGGAGATAGAAGTGGTGGAACAGAAAGAACACTGGGCTCTGTCTCTGATGATCAGAATGTGGCTCTTGGTCTTGACTTACTAGGTGTGGAACGTTAGGCTCGGGCTACTTAAAATGTGGTCCATGGACCAGCGGCATGGGCATTCCATAGAGAAACTCAGGACTCATCTGACACCACTGTATTTGAATCTGCATTTTAACAAGATCCCCAGGTGAAGCTGAGAAACACTGACTTAGGCAAATCACTGGGTCTTATTTTCCACATGTGAGTTAATACATGGAGAGAACTTAGAACACTGTCTAGAACAGAGCAAGTGCTGTGTAAGCGGTGCTAATACCACATTAATAATTAGTATATTGTTCTTTTTTAATTTTATGTTTTAGATTAACATAAAGGGAAATTGACTGGGGGGGGGAGGACATACATTTCTATGAATTTTAACACATACATTGATTCATGTAACCACCACCAATATCAGGATACAGAACATTTCCATTACTCCAAGAAACTCTCTCACAAAATCCCTTTGTAGCTGCTCCTGTCCCTACCTCTAACCCCCGGCAATCACTGATCTGTCCTCTGTCACTATAGTTTCGTATTTTAGAGGATGTCATATAAATGAGATCGTGCAGTAGGTTGTCTTTTGAGACTGGCTTCTTTCACTCACCCTCTGAGAGTTATACAAGTTGCGCTTATCAACAGTTCACTTCTTTTTATTGCTGAATAATATTCCATTGTATGAATGTAGCAGAATTTATCTATTCACCTGCCTTTTTTCAGCTTTCTTGAGGTATAATTGACAAATAAAATTGTAGTGTATTTAAAGCATACAATGTGATGATTTGATATACGTGCACATTATGAAAAGATTCCTGCCATCCAGATAATTAAAACATTCATCACCTCACATATTTATTTTTCTTTTCTTTTTTTTTTGTTGGTGAGAATCCCTTTAGTAAATTTCAATACAGTGTTATCAACTGTAATCATCATGTGATACATTAGATCCTCAGATCTTATTCATCTTATAACTGAAAGTTTGTACCCGTTTACCAACCTCTATTTCCCCCACCCCCCAGCCCCTGGCATCCACTTTTTACTCTCTGTTTCTATGAGTTTGACTTTTTTTTTTAGATTCCACATATAAGTGATATTATGCAATATTTGTCTTTCTGTGTCTGGCTTATTTCACGTAGCGTAATGCCCTCCAGGTTCATCCATGTTGTCACAAATGGCAGGATCTCCTTCTTTTTTTTAAGACTGAATAGTATTCCACTGAATATATATACAACATTTTCTTTATCAGTTCATCTGTCCATGGATTACTGAGGTTGTTTCCATACCTTAACTATTGCTATTGTGCTATAAGGCATATATTGGTCCACTTGATGGTGTCCCATAAGTCCATTAGGTTATCTTCACACTTTCATTCTTTTCTCTCCTCTGTTTGGATGAATTCCACTGCCCTATTTTTGAGTTTGCTGGTCCTTTCTTTTGTTGGATCCCGTCTTTTGTTGAACCTCTCTATTGAATTTTTCGTCTCAGTTATTGTACTCTTCAGCTCTGTAATTTCTGTTTGGAACTTTTAAAGTACTTTCTTTGTATCTTTGTTGAAATCCTCACTTTGTTCATGCATTTCTCTCCTGACCTCAGGAAGCATCTTAATGACTGCTGTTTTGAACTCTCTGTTGGGTAAATCACTCATCTCCATTTCATCAAGATCAGTTTCTGGAGATTTATCTTATTCTTTTGCTTGGAACATATTCCCTTGTTTCTTCATTTTTCTTGATTCTCTTTGTTGGTTTCTGCACATTAGATAAAACAGCCACCTCTCTCCCAGTCTTGACGCAGACTGGTCTCATGTAGGAGATGAACCTCATCAATCTTCCTGGCCCAAGCTCCAGGCTGCCTATCAAACCTTTGTGATTGTCCAAGCTGCTATCTTTGTTCTTAGTGGCTTCCAGTAGTTGAGGGTGTGCCAAGGCCCATCAGTGTCCCAAAGGAGAGGATCCCAATCACCACCTAGATGTGTGGTAATTAGAAGCTGGATCCTCAGGCAGCAGCTGGAGATGGGCATATTTGCTTGCTCCCTCTGTGCTGAGCCCAGGTATATAGCCACAGAGGGTGTTCCTGTGCCCATCTGAAAACTACTTTTTTGTTTTAGTCCTGTGGGGCTCATGAATGCAAGCCCCATTGGCTACCAGAGCTAGATGACTTGGGGGCCCATCGCTTGGGTGACAGCCATAAAATTTGGGGCACTAGAGGTGTGGACAAGCTCCTTCCAGGGAAATGCTGTCAACTTGGTTTTATTGTCGGAGAGAGCCAGAGGGGTAATGTGGGGAAAGTGCCCACTGGTTCTATAGGACTCTGGGGAGGACTGCAATTAACATTACTGGATTCAATTTTCTAGTATTTTGTTGAGGATGCTTGGGCCTTTGCTTATGAAAGATATTCATCTGTAATTTTCTATTCTTATACTGGCTTTGTCTGATTTTGGTATCAGGTAATTCTGGCCTTACAATATGAATTTGGAAGTGTTCCATACTCTTCTAGATTCTAGAAGAGATTGCATAGAATTGGTATTATTTCTTATTTAGTGTTTGGTATCTCCAGTGAAACCATCTAGGCCTGGAGATTTCTTTTTTGACAAGCTTTCAACTAAATTTATAATTTATTTAATTGTTAAAGGACTATACAAGTTACTTATTTCATCTTAGGTGAATTTGGTCATTTGTAGTTTGCAAGAAATTGATCCATTTCATCTAAACTGTCAAATCCATGTGGGTAGAGTTGTTCATAATATCTCCTTATTATCTGTTTAATGACTTGTTTGTTGTAATATCCTTTTGTTCACTCCTGACATTGGTGATTTGGATTCTTTTTACCTTCTTTGTCAATATGGGTAGACATTTGTCAATTTTATAAATCTTTTCAAAGAACAGCTTTTGGTTTCATTGATTTTCTCTATTTTTCTGTTCTCAATTTCATTATTTTGTCTTATCCTTATTATTTTCTTCTGTCCAAATTGCAATTATTTTAGAACAGTTTTTCTGGCAATGAATTCTCTTACTTTTTCTTCATCTGAGAATATCTTTAGTTCACCTTCACTCCTGAAGAACACTTTCACTGGATATGGAATTCTAGGTTAACTGATCTTTTTTCCAGCACTTCAAAAATATTATGTCACTTTCTGCTGGCCTCCATGGTTTCTGAGGAGAAATTCACAGTCATTGGAACAACTGTTCTCTTATAAATGAAGCATTGATTTTCTCTGATTTTGAGATTTTTTTTCTTTGTTTTTAGTTTTTAGTAGTTTGATGATGTTGTGTCTGCTTATGGATTTTTTTTTTTTTGAGTTTATCTTATTTGGAGTTTACTTATCTTCTTGAATCTAAAGATTTATCTATTTTACCAAACTGGGGCCAATTTTCAACCATTATTTCTTCAAATATTTTTTCAACATAGAGTTCTTTCTCCTCCTCTTCTGAGACTCTGATGACACAATTATTAGGCCTCTTGGTATTGTCCCAGAGGTTCCTGCGGCTCTGTTTATTTTTTTCAATATTCAAGTTGGTTAATTTCTGTTGATCATTTCCTCCATCATCTACATTCTACTATTGAGCCTATCAAGTGAGGTTTTTTTTTTTTAAAATACGGGTTATTATATTTTCTGTTCTACAATTTCTACTAGTTTTTCTATATATCTTCTATTTGTTGTTGTTGTTTAGACTTTCTATCCTTTCATCCTTTCATTCATTCCAAGAGTGTTCATCCTTATTTCTTAGAGTATTTCTATAATAGCCATCTTAAAATCTTAGCTTGACAATTCCAGCATCTGTGTCATCTTACCATTAAATCCTGGTTTTTTGTATACTGAGTAATTTTGCATTGTACCCTAGATGTTTTGAATATTATGTTATTATATTCTGGGTCTTTAAATCTTATGGAGAGTGTTGCCATTTTTTGTTTTAGCAGGCAATCAACCTGGTTGCATTCAGCCTGCAAATTCTGACCAGCCTTCTGTGAGTTGTGCTTTCAATGTCAGTTCTGTTTTCAAAGCCTTTGCAGTACAATTTGGATCTGTCTCATGTGTGCGCAACTCAGGGGCCAGTCTTTGACCTTTACATTGTTCTATCTCTTTGTTCAGTTTTCAAAATCTTTGGTATGATGTTTAGGATCACATCCATGAATGCACAGGTTTGGAATGATTCCAGGAATTCATAAACAACTTTATGGGGTCACTTGCACAAGCTTCTCCTTCTCTGTGGGCTCCCCAGTTTTTTCCCACTTCCCTAGGGCTCCCCTTTTCAGTCCTCTAGCCAGACATAACCATAAAGCATCTAGAGCACACTAATGGGTACGCTATAACATAGAATACCTCATTACAGGGCAGTTCTTCCAGAATAACATTTACCAAGTACCTACCATGTGCTAGGTTCTAGTCTAAGCACTGTACATGTATTACCTCATTTAACGCTCACAAAAACCCTATGAAGAAGGTATTATTATTGCCATTCCCGTTTTACAGATTGGGAAACTGAGGCCCAGAAAGGTGAGGCAACTTACCTAAGGATGCACAGGTATATATGGCGGAGTAAGTAGTGGGCCAGCATTTGAACACAAGAAGTTCTCTTAACCATTATACAGTTCTGTAACTATAATGTGACCCCATTGTATGAGCCATTCTTCTTTGCTCCCACCCTACTTTGCACACACTTCCATTAAATCAATTATGTATAATGATTATTTAAAATAAATAATAAATAATAATTTTTATCCACTATCTCCAAAGCAATGAGTCTCTCTTTTCAAATTTGAGCTATTGTCAAGCACCAAGTGTATTAGTCCCCTAGGGCTTCCATAACAAATTACCACAAACTAGGTGGCTTAAAATAAAAGAAATTTATTCTCTTACAGTTCTCGAGCTCAGAAGTCTGAAATCAAGGTGTCAGCAGGTCTGTACTCCCTCTGGAGGCTCTAGGGGACAATGCTTCCTTGCCTCTTCTAGTGTGTGGTGGCTGTCAGCACTCTTTGTGGATATATCGCTCCAGTCTCTGCCTCCGTCTTCATACGGTTTTCTCCTCTATGTGTCCATGTCTTCTCCCCTTGTGTCTGTGTGTCTCTGATCTGTGTGTTTCTAATAAGGACACTCATCATTAGATTTAGGGTCTGTCTCAATAATCCAGGAGATCTCATTTTGAGGTTCTTAATATAATTATGTCTGCAAAGACCCTTGATCCAAATAAGTCACATTCACAGCTTCTGGGACATGGACATATCTTTAACCCACTATACCTAGCAAAGGCCATATTATATGCTCTGTAAATACTGTATTAGTCAGACATTTCTCCATTGCAAATGACATAAATTCAAATCAGACTAGCTTAAGCAAAAAGGGAATTTACTTGTTCACATAACTGGCAAGTTGGAGGGTACTTCTGGCATCAGACATGCTTGCATCCAAGGACTCAACAGTATCTTTCAGTCTCTCCATCTTTCAACTTTTCTACCTTCTGGGTACCACTTTATTTTCAAGAAGATCCACCATCAAAAAGATGAGAGACCTTCATTCTGCCAGCATCCATTTATCAAATCTCAGTGAAGACTTCGATTATTCCTGTTTAATTCACAACCCATCCTTGAATGAAACACTGTAACCAGAGGAATGGAGGTATTTGATTGGCCAATCCTTGCACGACCCCTCTGTGGCGGGGGTATGTGGTGGTGGAGGTGGGCAAGGAACAAGGCATTGTGATTAATATCCTATCAGAACCATATAGAATGGAGACGAGTCAGTTCTCCAGAGAAGACATTGAGAAGGCTAATAACATATGGTCGCTATAACTTCTGAGACTATGGTATTTGGAGGCACAGGTGCATTGCTGATGAATGACTTAATAGGTCTCTCCTATGTGTACCTTTTATGATCCTTTCATATGCTTAATTAGCTCAATCCAACAGACTTTACCTTACTCATCTCCGAGGCTTGTCATCTTCAGACTCTCTCTATAAGCTAAGTATTTAGAATATAGATGCATGGGGGAGGTTTCCTTTCTTTTCTTTTCTTTTTTTTTAACATCTTTATTGGAGTATAATTCCTTTACAATGGTGTGTTAGTTTCTACTTTATAACAAAGTGAATCAGCTATACATATACATATATCCCCATATCTCCTCCCTCTTGCGTCTCCCTCCCACCCTCCCTATCCCACCCCTCTAGGTAGTCACAAAGCACCGAGCTGATCTCCCTGTGCTATGCAGCTGCTTCCCACTAGCTATCTATTTTACATTTGGTAGTGTATATAAGTCCATGCCACTCTCTCACTTTGTCCCAGCTTACCCTTCCCCCTCCCCCCACCCTCAAGTCCGTTCTCTACATCTGCGTCTTTATTCCTGTCCTGCCCCTAGGTTTTCAGAACCTTTTTTTTTTCTAGATTCCATATATATATATGTTAGTATACAGTATTTGTTTTTCTCTTTCTGACTTACTTCACTCTGTATGACAGACTCTAGGTCCATCCACCTCACTACAAATAACTCAATTTCATTTCTTTTTATGGCTGAGTAATACTCCATTGTATATATGTGCCACATCATCTTTACCCATTCATCTGTCGATGGACACATAGGTTGCTTCCATGTCCTGGCTATTGTAAATAGAGCTGCAATGAACATTGTGGTACATGACCCTTTTTGAATTATGGTTTTCTCAGGGTACATACCCGGTAGTGGGATTGTGGGGTTGTATGGTAGTTCTATTTTTAGTTTTTTAAGGAACCTCCATACTGTTCTCCATAGTGGCTGTATCAATTTACATTCCCACCAACAGTGCAAGAGGGTTCCCTTTTCTCCACACCCTCTCCAGCATGTATTGTTTGTAGATTTTTTGATGATGGCCATTCTGACTGGTGTGAGGTGATACCTCATTGTGGTTTTGATTTGCATTTCTCTAATCATTAGTGATGTTGAGCATCCTTTCATGTGTTTGTTGGCAATCTGTATATCTTCTTTGGAGAAATGTCTATTTAGGTCTTCTGCCCATTTTTGGATTGGGTTGTTTGTTTTTTTGATACTGAGATGCATGAGCTGTTTGTATATTTTGAAGATGAATCCTTTGTCAGTTGCTTTGCTTGCAAACATTTTCTCCCATTCTGAGGGTTGTCTTTTGGTCTTGTTTATGGTTTCCTTTGCTGTGCAAAAGCTTTTAAGTTTCATTAGGTCCCATTTGTTCATTTCTGTTTTTATTTCCATTTCTCTAGCAGGTGGGTCCAAAAGGATCTTGTTGTGATTTATGTCATAGAGTGTTCTGCCTATGTTTTCCTCTAAGAGTTTTATAGTGTCTGGCCTTACATTTAGGTCTTTCATCCATTTGGAGTTTATTTTTGTGTATGGTGTTAGGGAGTGTTCTAATTCATTCTTTTACATGTAGCTATCCAGTTTTCCCAGCACCACTTATTGAAAAGGCTGTCTTTTCTCCATTGTATATTCTTGCCTCCTTTATCAAAAATAAGGTGACCATATGTGCATGGGTTTATCTCTGGGCTTTCTATCCTGTTTCATTGATCTCTATTTCTGTTGTTGTGCCAGTACCATACTGTCTTGATTACGGCAGCTTTGTAGTATAGTCAAAAGTCTGGGAGCCTGATTCCTCCAGCTCCGTTTTTTTTTTCTCAAGATTGCTATGCCTATTTGGGGTCTTTTGTGTTTCCATACAAATTGTGAAATTTTTTGTTCTAGTTCTGTGAAAAATGCCATTGTAGTTTGATAGGGATTGCACTGAATCTGTAGATTGCTTTGGGTAGTAGAGTCATTTTCACAATGTTGATTCTTCCAATCCAAGAACATGGTATATCTCTCCATCTGTTGGTATCATCTTTAATTTCTTTCACCAGTGTCTTATAGTTTTCTGCATACAGGTCTTTTGTCTCCTTAGGTAGGTTTATTCCTAGATATTTTATTCTTTTTGTTGCAATGGTAAATGGGAGTGTTTCCTTAATTTCCCTTTCAGATTTTTCATCGTTAGTGTATAGGAATGCAAGAGATTTCTGTGCATTAATTTTGTATCCTGCTACTTTACCAAATTCATTGATTAGCTCTAGTAGTTTTCTGGTAGCATCTTTAGGATCCTCTATGTATGGTATCATGTCATCTGCAAACAGTGACAGCTTTACTTCTTCTTTCCTGATTTGGATTCCTTTTATTTCTTTTTCTTCTCTGATTGCTGTGGCTAAAACTTCCAAAACTATGTTGAATAATAGTGGTGAGAGTGCGCAACTTTGTCTTGTTCCTGATCTTAGTGGAAATGGTTTCAGTTTTTCACCATTGAGAACAATGTTGGCTGTGGGTTTGTCTTATATGGCCTTTATTACGTAGAGGTAAGTTCCCTCTATGCCTACTTTCTGGAGGCTTTTTATCATAAATGGGTGTTGAATTTTGCTGAAAGCTTTTTCTACATCTATTGAGATGATCATATGGTTTTTCTCCTTCAATTTGTTAAGATGGTGTATCACATTGACTGATTTGCGTATATTGAAGAATCCTTGCATTCCTGGGATAAACCCCACTTGATCATGGTGTATGATCCTTTTAATGTGCTGTTGGATTCTGTTTGCTAGTATTTTGTTGGGGATTTTTGCATCTATGTTCATCAGTGATATTGGCCTGTAGTTTTCTTTCTTTGTGACATCTTTGTCTGGTTTTGGTATCAGGGTGATGGTGGCCTCGTAGAATGAGTTTGGGAGTGTTCCTCCCTCTGCTATATTTCGGAAGAGTTTGAGAAGGGTAGGTGTTAGCTCTTCTCTAAATGTTTGATAGAATTCGCCTGTGAAGCCATCTGGTCCTGGGCTTTTGTTTGTTGGAAGATTTTTAATCACTATCTCAATTTCATTGCTTGTGATTGGTCTGTTTATATTTTCCATTTCTTCCTGGTTCAGTCTCAGAAGGTTGTGCTTTGCTAAGAATTTGTCCATTTCTTCCAGGTTGTCCATTTTACTGGCATATAGTTGCTTGTAGTAATCTCTCATGATCCTTTTATTTCTGCAGTGTCAGTTGTTACTTCTCCTTTTTCATTTCTAATTCTATTGATTTGAGTCTTCTCCGTTTTCTTCTTGATGAGTCTGGCTAATGGTTTATCAATTTTGTTTATCTTCTCAAAGAACCAGCTTTTCGTTTTATTGATCTTTGCTATTGTTTCTTTCATTTATTTCTGATCTGACCTTTATGATTTCTTTCCTTCTGCTAACTTTGGGGGTTTTTTGTTCTTCTTTCTCTTATTGCTCTAGGTGTAAGGTTAGCTTGTTTATTTGAGATGTTTCTTGTTTCTTGAGGTAGGATTGTATTGCTATAAACTTCCCTCTTAGAACTGCTCTTGCTGCATCCCATAGGTTTTGGGTCATCATGTTTTCATTGTCATTTGTTTCTAGGTATTTTTTGATTTCCTCTTTGATTTCTTCAGTGATCTCTTGGTTACTTAGTAGTGTATTGTTTAGCCTCCACGTATTTGTATTTTTTACAGATTTTTTCCTCTGATTGATATCTAGTCTCATAGCGTTGTGGTCGGAAAAGATACTTGATACGATTTCAATTTTCTTAAATTTACCAAGGCTTGATTTGTGACCCAAGGTATGATCTATCCTGGAGAATGTTCCTTGAGCACTTGAGAAGAAAGCGTATTCTGTTGTTTTTCAATGGAATGTCCTATAAGTATCAATTAAGTCCAACTTGTTTAATGTATCATTTAAAGCTTGTGTTTCCTTATTTATTCATTCATTTTGGATGATTTGGCCATTGGTGAAAGTTGGTGTTAAAGTCTCCTACTGTTAACGTGTTACTGTCAATTTCCCCTTTTATGGCTGTTAGCATTTGCGTTATGTATTGAGGTGCTCCTATGGGTGCATAAATATTCACAATTGTTATATCTTCTTCTTGGATTGATCCCTTGATCATTATGTAGTGTCCTTCTCTGTCTCTTGTAATAGTCTTTATTTTGAAGTCTATTTTGTCTGATATGAGAATTGCTACTCCAGCTTTCTTTTGATTTCCATTTGCATGGAATATCTTTTTCCATCCCCTCACTTTCAGTCTGAATGTGTCCCTAGGTCTGAAGTGGGTCTCTTGTAGACAGCATATATATGGGTTTTGTTTTTGGATCCATTCAGCCAGTCTATGTCTTTTGGTTGGAGCATTTAATCCATTTACATTTAAGGTAGTTATCGATATGTATGTCCCTATTACCATTTTCTTAATTGTTTTGGGTTTGTTATTGTAGGTCTTTCCCTTCTCTTGTGTTTCCTGCCTTGAGAAGTTCCTTTAGCATTTGTTGTAAAGCTGGTTTGGTGGTGCTGAATTCTTTTAGCTTTTGCTTGTCTGTAAAGGTTTTCATTTCTCTGTTGAATGTGAATGAGATCCTTGCTGGGTAGAGTAATCTTGGTTTTAGGTTTTTCCCTTTCATCACTTTAAATATGTCCTGCCACCCTTCTGGCTTGCAGAGTTTCTGCTGAAAGATCAGCTGTTAACCTTATGGGGATTCCCTTGTACGTTATTTGTTGTTTTTCCATTGCTGCTTTTAATATTTTTTCTTGGTATTTAATTTGTGATAGTCTGATTAATATGTGTCTTGGCGTGTTTCTCCTTGGATTTATCCTGTATGGGACTCTCTGTGCTTCCTGGCCTTGACTGACTATGTCCTTTCCCATATTAGGGAAGTTTTCAACTATAATCTCTTCAAATATTTTCTCAGCCCCTTTCTTTTTCTCTTCTTCTTCTGGGACCCCTATAATTCGAATGTTGGTGCGTTTAATGTTGTCCCAGAGGTCTCTGAGACTGTCCTCAATTCTTTTGATTCTTTTTTCTTTATTCTGCTCTGTGCTATTTATTTCCACTATTTTATCTTCCAGGTCACTTATCTGTTCTTCTGCCTCAGTTATTCTGCTATTGATTCTTTCTAGAGAATTTTTAATTTCATTTATTGTGTTGTTCATCATTGTTTGTTTGCTCTTTAGTTCTTCTAGTTCCTTGTTAAATGTTTCTTGTATTTTCTCCATCCTATTTCCAGGATTTTGGATCATGTTTACTATCATTACTCTGAATTCTTTTTCAGGTAGACTGCCTACTTCTTCTTCATTTGTTTCGTCTGGTGGGTTTTTACCTTGCTCCTTCCTCTGCTGTGTGTTTCCCTGTCTTCTCATTTTGCTTCACTTACTGTGTTTGGGGTCTCCTTTTTGCAGGCTGCAGGTTCGTAGTTCCCGTTGTTTTTGGTGTCTGCCCCCAGTCGCTAAGGTTGGTCCAGTGGGTTGTGTAGGCTTCCTGGTGGAGGGGACTGGTGCCTGTGTTCTGGCGGATGAGGCTGGATCTTGTCTTTCTGGTGGTCAGGGCTGTGTCCAGTGGTGTGTTTTGGGGTGTCAGTGAAGTTATTATGATTTTAGGCAGCGTCTCTGCTAATGGGTGGGGCTGTGTTCCTGTCTTGCTAGTTGTTTGGCATAGGGTGTCCAGCAGTGTAGCTTGCTGGTCGTTGCGTGGAGCTAGGTCTTAGCGTTGAGATGGAGATCTCTGGGAGAGCTTTTGCCGTTTCATATTATGTGAAGCCAGGAGGTCTCTGGTGCACCAATGTCCTGAACTCAGCTCTCCCACCTCAGAGGCACAGGCCTGACACCCGGCCGAAGCACCAAGACCCTGTCAGCCACACGGAGGTTCTATCCATCTCTCTGCTCTTCCTTCTCTAGAGTTTATCCTCACATTAAGTCTGGATCCCCTAACAGTCAACAGCTCCCAACAGCGCTTATCAGCATTCTCATTCACATCCAAATGGAGATGGAGTGAAGGTTTCCTTTCTATTTACAAGTTTGGGTTTGCAGTGCCTCAGAGACCCTTGACTTGCTCCCAAGGTGCTTTGCTGCAGTTAGGAAGGACAATGTCTAGGCTCTGGCTTTGTAGGGCAAACAGCTCCAAAAGTCTCATCAAGATTCCAGCTCAAGCCTTCTCTGTTTCCCAACATCCCATCCCTTGCACTCCAAGTTTTTGAAATACCCTCACAAAGGCATGACCCTGCTGTAGCCCTGAAATCAATACTCCGTAAGCCATCCTGGTCCCTACTCACAGAGGTTGATTACGGTTAGAACCAGAAAATCTCATTACAGTATGGTCTCACCTCCTCTGTGAGTTCACGTTGAGGACTCTGCAGGGTCAGGGCTCAAGTGCATCCTAATGCGCAGGATGCTGGGTATCCAGAAGGACTTCTGCCCTTTCCTCTGACAGTAGCCCCCACCCAACTCCCAGTCACCATCCCCAACTCTTCTTTTAAGCCTCCTTACTTCTGTCAGCTTGAATCATCCCAGATCAGCGTATTTTCTGAGAGGACTTTTGCCCAAGATCCCTTCACTTGGGGGCTCCCATGTGGTAGTACATTATCTCCTTGTTCTCTCTCCCCTCAGCAGTCTTACATCCTGTAGTAGATGCGTCTGGCGCCCGGTCACACATTCTAGTGGTCACAGCTCTGATTCCAGCAGTGACTGGGGTGGACAGTTCTATGTGAGCTTAGGTTCACGTGTCTCACCAGGAGTGAGCACCACGCCTTTGCTCTCTGCCCCAAGGCACTTAGGAGGCTCAGGACACTGCATTTCCAGCTCAGAAGTTCAGAAATGTCAACACACACACAGAAGCAGCTCTCAACCAACGGCAGATGGGAGGCAGTGAATTAATGTTCCTGCTTCCCATGTTTTAGTTGAACCTTTTTTAGAGGTAACCCAGATGCTTTTGTAAGACGTCCTGGCAGAACTGGCCCCTGATGATGCGCCTTTATATTGGCTTTCTCTCCACCCCTGGCTCACACTCCCCACTCCCACACTCCTGCTCTTTGGAATCACTTCCCAAACTACCTGTTCTCACAGACTTGTTTCAGGCTCTGCTTTGGGTGACCCAAGTAAGACATGGTCTCGCTTGCCAACCAAAGAGGCTGTGACCCCTCACAGTGGCTGTCCAGCCCTCACTGCTTCTCTCCTCACAGGGCCCAGAGACAGCACCGCAGGAACTGGCTTTAGTTGTGGATGGTGGAATAGTGAAGGAGGGAGGAGGGGAAGCCAGGAGTCTAAGTGAAGAGGTGGTGTGGATGGTGGAAAGGGTCTGGGCTATGTTCTGTCACTGCTTTTACTGACAGTATCACATAACTGCATCCCATGGTGCTCGATTTCAAATCCTAGCTGGTAGTGTCAACTAGGTTACCCTGAATTTGCCCTCTTACCTCTCCAGGGGCCATATTCTGACCTGGTGGAATACATTCACCCTGTCAGTGATCTACTGAACTTTGTTAATACACCACGAAGCCAAGTATCGTGGTCTTCACGGTTGATGATGCTACCGTGAAAGAGAGAGAGCTTTTTTTATGACTTGCTTTTTCTTACAGTCACCTCCCTTCGAGAACCCAGCACACCCCTCAAAATCATTGGTTTCCTGGGTCTCCCAACCGAGCTCAGATCCCCAGACCTCATTCCTCACCTAGGGGGTATTCTACTGCACAGCAAGGGAGTGGCAGTCTGGATGCCCCAACTGTTCATCTGTCCCCGTCGTGAGGTCGATACTCCTCCTTGTTGCCCGTGACTGAATTGATAACAGGAGCACCGCCTGGGCTCTTGTTGCAGGGCCCTCACTGCCTTCTTGCTATGTTTACACAAGCTGCCCAGTCTGACAATCCCCCATCATCTCTGAAATGAGCCCTAGAAACTCTGGCCCAGCCCAACATTCACAGATGATTTCTCCTATCTTTCATCTCCCAGGCCCAGAGGACAAACTCTTTTCCTTTGTGTTCTATTTTGACATTATTCTGCCTCTTTGTTCCCATTTTAGGGCAGTGCGAGGGGAGCTCTGTGCATTAGCTTTTGTGGGCTTTAATGAAGCAGGATTTGACAGCATTTCATATCAAGTATCATCTTTTGTGTGCATGGGGAGAAGGGCTGAGAAATGTTCCTTTAACTGGTGCCAGAAGAGAAGGCAGAGAAAGACAAGAAAAAAAAATCTGATAACTACTTTTTTCCATTAAAGTCCCAGCCCCTTTCTAAAACATGCTATTCGTCTATATTTCAAATCAGTTGGGAATCCTATCTTTCCACAACAGCATTTCCTTACTTCCTAGAAACATATATCACAGGATGTATCATAAATGTTTATGCTAGCCGTAAAGACGAAAGTAACATTTCATAAAATTTACCATACACCCCAAGGTGAATTTAATATAGGAGCCTGAGTGACGAATCCCAAAGCAAGTGAATTTGGGCTTAAAGCCCATCCTGAACTGACTTCATTATGCGTCGTTGATGTTCAGGAAGAAATTCAGCAGCAAAACTTCCTGAGATCCCTGCATGGGTGAATTGAAGTGAGGCTCGCACATTAACCGTGCACTTGCCTATGTGTTTTTCCAGTGCCCCAAATGAAGGAAGTGACTTAGCAGCTGGCACTTGGCTGCTCTCTGTGTCTCTGAAGGATGGAACAAGAAGGAACAGCTGAAAATGGCCACAAAATGAGGTCTACTAATGGACAACTTCCATTACACAGAAAGGACTGTTTCTTCCAGGGGTGAAGATGCTATCATGAGTCAGCCTTGGCTCAGCATGTTGGGGGCGCTTAATCACTGAAGCCAGGGCTGTCCTAGACTATAGCATGCCTTCATGATGGACTGTGACAAATAGAACAGAGTTTTTTCTGCTCAGAACAATCGAGGCCCACTCCAGCCCAGAGTCCAGGGCATCCATGATTCACTTGCCTGCCGAAGCCCCCAGAGGTCCCTGTTTCTTTGCAAATCAGTGTACCTGGGATTGAACTCAAGGGCTTTTCTAGAAATTGTAGGAGGAAACTGGAATCAGGAAACTCTTTTCCTACACTTATTCTGCTGGTGCTGTTTTATGAATGGCCAGGAGAAAAGAATCCCATGAATCTGATCTGATGTGAGTAATTTCCAGGTGACCTGAAACTTCAAATAAATAGCTCCTGAAAAAAATGTCTCTGGCCCGAGGGAACACGAGAGAACCCCGAGTACAGGCCTGTAGTGGGACAGACGGCCTGTGCCATAAGAGTAAAATCCATGGAACTAGGGAGATCCAGAGCCAAAGTTGACATGCCCTGAGATTCATTCTTCCCCACTCTCCTTTCCTGGTCCCAGGAAACACACACTATCCATTTCTACCATGGGGGAAACAAGAGCAACTAGGAATAACACGTATCTCGAGGTACTGAAACCATCGCTCATCCAGCAAGAATGCTGTCTATGGAGCCCAACACACTGAAAACGTCTCCCTTACAGCTTGGAAGGCAGAGGGACTAGGCTGAGGCCAGCACAAAATTGAAGGAGGTACTTACTCTGCACTTGCACAACCTTGAGAGTCTGTGCCTCTTTAAACTTTGCCCCCCTTGGGCACCTTGCCTACTTTGCTCTGCCTGGCTAGGGAAGGATCCCCAACCTGGGCCATTTGGTGACCTGTGAGCAGCTGCCCTTTCTTCCCATGGGCTGCTGGTAGCCGACCCAGCCCTGAAGGGGCTCAAAGTGACCTCAGGGAACAGATTTGGGTCATTGCAGGCCTATGGCAGCCACAATCCCAACAAGTTATAAAAGGACAATTTTTCATTGGTAGCCACACTTGCCTGTGAGGTATCAAAACTGAACGCTGTATGATGCCAGCCCCTCACTGGACCCACCTGAAGACCCTTTCCCAATCAAGGAACGAGGGACTTGTTTTAACCAACTGCGTCCAGAGCTTTAACCAACAGTGTCCTATCCCAAGGGCTACTTTTGGATCCTTAATTAGCATAACCACCGAGGACTTCCCCTTCTAGCGCTTAACTCAGAGAACCACTCATTGGCCTGTGCTGCCTTGCCTGGCAAGTGAATAGACTCAGGTTTGCAAATGTATATTTTTAAGCTCCAGTGGTCTTTTGTTTTATTCTTTGATGCTGTCAAGTTCCGGGAGTGTGCTTTCTCCTCCCAGTGCGTTGGAATTGGGAGAGAAAGACAAGCACCGTCCACAGTCCACGCGGGTCCAGTGAAGCAAAAAGCCTCCCTAGCTGTCTGGACCAGGGTGGCTCCATTCTGCTAAGTAAGGAGCCAGCAGGCCCAGCCCTGGCAATCCAGTAACCATCCAGTTAAGAAGCGGAGGTTGCTGGAGCTCTCCCTGATCCCTCGCCCAGCCCTCCCTCCGCCCCTGAGACTTGGTGAGCCCTGCAGGGCTGCCTCAGCCCAGGGCTGCTCAATCAAGATGCACAGGCCGCTCTGGCCCTCCTGGCCACACGCACCAGCATGGAGCCCAGAGGCATGTATATTTAAGTTATATTTTATCCACGAAAGCGAGGGAGATGAAAACCCAACCAGTAGGTCTAAAACAGAAATCTGGGGGCTTGAGGGGTCAGGAATCGGTAGTGTTAATAACCTCCATGGTGTGTGTTTGTTCTTCACATCGAAGTTTGAGAACCACTGAGCTGAAGTACCCCCTTATCTCCAGGATCTCCCAAACAGACCAGATCCTAGAAGGCATGCCGAGTACTTGTTAAAAATTCAGACGCCCAGGCCCCTCTATGGATGACCTGAATCCATAGGGCAGAAATGGAAATGCGCCCTGGCAGGTGGATGTGGAGGCTGAGGTACCAAGAATAATTCTTCCTGCTCCCCTGGTGCCAGGCGTGTGAGCCGAGAACCACGACCCCAGGAAAAGGCTGCACATGCAGAGGCTGGGTGCACAGGCTCTGTATTTGAATCCCACTTCTCCTTCTTACTAGCTGTGCTACTTTCAGTAAGTTACTGAGCCTCTCTGTGCCTCCCTCCCTAACCCCATCTGTAAAATGTGGATGATGAGGACACCTATCTTGTAGGGTTGTTGTGAAGATTCAGTGAGATGATACAGGTCCAGGGCTTAGAACAGTGCCTGGCATTTAGTAAGAGCTGTCAAAGTGTTGGCTCTTACTCCTGGGGAGGCCGCTAAGATCCTGTCACGGCTGATGCTGGGCCATTTATGCCAAGGGAAAGCCGCTGACCCCACAGCAGATGAGAAGCCCGGCAGTAGGAAGCAACTCCGATCTCTGGACAGACCTCATCCACGCTGCGCCCACAGCTCAGCCAGCCCCTGGGGACCAAGGTGGAAAGCGTGCTTTCTCAGCAGGCGCCAAACACACAGACTATTGCCTAGCAGTGGGAAGCGCCCCTGTAACAGGGTAACAGGGAGGGGAGCTGGGCACTGTCCTCCCCTCTCCCCCAGCTATGAGCCTCCCTCCTCAGACCTGACATCTCAATCCTTCCGACTCCCTTCCCGCTGCCGAACCTCCCCTGGTCTGGGAGAACTGCCAGGAAGGATCCGCACAGCGGTGAGCTTCAATAATGCTAAACAATGGATTAATTACACTCCTCGCCTGTTTAGCTGGAGCTCCTGGGGTCGCCTGCACGTGTGGTCACAGCAGACGACAACAGGTGCGAGACGCTGGTGAACGCATCTACTGTCCCCTGCGCAGCCCTCTGCCCCCCTCCCCTCCCCATGCCCCGCCCCCCCCAGCTCAGCCTCCTGGGCTCCAGTCAAGTCCTCAGCCTCCTCCCTCCACCCCAGAGCCGGGAAAGGCTTTTGTCTTCTCTCTCTTCCTTCCCTCCTTTTTAAGGGTTTCATGCTGGGAGTGCTGCCTGTTTGCACAACCCCTTGGAGCCCTAGATGGAGAGCTCTTGGGGGTTGGGGGGTCGTGAGGTGAGACTTCTTTCCAGGAGGGCAACTGGCGTGGGGTGACGGCTGGGCTGGCACTGCTCTAAGCCCACCTGGCCAGGCAGGGAAGAGGCGACAGCTGCTTTATGCTCCTCTGAGTGCCAGCTTTCCCGAAAGGAGGTCAGCCTCAGAGACCAAACTGCTAATTAGGTCGCATTCTGCTTCCTGCTGCCACTTTAATTTCCACCCCAGAAAACCTTCAGCTGTGAGTCCAAGACCATCAGCCCCTTTCACCCAAATGCAAATGTCTCCAAGGCCTCTCTGGCTGGCTGGCTGGCCGTCTGCTGGCAGGAGTAGCAGCCACAGAACTCTGCAAAGAATACGCGCTTCCAAGAGGGCGGGCCGCCTTCGACAAAACCGGCTTAGAAAATTCAGATTCTGCCGGACTTTGGGGTTGCTTTTAAGAAGGCAGGCAGCCTAGTTAAGATCACAGAAGTTGGGTGTTATGAATGAGCACTGAGCCACAAGTCAGGGACCTTGGGCTTATTTTTGATTTTGACACTAACAAGCTGGGTGATCTTGGGCAAGTTGCTTCTGCTCCCTGAACCTGTTGCCTCATCTGTGAGATGAGTGGGTTGAATGACCCCTTCCGCCTCTGAGTCTCTATGATTCAGATAATTTCTATCTTATTTCAAATTAACAAAGAGCTGATTTTTACCTGTGTGTCCCTTGCAGCAAACATACATGCGTAGTTTGCCTCTTTTCTCCTAAACACTGAAGGCCCCAGATTAGGTTGCCATCACCAGTCCTTGTTTGCCAAGTGGGAGGGCTGAAGCCGAGAGATTATCTTCTGCCCAAGGTCTCTCTGAGGGCCAGGTGAAACTCTGGGTCCTCGGGAATCTTTAGCGAGGCACTTGGAGCAGAACTCCACAGAAAGGAAGCCACAGGAATCCGGATCCCCCTTCCTTGTCCCTCACCGCATCCTCTTCTCCTCTTCCCCGACCCTGGTCCTATTCATCTCAACCTCAAATCCACTTCAACAACCCTTTTCCAAACTTTATCCAAAAAAGGCTCCGGTATCAGTCCTTGGTATCCATTGAAAACAGTTTGTTGTGTTTCTCAGGTAGATTTGCATTTTTAGCCTCACATGGTGGGTGCTATAATGTTCGGACCCCTCCTCCGAGGTCCTCCAGCCGCTAGCCCCTGGGACTGTCAGCTGCTGAGCCCCACTCCGGGAACCGCTCTCAGCTGATGGTAGCCTCTTTGTCCAAAGTCACACCTCCTTCCGGGGTGGGAAGGGGAGGCGGTACAAAGGTTCAGCCCCTTTCCCTCAATTTGGGACAATTTTGCAAGACACTCCCAGCTCTGGAGCTCTTGAGCTGAGGACTCTTTAGCAACAACATCACATTATGACTTCTGCCTCTGCCTCGTCCCGCTTCCCTCCCTCCTAATAGGTGTTGCTCCCCAGGGCACTCCTGATAAACTTCCCGTGCGCCAATCTCCGACTCCGAGTGTCTTTCCCAGGAAACCCAACCTAAGGCATCTCATTTCTTTTAGGGGCAAGAAAGGCTTCAGCCCTGGCTAAAGGAATTGTGGCTCGGTGGGTGGGCCATGTTTGGGAATAGTTTCCTCCCTGAATTCCCATAACTTATGCAGTGACCTTCTGGCAAAGCGAAAGGGCAATCCTTTGGGTCCGGTTTTACATCGGCCCCAATACTGTGAAGAGGGTGGAAGGCCCAGCATTTGAATTCCTTTCCTGACAGGACACACAGATTTGTGAAACTCACAGAGGCAACAACACCCAGATAGACTCTCTGAAGCACAGGTTCTGAAAGCTCTGGCCCTGGTCCAGGGGCGTCTACCCCGTCTCCTCTCGCATGGCTTCCTCCTTGTTTCAGAGACCCAGTAACATTGCATCATGACCTGTTGTTACCTAACTAGTGGCGCCAGCACCCCTGAAAGGAGCTTGTGGAATCTTTCCTCTGAATAATGCCGAGAGAGGGCAGGACAAACCTCGTGGAATGGGAAGGGGGCTCTGGCAGCATCTGGCATCACTACCGCTCCTGGCTTCTATCCCTTAACAAAATGGTATATACCCGGGCTATTCCTCTAGTCTGCACCAGCCTCCATGCCACCAGCCGAGACCTGAGAGAGGAGTAAAATCTGGTCCCTGCCAAGCTCCCAAGGTCAGAGATGTAAAGATACAATTACAAACCAGTGTGACAAATGTCATATTAGGGTTTTGAGACCTGCTGACTAAGGGACTTGACGAAAGAAGGGGGTTCCAGGCACCATAGACAATGGCTTGGAAACAGGTGCCATGTTCTCACCTCGCTCATGAGCTGAAGATTACTGAGCCAAATAAGACCATTTCTCATCAGTGCACGCTCATTTACAATATGCTCGGTAATGGGAGCTGATGTATAGTCCGCCAGCCCATAAGGGTCAGCTGCCCAGAGGAAGGGGGCGTGTGGGTATACCTGGAGTCCCTGCTGGGTCTTCTTTCCCCCCTGTACTGATGCCAATCGAGATAAAGAACTGCCACCGGCCCCACACCCAGAGGGTCTCCAGGTGAACCCATGTGGCTCTAAGCCCCAGACCAGTCCCAGACCTGGTTTAAAGGTCCGCTGGGAAATAGCATCTCTGTCTTGTTTATTCTGTGCCCCTATGTGCCAGACACCCTGCTGAGTGCAGGGACAATTGTGAATAAGATAGACTCAACATTTAGGGCTGGAGTGGGACACAGACAGATAAATGGGCAGGAGCAGTAGAGGGAGAACAGGGCGCCTACTCCAGTCTTGCTGCCCAGAGGAGATATGCCACCTGAGCTGAGGCACTAGCCAGCAAAGGGGAACGGTGGCGAGGCAGAGAAGATCCAAGCGTGACCGAGAAAGGAAGTCACACGTGGAATGATATCAGACCTGGAGGCAAGAGAGGGTCTGTGCAGAGTCGGGCTGAGAGGATGAGAAGGGGAGTGGGCAGAGGTCACGGAACTGGAGACATTTTGTAGGTGGACTCGATAGACTTGGTGAGTCATTGGCAATGGGGAGGGAGGCAGAGGGTGCAGGTGAGGACAGCGAGCAGGTGTCAGGCTCGAGGGCTGGAGGGACGGCGGAGCAATTCACAGCTATCAGGGACAACGGCCAGGAACAGGTCTCCAGGGCAGGGGATGAGCGCATTTTCAACACGCTGCATTTGAGACGGCCATGGGACTCCAGGTGGACAGAGGGTCCGAAACTCAGGAGAGAGGTCTGGACTGGAGGTGAAGATTGGGACACATGAGAATATAGGCAGACAGTGGTTGAAATCCCAGAAATGGATGAGAGCACCACAGACAAGAAAAGGGGGCCCAGGACAGAATCCTGAAGATCAGCCCTTAAGGAACGTTTGGGGTGGGAAGGAGCCTGCTAGCAGCCAGCGAGGTCGGGAGTGGACTGGAGGTCACAGATGCCAAGGAGGAACGTCATTTTCAAAGTGGAGCGTGATCATCAGTGCCAAATGCTGCTGAGAAGCCAGGTGGGCTGAGAAATGGAAAGGGACCGTGATACAAGCAGGGCCCACGGCACGTGGCCAACCTCGAAGGTGGAAGAGGGAGAAAGTCTTAAAGAGAAGCAGGGGGCCTTTCAAGGCTGGCAAGCCAGTTGCAGAGACCCTGGCCAGAGTGCAGAGGGCAAGCCAGCCCACAGCAATGCGCATTTGCAGCTTTGGCCTGGGAGGTTGTTTTCCTTGACACTGACTCGACTCTGGTTGCAGAGACAATGGAGACCTCGTGCTGCCCGGGGTGTTCCTTGGCACCTTGGGGCCCACGTGTGTGCAAGCATCCTGTGATGACTCTAAGGAACTGGAACTAACGGGTCAGCCAATCAGAAGTCCTGCAGCTGCCTGCCAGGGAAGCTGAGGGATCACAGGGTCCACTTCACCCCCAGGCCGTGGAGGCTGCTTCACCAACTGCCAACTGGAGTGAGGGAAGCAGGCGAGCCGCACCACAAACATCGCCTGGCAGGCCTGAAAATTCCCACCTTTAGCACCTTCTTTGAAAGAGGCTCCTTTTTTGTTTGTTATTTATTTGGCGGGAGGAGAAGAGGCCTTCTTTATAAAAATAAAGCCTCAATCCCTCTAAGGTTTGAGCTCAGTCAACTGTCTAGAAGGAACATCTTTAGAATAGGTTGTGGGGTGGCGGAGGGGCCTCCACCTTAGGTTCTACCTTCCCCTTGGGGCCCTCCAGCTCCCACACAGCCGCCATTACTTCAGCAGCCAGTCTCGGGGGTGGCTCTCTTGAAAACTCTGTCCCTGGTGGGGAGAAAAGGCCTTTCCTTTTAACTGTGCAGACTGCTGAGAAGATTATGAATTTGAAAAATAAAATCTAAAATTCTAAGGGCAAAAAAAGGAAAACACTCACACACACACACACACACAAGTACAAACAAGCCATGTTTATCAAGTAAAGGATTCTAGCTCTACTTTGGCTGATTCTTCAACTCAGCCCTTAGACCCATTTCCAAGGGCCCCAACACCCCCAGACAATCCCTTTTTTTTTGGATCCTAGGTTCTCCCCTCACTTTCTTTCCTTTCTTTTCCTTTTAAGCAGAGGTGTCTTGTCACACAGACCCTCTGGGGATACAGAGGAATGACGATCCATTCCTGGGAACACTGCAGCTTTCGCGCGGTGCCCAACAGCAAAGAAATCACAAAAATACCTGAGGTCAGTGGTCCTCACACTGACCTAAGGTATCTCACATCAGAATCACCTGGAAGGCTGGTTAAAAGAGCACTGGGCCTGAAACAGGAGGGAAGGGTGCAGGGCACAACCTCTGAAAGAATGACATAGCCCAAGGACACAACATAAACTGATTAGAACCAAATAGGTCCAAGATGGCGGACGAGTCAACTTCCACTAGACCTTGAGCCTCAGTATACGCTCACTATTAACACATCAGCAAGCTAAATGACACACCCACAGGCACCATGACAGTTCCAAGGCCAACCATAAAGGTCAAAAAGTGGTGGCCCAATTCCTGGAAATCCCCACCCCTTCCCCAAAATAGCTGGAATACTCCTCCCATCATTAGCCTATGAAATTACCCACGCCTATAAAAACTGACAGCCCCATACCCTGGGGCCACTCTCGCCTTGTGAGATGGCCCACACACTGTCTGTGGAGTGTTTCTCTCTAAATAAATCCACTTCTTACCTGTCACTTTGTCTCTCACTGAATTCTTTCTGCAATAAGACATCAAGAACCTGAGACCAGGTGTGCGATCTCAGTTAAAAGACCATGGGTTCAAGTCCCAATCTGGGTTTCATCCAGGTTTGAGTCCCAATCTGAGTTACACGGGTTCAGGCCCAGTTCCGGAGTTTCTGATTCAATAGGTCAGGGGTGGGATCCAAGAATTTTCATTTCCAACAAGTTCCCAGGTGATGCTGATGCCACAGGTCCATGGACCACACTTGGAGAGCCACTGATGTAGACCCAGGTTGTTAACTATTCAGTATATAAGATGGCAGAAAGAGCTCACAAGTCAACATTCACTTTTCTGCTAACCCTGATCACAGCCTTGGAACCCTTGTCTTATCAAGGCAGTGTTCCAGGTAGTCATGAAATAGGATTCAATGTCAAGGTGCTACTGCTGCTGTTGCTGCTGATAATATCTAATATTCTTTCAAATGGTACTACCATCTACCTAGTTGCTCAGGCCAGAAGCCTCAGCGTTACCCTTGTTTCTGCTCTTTGATTCTACTCTCAACTCATCAGCACATGCCGTCAGCTCTAACTTTGAAACATGTCCTGAATCTGACCACTTCTCACCATGCCTGCTCTTCCCACCCTGGTGCACGCCAGCTCCATCTCCCACCTGACCCCTCGGAGAGCCTCCTAAAAGGTCTTCTGCTCCCTTCTTGCCCTGCCATCTGCTCTCCACACAGCCACCAAAAAGGTCATTGAAAACATGTCATCTCTCTCTGGTCTCACCCTCCAGTGGTTCCTAACATCTTTAGAATAAAAGGGTATCAAAAGTTCTGACAGTGGCTTACAAGACTCAAAAGGTCTGGCCGCTCCTTACCCCTCTGGTCGCATCTCCTTTTACCCCTACCACGCACAGGCGTGCTCTTGGTGCCCTCCTGGGTGCTCCTGCCTGAGCACCCTCACGCTTGCTGTCCCCTGTGCCTGGAATGCTCCCACCCCCATTGGCATGTAGCTCACAGGCTCACTTCAGGTGAGCCTCTACTCACATTCAGGCCCTCAGGGAGGTCTTCCTTGTACCTTTCCCAGTTCACACTCCCACCATTCCCTGGGCCCCACCCTCCTTTCTTTTCCTTCTTAGAACTTATTAATATCTGGCTTTCTATTATACATTTATTTGTTTACTTTTCCCCTCCCTCACTAGAATGCGAGCTCCCTGAGGGCAAGGACTGTTCTTTTTTTTTTTCTTCCACTGTCATCTATCCAGTGCCTGAAACAATGCCTGGCCCCCAAACAGGCTTAATACCTATTTAGTGGATGAATGAATTTATTAACATGTTTACTAGGACAAGCTAGAGCTTTTTTGAGGATTACTTCATTTACTTCTCATAAGTAACCTTGTAACCTACAGGCTAGATATTATTACCATCATCATCCCAATTTTATGGGTGAGAAAACTGGGCCTGGCAGACTTAAGCACCTGCTCCAGGCCTTCCATGCAGGAAGTGGCAGGGTCCAGATGAGAACCGAAGCCTCTTTGACTGGTCCACCTGGGCTCTTTCTCTGAATCCTCACCTGAGGCACGGCCAAAGCTCACTTCCCACGAGCACATTAGCAAACACACGTTAGCACAGATTCTTTTCCTATTATCATCTGGCAGAGAACAAGTCTCCCAAGAGCAGCCGATGCTGATGGAGGAAATGTAAGAAGAGGTCCAGAGTGAAAGGTTCTGCTCAGGACTGTGGGGCACAGAACAGGACTGTGTGCCCTGGAATGGGCATGACACTTCAACAGGACAGAAGACCCCAGATGGAAGACAGGCTGTGCTAAAGACCGAACAGAGTCCATCCCAGGTTTTTCCCAGGCCAGTCTAGGCCATGTAAGACATAACATTGGAACACCTCACACTGGGCCCAGCCATGGTGGAGCAGAGTTGAAGGTCATTGTTATTCAGCAAATACTGATTGAGGACATACTCTGTGCCTGGAACTGTGATGTCAAAACACATGCCCCCAAAGTGTATTTGTGCTGCTTTCTGCCTTTAGCCATGTCGAGTCAGATTTCTTCAGCCCCTTTCTCTCAAAGCCTTTAGACTATTTCACAGGTCTCTCAAAAGTCCACACCATTTTCTATCATCATCCCCACTTCACAGCTGGGGGCTATTTGTTACAGCAGCTAATATGACTATCATGCTAGCTGGTTCCATATACTCTAACTGTCTGATGGCTCTCCTGCCCTTCACAGACACAGTTTTTAAGTTGCCTCTACTTTCTACACTGCAATCAATCGGCAGTATGATGGCCTCCATATCGCCAAATCAAGTGGACACACTTCTGGCCTCTCTCCAGTATTTGGGACTGGTGGCACTTCCACCATTTTGTATGTTTTGGTGACATCACCCACCCAGGTTTTCCTCCCACTTCTTGGTTGGCTTGTCTCCTTTCTAGGTGTCTACTCTAGTACTTTTCTCATGTCCTAAAGATTGAGGCTTCCCTGTGCTTCCATTCTAGACCCTCTGCTCTTCTTCTTCTATAAACACCTCCAGATGACTTCTTTCAATCCACACTTTCAACTACAATTATACCAAGACCCTCCAAATATTTTTGTCCATGCTATTATTTTAAGAATTGGGCACAGACTCCTCTGTATGTATAATTTTTTTATTTATAGGGTAACATGCATGCATTATTGTACTTATTTACTCTGTGTGTTTTAAAACTTGTATGTAATAAAATGTGAAAGTTGAATTTTGAAAAAATCTAAATATGAGGCTCTAATCATTTCTCCTCCCTCCCAATGGATTATCTTACTCACATCATTCTTAGAGAGTACTGATTGGCAAACCGATTACTCCCTATGGCACAGACAGTCAGCAGTCCACCACCAATACATGTTCCCCTTCCACAGTTGCAGCACAGCTGCGAGGGGCTACCTAGACTGTCAAGAGAAAAGACCATCATTCAAACACACTGAAGATAAAACTGAAGATATATATAGGAGCGTGCATGTGTGTGTGTGTATGTGTGTACGTGTGCACACAATTGCCTACCAGACACTAGATATCATAGAGGTATGCCAAATTCAAATACAGCATGTGCAAAAATAATTCATCATCTTCGCCCCCAAAACTCTGCCCTTTAGGAGAGTACCAAATGCTGCTGGAAAATAATATGTCAGAAAGCAAAGACATGCTCAAAGGCTACTGGGGATATGCAAAAAGGACACAGTAATTGGCTTAAAGAAGCTCCCACTGGCTAGATTTGGGACAATTAGAACATCAGAAAGAATGATGAGAGTTATATATATATATACACCTATATACACCTATATACATATAGAAATTTAAAGGCATCCAGGAGTCCACGGCAGTACTTTTACAAAATGGTGAGGGGAAGGAGGGAGAAGTGGAGAAGGAAAGCTCTTCTTTACAGATGAACAGCTAATACATGTATAAGGTATGATAGATTTAGGAAATCAATATTTTGTAACCAACAACAGAGTAATTGATTCAAGCAAGGACCATTAATAGATAAAGGGTGAAACATTGTTCAGAACAAGATATTTACACGTAATATCACACCCCAAATTACTGATTAATTACAAAGGGGGAAAGGTGACTTTTTTGTGGAGAGATGAAACTTAGCATCATTACTAACAGGACAAACAGCTATTATGTGTCCCTGACATGACACAGCAGGAAAGATATAAGGTCACCCATGTAGAATTCTTGCCCAAAATACATAATGAATCTGATCATGAAGAAACAATCAGCCACACTCAGACTGCAACTCATTCAACAAGGCAACTGGCCTGGACTCTCAGAAAAGGTCATGTCATGAAAAAACAGAAAAAGGCAGAGGAGACGGTTATAAATTAAAGGAGACTAAAGGGACATGATTACCACATGCAATTCATGATCCTTGAGTTCTAGATGTTTTTAAAAGCTATTAAGCACACATTTGGGGACAGCTGGGGAAATGTAAAAGTGGATTGTATATTAGATAATATTATCGGATTGATGTTAAATTTATTGAGTATTGCAGTTTTGGAGGAGAATGTCCTTACTCTTAGGAGATACTCCCTGATGTATCTAGATGTGAGATATCGTGATGTCTGCAACTTACAAATGGTCCAGTTAAAAAATGTTTCGGTGTGTGAATGTGCATACATTGAAAACGAGAGACAGATAGAGGGAGAGATAAAGCAGATGCAGCAAAATGTTAACAACCGGTGCATCTAGAGGAAGCATATAGAGGTATTCATGTCCTATCCTTTCAGCTATTCTGCAGGTTTATACATTTAAGCACAATATGGGGAATCAAGCAAGCAAACTCTGTCCCCCGCTCCTGCTAACATAAAGGTTATCAGGGACCAGATTAGAAAAATCTTTATTTGATTAACCTAAGAATTTGAACTTTTTCCTGAAAGCTAAGGCAAGTCACAGAAAGAGTTTCACCAGAAGAAAGACACGATTAGATTAGCTATAGGAGGTGAGAGGGAAGAAAGAGCCCAGCGTGACTCCATCTTCTGGCTTTTTCTTTGTTCTCCTCTGCCTATCTAGATGAGTATATTCTAAATAGTCTGCTTTCCAAATGGCTCTCTCCTTGGTCTGAACCTTAGCACTCCAATTCCCATAACAAGCAGCTTGGTTCAGACTCCCATCCTTGCCCCCTGAATGACTGGTCTCCCTTCTTCCACCAAGGCCTCTCCTAAATCAGTCTGCAGTTGAGGCTGGGGTGACCTTTCTCACACACAAGCATGACCAAAGCAATCTCTGGTTCAAACTGTTTTCAGTGACTCCTCCGGGCCAACGTTCAGTCTCTTTGGCTAATCACCAGTAGACATCCTGGTCCGCTGCCTGCCTGCCAACCTCTCTCGCGGCCCCTCCTGCAGCATTTGCATGTCTGTCTAGGTCCCAGCTAAGCTGCCAGCAGAGCCTCCGATGTGCCCTGCTGCCACACACCTTCGGGCCTTTGCACAATGCTTTCCTGCCTAAAGGGGATACATCTTTCCCCCTTTTCTCTGCTTGGGCCACCTCTGCCCGCCCATCAGAACTTAACTCAAGCCTCCACTCCTCTGGAAGCCTTCCCTGTTACACACGTACGGCCTCTCTTCTAACTCGTATCTCTTTCCCATTAGATTCTAAGGTCCTTGAAGGCAGGTGCCATGCTTTACCTGTAATGACATCTGTTCCTGACAGATGGTAGTGCTAAATAAATGATTACTGGATGAATGAATGAATGGGAATGTCAGTTAGGTTTCTTCACTTAGAAGCACTAGAAGTCAACCCTGGCAGAAAGGTATTCACTAGAAGGGTGCTCCATACTCCATACTCTGGAGCTGAGCAACAGACCCTGGGAGGGAGAAACGTGCACAGATCTGTGGACTTGAGCAGCGGAACATCGTCAAGAGTTTCTCAAAGTTACCGCCACTGGACAAGTTCAACGAATAAGGTTGTTACACATTGAAATCACAGCTAGTAAGGTCATTACACATCAAAATCATGGCGGCTGTTTAGTTTGCTATGTTTATCCTCAAAAGCACCCTGCCAAGTAGAGCAGACACAAGGGAGCAGTGGAAAGATGGCCTGGAATACAGAAGCTGAGAACTGGGGTCTCTGCTCCCCACTCTCCAGGTTGGTCAGATACAGACATTGAGCTCCATGACTCTTGAGGGCCCCCTGAGGTCAGCATTGTGTGGTTCTGTGGTGGCAGGAAAATAGCCTCAGGGTCGAGGCTTCAAAGTACCCCTTGTTGCTTTGGGTCCTCCACTCATTTTAGACGAGGCCTGCTATTGAGAGGTCCAAATATCTCAAGTTCATGGGAAAAGGCTGTTCTCACACTTGCCAGGACCCTCCCATGCCTCAGTCCTCACTGACAAGCACCACCTGGGCTGTTTTCCCCTTTCCTGAGGTAAGGAGGAACCTCTCTCACGGTGAACCAGCCGCCCCAGTGCCCTACTTTCATCTCTGTTTTACCTACCAGAAGCCGAACTTGTCTTAAATCACCAAATGCCTGATTTCTGCTCTCCTGACGTCGCCTTCACAGCCTCTGCAGGGTCCCTGCTACTCTCTCAGCTGTTGAAGGGCTGGTGTGGAAAGGTGGCAGATAATGTATCTGGAGAACAGACACCTTATCCGAGTCATGGGCAGATTAAACTCACACCTGAGAAACCCCAGGTGGCTCCTCCTGGCCCCCAAAAGACAAAAGTTCCTGTTCTTTACCCCTTCACCTTCAGCAGACTGTGCTCTTTTATATTTTCTTACAGTCACTCCTTTGTAAAAATCTCTCTGCCAAAGGGCTTGAGACCAAGGTCCAGGGCCAAAGGCACTGCAGCCACCCCAGCCTCCGAGAACAAGCCGCCTTTTGTTTAGTAAACACCGATGAAGCGCTGGATTGAGTTCTAGCACCTTCGGAAACAAGTGTAACCTATTTCTGTCACCCTGAGGGGTTCAGCTTTTAACAGGGGAGAAAGAGCCAACAGATGGCTATACGCATGCTCCCACAGGAGAACGCTAACGTGGCCACGTGAAAGAAAGTCCTTGAGTCAGGGTCCCCCTGCGGTACTTCAGCCAAAAGCAGCATGAGGAGTCACCCCAGAGCCTGCCCGCCCCGAAGTGTGCTTGGCCTGAGGCTCTGGACGCCTCCTCTCCATCTGCAGCCACCCAGGCTCAGCTGGGAACAACTGTCTTAGCCAGAGCCTCCTGTGGTGTTTCACACACGGATACTCAGCCTTTATGCATCTGGAGTGTGCTTTCGCCCCCTGGAGCTCCAGAGAGCACGCATCTGAAATCCATAAATATTGTAAGACTCCACCTCCATGTACTTTTGCAGCTGGGGGCTTGTCCCAGAACAGGCCCAGATGGTTCTGGCATAAGGCTGCTCACTTGCTGTTCAAAAATATGACCTGAAACTGACAGCTAACAAAGACAGTCAGATCTCACCGCTGCTCAGGGCCTGCATCCCATCCGGCTGCTCCCCTGCCCCCTCCTTTGCTGCCTTGCTGGCCTCTGACCCAGCTGACCCCTCAGCTCTTGCCCTATTTCTTGCTTATTGGTCTGAGTTCACCACCAGAATACTTGAACACGGATGCATTTCCTCCTGCCTTACGCTGCCTTTGATTCCCTGGCATCTAGCTCCATCTTTCTACTTGATTAGCAGCAGCCTTCCAGAAACCATATCCCACGGCTTTCTCCACAAACAGCCACATGCTCTTGCGTGCCCCAAGGTAAAGTATTCTCCTTTTGCATGTCTCTGGTGATCCAGTGATTACCATTATTGTCGTCCTCCTTATCACCGTCCTTGATAAATGACAATGCGTTATATTTGAAGAGCATTTAACTGCCTTTCAAGCACTTTCACGTGTATTTGCTCCTCATGACAATCTTATCGTGTATATAAGTCAGCACTATCATTCCCATTTTACAGATGGAACTGGGTGTCTAACAGAGTAAGTGACTTGGTCAAGGCCACATGAGTGCTGAAGCTAACCTTGAATTCAGGTCTTCATAACTCCTGGGCAACAGGCGGCATGACGTCTGAGAAAGTACACAGGTTTGGTCACAGAAAGGTTTGGGTTCGAATCCCAGTTGGGAATGGAATTTGGTCAGTTTTTTAACCTCTCCAATTAGGTGTTCCCTTTTGAAAAAACAAGGCTCAGGTGTGTCTGAGGCACAGTTCAGAGGGTGCCTGGGAGGATGAGAGACACAGTGTGGGAAGCGGGAAGGCATGAGGCCCACTAGACATCCTTGGAAACCCTTGGCCATGTTCCCCCTTGATCAACTGCCCCTTACACCCCACCACTGCACTCATCGCATACGTATTATATAACTACCCCATCAGTGTTCTGCCCTGATTCGGGGATGTTTTGCTAGCCCAGAGGAGAAACCCTAAACTCCAAGCCCTTCCTCAGACGCTACTGGGCTTAGCTAAAGACTGAATTGCTGGGCTTCCCTGGTGGCGCAGTGGTTGAGAATCTGCCTGCCAATGCAGGGGACACGGGTTCGAGCCCTGGTCTGGGAAGATCCCACATGCCGCGGAGCAACTGGGCCCGTGAGCCACAACTACTGACCCTGCGCGTCTGGAGCCTGTGCTCCGCAACAAGAGAGGCCCGCGCACCGCGATGAAGAGTGGCCCCCGCTTGCCACAACTGGAGAAAGCCCTCACACAGAAACGAAGACCCAACACAGCCATAAATAAAAACAAACAAACAAACAAACAAAAAAACCCAGAAAGACTGAATTGCTCCTGGCAGGGAGCACAAACTCCTCCTACTCTCGAAGTAACATGCACATCCCAAGTGCTTGCAGGATGGAAAAATGTCCTATTACACATTTGATAACAAGTAAGGCTCCCTTTCTTTCCTTCTACACGAGTTTAACCTGATTCCAAGCTGTTAAAATTCATTTGGTGAAATGCCTCCCCAGATGGATCTTAGCCTCTTCACCTTTAGCGGATGTGGCTGACCTTCCATTAGGTGCAGCAAAGTGGAAGAGACAGCAGGCTGCCAAGGTGAGGACAGCAGGCTGCCAGTCTCTACGTCCTGTGCTTCTGAAGCCCGCTTAGAGAGCCTCGAAGCCTTGGACATGTTGGGAAGCAGCTTCGGACAGGACTAGATGGGTCAGGCAGGGGTCACATGTGTCCCTACACCCAGAAGGTGACTCTGCCATCTTGCTTGAGACGAGGCTAAGCAGCACCCTCTGTTTGGAACTCCTGCTTTTCATTCAGACACATCCACAGACCTGAAAACCCTTTGCTCTGATGGATGAAAATCAGCTTTGGAATGGGAAAGTACTTGGAGTCACTGGGGAATGAATATAATCTCCAAAACACATTTACTGCTCACATTCAAATGAAGATTAAATGATTCCTTTAATACTCATCAACTCTATTAAACTTCATAGAAGCAAAACCTTTTGAAATAAATTAGCCAGATCCTTGCTGGCAACAACAGGCTTTTGAGGCTGCGTTCTCCTCTGCCATTACCCGTCCTCCTGACAACCCAGGGAAGGGGCCTGATGGAGAGGAGGAGGGAATGGGGAAGCCGACTAACACAGGAGCAGGACACGTCCCACGTGCCTGGCATGGTGCAAAGCACAGTGAATGTATCATGTCATTTAATTTCCCCCAACAACTCTGGAAGGTAGTTGCTATTATTATTGTCAATGTATAAGGAAGAGCATGGAGGGTCAGACAAGTAGAAAATGGTAGATGGGGGTTTCAAACCCGATTCCTAAAACCCTGTACTCCTCTGCTATTGGACTCTAAGCCCAAGCTAAGCCTGGGCCTTTTGGCCACATATAATGCAATTAGAGCTCAACGATCAATCGTGTGGGTTCTGGAGTCTGACCATGTTGTTCACATCCTGTCTCTGCTGCTTTCTAGTTGTGAGAGTTCAGGGAGGTTATTTGATTTCACTGAGCCTCGGTTTCCTCATCTGCAAAACTGAGATGATAATAGTCAAATGCAGATAACAGTGCCTGACATGCCATAAGCAATCGAAATCAGTGGAACCAGAAATAGACAACTGTCTCAGGTTGTTGAACCCAGAAGCAGACCCCAAGAGAAGGATTTGGGTGCAAGGAGTTCATTAGGGAAATATCCAAGGAAAATATCCCAGGAAATACTGGTAGAGGAGTGGAGAAATGTGACAGGGAAGGGAAGGAAACGGACAAAGAGGGAGTTAATGGTCAGGCTACCACTGTAGAAAACTGAGACTCAGTCCTGCTGGACACCTCTGAGAGAGGGTATAGAATTCATACCTCACAATGAGCCCACTGAAGGAATGACGAAGCTAGGTACTCACCCTCCAACTCCACCCATCATTGGCTGAGCACCATTCCTGGAGGCATTAACCCCTTAGCACTTCTGGCCTGCCCATGCTTCAGTGAAGTGATTCCATCAGGTGGAGAGTTTTGGGTGCTTGCAAAATGAGGTTGTTGGCAAGGACTGCAATAAGTGTTGAAGGAATACAGCTATGGTAGCGACAACATCTGTTAAAACAATTTTAAAGGCTCAGTTAATGTTTGTCTTGGTCATTTGGGCTGGCCCCTCAGTAGGGCCCTTAAGGACCTAGGGGCCCAGAACCAGAGAACATCCAGATCTATGTGGCTTCCTGACAACAGCTTCCATATTCAATGATGGCCCCATCTGAGGACAGGTTCCTTTTTACTATAGAGATCACTTTGAAAACACAGATCATGGTGTATGTGAGTGTGTGTGTGGGGGGGGGTAAATGGGGGTATCCCTGGAGCAGCAGTCATAATAACAGGGGCCACTGCATCTTTTTTTTAATTTTTTTTAATACAGCAGGTTCTTATTAGTTATATATTTTATACATATTAGTGTATACATGTCAATCCCAATCTCCCAATTCATCACACCACCACCACCACCCCCGCTGCTTTCCCCCCTTGGTGTCCATATGTTTGTTTTCTACATCTGTGTCTCTATTTCTGCCCTGCAAACCGGTTCATCTGTACCATTGTTCTGGATTCCACATATATGCGTTAATATACGATACTTGTTTTTCTCTTTCTGACTTACTTCAGTCTGTATGACAGTCTCTAGGTCCATCCACGTCTCTACAAATGACCTAATTTCGTTCCTTTTTATGGCTGAGTAATATTCCATTGTATATATGTACCACATCTTCTTTATCCATTCGTCTGTCGATGGGCATTTAGGTTACTGCCATGACCTGGTTATTGTAAATAGTGCTGCAATGAACATTGGAGTGCATGTGTCTTTTTGAATTATGGTGTTCTCTGGGTATATGCCCAGGAGTGGGATTGCTGGGTCATACGGTAATTTTACTTTTAGTTTTGTAAGGAACCTCCATACTGTTCTCCATAGTGGCTGTATCCATTTACATTCCCACCAACAGTGCAAAAGCGTTCCCTTTTCTCCACACCCTCTCCAGCATTTGTTGTTTGTAGATTTTCTGATGATGGCCATTCTGACTGGTGTGAGGTGATACCTCATTGTAGTTTTGATTTGCATTTCTCTAATAATTAGTGATGTTGAGCAGCTTTTCATGTGCTTCTTGGCCATCTGTATGTCTTCTTTGGAGAAATGTCTATTTAGGTCTTCTGCCCATTTTTGGATTGGGTTCTTTGTTTTTTTAATATTGAGCTGCATGAGCTGTTTATATATTTTGGAGATTAATCCTTTGCCCGTTGATTCATTTGCAAATATTTTCTCCCATTCTGAAGGTTGTCTTTTCATCTTGTTTATAGTTTCCTTTGCTCTGCAAAAGCTTTTAAGTTTCATTAGGTCCCATTTGTTTATTTTTGTTTTTATTTCCATTTCTCTAGGAGGCGGGTCAAAAAAGATCTTGCTATGATTTATGTCAAAGAGTGTTCTTCCTATGTTTTCCTCTAAGAGTTTGATAGTGTCTGGTCTTACATTTAGGTCTTTAATCCATTTTGAGTTTATTTTTGTGTATGGTGTTAGGGAGTGTTCTAATTTCATTCTTTTACATGTAGCCATCCAGTTTTCCCAGCACCACTTATTGAAGAGACTGTCTTTTCTCCATTGGATATCCTTGCCTCCTTTGTCATAGGTTAGTTGACCATAGGTGCATGGGTTTATCTCTGGGCTTTCTATCCTGTTCCATTGATCTCTATTTCTGTTTTTGTGCCAGTACCATATTGTCTTGATTACTGTAGCTTTGTAGTATGGTCTGAAGTCAAGGAGTCTGATTCCTCCAGCTCCGTTTTTTTCCTGCAAGACTGCTTCGGCTATTAGGGGTCTTCTGTGTCTCCATACAAATTTTAAGATTTTTTGTTCTAGTTCTGTAAAAGATGCCATTGGTAATTTGATAGGGATTGCATTGAATCTGTAGATTGCTTTGGGTAGTATAGTCATTTTCACAATATTGATTCTTCCAATCCAAGAACATGGTATATCTCTCCATCTGTTTGTGTCATATTTGATTTCTTTCATCAGTGTCTTATAGTTTTCTGAGTACAGGTCTTTTACCTCCTTAGGTAGGTTTATTCCTAGGTATTTTACTTTCTGTTGCAATGGTGAATGGGATTGTTTCCTTAATTTCTCTTTCTGATCGTTCATTGTTAGTGTATAGGAATGCAAGAGATTTCTGTGCATTAATTTTGTATCCTGCTACTTTACCAAATTCATTCATTAGCTCTAGTAGTTTTCTGGTAGAGTCTTTAGGATTCTCTATGTATAGTATCATGTCATCTGCAAGCAGTGACAGTTTTACTTCTTCTTTTCCAATTTTTATTTCTTTTATTACTTCTTCTTCCCTGATTGCCATGGGTAGAACTTCCAAAACTATGTTGAATAATAGTGGCGAGAGTGGACATCCTTCTCTTGTTCCTGATCTTAGAGGAAATGCTTTCAGTTTTTCACCATTGAGAATGTTTGCTGTGGGTTTGTCATATATGGCCTTTATTATGTTGAAGCAGTTTCCCTCTATGCCCACTTTATGGAGAGTTTTTATCATAAATGGGTGTTGAACTTTGTCAAAAGCTTTTTCTGCATCTATTGAGATGATCATATGGTTTTTATTCTTCAATTTGTTAATATGGTGTATCACATTGATTGGTTTGCATATATTGAAGAATCTTTGCCTCCCTGGGATAAATCCCACTTAATCATGTTGCATGATCCTTTTAATGTGTTGTTGGATTCTGTTTGCTAGTATTCTGTTGAGGAGTTTTTCATCTATATTCATCAGTGATATTGGTCTGTAATTTTCTTTTTTTGTAGTATCTCTGTCTGGTTTTGGTATCAGGGTGATGGTGGCCTTATAGAAAGAATTTGGGAGTGTTCCTTCCTTTGCAATTTTCTGGAAGAGTTTGAGAAGGATGAGTGTTAGCTCTTCTCTAACTGTTGGACAGAATTCACCTGTGAAGCCATCTGGTCCTGGACTTTTGTTTGTTGGAAGATTTTTAATCACAGTTTCAATTTCATTACTTGTGATTCGTCTGTTCATATTTTCTATTTCTTCCTGGGTCAGTCTTGGAAGGTTATACCTTTCTAAGAATTTGTTCATTTCTTCCAGGTTGTCCATTTTATTGTAATAGAGTTGCTTGTAGTAGTCTCTTATGATGCTTTGTATTTCTGCAGTGTCCATTGTAACCTCTCCTTTTTTATTTCTAATTTTACTGATTTGAGTCCTCTCCCTCTTTTTCTTGATTAGTCTGGCTAAAGTTTTATCAATTTTGTTTATCTTCTCAAAGAATCAGCTTTTAGTTTTATTGATCTTTTCTATTTTTTTTAAATCTCTCTTTCATTTATTTTTGCTCTGATCTTTATGATATCTTTCCTTCTACTACCTTTGGGTTTTGTTTGTTCTTCTTTCTCTAGTTCTTTAGCTGTAAGGTTAGATTGTTTATTTGAGACTTTTCTTGTTTCTTGAGGTAGGATTGTATTGCTATAAACTTCCCTCTTAGAACTGCTTTGCTGTATCCTATAGGTTTTGGATCGTTGTGTTTTCATTGTCATTTGTCTCTAGGTATTTTTTGATTTCCTCTTGATTTCTTCAGTGATCTCTTGGTTATTTAGCCACGTATTGTTTGGCCTCCATGTGTTTGTGTTTTTTACGTTTTTTTCCTTGTAATTTATTTCTAATCTCATAGCGTTGTGGTTGGAAAAGATGCTTGATATGATTTCAATTTTCTTAAGTTTACCGAGGCTTGATTTGTGACCCAAGATGTGGTCTATCCTGGAGAATGTTCCATGTGCACTTGAGAAGAAAGTGAAATCTGCTGTTTTTGGATGGAATGTCCTATAAATATCAATTAAATCTATTTGGTCTATTGTGTCATTTAAAGCTTGTGTTTCCTTATTAATTTTCTGTCTGGATGATCTGTCCATCGGTCTAAGTGAGGTGTTAAAGTCCCCCAATATTATTGTGTTACTGTCGATTTCCCCTTTTATAGCTGTTAGCATTTGCCTTAGGTATTGAGGTGCTCCTATGTTGGGTGCATATATATTTATAATTGTTATATCTTCTCCTTGGATTGATCCCTTGATCATTATGTAGTGTCCTTCCTTGTCTCTTGTAACATTCTTTATTTTAAAGTCTATTTTATCTGATATGAGTATTGCTACTCCAGCTTTCTTTTGATGTCCATTTGCATGGAATATCTTTTTCTGTCCCCTCACTTTCAGTCTGTATGTGTCCCTAGGTCTGAAGTGGGTCTCTTGTAGACAGCATATGTATGGGTCTTGTTTTTGTATCCATTCAGCGAGCCTGTGTCTTTTGGTGGGAGCATTTAATCCATTCACATTTAAGGTAATTATCGATATATATGTTCCTATTACTATTTTCTTAATTTTTGGAGGTTTTTCCTTGTAGGTCCTTTTCTTCTCTTGTGTTTCCCACTTAGAGAAGTTCCTTTAGCATTTGTTGTAGAGCTGGTTTGGTGGTGCTAAATTCTCTTAGCTTTTGTTTGTCTGTAAAGCTTTTGATTTCTCCGTCAAATCTGAATGAGATCCTTGCTGGGTAGAGTAACCTTTGTTGTAGGTTCTTCCCTTTCATCACTTTAAATATATCGTGCTACTCCCTTCTGGCTTGTAGAGTTTCTGCTGAGAAATCAGCTGTTAACCTTATGGGAATTCCCTTTTATGTTATTTGTCATTTTTCCCTTGTTACTTTTAATAATTTTTCTTTGTTTTTAATTTTTATCAATTTGATTACTATGTTTCTCGGCGTGGTACTCCTTGGGTTTATCCTGCCTGGGACTCCGTGCTTCCTGGACTTGGGTGGCTATTTTCTTTCCCATGTTAGGGAAGTTTTTGACTATAATCTCTTCAAATATTTTCTCGGGTCCTTTCTCTCACTCTTCTCCTTCTGGGACCCCTATAATGTGAATGTTGGTGCATTTAATGTTGTCCCAGAGGTCTCTTAGGCTGTCCTCATTTCTTTTCATTCTTTTTTCTTTATTCTGTTCCACGGCAGTGAATTCCACCATTCTGTCTTCCAGGTCACTTACCGTTCTTCTGCCTCAGTTATTCTGCTGTTGATTCCTTCTAGTGTAGTTTTCATTTCAGTTATTGGATTGTTCATCTCTGTTTGTTTGTTCTTTAATTCTTCTAGGTCTTTGTTAAACATTTCTTGCATCTTCTCGATCTTTGCCTCCATTCTTTTTCCAAAGTCCTGGATCATCTTCACTATCATTATTCTGAATTCTTTTTCTGGAAGGTTGCCTATCTCCACTTCATTTAGTTGTTTTTCTGGGGTTCTATCTTGGTCCTTCATCTGGTACATAGTCCTCTGCCTTTTCATTTTGTCTATCTTTCTGTGAATGTGGTTTTTGCTCCACAGGCTGCAGGATTGTAGTTCTTCTTGCTTCTGCTGTCTGCCATCTGGTGGATGAGGCTATCTAAGAGGCTTGTGCAAGCTTCCTGATGGGAGGGACTGGTGGTGGGTAGAGCTGGGTGTTGCTTTGGTGGGTGGAGCTCAGTAAAACTTTAATCTGCTTGTCTGCTGATGGGTGGGGCTGAGTTCCCTCCCTGTCGGTTGTTTGGCCTGAGGCAACCCAACACTGGAGCCTACAGGCCCTTTGGTGGGGCTAATGGCAGACTCCAGGAGGGCTCACACCAAGGGGTACTTCCCAGAACTTCTGCTGCCAGTATCCTTGTCCCTGTGGTGAGCCACAGCCTCCCCCCACCTCTGCAGGAGACCCTCCAACACTAGCAGGTAGGTCTGGCCTAGTCTCCCATGGGGTCACTGCTCCTTCACCCTGGGTCCTGATGAGCACACCACTTTGTGTGTGCCCTCCAAGAGTGGAGTCTCTGTTTCCCCCAGTCCTGTCGAAGTCCTGCAATCAAATCCCGCTAGCCTTCAAAGTCTGATTCTCTGGGAATTCCTCCTCCTCTTGCTGGACCCCCAGGTTGGAAGCCTGACGTGGGGCTCAGAACCTTCACTCCAGTGGGTGGACTTCTGTGGTATAATTGTTCTCCAGTTTGTGAGTCACCCACCCAGCAGTTATGGGATTTGATTTTATTGTGATTGTGCCCCTTCTACCATCTCACTGCAGCTTCTCCTTTGTCTTTGGATGTGGGGTATCACCTCTGGTGAGTTCTAGTGTCTTCCTGTCGACAACTGTTCAGCAGTTAGTTGTGATTCCACTGCTCCCACAAGAGGGAGCGAGTGCACGTCCCTCTACTCCACCATCTTCTACTTCATAGAGGGGGCCACTGCATCTTATCTGTGACCCAGCATCCTCAATCATGGGCAGTTTCTCTCCTGGCCCCAGATAAGAGATCCCCCACCCTGGGCCCTGTGCTTTAGAAGATTCCCACTCTGGCCTTCCACTGGCTATACCCTTCCTCATGGGGTAAAGAGTTCAGAAGGGCAAGAAAATGTACCTAGGGCCTGCAGAGGCTTCTTCCTTAGGGCTTCCCCCAAAGGTGTACCATATAGCTGATGTGCACCCCTAGCCCCAAGAAGTGGCCGTGGAGTGGCTGTTTCCAAAGTGGGGTGATGGAGTTTGGACATGGAGGCTCGTAGGACCTCTTGCAATGTGGGCTGGAGCCAGGGATAGGAAGAGAACAGTGGCACAAGGGCCAGAGGCCCACCCTCCCATGCCACCATGTTCCAGCACACAACTTGGAGGAGTCCAAGGATTCTAAACTCAAAGCTGAACTTCCAGACCATTATGAAGGTTTATTTGTCAAGGTAGGAAGACAGACCTATTTTATTTAACAATTTATAAACTTAATTATACCTTGTAACTAGTATACAAATGCTATGCAGGCCTCCATTTGGACTTGTGCCCTGATTTTTGCACATGTTAGGGATAGGCCTGGGCCTGGGGCGGAACCCCTGAATCCAATCCACCTCCTCAGTCTGAAAGGAATATGCCCCAAAGTGATAGTTAAGGAAAATGGAATCTACTGTAAAGTTCCCCCTCTCAAAAAAAAAAAAGTATCCAAAGTACATTTTGATGAATGCTCATTGTAGAGAAAGTACAAATACAGAGGAACATAAATAAAGAAATAAAACACTCATAATTCTGTACCACAAAAGTGGTAGCTTTTTAAAAATTTGCTTATTTTTATGAATGTATAGAAGGCTACAGAGCAACACAATGAACTATATCTATATCTCGGTCATCCAAAACTTTTCAGAAAGAAAATTTTCAAAATCTTCATTCAGTGAGCAATGTGATTGCTGGAAAAATCATATAATATTATTAATATCACCATTATATGGTGTCTTATTAGATTAGCAATAATGTAGTCATATTGTGGAAAAATCCTTCAAGAATATTAGCATGAAATAATTTCTTTCTGTAGCTTCTGAACAAAAGCAATTGAATCATGACCCGTCAAAATTATATTGGCTAGAATTGTAGGAGGGGGAAGAGTGCAGGAAGATATCAACTGTTTAATCCCAAGTCCCCAAAAGGCTGATGTCTTCCACTGGCCATGGGCGGGCAATGGATGAGAGTGGAGCAGAGAAAATGAGGTAGGGCCAGGCTGTGTTCATTCTCTTCCTCATCCATGAAGCCATTCAGCATTTATTAAGTGCTTACTGTATGCCAGACAGTGCTATGCCCTGAGGAGCTCACAGCACTGGGATGGACACTTGTTATTTTTGCAACCCAGCCTCAGTAGATCCTTCACATATAGTAAAAACTACCCCTCTGCTGCTGCTCTCAGCCTACAGGGTTCAAGAAACTCACCTCCACTTCTGGACAATATGAATGGCACATGTGACCTCTTTTAAGCTAATTAGAGACTTCAACCCTCCAGACCACTGTGATTTGTTAGAGATGGGTACATGATACATGCCAGGCCAATCAGGATCAAGAAGACTCATGTCTCAAATTTTTCCTCTAGCTTCAGGAAAAAGGAGTCTCTTTCTGTTCTTGGCAGGAGTTCTGAGATTATTTAAGCTTGACAGCTCCTGAGGAGCAACATATAAAAGCCAGAGAGCACAGGAAACCTGAGAATAGAGCTCACCCAAATAGATCTTGGAGTAACTGTATGGCAGCTGAATTAAGCTGCAACTGAAGGTGAATTTTCCAGTGGCACAAACCAATAAATTCTCATTTTGGTTTAAGCCAGTTGTTTGTTTTGTTTTGTTTTTTTGGACACTTGCAATCAAAATATCCTAACTGATACAAAAATAAGAGCAGATGATTACGATATAAGGTGACCTGCCCTGTAACAGAGGGATGGGTTATGGTGAGATTTCAGTGCTCTGGGAGAAGAGACTATCTCATCTCTTGGAATTCTCTTTCTATCTGGAGTTGGGGAATTCCAGGGGGATATGACATTGAGCTGGGTGTTGGTGGATGAATGAGAAGTGATCAAGGAGAAGAATGGAGAAAAGGCTTTTAAATATAATAAGCTTTTTAAATATAGGACCTGGAAGACCCAGATGGTTTTGGTGCTAGTGAGGGAATTGGGATCTTTTCTTGAGCAAGATTGGCAAACCCTTTACTGATGTAAAACCTGGGACTTCCTGAAGAAAGAGCTGGTCCCTGGCTTGTCATCAAAAAGTGTTCCTGAAGCCCTATAAACCCAGAGCTGGATCACTCAACACCAAAGTGAGCCCTTTCCCCTTCCCCTCCACCTGCTGACCCTTACCTGAGCCAGGAGCCTCCGGGGACTTGGGACCCAGGTGCAAGGTGAGTGGCCACTTGCCTCATTCAGGTCTTCTCCTCAGCAACTCACTGCATTACTCTCTTGCCCCGTTGACAGTTTCAATAAACCTGTGTCACAAAGGCATTTGACTCAGCCTATTAATTCTGCAGAGGGTTCAAAACAACCAGTATTTTACTCACACTTTCAGGGACTTGAGTTTCTGGATTGCCTGCATTGTATTGGCTTCAGACTTTTTTGAGGTAGCAGAAGCCCAGTAATTTCTTTCTGTTTGTATCCATTAAGACTTATGAAGGGGCATGCAACCAATGGGTCTAAGTTCCAGGATGCTGAAGGGGCCCTCCGTTAGAGACTCGAGCCCAGTGCGCTTTCCATGTGAGTCTGTTGGGCAGTTTGCCAACTCCACTCCTGTAGAGTTCACAGGAGACTCTGTTGGGAGTAATGGTGCTGGCACCTCACAATTACGATCACTTGGCAGAATTCACAAGTTCATGGAAGCATAGCGTATTAGTGCTGGAAAGTCTCTGGGAGACTGTCTAGTTTAACCCTCCAGGAAACATGAGGGACCAAGGCTCAGGAAGGGGAAGTGAATAGCCAGATCAGTTAAGGACAATGAGGATTGAAATCCAGGTCTGCTGGCTTCCAGGATCTTTCTAACATCTCAAGTCTCTTTGTTGGCCTAAAAAGATTTTTAAAAAAAAAAAGAAAAGAAAACACAAGCAAGCAAACAACAATAACAATGATTATATTCTGATATATATATATATATATCAGAATATATATATATATATCTGAATATAATGATTATATTATATTCTGATTTTTTTGTTCAATATATTTTGGTGGATTCAAGTGCATGCAATGAGCTAGTTTAGCAATTCTGTCCTAGCACCAGTCTCCCTCTCTCTCTCAGACCTTTCACCAAAGATCTTCCTAAAGCCAGTATGACAAGCTCTATTAGACGATACAAAGCTGGGACTGGGATGCTTATGGTGAATGAAATCAGGTGACATCCCCCCTCTCCACCACTATATATACATCCACTGTTTTAATAGAAGCTAAGAAGTTTGCTGGGTGAAAAAAAAAATCTTGGGGTTTGGACACATGGATATACATGATATTTATCTAGATGGTCTCTGGTAGAAGCATGATCTCATGGAGGGCAACAGAGCCCCTGAGAGGGAATTCCCTATAAAGAAAGAAGTGAAGCCCATTCAGTAACAAGAACTATGCCTCTGAGGCAAATGGTGGTATCTGGGTACAACATGATGGCAAGCAGTGGTGGGATCCTGCCACCCTGTGGATGTGAGTGCCCCCCCATAACTCACCTCTCCAGCACTGTGTGGCCCAAGTAACCTTGCCATGGGACCCTCACCCCCACTGATTATAACACTCCTCACTTCGCAAGACCCATGACATGGCATTTCTGCTTCACCGTGTCAAGGCTCAGTGGAGTTCCAGCATCACCAGCACCTGCCTAGCCCCTTAGGCACGGGGTGCGGGGCCAGCACAGAGCAGCTCTGCTGCGGAACTGGGGGCGGGCAGGGAGAGTAAAGTCTGGCTTGGCTTAAAAACAGAGACTCTTCGGTACCATATGTTTCTTCTCTAATCCTCTCAGGAATAAATAAGTAATTGAATGTGTAAATAATACAGCATAAGTTACTAAATTTACTTTCTTTTCCAAATGTTCTTTTAGGCCTCACTTGGGCCCCCAGCCTTCATTAGGAAGGTGGATTTTTGTTAGGAGTTTTGATGGCTTTAAAGTGTAGGAGAGAAAACACAAGATAAGGAGTTCAAAGATAGGGTCTGAATACCAGCACTGTTATTAATTAACCACATGACCTTAGGTTAGTCACTAATCCCAGCAATTCTTAGCAGAGGTGCCTAGAACATTCTAGGGTGTCATAATCACTGGGAGGTGTGCCTCAAGCAATTAGTTAACAATAATAGCCAAGTGCTGAAGTTTGAAAGCAATTTAAAATACATAAATTAGAGTGAATTTAAAGTAATGCCAATAATTACATCATTCTAATTTTCCTGCATTCTGATGTGTTTTCTCAAAGAGAGAAAGTATTAGGGAAATTATAGCCGGCGTTATGGAAACTAAGCATGACCCATCCATTGCCTCTCAAACTGCTGTGAGGGGTTGTGCAGAGGTGCTTGAAGTCATAGACATTGCCATTCAGCGCTAAAGGATGGTATCTAGAACATCCTTTTTAAATATATATTAAAACAAAAGTACTGATGCCTTCTTGAAAAGCATGTAAAATGTGCATGAATTTTCAAGATCACCCATAGCCTTGAGGCTACTTGGATATATATCCAAGGACTCAGGGATATATATCCTTTCTCCTTGGCTGCTATGGGTTCTGAGGTGGAAAAGTTTGTGAAACTGTTAAACTATGCCCCAGACAAACCAGACAGTTACTGCTCTATCAGTATTTACAATAATGATTATGGATTTTTATAGTGCCCACTAGTTGTGATTCTACAGTTGCTTCCATTCCCTTTCTATTTCATACAATAATACATTTTAAATAACAAACTGCAAGGAAAGACAAGAGAAAAAAAAGTCGTGTGTGGGCTTCTATATTGCACATGAATAAAAAGGATCTTAGGAACATTTCTGTCTATGAGACAATAGTTAACTTCCCAATAAAAGACAAGACAAAGCAATAACACGAGTGAAGTTGTAAAATGCTCTTCATGTTTATAATAAGATGTTAATTCTCTATAAATTCTACCTTTCATGATCTTAACAATCAAATAAGATTTTTTCTATTTTTCCTTCAATTTGCATGTTTACTACTTTATTAAATTTACGTATGGAATGAAAGTTAGGAAAAATTCAAGCCTCATTTTTTTCAAAAATAAGTTCCATTACAGAAAATTTGATTGACCACATTTTTTCTCTGTGTGGACCTCAGGGGGAACAAAATTAAATTAATCATAATCCTTAGTTCAAGACATACTCTGGCAGATTTTCTTTTTCGAAGATGGCTATAATAATGACTCTCTCACATACATATAATAATGACTCTCTCTCACATACAACAATGTGACCTGAACACTTCTCTCAGAGAGAAGTGGGGATCTCTGTTCCCACTCCTTGAAACTAGGTGGGACCTGCGATTTGCTTGTGACCAATAGAATGTGTCTAGGTCAGTAAAGGTGATGCAGCTTCCTCCTTGCTCGCTGGAACATTCAGGCTGAAGCAGCCATGCTGTAAGGAAGCCCAAACTAGCCCACCGGGCAAGACCCCATGGAGAAATCCTGAGATAATATGAAGAGAAAGAAACATCAGCTGTCCCAGCCTTAATCACTATCTGATTGCAATCACATGAGTCACCCCTAAAAACAGTGAAAGCTAATTGCTATTGTATCAAGCTACTAAGTTTTGGGGTAATTTGTTAAATAACAATTTTAACGGAACATGCACTGTCATCATTGGTTCATGAATGGTTCTGTGGATTGCTTGACTGATTCAAAATAATATAGTAATCTTAGCCCTAATTGGTCATCTTTCTGGATTTTTTTCTGATAAAATTTTGATATTTTTAAATGATTTCATTATTCACATATTTATAAAATTGTTATGAATATAATGTGTATCCCTGCCTCACTTCCCCCCTCCAAAAAAGTTTATAGTACTATTTATTTACCCTAGAAATGTGAATTTCCTCTAAATTTGGATATGACTGTGGGAGTGCATCATGCATGTAAACTCTACTCGTCCTTGCATTCCAGTAGCTAAAAGATTAGGAACTCCTGACTCAATCCCACTGAGCTTCAGTTTCCCACATGTAAGATGGCAGGACAATACTAACCCCGCCTATCTCATAGGGTTGCTGTGAGCACCTATTTAGAAAATACTGAAGAAAATATTCATAAGTAATAAGGATTTATTAGCATAAAGTTGTATTATTTTTACAGTTTCATTATATATATATATATTTTGCTGTCCTGTCCCCTTCCTCAGCTGGGAAGCACAGGTATCATCCTCTTTCCCACTATGTGAACTTGAAAAGTTGCTCTGTAAATGATCCATTGTCTAAAGACAGAGGTTTATATATTTCTTAAGGGTAGGAACCAAACCTTCTGTTTCTTTTATTTCCTTCACATTAGTAATGTAGTCACACTTTGTGCTTAATAATTTTTTCCCACCCAGATGCACCCAAATCTAGCCTGGCATTCGCACACAAACTGCAAAAGAAATAAAATCATGGGTAGGGCATGCCCAGCTTGGATCCCATTCTAGGAAGGGTCATTACTGAAAGACCAAGAGGGTCTCATTAGAAGGTGGTTTTGCCCTCAAGGCAGCCCCATGGCATGGCCCCTGAGGACAGGTTTAGAAAGATCCTGAGGTGCCAATCCCTGAGATTTCTAAAACTAACATCCAGATGTCCGTCTGCTGCACAGACACTGAGACGGTTGTTTTTGACGATGTGATGTTCCTAATTTCTATTCACAGCTCGAGTATGTCCCTGTTGCTTTCGGGAATGAAAGCTGGGGTCTTGGGTGTGGAAATCTCCAAAGAGTCGGCAACATAATTCTCGTTCCTCAAATCCCACATTCAGCTCAGCCCCTAATTGCCCACAGAACTTCTGTTTACCATGCAAGGATAAGGGACCACATGAGCCTTTTTTACCTATAGGCTGAGACCTCCTTGCAGAAGGCTGGCAATCTCGCCTTGGGGGATATTTCGCAGCTCATTATTTTTTCTCTTTAGATACGGTAGCCTCACTTCTGCTCATTAGGCTCCTTTCACTACATCATTGCCTGTCTTTAATGTGGCTGGTCTATTAAATAGCCCTCACCTGGCAAAGCCCCCCCCCCCCCGTGTCCCGAATGCAGCTCTGCACTCCCGCTTTCATGACTCAGTTAGGACGTTGCTTTAATAAGAGTGGCACCGACACCAGCATCCTGCATCTCCTTGTGCCACTGAGCCCCTCTGCAGCTGAGGGGGGGATATCACAGAACTCGGAGGACGTGCCACTTAGCGCTCAGAGGTTCCTGAAGGCTTTCACAGAAACGGAATGAGGTACACCAGAGGAAAGGCTCTGAGCAGAAATATTGGCATCCCATTTATTCAGCGCTACCAAATATCAAAAGGCAATTGATTAAATATTGATCTGACAACTGCTTGAAAAGAAGCAGGTGCTTCTCAGAATCTGGCAAGAAAACAGGGTCAGGAACACTAAATGTGGGTACTGCAAAAGCATGTCTGCAAAATCTCCGTGTCTTCTTGCCATGATTAAAAGGCTTGTTAGTCATGGGTGAAATCCTATAGAGGGTATGTGCTTCAGTGTCAGCTCATATTAAGCTGCATGAAATTCATGTTTCTTCTTTAGTCAGAATCCCTCACACTGACCCAACCAATGCAGTTCCTTTTGTGATCAGATCAGCTTCTTTGGACTTTTTCTGGAAGGTCAGCCCTTGAACCAGAACAGATCTTAAAAGGCTCGTGTTCTAGTCTTTGTTTTTTGCAAGAACAGAAACCCACTTGAGCTAGGTCAAGTAAGAATTGGTAGATTAAAACACAAACGTGTATGTATGTATATGCATGTGCATGTGCATGCATATAACAGATACATACATGTATATACCATTGGCCTCAAGCTAAGGAGTCTTCAGAAAACAACCCTCCTTCCCTCCCTCCTTCCTCCCTTTCAAGGTTATCGTGGGCTCTCATTTTTTTTTAATTAATTAATTAATTAATTTTTATTTTTGGCTGTGTTGGGTCTTCGTTGCTGCGCATCGGCTTTCTCTAGTTGCGGCGAGCAGGGGCTACTTTGTTGTGGTGCGCGGGCTTCTCACTGCAGTGGCTTCTCTTGTTGCAGAGCACGGGCTCTAGGCGCGCGGGCTTCAGTAGTTGTGGTGTGTGGGCTCTAGAGCACAGGCTCAGTAATTGTGGCACACGGGCTTAGTTGCTCCGCGGCATGTGGGATCTTCCTGGACCAGGGCTCGAACCCATGTCCCCTGCATTGGTAGGTGGATTCTTAACCACTGAGCCACCAGGGAAGTCCCAAGTGGGCTCTCATTTTTGCCTCTCTCTGCCCGTACATGGGTTTTTCTTCTATTTCCCCACAGGCCAGAATCCTCTTAGCTCACCTGTAACTGGCTTGGCTTTGGCTTTGGTTTGTCCTGGCACTGATTCCTGCCACCTAGTCAATGGCATGTTACCACTGCTGTAGGCTAGATGCCACTCGTGAAATGGTTGTCATTGCCCTCGTATATGCAACGTCATGGCTATTCATACTGTCATCACTTCAATTGAGATCTGAGCATCACTGATGCTACACATGCTAAATTGAATTGTTGTTTAAAATGTCTTCAGAAAGATTATACTATGATTTAGCATTGAAATGAAAAGGTATCATGTACACAGAAAGGCGTGTAAACAGAGCAATGGGGCATAAATTTGACATCAGTGAAGCAAACATTCATCATTGGAGGAATGGCAGCGATTTCATATTTTCTTGCAAAGTAACAACCAAGTGTTTACAAGACCTAAGAAAGGAAGACATCTACAAGTAGATGAAGGTGAATTAACATTTTGCTTCTGAGATACAAGCAAAAGGATTGCCTATCTCATGTTGAACAATGCAACTGAAAGAAGGAGAAATTGCCAAACCCTTCAGAACGGACAAAAGAAATTTTAAAGCTGTGAGAGGCTGGTGTGACCAACTCATGTGTCAAGCAGGACCATTGTTAAGACTGAATATCCATGTCAAAACTTCTCAACTTCTAACAACATTTGTTTCAATTGAGGGGAAAATAATACTATTAATTTGATCGAATGGCAAAGCACTAGAATCAAAACTTGCCAAACGGGTTTCTGCATTTTGGAAGAAAATCCTGGATATAACAGTAGAGTACTCTTTTAAGAAATTCTACATAATGGATGTTTTAGGGGGCATAGAGAAAGATCTTCTGTGGAAAACCACTGACATCAGCAATTCTGAGTTAAAAGCATTTCAGAAGAGTTAGACTCAAGTTTTAGGAATTTATTTTATTTATATTTTCCTTTTCATGTATACTTAGTATATCTAAAAGGCTCTTTCAATGTGCAAAAAAATAAAATTCCTTGTGATTTTTTAAAAAGCATTATAAGAGCTTACTTGGCAGCATTTTTTTCTTTCTTAGTGGCACATACAATAAAATCATGATCTGTCATACAACTGATGCCAACTTAGATGCAAGGAAACACAGTTGGTCCAAAGAAAAGTGAGCTGAAGCTGTGGGTACAAAGTTGGCCTCACTTGCTTAAGAGAAGATCTCAGGCCCTGGAATTCTGCTTTTTCTCCCACCCCACTGGCTGGAGTGACAACAAGGCTACACTGTCCAATATGGTAGCCACTAGCTAGCCACATGGGGATATTTAAATGTACATTTTAATTAGTTAAATGTTAAAATTCAGTTCCTTGGTTGTACTAGTCGCAATTCAAGTGTTCAGTAGGCACTTGTGGTTAGTGGTTACTATGCTGGACCACACAGATTCAGATAGAACATTTTCATCATTATAGAATATTGTATTGGACAGCACTGGACTGCAGTGACTTTGGAAGCCATGCATTGAAGATGGCAGAGCCACTCTTGGTCTGGGTTCTTGCACAACTGCTTGAAGGTGAGCTGCCCATTGACCTGGAGCACTTACCCCTGACTGCTGAAAGAGAAATAAATGTCTGTGTTCTTCATGCTACATTATTGGTGGATATTTTTAGTACAGCAGCTCACCTTGTGTACTAATTAATACCATTGGTTGACTTTTTACTGTCTCTCTTCCTCAATAGACTCCATTGGGTCAGGTTTTTCTTTTTTAAGAATTTAGCACAGTGCCTGACACAAAAGTAAGCCCTTAAAAATATACTGAATGATTTAATTAATAAATATGAGCACACAGGAGAGACAACTATAATTCAGAAGATCAGTAACGATTTCCTGAAGGAAGTAGTATCTATGGTGAGACTTGAAGGATGAATCAGAGTCAACAGAGGTATAAGGCAGGAGGAAGAGGGTTCCAAATAGAGAGAAGACCCAAGGGGATAGAACATGGACCTTTGGAGACAGTGAACAGGCAATAGGTTTGGATCTGGAGGGAATTAGGAGGAGAGAGTTAGGTTAGAGTAGCAGGGAAGAGATCATGATGAGCTATGTAAGCCATACTAAGATTTTGTACTTCATCCTGAGGGCAGTAGAAGGGCCACTAAACAATGCTGGTGCTTTTACTAATCTTAATTTTTTTTCTAATAAAATGAACGTTTGGGGGCTTCCCTGGTGGCGCAGTGGTTGAGAGTCTGCCTGCTAGTGCAGGGAACACGGGTTCGGGCCCTGGTCTGGGAGGATCCCGCGTGCCGCGGAGCAACTAGGCCCGTGAGCCGCAACTGCTGAGCCTGCGCGTCTGGAGCCTGTGCTCCGCAACAAGAGAGGCCGCGATGGTGAGAGGCCCGCGCGCCGCGGTGGGGAGTGGCCCCCGCTTGCCGCAGCTGGAGAGGGCCCTAGCACAGAGGCGAGGACCCAACATAGCAATCAATCAATCAATAAATAAAAATAAATAAATCTTAAAAAAAAATGAACGTTTGTTCTATTCTTAGATGCATTTGAGGGAGGAAATTCCCTGACACTTTGGGTAAACCATTTCTGCACTTAGCCAAGATCCTCATGGAAAGTTCCTCTGTCTCTAAGCTAAAGCTCTTTCTTTAACTAAAGTATATTTCTTTTTTGTTGTTTACTTGACCTAAAACACACTGGTTACCATTCTCTGTGCTTTTTCCATGCAGTAGAAAAGTCTTAGGGAATAGGTCAGATTCCTGTGTTATAAGTTAACTGGGTTGATATCAGGCGTTTTGCTACATGTGGTAGTTTCAATGACAAGGGGTCTAATACAACCAGTAAATAGGGACTGGGTAATAATGGAATCCCACTGCATTCCAAGAGATAGGAAGACTGCACCAAGTCTTCTCTTCCTTGGATCAATGATAGGTCCTATCACCTTCTTTTATCAGTGATGGTGGAAATCTTCAGCCTTTCTTTGTGAGAAGGATGATACATGGAAAACAGACAAATTTTCTGCATTTGCCCCTATTACTGAGGTGATTCTAACAGCTTGTATACATTCAAAAAGCCAATGTTATCAACAGCCTTCTCCACCTGCCTTTCACAGCTCTCTTGTGAATTCAAGATTTTCACGTCCGCCTACTACTGCACAATTTCATCTGTAAGACCCACAAAGCTTCTAGAATTTAACATGTCCCAACCCCTATTTATTATCACTCCCTTATCCTCCCCACAAATCTGCTCCTCCTTCTTATTTCCGGTGATAACATCTTATCCACCCAATTACAAAGTTCACAAACTTGTGAGCTGTCCTTGACTCCTGCCTTTCCTCACACTCCTCAGCCTCTCCATCACCAAGCTCAGTCATGTCTGCCTCCTAAGCATCTCTCCCACACGTCTTGCCCTCTCCAACTCCTCTAATGACTGCCAGAATCCATATCCTCACCATTTGCTGTATCTGGCCCCAAGTTCCTGCAATCTGGAGTGACAGTCCTAAAAAACAAATCGAATCACGCTAAGTCCTCTGCTTACAATGTCTAAATTACTCCCTATCACTTTCAGGGAAGAATTCACACTCCAGAACAGAGTGTACCAGGCCCTTCATGATGTGATCCCTGTCCACCTCTCTAATCTCATCTCTCACCCCTCCCCTTAGATTTCCTTGTGCCTCCTCTTCAGTTACTAACAGACACAGCAGTTCCTGTTCCTCTTTGTACAGTTTTTCTCTTTGACAAGCATGTACTTCCACCTCTTTATTCACCTGGAAAAATTCTACCTGGCCTGTAAGGTTCATCTTGGAGAGCTTTTACCTAAGGTTGCCCTCTCTGATTTCTAGGTACCCACCCTCGATACTCAGAAAACACCATGGTTATGTCATAACACTTAAGATACCATGTGAAATTGCTTCTTAAGTTGCCTCTCTCCCTGACTAGATGTGGGATTCATCAGAGGTAGGGATCTATCTCATTCATCTACATAAGTACGGCGCCTATCGCTGTACATGACACATAATAAACCACCCAACAAGTGTTTGCTGAATGAATATTTTTTCAAGTTTCATACAGTCAAAATGATAAGATCAAAAGCCACAATGGATGTGTTCTTATCTTGGGGATGAAAGGATAGTTAGGGGTTCCAGAGCCAGCACCAAACCCCAGGACTAAACCAAGGAGGTAGAGCAACCCAGAACTACTTCTGGATGGTTATGTGAAGATCTGGTTCTGGCAGGTGAATATATAAAGCTGAAGTAAGGGAGATTTGATGGCTTAACAACTACAATAGTCTGTAGGTGGAATGTAAGTGTACTATTTATGTATCTCTCTGTATTTATTTGTTCATTTATTTATACTCTTCATCAAGCCAGGAAAGATTAGAGGTAGCTTGTATAACTTTGATATAATAAGTTTGATATAATAAGTTAATCTAAGCAGATGTAGAAATCAGGTCAAGGGAAAATAAAGGTAAGGAAATAACATAAAGTCAAGATGATACCTATTTCTTTCCCCAAAAAATCAGTAGGGATGATAGATCACGTATTATAAGGTAAAATTAAAGAAACCCAACTATGTTCTAAAATATCAATAATAAAAACATCTCTGGGAAACAGAAATAAAACAGAAACTCAAAGCAGTAACTGAACAAAAGCTATGGGCCTGGTTGGCAATAGACCAGAATCAGGTTCAAGTTGAGGGGAGAGGGGTGGGGCTCAGTGACTATGGGTTAAACTGGGAGTAAGAGTGCCTAATAGCTCAGATCTGGTTGAAGCTACTCATGGCTCTGTGACTGAACTGATGATATCTCAATGTCATCATAAATGGGAGCTTTGAGCAACCGATATAAGTCATGGGAGTCTAGTGGGTCAGGTAGAGGCAACTCCAAAACTTCTAGACAAGGAGAAGTGACTGCATAAACAGAATAAGAAAAAAATAACATCAAATCCCATTCAAGATAAGCCTGAAAACAAAAACTCCAAATACATGAAGAAAAAGAACATTAGGAAAGACAGTTGACAAAATCAATAATAGGAAATGAATTTACTCCAGATAAAATGAAACTAACATAGTAATATAAAAATGACTTTAATATTAGAATGTTGGTATATCTCCAATCCCCAAAGAGATAAAGGAAAGAATAATATAAGAGAGAGAACAAGATATTATGAAATGTAACTAGGTGAAGTAGCTAAAATGAAAACTGAATCAGTGGACATGAAAAAGAACCATTTAGCAATCTTGGAAATAAAAAATATATAATTAGGAAAATCAATCAATAAATGAGGTTGGTTCTAAGTTGGACTTAATCAAAGAGAAAATTAGTGAATTGGAAGATAGTCTTGCATAATTTATAAAACACAGTACAAAGAGATAAAAGGATACAATGAAAGAGCAGTTGAGAGAGATACTGAAAGGAAGCTCCAATATACATCTAATTGGAGTTCAAAACAAGGGAACAGAATTTTCCAGAATTATGGTAATTAGAGAAAGATAGAAAGCATTCATATTAAAAGTTAAACCAAATTCTAAACAGCATGAATAAAAACAAATGTAAATTTAAACATATTATATTGACATTTCAGAACATCAAGGACAAAAAGAAAATTTTTAAAGCAACTTGAATGAAAGTTCCCATCCTTGAATTAGGACAATTTTTCTTTTAATCATCCTATAGGTTTATATTTACTATCCCCAAAGGTAACCACTTACTCCATTGCTTTGTAAAGCAATCCTTAAAAGGCTTGTTTACATCAACAAGTAACTCTTGCAATTGTGAGGCCATGCTCTCATGCATAATGACTAAATTTGCATTAAATTTCTTTGCCTCATTTTCAGCCTATTCTGTCAGATGGCCATCCAAATTTAGCATTGATTAAAATAATTCTTAGCTAATGTGTCTTGACCAAACAAGTATTTTGTTGATGAAAATAAATATAATAGAGAGTAAACCACAATACACAGTGTAATGGCAATGGGAGATTAGCTTACACCTGGCATAGCCTTACACTCAGCTATTTTTGATATTCTAAGCCCACAGGAATATATAAAGAATATTATAAAATGAATACTGTATATCTATCACCAGAAAAGACTCCTTTTCTGAGCAGTAATTTTGCGTTTTTAAATAACTGGCTCCTGGTTCTGGAACAAGATAGCATAGACTCAATTTTCTCTTCTCTTCCCCTCTAACTACAGCTAAACACCCCAGAAATAATTCAACAAACAATTATAAATGGACTATAAATGCTGGATAGAAGAAGACAGACTGGTTAGGGACCTCAGGACTTAAAGAACAATACTGTGGTAAGTTCCCCGGGTTTTTACTTTTCTCCTTCATTTTTAACCATGAAAAGGTAAGCCCAGCAGGAATTTAGCAGGGACACCCACACCCAGTGGCAGTGGCAGGCCAGTCTACTCACAGCAATGGTACCAGTGGAGCTCAGGAGGCTGACCCATCCCCTGCCCACATCCAACAATAGCAGTTGGCTCAATCTGTCCATGGCGGGGGCAAGAGTGGGTCCTGAGTAGACCAATCCACCCCACACCACACATCACCCAGCATCAGATAGACATTTACACAGGCATCGGCAGGGCTAGCAAGCCCCATCTTTTCCAGCCATCCACTTCTGCCACCTGAGCAGAACGTGACCCAGGGACAATGTCACCCAACCCTCTACCTAATGGCAAAGAGTCACCCAGGCCCCATAGTTCCTCATTCTCTTTTCAGTGACAGAAGGCAGCTCAAGTAGGCTCTTTACTCCTTCAGAGGTACCTGCAGAAATAGAATGGGGAGCCAAATGGCACCAAATGACCAATGAACAGGGCAAGGGAAATGCTCTTCTTCTCATAGGTCTGGTATGCTTCACATCCCACCTAAGAATACTGAGAGGCCTTGGAAAACACTGTTCATCCCTGCAAATGCCACCAGCAGAGATGTAACAGAAGCTCAAGCAGAGCCAGATGAATGAAACACACCAGAATATCATTTCAAGGGCTCAGAAAACTAAATTGTCACTAGAACTACAAGCCACAAAAGTAGGACAATACGTATAAGCTAAACCTAAACAGGAAAAATGCCTGCTAAAATAAGATTTAAACACATAGTCTCCTAAATAATATCCTATGAAACATTCATCAAGACAGACCTTATCCTGGGTCATAAAACAAAACCTCAATATATTTCAAAGAATTGAAATCATATAGAATATATTCTCCAACCATAATGGAATCAAAGTAGAAATCAATAACAGAAAAACAAAAATAAAACTATTAGAAATTAAACAACACACTACTGAGCAATCCATGGACCCAAGAGGAAGTCTCCAAAAAATTTAAAAATACATAGAACTAAACCAAATTAAAATAGAACATATCACCATTTGTGGGCCTCAGCCAAAGCACTGCTGAGAGGGAAACTTATAGCACTAAATACTTATATTAGAAAAAAGGAAAGAACTCAAATCAATAATCTAAGTTCCTACTTCAAAAAGCTAGAAAAAGAAGAGCAAAATAAAGCCAAAGTAGGCGGATGGAAGGAAATAATAAAAATAAGAACAGAAATAAATGAAATTGAATACAGGAATACAGAGAAAATCAATGAAACAAAAAGCTGGTTCTTTGAAAAAACAATCAATAAACCTCTAGCAAAGCTGACATATAAAATGAGAAGAGACACAAATCACCAATATCAAGAATGAAATAGGGGATATCATTATAGATCCTGCAGCTATTAAAGGATAATAAAGGAATACAGCAAACAACTTTGCTCTCATACATTTGACAACTTAGAAGAAATTGACCAATTCCTCAAAAACTGTGAACTAACAAACCTCAATCAAGATGAAATAGATAACCTGAACACTACTATAACCATTAAATAAATAGAATTTGTAATTGAAAACTCCCCAGAAAGAAGTCCCTTGCCCCAGGTGGATTCACTTAAGAATTTTACCAAACATTTAAAGAAGAATTAACACCAATTTTACCCAATCTCTTCCAGAAAATAGAAGAGGAAGCAACACTTCTCAACTCACGTTATGTGGCCTGTATTATATAGATACCAAAACCAGAAAAAGACAGTACAAAAAAAGAAAACTACAGACCAATATCCTCATGAACTCAGAACTTTTAAAAATCCTCAACAAAATATTATCAAATACAATCCAACAATGTATACAAATAATTATATACCACGATCGAGTGTGATTATTCCAAGAACGCAAAGGTGGTTCAACATTCAAAAATCAATCAGGGGACTTCCCTGGTGGCGCAGTGGTTGAGAATCCGCCTGCCAATGCAGGGGACACGGGTTCGAGCCCTGGTCTGGGAAGATCCCACATGCCGCGAAGCAACTAGGCCCGTGAGCCACAATTATTGAGCCTGCGCGTCTGGAGCCTGTGCTCCGCAACAAGAGAGGCCGCGATAATGAGAGGCCCGCGCACCGCGATGAAGAGTGGCCCCCACTTGCCGCAACTAGAGAAAGCCCTCACACAGAAACGAAGACCCAACACAGCCATAAATAAATAAATAAATAAATAAAAATTTTTTAAAAACCTGTATATGAATATTCATACTAGTTTTATACATGATAGCCAAAATCTGTAAACAACCCAGACATTCCTCAAGGTGAATGGTTAAACAAACTGTCATACACCCACACTGTGGAATACTGTTCAACAATAAAGAGGAATGAACTATTGATACCTATAAAAACTTGAATCAAATTTGATAGAACTATGCTGAGTCTTTCACTCAGTCAATCCGAAAAGGTTACATGCTATATGATTCCATTTATGCAACAAATGACAAAATTTTAGAAATGGAGGACAGATTAGAGGCTGTCAAGGGTTAAAGATGGGGCAAGGTAGAGCAGGAGGGAAGTGGAGATAGCAACAGAGGGATCCTTGTGGTAATGGGACTGTTCTGTATCTTGACTGTGTGGTGAATACACGAACCTACACAGGTGATAAAATTGCACAGATCTAAGTACATGCAAACACAAATGAGTGGAAGCAAAATATAAAGACTGGTGGATTATATCATGTCAATATCCTGGTTGTGATAATGTACGACAGTTTTGCAAGATGTTACCATTGGGGGAAACTGGATAAAGGGTACAGGGGATATTTCTATATTATTTCTTTTAATTGCATGTGAACCTACAATTGTCTCAAAATAAAAACAACAACACTACAAATCAGAGCTTCCTCCCCACTTCCCTTCCCCTGCCCCCTACCCCCAGCTAGTTGCTAAACATTTACCAGCACACAGATCCACTTCCCTTTGGAGAATGAACTTTGTGTTAGTAAAACTTGGTGTGGTTTTTTTCTCTGAGTGCCTCACAGAAGACAGAGTAGATGGCTGGAGGCAATGGAGGAGGCTGTGGCCTTGGGAGAGTAGTTTTACTTCCCTGGGCCTTAGTTTTCCTCACCTGTAAACTGGAGACTTAGTACTAGAGGGAAGGAAAATGAATACTTATAGAGAACCTACTTTTATCTACGTCTCCTTCCCTCATCCTCTAGCAAGCCCAATGAGCCATACAGAATGAGTCTCCAAGTTTCCAATAAAGAAACAGAGGCTGAGAGACACGTCTACCAGAGAACAGAGCTGGGGTTAGAGTCTACATCCAGGCACTTTTCATTACTGCCTGCTGCCCTGGAAGCCTATCCAATTCTCTGACACTATACCCTACAAGGCGGCCTTTCCCAGTGGAAAGTGAGCTGGACTGGGAATGCCCGACCCTCTAAGTGCAAGTAGGGAATGGCTGCAAAGGACTCAGCTTGATCCCCCCAAGCACATACGGTGGCACCAGAAGCCACAGATTTCCCAGGCCAGCCTCCCTCCATGTACGCTGTGGAGCTCCCAGGAACAGCTGTTAATTTCCCCCTGGTTGGTTGTTCCCTATTGTTGCCTACAGAACAAACCCAAAACAGCTCCAAAGGCTGAGCATTCTCCCCTTAGGGGGCAGGCAGGGGATCATGGTCATCCATGGACCGTGGATGACAATGTCCAGGGGTATAACATTGGTACTAGCTCATGCGGAAGGAAAGAAGTGTCTCCTTAGGTTGGAAAGCACATTGCCCAACAAAGACTACCTTCCAACCAATCTCTTTGGTGTTTTCCTCACAAAGTCTACAGGTTGGCTACCCAAGATCATCAAAGGTAAGGCAGTTCGGTGGTTAGAGCCCTGGGCTGCGGGTCAGGAGACACAGACTTTACCCAGCCCTGTGACTTCCTCTAAGACCCTGGACGAGCCATGCTCCCCTTCTGGGATTCAATGCCCTTATCTATAAAATGAGGGGTTCTGATTAGTTGTTCCCTAGTCCTCTCCAAGCCCTGCCAGCCAGCCCTCATGTTCAAGGTTAGCTCTAAGACCTGTAAGCAGGGCCTGCCTGAATCCACCACAGCTCACAAATATTATTGGAACAGAAGTCCTAGTCGAATTTCATTTTTCTTCCGAGGCTGTTTATTGCCTAACAAAATGTATTTAGTGGTAAATTTGTGACTGTGATGTTAACTGTAGGCTACAAGCCCACAGACAAAAAAAAAAAAAAAAAAAAATAGGGGAGGGGTGGAGAGCACGAGCACAGAGCCCAAAGAGGGAGGGCCATCCAGAGGGTCGGGAAACCTCGAATTCACAGGAGTGTCTTATAAACACAGGCACCATTTCCTTACTTATTCACATCCTCTGCCCTGTCTGGGTTCCGCGTGGTCTCCACTTCTTGTTAGCGTTTCAGCTGCATACCAGGCCCCAGCTGGCAGTGGCTAATTGCAATCAGCAGGTGAGAAATGTAGGTTCTCCGAAAAGGAATTATCTCCAGCGCTGGGAACCATTCTGGGAAATGTAACAGACCTGGGAAGAGAGGGGGAGATGTTTAAAACCTGAACTTCTGTGAAAAGCATTAATTGAAAAAGACAGCCCCGCGCACCAGGAACCCATGACTCGCTCGCCTGAAAATATAATGAAGCAACTTAGTGTGGAAGGAAAGACGGGGGAGCATTTCCATTTCTGCAAAAGCAGCTCCTGCCTCGTGCACATAAGCCCTGCCTGCCCTCTTTTTCCAGGACACCCAGAGAGCACAAAGGCTGCCTCTTGTAGTCTCGTCTTTTACCTTACATTCTTCTGCATGAGCAAAGTCACTGCACGAAGCTGAGGACTTTTCATTTGTTTTTATTTAGGTTTTCGAGAAAGATGTAAAGCCCTCTACTCCGGAGCAGAATGACTTGAGGAAGCAAGTTCAAAATCGGTTCACAATCTCTTGAGGTCGCGGAACACCCAGCTGCTTACTCAGCCTGGTGCCAAGTGAGGGAGACGGGACATGGGTGCAGCCACATACCCTGAAAGGCTGGTTAGCTACTTGGGGAAGCAAGCCCGGTGTCAAGGAGCAAGGTCTGGAGGTGCCTGTGTCCTCAGCCCTGGGCTGCTCTCAGTGGGTCCTATCAGGGGCCCCTGGGGAGAGTAGAAAGGCCCCGGGTGGCCCCTATCAACACCTGCCTGCTCACCCACAGAATCAGTTTCTCTCTGTGCCTTATCAGGAAAGGGAGTGAAAAGCGTACCGGAGGGGTGATTTGAATTTCATTTTCTCACTCTGTCCTCCTGTGGGGAACGCCGCGTGATGCTGCATGCTGATGCAAAGAAAATTGTCTCTGCTCGCTGGGCTTTCCGGCTGGGCGTGGGCAGCTCACATTGCACTGGGCAGTGGGGCAGCCTGCAAACCGCCTGGGGGATCATACAACAGAGGCGGGCTGGGGGGCTGGCCCAGCAGCGTTTCCAGAGAAGCCGGGTGTGATTTGGCAGGCCCCAGAACCCCTGTGTCCTCATCTACAAAGTAAGTGAACTGCACGCTGCGCCCCTTCACCTGACTTCAGTGCGCAGCTTCCATAAAAGGGAAGTGATAAGGCGTGGCTTAAAACACAAAAGATTCCTTCCCCCAAAGGAATGTCCACTGGGGTTTTGGGAAGGGTGGGCGGCTCGGGTAACCCTTCCTTTTGGTTGTTTGTAGGCCAAAGGAGAGGGAGAGGCTAGGCTCTGGAGCTGATCTCAGATGAAACCCCAGTCCCTGGTGGGAGGTCAGACTGAGGACAGAGACTCAGGGCAGGCCAGCTGGGGAATCCCTGGGGGCCGAAGGAATGTCAGTGGAGAGATTAAAGTCTCTAGGGGAGGAGATAAAGAGGCCTGGAGACCTTTCAGCCTTGGAGCCAAACCCCAGGCTTTGTGATCAAAAGACAAATAAACAGCCATTCCCACCGGGTTTCTCAAACCTGCTGAGCGGCACAAATGTTTCCTCCTTATAAACAAGCTTACCTGCAGAAGGCGAAGAAAACTAGACCCTGAGATCACACGCAGTTTTTGGCAGACCCCTTAGGAGAAACTGCCGCAGACAGCCTATCAAGTGCTCTTCTCACATCTCTCGGAAATAAGATGTCAAAGTTTGAACAGAAACCACGAACAAACAAAGTCGGCCCGGTGCTTCATGCCAGCTTCCCCATCCTGACACAGGGCAGCTTTCGAATATGAGCTGCAGCCTTAGAAGCTGCTGACAGGATTTTTACAGTGGCCAGTGAGTCGAGAAGGTAAGCAGAGAGAGGGAGCCACCCGTGGCCTCCTTTCGACAAATACTGGGCTCTGTACGTCTGTGTTACACAACTCTAGGAGGCACGATTGTCGGCACAGTCTGTGGAGTCGTGTTTCAGGAGGTGTCAAGGGCGAATACAGTGCTAACAGCGCCCTGCGGAGTGATGCGAGGCAAAACAAACATCCACTGCGTGGGAGAGGGATGGAGAGTGGGGGAGGGCTGAGATTTATAGTGGGGTAGTCAGAGAAGGCTCATCGAGATGAAGTGACTTTTGAGCAAAGAGGAACAGGAGTGAAGGAGTGAGTCTTGCCAGGAGGCTCTCTGGGGGGGAGAGGGACCCAGGTAGAGGGGATGGTGAGTGCGAAGTTCTGAGGTAGAAGAGTGCTTGGCAGACGCAAAGTACACCCTGGGAGCCAACAGAGCTGGAGTGGAAAGACAAGGGGCGTGGCCATAGATCCTGAATGCAGTAGAGAATCACAGAACATCACAGCAGGTGCCCCAAGCCACCCCACCAGCCTGCTCTGCCGGGCTGACATCTCAATAGCCACCTCTGGGGGCCTGCGGGACTCTCTGGTTCCCCATTAACTAACAACTAATCCCTGATACGGTTCTGTTTAATTACTAACCGACTAGGGGTGAATTCAGCTCCACCCCTCTGACTTCCTGGACTTCAGACCTCCTAATATTTCATCTTGGGGATGGAGACGTGTGGAAAGAGGGAGGGTGACTTAAAGGTGTCCCTCTCTAACTCCCCAAGTCCCACGGCAAACGGTGTCACCACACACGGCCTGATTCAATACACGTTGGCTGACCTTTCCTCACCACCTTTCCCACACTAAGAATGGCAAAACCACTGGAGAGAATTAACTGTATCCGGGACTCATCCGATGGTGCTCAGAATCTCTCGCCCAAGCACCCAGGATTGATTCAGTGTCTATCACACTTAAGTACTCTGCTCTGGCCCAAAGAGTAATGCAAACACGGCGTACCCTGCACAGTGTGAGATGGGGCTTGGGGGGTGAGGCAGGCATTTTGATGACAAATTCTTGGCTGGATGCCCTGAGGACTTCCTTGGCCAGAACCTCCCCATTTGCTTTTCAGCATTTATCAATACTATCATTGCACCAGGCTGATAGAACCTCTAAGCAGAGGTGACACTGGAAGCACGAAGCACGTTGTCCTGGAAGCCTAGGGCCCTGGGTTCTGCAGCAAACAAAGTTGTGGGACTGTACTGGTTAGGGTTGGGTCTGACGCAGAAACCCCTCCGAGGCTACAGAGTAAGGGATTTATGAGAGGGCAGAAGCCTCCACGGTTGCGGGAACTGTTAAGCAGCGTGCTAGGGCTGCTGCCCCGCGTCCCCTGTTAAGCCTGAAGCCAGCAGGGTGGATGGGAGGGAGGGAGAGATGGGTGGCCTCTAGCCCAAAGCTGCACATGCGCCCGCCTGCCCCGGTGCTCCGGGGAGCGGCAGGGGCCGCCGCCCACAGCGACCATAGACATGGCTGCTCCTTCACTTCCACCTTCCAAATCTCACCCCGTTGCTCTTCTGGCCAACCCTAACCATAGAGGCAAAGGAGAAGAATTCCGTGAAAGGTAGTTCCAGCTTAGCCGCTACAGTACAAAGCCACCACAGTGACTTTGACCTCAGGCCTGTTTCCTCACCTACAACACCCAGGGTTTGGCCTGAAGGAAACTGTTGGGAACATCCTTGTTACAGTGATAAGGTCTTTTTTTTTCCCCTCACTGGGGAGCCAGGTCAACCCGCATTGTGGGCAGAGGTGCCAAGAGCGCTGTTGCAACATGGGGAGTCTTCACGGGCTGGAAAGAGTCCAGCGTCTTGGCCTTAATCCTCAGAGGAAGTCATTGTTCTGTGGGCGCACACAGATTGCCTCATTCCCCACCCCAACCCCCCCCCCCTTACCCGAGGCCCGGAGGAGTGAGGCATTATCATCTGTCTTCCCTGGCAGGAAACCTCAGAGCCAGCATGCTGCTGGACCGGCCCCAGTCACCTGCTGAGGTGGTGGCAGCAGGTGACAAAGCCCAACCTCTGTCTCTAGCAATCAGGCTGAGAAGTCCCAGGAGGTTGCAGAAAGATTTTGAGGCTGCACACAGTTCAATTAACAATCTGGACCCAAACATATTCACTAGGAGTTCACCTTCCAGGTGATTCCAGAACACTCTAATACAACCTAATGAAAATCTTTCTCGGCAAATAAATGTGGGCATTGTAATCTGTGGAGCACTTTCTGTAAAATATGCTCTTTGCAGACTCTGCTGGAGGGGAGAGACAGGAAAAGACCAGACACAATAAAGACAAAGAGTTGTAAATGCAGAAAAGAAATTGAAAGAAATTAAATTGTATAGAAAGAAAGACTCTCATTTATGACCAAGGAAACGGAGGAGGAAGAACACGGCTGTTAAAGAGAAGGGAGGCTGGATTTGATCTTCTCAGAAATTCTATGTTCTTAGGAGAACATCATCAAAATCTAAAGCTAGAGGATCCCATGTCAGCATATGTGAGATGCAAAGAAAGGAAGGAAAGGAAAACGCCAGAAAAAATGCCTTAATTCAGAGCACCGCTAGGAGGAAAGAATTTTTTATTTATTGTGGGACACAGTTGGTGCCATACTGAATGAGACCATGGTCCTGAAATTACGCCCTCTGGACTTCTGCCTTGCGAGATGTATGGCTGTGTTGGGGAGGAAAGATCATTTTCCCTCTACCCTTCTAGATTCTTGGCTGAGACCCCCCCCCACCCCCCAGTAATAAAAAAGACAGATTATCAGGAGAAAAACCAAACAGAAGTTTAATAACATGTATCACTTTTGTATATATGGGAGAGACACAGGAAAACCGAGTACCTCCCCCAAATGGCTCAACTCATCACCTTAAATAACATCTCTAGCTAAAGAAAAGATGTTAACCACTGACACTGCAGAAATACAAAGAATCATGAGAGATTACTACAAGCAACTGTATGCCAATAAAATGGACAACCTGGAAGAAATGGACAAATTCTTAGAAAAGCACAACCTTCTGACACTGAACCAGGAAGAAATAGAAAATATAAACAGACAAATCACAAGCACTGAAATTGAAACTGTGATTACAAGTCTTCCAACAAACAAAAGCCCAGGACCACATGGCTTCAGAGGCGAATTCTATCAAACATTTAGAGAAGAGCTAACACCTATCCTTTTCAAACTCTTCCAAAATATAGCAGAGGGAAGAACACACCCAAACTCATTCTACAAGGCCACCATCATCCTGATACCAAAACCAAACAAAGATGTCACAAAAAAAGAAAACTACAGGCCAGTATCACTGATGAACATAGATGCAAAACTCCTCAACAAAATACTAGCAAACAGAATCCAACAGCACATTAAAAGGATCATACACCATGATCAAGTGGGGTTTATTCCAGGAATGCAAGGATTCTTCAATATATGCAAATCAATCAATGTAATACACCATGTTAACAAACTGAAGGATAAAAACCATATGATCATCTCAATAGATGCAGAAAAAGCTTTTGACAAAATTCAACACCCATTTATGATAAAAACTCTCCAGAAAGTAGGCATAGAAGGAACCTACCTCAACATAATAAACGCCACATAGGACAAACCCACAGCCAATATCATTCTCAGTGGTGAAAAACTGAAACCATTTCCTCTAAGATCAGGAACAAGACAAGGTTGCCCACTCTCACCACTAATATTCAACATAGTTTTGGAAGTTTTAGCCACAGCAATCAGAGAACAAAAAGAAATAAAAGGAATACAAATTGGAAAAGAAGAAGTAAAACTGTCACTGTTTGCAGATGACAGGATACTATACATAGAGAATCCTAAAGATGCTACGAGAAAACTACTAGAGCTAATCAATGAATTTGGTAAAGTAGCAGGATAGAAGATTAATGTGCAGAAATCTCTTGCATTCCTATACACTAATGATGAAAAATCTGAAAGAGAAATTAAGGAAACACTCCCATTTACCATTGCAACAAAAAGAATAAAATACCTAGGAATAAACCTACCTAAGGAGAAAAAAGACCTGTATGCAGAAAACTATAGGACACTGATGAAAGAAATTAAAGATGGTACAAACAGATGGAGAGGTATACCATGTTCTTGGATGGGAAGAATCAACATTGTGAAAATGACTCTACTACCCAAAGCAAACTACAGATTCAGTGCAATCCGTACCAAACTACCAATGGCATTTTTCACAGAACTAGAACAAAAAATTTCACAATTTGTATGGAAACACAAAAGACCCTGAAGAGCCAAAGCAATCTTGAGAAAGAAAAATGGAGCTGGAGGAATTAGGCCCCCTAACTTCAGACTATACTACAGAGCTACAGTAATCAAGACAGTATGGTACTGGCACAAAAACAGAAATATAGATCAATGGAACAGAATAGAAAGCCCAGAGATAAACCCACGCACATATGGTCACCTTATCTTTGATAAAGGAGGCAAGAACATACAATGGAGAAAAGACAGCCTCTTCAATAAGTGGTGCTGGGAAAACTGGACAGCTACATGTAAAAGAATGAAATTAGAACACTCCCTAACACCATACACAAAAATAAACTCAAAATGGATGAAAGACCTCAATGTAAGGCCAGACACTATAAAACTCTTAGAGGAAAACATAGGAAGAACACTCTTTGACATAAATCACAGCAAGATCCTTTTTGACCCGCCTCCTAGAGAAATGGAAATAAAAACAAAAATAAACAAATGGGACCTAATGAAACTTAAAAGGTTTTGCACAGCAAAGGAAACCATAAAGAAGACGAAAAGACAACCCTCAGAATGGGAGAAAATATTTGCAAATGAAGCAACTGACAGAGGATTCATCTCCAAAATATACAAGCAGCTCATGCAGCTCAATATCAAAAAAACAAAGAACCCAATCCAAAAATGGGCAGAAGACCTAAATAGACATTTCTCCAAAGAAGATATACAGATTGCCAACAAACACATGAAAGGATGCTCAACATCACTAATCATCAGAGAAATGCAAATTAAAACTACAATGACGTATCACCTCACACCAGTCAGAACGGCCATCATCAAAAAATCTACAAACAATAAATGCTGGAGAGGGTGTGGAGAAAAGGGAACCCTCTTGCACTGTTGGTGGGAATGTAAAGTGATACAGCCACTATGGAGAACAGTATGGAGGTTCCTTAAAAAACTAAAAACAGAACTACCATATGACCCAGCAATCCCACTACTGGGCATATACCCTGAGAAAGCCATAATTCAAAAAGAGTCATGTACCACAATGTTCATTGCAGCACTATTTACAATAGCCAGGACATGGAAGCAACCTAAGTGTCCATCGACAGATGAATGGATAAAGAAGATGTGGCACATATATACAATGGAATATTACTCAGCCATAAAAAGAAATGAAACTGAGTTATTTGTAGTGAGGTGGATGGACCTAGAGTCTGTCATACAGAGTGTAGTAAGTCAGAAAGAGAAAAACAAATACAGTATGCTAACACATATATATGAAATCTAAAAATAAAAAAAAGGTTCTCATGAACCTAGGGGCAGGACAGGAATAAAGACGCAGATGTAGAGAATGGACTTGAAGACACGGGGAGGGGGGAAGGGTAAGCTGGGACGAAGTGAGAGAGTAGCATGGACATATGTACACTACCAAATGTAAAATAGATAGCTAGTGGGAAGCAGCTGCATAGCACAGGGAGATCAGCTCGGTGCTTTGTGACCACCTAGAGGGGTGGGATAGGGAGGGTGGGAGGGAGATGCAAGAGGGAGGAGATATGGGGATATATGTATATCTATAGCTGATTCAATTTGTTATACAGCAGAAACTAACACAACATTGTAAAGCAATTATACTCCAATAAAGATGTTTAAAAAAAAAGGAAAGGGAATTTAAAGTAATAAGTAAGGAGAGAGGAAGGCAGAGAAGGAAGAAAGGAAACAAGATAGGAAGGAAGAGAGGAAGGATGGGAGGTGGGAAAGAGGGAGAAAGAATGTTTGGGTAGTGAAAGAACAGTAATATGTAAAATAAAAACAAAGTCAATAAAATTTAAAAAACAAAAGAGTCAGAGGGTGGGAAAAGAGGGTTGCATACAAGGAGACTGGTGAAGAGCAGTAGCTCCGGAGTGAATGCCCTCTTCTCCCTCTTTTAAGGCAGGGGTTGGGGTGTTACTCTTTAACCCCAAGCCCAGTGAGTGGCCTTCAAGGTGCTTTGCAGTATGTTCCCTGCAGCTGGGAGCCCCCAGGAACCTTACCCATGCCCATGAGAGCTAAAGTGGCTGTGGGTCAACGTCTCCCTCCAGCCTGGGGCCATCAAGGGGAGAGCGAAAGGCTGCTAAGTGCTTTGGTGGCCAAGTCAGTAGAGACCGCTGCCTTGGGGTGACCCCGGACTCTCAGAGTATGTTAGGAGAAGAGATGGAAAAGTGTGACCCATAGATCCAAAGTGGCCATGGCAGAGAGAGGAGTCCACTTGGATCCTGACCGGTAGTGCAAGGCAATCTCAGCAGCCAGATTTCTAACTGGGGAGCAGCCCAAGGTCACCACCTTTTATGATGACATATCAGACCGAGGTCAAGAGAACTGTAGGAGAGAGGTCTCTAGCCCTGGGAACCTCGGAAAAGCCCAAGAGAATAGCACAAGAAAGAAGGAGCTGGCTTTATTCATCTTCCATACCCATCCAGGGATGCCAGCTGGGGCCTCAGCTTTAACCATCCGAAAATGAGACCCAGGAAGGGCAACGCCACTCAGGCAAGTCAGAGCTGTCTGCTTCCTGGCCTCTCCTCCCTTTCCCAGCTTCAACAGTGGCTGAAGCAAAATGGCAGCCAACAAATGGAGCTAGTGAGCAGGAACTGGGGCAGAAGTTCTGCTCCCCACCTTACCTCTCCACTGCAGCCTTTCAGTCTAAAAGAAGTCTGAGGCAGGCAGGGAAAAAATTTAATGCTAAGCCAAGCTTGGAGTTTTGACTTTTAATATCTTGGACGGGACATTCTAACTGCTCAATTATGACTTGAAGGGACCATTACAATCTATTACCTCTGGACCACTATCATACACTATACACAAAAAAATAACTCAAGATGGATTAAAAACTTGAACGTAGGACCTGAAACCATAAAACTCCTAGAAGAAAACATAGGTGGTAAGCTCTTAGACATAGGCCTTGGTGATAATATTTTTAATCTGACACAAAAAGTAAAAGCAACAAAAGCAAAAATAAACAAGTGGGACTACATCACACTAAAAAGCTTCTGCATAGCAAAGGAAGCCATCGACAAAATGAAAAGGTAACTCACTGAATGGGAGAAAATATTTGCAAATCATGTATCTGATGAAAGGTTGATACCCAAAATATTTCAAGAACTCATACAATTCAATAGCAACAAACAAACAATCTCACCTCACACCTATTAGAATGGCTATTGTCAAAAAGACAAGAAATAACAAGTACTGGCGAGGATGTGGAGAAAATGAAACTCCCATGCACTGTTGCTGAGAATGTAAATTGGGGCAGCTACTATGGAAAACAGCATGGAGGTCCCTCAAAAAATTAAGAATAGAGCTACCATATGATCCAGCAATTCCACCTCTGGGTACTTAGCTGAAGAAAACAAAAACACTGACTTGAAAAGATATCTGCATTCTCATGTTCATTGCAGCATTATTTACAATAGCCAAGATATGGAAACAGCCTAAGTGTCCATCAGTGGATGAATGGGTAGATAAATTGAGATATATGTATACAATGGAATACTATTCAGCCATAAAAAAGAAGGAAATCTTGCCATGTGTGACAACATGGTGGGTCGCCAGAGGCTGGCAGTGGGGGGCAGGTGGGGACAGGCAGGGGGAATGGGTGAAGGAGGTCATATGGTAAAAAAAAATAAAAATAAAAGAATATCATAGCAAAATTGGTACAAGTATATATATAATGAATGCTCTGATCCAAAAGCCACTTTAAAGCCCATAAAAATGATTATTTGTGGAATATTGTTACTACCAATCTCTAGCTATGCAGGGAAGATCCAGTGGAGACAAGCTGAGTGACTGAAAAGGTGCAAACACACACACACACACACACACACACACACAGATTCTGATGCTGATGTTAAGCACTAATTGTTTATTAATGAGGGTGAAGGTGAGAGGAAACTAAAAAAAAAAGATAAGGAAAAATAAGAGGGGATAGAGTGCTAAACAGAGGACATATTTTATGGCTAAAATGTTACTTAAATGAACAAAGGAAAAAAACACCAAATGTACCTACTCAACTGAACTCACCTTTTCTAGTGAATTAGTGAATTCTTAATTATAAAGACTCGGTATACTAGCTCATAGTAATCATCCATTGATACATTTTTTTCCTCTTTGGTTTCTGAAAAAAATATCAAGTTTTTTCTCAGTGACATGAGCAAATGCTCACAACTTAAGCAAAAAAGAAAAAAAGGAGAAAAAAATTATATCTATTGGTTTTCACTATTGTTTAAAAAAATAGCATATACTGTTGGTAACTGAAACTAGATAGTTAAATAGTTATGATAACTAAACAGATCTATACAATAAAAACTAGAAAGAAAGACACTCAAAATATTGTTATTTAAAAAAAAACATAGAATGTACAAATTCAAGAGTGAACCCTAATGCAGACTATGGATTATGGGTGACAATGATGTGTCTATATACAGGTTCAACATTTTTAACAAATGAACCACACTGGTGGGGGACATTGATGCTGGGGGAGACTCGGGGGTATAGGAGTATATGAAAAATCTCTGTACTTTTCACTCTGTTTTGCTGTGAACCTAAAACTGTTCTAAAAGATAAAGTCTATATGTAAAAACAAAACAAAACAAAAACCAATCTATAGAAATGAGACCTGCTCAGTCTGCATTCAGGTTTGGGGAAAGATTGTCTTTCCTGAATAAAGGCAAGCAATCAAGTGCTGCTTTGTTCACATCTGAGGCTATGCTTGTCTATATCTTGGTTACACAGACACGTCCTGATTTATACACATTCACTTCACATTCACTTCACATTCAACCACATCCGACCTACCACACTAGACTTCCAACCAGCCACCATGTCAAAGGATTTCCTTCCCTCCCAGCCTCCTCTGGCCTTTCCTTCCCCTCTCCACTTCTCTTTCTCTCTCACTCTTCTTCCCTTTTCACTCCCCTCTGTAGGGCCCACTGCATTTTGTTGCTCTATGTCTCCGAGCCCTTCTCCTCCAAATCCCAGGGTCTTGGTCCTCACTTTACAAGGAAAGCAAGTGGTAGGGGAATGGGAGGCTAGCCTGGCAGGTGATAGATGGGATCAGAAAGACCCAACAGGGGACCTCCCTGGCGGTCCAGTGGTTAAGACTCCTCACTTCCATTGCAGGGGGGCACGGGTTCGATCCCTGGTCAGGGGACTAAGATCCCGCATGCTGCATGGCGCGGCCAAAAAAAAAGAAAAAAAAGAAAGACCCAACAGGATGTGAGTATCCTGATGACAAGTAGGCTATCAGGGATGAAGGTTTGGAAGCAGGACTCAAGATCTCAACCGGATGGAAAGAAACAAGATGAAATCCAGTAAAGATAACTATAAGCATCTGCACTGGATTCAAATAGTCAGTGTCCCTGGTCTGTGAAACTCAGCTCCCTTCGAAAAGCCCCTGGGGGGCGGGGGTTTCTTGACTCAATAATGAGCCAACAGCAAAACACGGCTGCCAAGATAGATATTCAGAACCAGGTTTGGTCAGGCCGTATCACAGAAGGCTAGGGAAAAAAGGACACTGACAAACTAGAGCATGTAGCGCCCAGTGACCAGGAAGGTAAGAGGTCTGGAAACTTTGATATACAAGAAATAACTGAAGAAATGGGACATTTGTGACTGAAAATAAGAAACAGGGAGTCACAAGAGTACCTTTAATTTGTTGAAGAGCCATACTGTAGAAGAGGGGTTAGTTCTAGAAGGCAACATCACAGTGGAAATTACAGAGAGGTAACATGTGGCTGAAGATCTGAAGAACTCTCTCTCGGTCCGAGCATCACAACCATGGAACAGGCTGCTGTATGAGGCAGGGCACTGCCAGTCAGCTTAATAATTTCAAAGAAAGCTCAAGAATGATCTACAAGGGTTTGTGGAGGCCCTGGCCTCAGAAGTCCCTTTTGGTCTCGACGTGCTATGATTCCATCTTGGGTTAATTGGGGTAAGCATATCTGAATTCAGGAAGCAGGTGAATTATAGAATAAGGTTTTAACATATACAGATATTAGCTATATCTGAAGCCAAGTAAATAATGTGGCCTGATGAAAGACCTCAGGGGCCAGACAGAATGGAGATGAGCCAGGACCAAAATTAGCTGGGTGCCACTAGGTTTGCAAGGCTGATTTAGAACCTAACATTCAAAGGACACTCATAATCAGTTTCAATAAGAACAAACAACATTCATCAAGCACTAATAACAGGCAGATCCCAAAGGTTCCTGTCTCCTGGAATTAAAAGCCAAATAACTCAAGTTATCTTGGGTCAGATGCAGGTGAACTAAGAGCTAAGGAGAAGGGACTGTGAGACTAAATCAGAAGCCACACGCCTTCGCGTGGTTTTGTTCTACCAAATTTAAAATACCTATTTAGAGCCTTTGGTTTTTAAATGTGTACTTACCTAAAGTGAGACTGGATCTATACGTGGCACCCCCTGGGCACTTTGTTAGAAATGCAGAGTCGCAGGCCCCTCCCCAGACCTACTGAACAAGAACCTGCATTTTAACAAGAGCCCCAGGTGGTTCACAGGTGCATTCGAATTGGAGAATCACTGCTCTACCTTAGAGTTGACAAAAACCTTGCTTTGTTACTGTCTTATGCTATCAACGGCCAGATATCGCCATCCAAATACGGGACATGTATGAGTATATTCATGGAGACAGTCTTTGCCATTAAGACTGTCCCCTCTGCAAAATAGGTTCCTGTGGTTACAGAAAGACCAACAATTGCTACCCAAGTGATCCTATGCTGAATCAGGAAGCTGGGTTTAGCCTGAAGTAAAGAGAACTTGCACCTCAGGACCAGATGGTGTCAGCAAGGACAGGGAAGTGAGTTTGAGCCTTGGGATCAAACATCACAGAAGTAAACCAATGCTCTGGAACTTACCAATCCAATGTTAAGAGGAGGGAGCAATTAGGGTGGTTAAGATGAGTACATCGCCATTCCTAACCTTTAGGTGTCCCCCTCATTATTATTTTAAATATATGACCTTGTGCTCTACCCTTGAAGAAGCTTGTTCTAGGTGTGCTGTAAAGGGCACCTGGCATGTGGCCTGACTGGAGCTAGGATGAACAAAGGGAAATTTAAGTTTTTATAATGAAATGCCTTGAAACTTTTTTGCACTACCCAAGTATTACATTGTCCCTTTTAGAGTGAGAAACAACCCAAGAAACAAAGATAAAGGCAAAAATATCAAGGCTTAAAATGAAGGATAGTCTGGCCTTGAATGAATCAGAAAATCCATGATTTTAATTCACATCTAACCACAAAAAGCAACAAAATGGCCTTTTGATTTGTTCCAGTTTTAAGACCAAATCCAAACATCTTACCTAATAAGGATGCTCAAGATCATTACTCATCTAGTAACATTCCTCCTCTGAAAATTCCAAGAAGGGCTTTCTTTAGACCAACATTTAAACAGAGTTCAGCCTCCCATCCCTCCATGGTTTGGCCCTATCACGAGGTGCAACAGCCTCGGCAGGCGAAGCCCAAGTTCATGAAGCACAAATCTTGAACTCTCTCCAACAGAGAGCCCAAGAAGGATAGTAGCTACCTCTGTAGTTCTTCCTTACACCATCATTTTTTTTTCCTGCTCCATAAATCAGAGGGAAAAAAGAAAGTCTTGTTTCACCTTTGCAACAGGACAAATTACTTGCAAGCAAAAGGAATGCTGGGTGACCACGCCCTCTGCTTAGTGGGGCCAGCTTGTGTGACTGGCAGGCTTTGCCCACAGGAATGAATAAATCTGGAGACAAGGGCAGGGTGGCGGAGGAGGCGGTGGCTGGGGGCTTGCAGGAGACGTGGGAGCCATGGAGGGTGCAGGTTTCCACGCCACATCCTTCCTCTCCAAATGCGCTCCTGTAGCAGTTTGTTCCGGACCATCAGGGAAGCTGTTAATCACCATCCACACACTTTTCAATAAGAAAGTCACGTTTATTGACAACTTTAGAGGGGATCTGCTCTCAGAGGCCTGGTTTTCCAAGGGTCAGAAAAGAACCAGCCCGCCCCAAGGCAGAGCACACCCATGCTTGCTTTATCCATCAGTTTAGCCAAATAAATCAGCAGTATTTATTTAGCAGCAACTATGGAGCTGCTGCTGGGGAACACTGAAACCAAATGTGCACGATTCCATACCTGGCGTCAAGAAGGTCCCTGTTTTGTTGAGAGGGAAGGGGTAAGATATACCAACACGAAAAACTAGCAGAAACAAAGCAGTAGTTAATAAATGCCAAGAGAGTGCTAAAGAGAGAGAAAGTTATTGTCATTGCATTGAATTGAAGCAAAGTGTATTATAACAGGAATGGGGTTGGAGGGTGGAGGGCAGTCAAGAGATCTGTAAGTCTGAGGTCCTGGGGGAGGTGGGAGGGGAACTATGCATGGACAGCTTCACGCATTCAGGGCTGCACAGAGAAGATGGGGCGGTTCAAGTGGGCTATAAAACTGGGAGGAAGAGGTACGACTGAGTCATCATGGGGGCCAGTGGCTGCAGTAGAGGCCTCTACTCTGTGCAAGACTCCTGTCCTGGCTTGCACCACGGTCCAGAATAAGCCCTTGTCAAGGAAGGGCAGAGCCATTCTGAAGAATGGCACGACAGATCCAGTGCCCACCCTTGACTGCAGGAAGTCAGGAGGTTCCTGCAATTCCACCTTATGCCCTACTGGCCAGCCTCTTGGTTATTCCAAGGTCTTCGGGGTGCTCTCCTTCCACAGGGAGACCCAGGACCAGTGACTGTAAAGTTAAATCTATCACCAAAAAGATGCAGAGATATTTGTCATAGGGAGACCTTGACAGAGAGGGAAACATGCCAAACAGTGCCACCTCCACACCAAGATGGCTAAGACCCCAGCCAACTAAGACAACTGAAGCCATTGAGGCTGCCCCACCACCACCTTCTCCCTCCTACTGATTTAACTCGTGGCACCGACTGCTCCTGAGCCCACCACTAGTCTCAGAGGGTGGGGGTCAGCCTTCCTGTTCAAGGCCAGCCTCTCCCTCCCAGCTTCAGCAGCCATCTTCCTTCTTCCTTCTGTTTGTCATTGCGCCCTTTTCATTCACTCTCTTCTCAGCCTATAAGACATGAGAAATATCCCTCCAATCCAAAAAACCCAAACTCGACAGAAACACAACACACATGCGCGCACACACACACACACTTCCCTTTTACCTTCTGCAACCACTGTCCATTGCCCTCCTTTCCTTTTCAGTCACGAGCCTACGCTGGCTGCATCCATTTCCTCAATTCCATTCAGCCCCCAACACTGGCTCTCCCCGCCCACTCTGGCTCCCCTGAAACATGCTCTCCTTAAGATCACCAATGACCTCCTTGTTTCCAAATCCGATGAAAACTTTTGCATCGTCATCTGCTGTATTTGACACTGTTGCCTTTTCACTACTTCATTCCCTGGTTTCTATGTCCCCTGGTTCTCTTCCTGCCTCACTGACTATCCCATAACTGACCCCATTGGGGAACCAAGTGTCCTCTCCTTCCAGAAGCTTCCATAAGACCCTATACTGAGTTATATGATGCTCCTTTATGCTCCTTTAACACTCTGGCCCTTACTAAATTATACCAAAATGATCTGTCCATGTGTGTGTTTCCTCTATTAAGCAGAAAGGCCCCAGAGGGAAGCGGCTATGTCCATTCATCTTCATGCCCTTAGTACCTATTACAGAGTATGGTGTCCACAGGTGTGCAATAAATTTGTTCAACTGGCTTGGATCAAATACCGAAGACAAATTAGATGGATATTCAGCTTCATAATTTATTCAGGATTTTATTTCCAAGCACACGTGTTCTTTCACTTTTACTCATAGGCCCCTATTCTAGAGGAGCAGCCAAATTGCAAAATGGTCTGTGGTAAGGAGAGCTGGGCTAGAGCTCCACGTTCAGTGGGGCACCTCCAAACTCGTTTCTCAAGGTCTTTCTTAGTCCACTATTTTACCTTTGGGTTCAGCGTACTGCTGAGGTCTTCTACTAATCTGGCCTTGTGCTCGCTTGTGGGTGCTCGGTTCTTGCCAAACAGAATGTGACACTCAATCCTGCAACCATCTTGACCCCTGGGCAGTTCTGTAGGTACCCTGAAACTCTGTGACTGGGGACTTGGTGTTTTTAATTGGTTATCCTTCTACATATGTATAGCAATAGTGGTCACCCTGTAGACCAAACTCGCACATAGTTCTTCTAGACTTTTATAGAGTCACCTACAAAACAACATTGACATTCTGGAACCCTGTGAACCCACACTAATCATTATTATGGGAGAGTAGGTATGTTATCAGCTGACGGAATCTCTAATCCAACATGCCTCGTATTGTTGCCATGACCTCAGCCTGTCTGCACGATCCCAGTGTTTAGAATGGAACCCCTTCCCTTCCCAGGGTTGTCCTTTTTCTTAGTGACTCTGACTTTGGATTCTGATTCTGATCTGACTGATTTCTTATCCAGCGGTGTAGATCCTGGCACTATTTTTGGGATGTCTTGGCTTTTTTCCCAATGTCTTGGCGACTTGTCCTGGCTCCTGCCCCTTTGGCTCTGACCCAGGTTTACTCATCCAGACCTTGATGTAAGAGCCATACAGCAACCATTTCAGATAGCTCCTTCCTTCCTCTCCCATATGTCCACAAAGGCTTACTTACAACCCTTCCCATCCCTTTAACCTCTGTAAGAAACTCAGCTTCAGGGATAACCGTGGGTTTGTGGCTTCCCTAAAACAATCACCTCTGCCTAGCGGGTCCAGATCATAAGGGATAGGCCATGCCGAACCTATAAACACTCCCGCAGCCCACTGGGTATCTGAGACATTGATGTGCTGTGGATTGCTGTTAGGTCACAGTGAGTAGGAAGGTAAGGAACACCCTGAATGGGATTAGAACACTTCACCACTTAACTCATGGCGAGCCCCTGAGCAAGCCATTCCATTCTTTTGGTCTAGATGATCTCTGAGGGTCCCTCAAGGTCTACTAGTTTGGGTTCCTGGTTCAAGAGGTTCCTCCAGGGCTGTGAGAACCTGACTCACTGCTATCACTGCTTTCTCTAGTATCCCTTGAAGAATGCTTGTCAAGTCACTTAACTGTCTAAGAGAGGCCTCCAATGTCCCAGGCACATCATTCACAATAGCCTTCTAACAAGGGCTCACTCTGTTCCAGCTTGATTCAAACACCATAGAAGCTGGTAGAGAGGGCAGCCAAGACAGTGGTCAGCCAGGTCTCTGAGGCTCTTCAGACCCCAACTGAAACTGATAAACTATAAACATGTGGTTTAGGGTTCCCTGATGTTTGACTCCATGGGACCACTGCCCCCTTTCAACTGGAGCCAGGCCCCTTGGAGTACCTCTCTGGGCGTCGTTAGCCAGGGATTCCTATTGCCCTTCTCTTCCATCAGATGGAGACATGGCCAGCGCTTTTGGCTGCACTCACAAGTCTGAACTCACCTGCACATTCGTTGCCTGGAACAGAAACTGGCAAACTTTTTCTGTAAAGGGCTAGATAGTAAATATTTTCGACTTTGTAGGCCACACAGTGTCCGTCAACCCATCAACCAGTAAACTCGGCCATTACAGCACAGAGCCAACAACACTTAACAAATAAGTGTGGCTGTATTCTAATAAAACTTTATCTACAAAAACAGGTCAGGGGGGACTTCCCTGGTGGTCCAGAGGTTAAGACTCCACGGTCTCAATGCAGGGGGCCCAGATTCGATCCCTGGTCAGGGAACTAGATCCTGCTTGCTGCAACTAAGAGCCCGCACACAGCAATGGAGATCCCGCGTGCCGCAACTAAGACCCAGCACAGTCAAATACATAAATAAATAAATAAATATTAAACAAACAAACAAACTAAAACAGGTCAGGGGCCAGATTTGGCCTGAGGGCTGTAGTTTGCCCATCCCTGGTCCAGCGCTACCCACCACCAGCTGAAACTGGTAGTTTTGCTCTTCAGTAGGGGCACCTTATTTATGGAACTAAGTTGGATCCCTTTGCGGGTGTCCCTTTTGTTGGTATAATCTTGCATGGCTAGATCATTAACAGTGACATCTATGGTTAGATTAGGACACAAGCTGCCTGAAGACATTTAAGGTCAACTAAATTAGTACCAAGGCCCCATACATTGGCTGACATTTTATTTTGTGTGTCAACAGACTACTGTTACTCTTAATCACCATTTGCCAAGGGCATTCTCCCCGAAAGCAAAATTTTAGAGCATTATAATGCCATCTAACCTGAGTGCGTTGTTGGGCTGAATTTCAGCAATGACCTAAGTGATTCCAGTTCCAGATGGTCACCATATGTCCTAATACATGTGTGCTAATAGCTTCTGTTAGAAGTAGAAAAAGTTTCCATTGACCCTCCCTATTTCCATCTCTGGTCCCCAGAACAGCCCAGGCCCCAGCTTTCTGTGGTTTCTGTGACATGTTGCTGAGATAGGTTCAGAGCAAAGAGGAGAGCAGGCAGGGCAGTATTGTGGAAGGAGCACAAAGTTTTGAGCTGGGTCCAACTTTCAGCTTCACTCGTCATTTCAGGTTCTACATCTGTAATGTGGGAATTATAATGCTAATACCCACTACACAGGACTGTTAGAGGATGATGTGACATAAAGGATGTGAAAGTACTTTGGGAAGGACAATTTAGTTGTTATTGTTGTTACCTCATCAGGTGGTGACAAGCCTAGCCCCTCCCTGCTCCCAACTGTCATTGTTCAGGGATGTTTCCTAACTGTCACACAGAGGAGTTGGGAAAGAAGACTCTCAAGCTGAGATCTGATGAGTGTCTGTCAAATGGCCTCTCTGCACACATTCTGATTGGCCTTTAAATGATGGGAAAAATAGAACCTCCCCTCTATCTGTAGAACTTTGATAGATGTGCATTTAAGTGTCTTCCCAAGCAGTAACTCATTTATTCTCACTGCAGCCCTTTAAGGAAAGCAGAATAAGTACCACTATCGCATCCATTTTTCATATAAGAAAACTGAGGGAAAGAGCCATTAAGAGTATACAGAAAGCATCCATCTGTTTTCTGAAGAGCCTGGACCTAGAATCCAGGTCTCTTGAACCTAAGCTAGGCATTCCACAAGGTTAGCCTTTCCTCTCACAAAAATAAAATCCCTTCCGGGATTTCTCCCAGTTCTCTTTTTCATTAAAAAGATGAGTTTGGAACACAATTTAAGATGCTGGGCTTCCCTGGTGGCGCAGTGGTTGAGAATCTGCCTGCCAATGCAGGGGACACGGGTTCGAGCCCTGGTCTGGGAAGATTCCACATGCCCCGGAGCAACTGGGCCCGTGAGCCACAATTGCTGAGCCTGCGCGTCTGGAGCCTGTGCTCCGCAACAAGAGAGGCCGCGATAGTGAGAGGCCCGCGCACCGTGATGAAGAGCGGCCCCCGCACCGTGATGAAGAGCGGCCCCCGCTTGCCGCAACTGGAGAAAGCCCTCGCACAGAAACGAAGACCCAACACAGCCATAAATAAATAAATTTAAAAAAAAAGATGCTATACATCTGGCCCTTCCTGTGGCATTTGTCACCCTGCTTTTTGTCAATGTCTTACCTAGAAACTACATTCAACCCAAAAGAGGCTGATGAAGGTTTGTGGAAGTACGGAGGAGGGGAAGAGAAGGAATTGCTCCCATCACTAAAATAAATGCCAAAAAGAAAAACCTATCTAATTTGGAGCTTATCTAGTCTTTCACAGAGAGAAAAAAATAAAAGCAAGATCCTGGTTTAGTTGTGTGTTCTCCCAAGCATTGATTTTTTGCCTGAGAGCTCTGAAAATGTCTACGAGGTCATAACAGAAGCCTTAACAGCATGCCTCCATCTCTCATAAAGCTTTATGACGAGCCAGTGTCTTCCTGGTTCCCTAACTAAAGGTGCGTTAGTCGCATCTAGAAAAATAATAGTGTCCTGCCTACTGGCAAAACCAGGTGCAATGCTGAGGAGCCAACAGCTTTCCAGGTGGACCCAGGTCAGCACAGTACACAGCTGTTGTCTTCTTAGCAATTAACATGTTCCGAGTGTGGGTCAGTTTGCATCCCATTTTAACATCTTAGACCTGGATTTCATACTCAGACCATCACTGTAGAAGGACGTAGACCCCAGGAACTAATCTACTGTTTATATGTAATATGTATATGTATATGTGTATGTGTATATATATACGTAAAATTTTTATTAATATTATTTATTCAACTTTTGAGCAGGCCATAGATTCACATGCTCAAACAAAAACCATTTGAAAACGTATAAATGAAAAGACTCCTCTTCATCCTTTTCCCCAGGCTCCCCTCCTCATAGGTAACTATTGTTATTACTGTATTCCATCTAATCTAAGACATCATCAATTTTAAGATGCATCATTATTTCATGTACCATTAAGAAAGATAATACAGCTAATGATATTCTAAAATGCCATATAATGGAAGATACATTCCTATTTCACAGATGTCAAGATGAGAAAAAAAGGTATATCTTAGAATCAATGAAATATGGTTGTCTCCTTGTGTATGTTTCCTAATTTCTTTATGCAAATACAAACAAATATGAGTATAGATGTCAGCTCTACAGCCTCAACATAGCAAAGAGTACATAATGGTCTCCTCATTGCTTTTATTCACTTCAAAGCGTATCTTGGTGATCTGATTGTATCATTATAGAGAGAGATGGCCCTCATTCATTTTTATGGCTGCATAGTATTCTATTGGGTAGATGTGATATAACTTATTTAACCAGTTTTCAATTGTTGGACATTTTGGGTTGTGTCTAATCTTGTGCTATTTCAAATAATGCTGCAATGAATAGCCTTGCATGTACATCACTTCGTTAAGAGCAAGTATTTCTACAGGATAGAGTACTAAAGTTGAACAGGTGGGCAAAATAGAATAGGCGTTTGTAGTTTTGACAGATATTGCCAAATCGTCTGGCATAGGGGATCATATCAAACTTACCCTCCCACAGGTAAGGTATGAGCATGCCTGTTTCCCACAGCTTGGCCAATAGACACTTGGTAGGCTGTTGTTATTTTTCATAAATCTGATAGGTAAAAAGAAATGGTACTTTTGTATCGTTCTATTTCATATTTCTCATATTATGAGCACAGTTGAGCATCTTTTCATAACTTTTAGAGACATTTATATTTCCCTTTCTGTGAACTGTCTGTATCCTTTGTCCATTTTCCTGTTAGGTGGTTGTTCTTATCAATTTTTTTCTCAGGGAGATTTGTATTTTGTGATTTGGCTGGCAACTTTTCTTCTAGTTATTTACTTATTTAACTTTATTTATTGTTCTTTTTGCCATGCAGAGAGTTTAGTCTCATTTTCATGTAACTAAATTTATCACCCTTTTCTTTTATGGATTCCAGTTTCCAAGTCATACTTAGAAAGGCCTTGTTTACTCCAAGATTATACAAGAATTTCCCTATGCTTTCTGCTAGTAATCTTTAAGATTTTATCCTTTTGCATTCAAATCTTGGATCAAATTTGGGATTTGTCCTGTTATGTGACATGAGGACCGGATTCCTTTTAATTTTATCTAGATGGTTAACTAGTTGTCCCAATACCATTTATTAATCAGTCCCTCTTTTCCCACACTGGTTGGAAATGTATAACTACATTCCTATATGTATTTGGTTCCATCTCTAATCTGTTCCATTGGTCTTGGGTCTGCCTATTTATAAACTACCTATATTTTAACTTAAATTCAGTAATAATTTCAGATGTGCAGTCTGAAGTCACTCTCGAGGACTGTTCACTCTTAAAGGCCCCACCTGAAAACCCATTTGTGACACCACCTGTCCTGTTTTACAAACTATACAATAAAAAACCGCCAGAAGAACTGCTCTATTCAATGAAGGCCTCCAGGGAGCACTTGGTGACATGACACGGCTGCTGTTTGATAGAATAGCAACACTGATCATTACAGATGTAGTGCTTACAGCTCCAAAGGTACTTATACACCAGAACCCTACATAGGAATGGCCAATGCCACTTGGCAACGAAGTTCATTGCTCAAACACTCCAGGCACTACACAGCCCTCCTTCTGCAGACTAAGTCCTACCTTGCTCTACCCAACCTGTCTTTCACACACCACATTCTTCCTCTTACTTCTTAGAGCCTCCATTCTGAATTCTCATCCTCGCCTAATACTCTCACCTGACCCTTGACCTCCATTACCAACTTCCTGGTCCAAATCGCCAACATTTCTCTCCTGGACATAGCCTCCCTCCTAACTGCTTTTCCCACCTCCAGTCTTAGCCTCTCTAATTCAGGCTCCATATGGCGGACAGTGATATTTTCAAAGCACAAATCTGATCATGTCACTGTATTGCTTTAAAACCTTTCAATGGCTGCCCATTGTTTAGGATTACAACCAACATCCTTAACGTGGCTATATAAGATCCCACGTGATCTGGTCCCTGATGGCCTCTCCACCCTCATCTTACATCATATTCCCCTTCACTCCCTCTGTTTCAGCCACACTAGGGCCCTTTCAGTTCCACAAACACATTTTGCACGCGCTGTTCCCGTTGCTTGCAATGTTCTTCCTCCCATTTTTTTTAACCTATTTATCTTTCAGATCTCAGCTCAAGCACCACTTCCTTAGTGTTTTCAATTTTTAATCTCCTGATGTCGTGTCCTTTCCTTTATAGTGTTTACCTCGGTTCATAATGAGACATTTACCTGTATTGTTATTTGGTTAATACATGTCTTTCACAAGCACCATAAGGGCAGTACCACCTTCCCTCCCTCATCCTGATATCTAGCAGGCTATCTAGCCCAGCACACAGTAGGATGCCACAAAGTACCGAGTCTATTAAATCCCTGTTTGTTTCCAATATAGTATTTTAACTTATCATTGAATAGCCACTTATTCATCAATGGCTTTGATACTTCCAGATATACATAATCCAGAGTAGAAGAAAGAAAGTAGGATCCAAGTTCTCCCGCAGAAAACATTGCTTGTGACTTCCTTCTGCATGTAGTCAAAAAGCAGACATCCAATCTGGAAGCAAAAGAATCTGGCTAAATAGATTCTGTCCCCATAGGATTTATGGACCAGAACATGGGCCTGGCCAGTGGCCTAAATGATAGTAGATCTCCAGGGGGTTTGGTACTTTGGTTTAGTTATCTAAAGACCTACAGGTGTCTCCGGTTCCAGCCCCTCTTCCCAGCTTCCCTATCAGCCTTGTATTCCCTTCTTTCCTCCTCATCAAAGTCACCATTTTGTCCAGGACAATAGGGCTTCTAAGATATCAAACATACTGTCTCCTTATAAATATTTAGCCCCTCCATCCTAAGACTATAGCTTGGAATGGCAAACCTAAGGCAAGTAGGGGATGGAAGGACTGTATAGATTTTTGCATTCGGTACATGAGAACTTTAAACTCTGGTTGGTGGACTACAGAATAGTTCCCAGTGATCTTGGCCTTTTGATATTTGTGTCCTTCTGTCCCCTCCTATGTTGAATCAGAGCTGGTGTATATAGACAATAGAATACAGCAGATATGACACTGTGTGACTTACATATAAGTCATAAGGGCATTACGGCTTCTACCTTGGTCTGTTGGATCCCTTGCTCTGGGAAAGGCAGCCACCATGTCATGAGGACACTCAAGCAGTCCTGTGGAGTGACCCATACTGAGAAGAACTTTGGTTACAGAACCAACTTAGCAGCCATGTGAGTGAGCTATATTGGATGGCTGCAGCCCCAGCTGACATATAAGTGCAATCTCATGAGAGATCTTGAGTCAGAAACCATGCAAATGAGCCACTCTTGAATCGCTGACCCACAGAAACCATGAGCAATAATAAACAAACAATTATTGTTATTTTAAGCCACTAAGCTTTGAAATGATTTGTTATGCAACCTCAGATACAGGCCATAAGGTCAAAACAGAAGCCCAATGTCTGGTCTGTGTCTTCAGGGTTCTGGACACACGGCCTTTCCCCCTCCTATTTATACCTTTTCTCTTTCTCTTCCAGTGAACCACTCTACTTAGGAAGGAATTTCTGTCCTTCATCTGGGCTTCCTTTATAATATACACATGCTTCTGCACTGGTCTATATATGTGCAATAGAGCATAGTGGTTAATAGAATCAGCTTTGGAGACAGAGTGCCTTAGTTTAAATTCCTGCTCTGCCATTTACTACAAGTATGACCTTGGGCAAATGATCTAATCTCCGTATGCCTTAATTTTCTAACCTTTAGAGTGGAAATAATAATAGTACCTACATCATAGGCTTGTTTCCAGCGCTCAGCACAAGGCCTGCCACATAGGAAGCACTCCCAAAACAGTTGTTTTGTTATTAATGTTATTCTTTCATTATTGGTAGTGGTAGTATTCTGATCATGCTGTGTTGATTGTGTAATTTCACATCTCATTCTCTCTCTAGAGCGAGAGCTTCCTCAAGGCAATGCCTTGATGCCATTTATCTTCACCTCTTCAGCTTCCCAGCAGCACCCAGCCCATGGTAGAGACCAGCCAACGTATGTATAACTTAGGATGGCTGCCTGTGATGGGCTGTAGGCAAATTGAAGGCCAGATACTTGAGCCACAAGGGAATAGAACAGAGCTATTGTGTGTAGTCCAAGAATGGGGCCAAAGAAGACACAGGGCAGAGCCAGGAATTGGGGCAGAAGTTAAGGCAAGAGGTCGCCCGGGTGAGTGGAGGGCGGGATAGCCCTGGCCAAGCTGTCCAGGTCCTTGCACAGGAGCATCTACTTTCCTCTTAATGAAGGAATCTCAAGTTCCCCTGCTCAGCCTTCAGCCTTAGGTGGGATCTTCTGAATGTAAAAGGCCCTCACATTTGCTGGCATGGGTGGGGCCTCGGACAAGTCTCCTAAACTCACTAAGCCTTGGTTTCTCCATCTGTAGACTGAAGATAATAATAATCACTCTTAAGACTCAAGAATGCTGAGGGTTAAATGTGATCAAGCTGGTAAAGCGCTTAGTGCCCTCACAGGCACAGAGAGAGAGCCCAGTAAATGTTGACCGCCCTTTGCTTGGTAAAAAAGTCTTAGTGAATACAGTCTTTCATTTGCTGGTGTCTTGATGCCAAAGAATTTCAATGATTCTCAGGCTTTTCTGCCTCATTTGCAGAAAGAACCAAGGCGTGCACGCACGCACACAGACACACACACACACACAGACACACACACACAGACACACACACACATACACACACACATACACACCCTTCCTTCTGGAAGAGGTTAACTATTGTGACCGGTACAATTAGCCCCTTTCCATCTGATAACAACCTCATGTAAGGAATTCACAACCGTTAATTAGAGGCACCAGGCAATCTTAGGAGGGAGGGAAATGATCGCTCAGGCTCTACCCGCGTCTGAACCGAGTTGCTCTGGGGTCACCTCAGTCACAGAGCCTGGGCCCGAGCAGGGACAGAACAGGATGGAGCCTGCCAGCCACCAGCCCCTCCACACTGCCTCTTCCCTCTTCAAGACTCCAGGGGGCTGACTGGAGGCCCTGCAGTTGTAAGTTCATTATTAAATCATTTCTCACGGAAAGAAGAAAAGGACTCGAAGCTCCACACACCGTGGTTTTTAAAATGCTAGTCTCTCTTCAATAGAAATTGAATTCACTGATGTAGCCCAGGGAAAAGCCAGCTCCTTCCTCCCCACCAAATGACTCTTTCAGGGTAATATAGCAGTTAAACCTTCAGGTACATAATAGCACGCCGGTCTATTAGCTGAGGCGATTTTCTTCTTCAGCTTGCAGCTTCTTGCCTGACAGTTGTCACCTAGACAACCACGTCTCCATGAACTCCAGAGGAGACTTGGGGGGGGTGTCCTCTGAGGAGACAGCCAGCCCGATACATCAAATCTTCTGGTGCGAAGGAACCATTCTTGGCTTTGCGATGTGGAACACACTAAATAATGCATTCAACTGTTGTCTATTCATCTTTTCCATCGCCACCACCGCAGGCCCCTCCTTGCCTGTGACCTTGAAATGCTCCCTCAGCATCAGGCCTTCCCATTCTCCTGTTATCAGCAAATCTCGTTTGGTGTGCGTGTGTGTGTGTGTGTGTGTGTGTGTGTGTGTGTGCGCGCGCGTGTGTGTGTGTGTGTGTATAGTTAACAACTTTCCAACCTTGCAGCTTCCTAGCTATGCTTTTTATTTTCAAACAAAAGAACTGCAAAGGCAGAAAGTTCTCTGTACCAACGTGTTAGGAAACTCTAATCAGACAAGCCCCGGCCACTCCTGTGACTTAATGAGGAGGAGCCATCATGGTCACGATCGGCCCCTGCCTGGGAAGGGCCGAGCCCCAAGGCAGGAAGGGAGAGCCGCCCCTCCTGGTGTAAAACAACAAACAGCACCACGCTGGCGAAATCAAGGAGCAAGGAGAACAAAATGGCAATTACAGGCCAAAGGGCCAAAGTCACAATTTCCTCACACCAGGAAGCAGTGTGGCATGTGGACTGTGGGCATCAGTCACCAACTGTGGGCCCTTCCGGGACTAGGAAGAGAAAGTCTGGGAGGCCTGTGGAGGCGGCCTTGAGATACACAGTGAGGTCCGCACGCCTCGAACATCACAAGCAAGGGGCTGGTGACTCACTGGGTGTGGACATGTGTGCCTGCTGGGGAATCCATCCTAACTGACAAATGGTGAGTGCCTATGTGTTTTCCTGAGCTCTCTCCTAGACCTTGGGGATAGAGCACTAAACTAACCAGCCAAAGATCCCTGCCTTCTGGAGTGTACACCATAGTAGAGTACATGTTGCTAAACATTATTTTTAGATCATCAGATTGTCAGTTAAGTGTTTCCTGGAAGTGCTTGCTAGGCGAAGACTGTGGGGGAAGAATGTTGATTTTAGTATATTAGTCCATCCTAAGCATCGCACATGCCGAACACAGCAAGCTGTCTTGTGAGTTCTTAACCTGGGTCTTCATGGCTACCAAGGCTCCACAAGCTAGACCTTGGCCTTGTCTTTTACAGCCGTAGTGGCCACACTGTCTGCCCAGGGTCCCTGTGTGTGGGAATCACTCAGTGGTGTGCTGGGGCCAGCTCATACTGTCTCATGAGGACTGACTGTATGCATCTCTTCCCAATCCCATGTTTAGTGACATCATGTTGCCAGCTTGAAGTTAGTAATGGTGGGAATATCTACACCATAGAAATCAGCTATACATCGGGGCCTTTGCTTTTTGTTTGTTTGTTTGTTTAAATGGTGGTTTACCAGCATACTTCTAGAACCACCCCTCCCTCAGGTCCCCCATGTTCTGCTCGGTCCGTGGTATTTGGGTAGCATGACACCACCCTCTCCAACACAACACACGGCCTGAGTCTGCTCGGTCAGAGTGCTCCATCCTCCTGGGCACATCATCTGGTACAGGGATGAGCACGGGACCCACAACAGGTCAATCAAAGCCTTCTTCAAGATTTTCACCAGAGCTGTTAGAAAAAAAAAACGCTCTTCTCCTCTGAGATCACGAGGAATAAGGATCATGTAAGCCTAGAGTTGCCATCTTTTTCCCAATCTCTTCTCAGCCAGCCAGCCAGCCCATAAGGCCAACAAAGAAGAGGGCAGAAGCAAGAGATAGACAGAAGGCAGAGCCCTGACAGCATTTCTTGTGCACCTGGAGCTAATATTACTTTTTGCTGTTGTTCTTAAGCTAGGTTGAGCTGGAATTTTGTCACTTGCAACCAAAAGAATCCTAATTCCAATATACTGTGTGCCCTCAGACCCTTCTCCTGCATAAACTGGCTCAGCTCTCAAGCAGAGAGCAGCAGGTGATGTCAGTGTCCTGCTCTTGTCTCCTTGGCACTCGCTGTCCCCATGTAGCCTGATGCCTTCTTACTGTAAGCAAATGAGATGCTCTCAGCCCATAGGTGGGAGAGGCCAGAGTGCTGGGGAGGTAACTCACATGGGGGCAGCCCTAAGCCAGTAACCAACAGGAGATGGTGGAGAAAGATCCCAGCTTCCCCACCCGTCGGGTGGGACTTGGAGGCATGTTCCATACCATCCCCCTGGGATCCCCAGCAGGATTGTTGCCTACAGTGGTAACCAGTTTTGATGCTATGAGTTGGTTTCCTTCTCTTCTCTGTCTCACTTCTCCACCCCTTAGTGATACTTCCTGGAATCACCTCCCAAAGAAACTACACGCACCCAAATCCTTGTCACAGAGTCGGCTTCTGGGGGAATCCAGCCTAGAGGAATAGACCATTGCCCCAAAATTAAATAAATATGACTAATGATGACTACGACCCAAACCATTTTGCTCTCCTCTTTCTGATAGTCAATGTTTGTGGTTTCTCAGCCAAAGTTGTGTTGTGTTGTTTCATGTTACCCAATGCGTGGCTACAGAGTTAGTTTGCAAATGAGGAAAGAAAATTGCTATTCAGAACTGAAAGTGGGAGTCATAAAATCTAATTTGGGTTTGGTCTACATTTGGTTTTGGCTATGAAATAATAAAATCTGGACACACCCAGAGGTTTTCTTTGGGGCAGCAGTGAATGCAGAGCAAAGCTTTTACTGGTTTTCTCCTGCGAGAAAGTTGGGCAGCTGAAGACACTATCGCATGAAAACAGCTCCCTCCCTTCCGCCTGGTTGGTTCACAGTAACCACAGGCTGGTGGAGACACCTTAGTTAAGAAACCCATACTTGTCAGGGAAGTCAGGCCTGGAGTGACCTTTTCCCAAAGGCAGAGGCCGACTCTCTGGGTGTGTGAAAGTTGCGAGCGCGTTTGCTCACAAAATCAGCCAGTCCTGTGAGAGCCACACCCAATCTTCCCAGGGAAGGAGGTGAGAGAAAATACCTGTTCCAGGCATTAGGCTGCCAAGCTTTACAACTTCCAACACCTAGATACCTGTATTTTTCCAAAGTTTTGGTTTGGGAGTAATTTCCTAACGCATTACAGCTCCTTTGGACTGGGTATGCCTCTGACTTCATGGTAAGTAGGTAGGGTGGGATTAATCAAATAAATTTAAGTGAAAGACTTCGCAATACCAGATGAAAAGAGTCCAAATCTAAATGGCTGCACCTAATGCTTTCAGGAATTAAGGATCTTTAAGGAGCAAATTTCAGAGGAGGGGTGTGGCACAGGGGAAAACCTGAACTTGGAATGTGAGTACCTGCATGTGAATTCCAGCTGTCACTGTCAAGCTGGCTGGCAGCATGTATAATGGTTATAAATATAGATTCTGGAGCCACACTACCTGGGTTTAAATTCCAGCTCCACTACTTACTAGCTGTGTGACCATGGGAAAGTTAAGTAACGTCTCTGGACCCAGTTCCCTCTTCAGTGAAGCAGGGATAATAATGGTACCTCCCTTGTAGGACTGATACAAGCATGAAATGGATTAATATCTCTCAAGGGTCTAGAAACCTGCCTGACACCTAGTAAGTGCCAACCTGTTTGCTTTTAATATTGGTCACAGGCTCTCTGGGCCTCGGTGTTCTCCTCTGTAAATGGAGGATTCCTACCTGGCTTACACTGTGGGGTTTTATTAGGACAAAATGACACAACGTTATTAGAAGGGAAAATGTGGTAAAGCATAATATAAATTTAGGTTGTGATTAAATCAGCTTAAGCTTTTGTGGCCGACCATCCTCCCCTAAAGACTGGGGCTGGGCATTTAGAGGCTTGGTTAGTCTTGACTTCCAGGGAAGGAAACAAGAGCTCGGGGAAATCCACCCTCCCCTCTACACGGGTTGGACATATGGCTAGCAGCTGGGATTTATGTAAAGCATTCTTCAAATCAGTCCAAAAGCCCCACTGTTTGGTTATTGCCCCCAGTGCAACCGTAAAACCACAGCTCACAACTGCCAGCAGGTTGTTACATCCCCAGCCTGTGCTCACCCTGGCCCCCTCTCAGCTGCCTCGCCACGGCCACTCCAAGTTCCCTGGCCCCAGAGCCACCTGCGTGTCCTCTGGTTAACTCAATCTGCTGTCAAAAGGAGGAAGTAATTAAATGGGGGACATGTCAGTCCCACCACAGGCCCTGGAAAAGTCAATAAAATTTAGTCACCAGAATGGGAGCTGATTTTTAACCACTCTACTATAAACCACGACACGCACAAAAGATGTCAGCTTCAGGCCACATAGCAGCCAAGCCCAGGAACTCAGGTGCTCAACATAGCTTTCCTTCTGTGGGGCAGAAGGAAGGAAAATGAAGTACTATTTACTCCAGTGAAATGCGATGCGAAAAAATGAAGGGAAAACATCTTGTTTCCCCCATAATTCTATACCCTGAAGATATTAGGGGGAGGGTCATTACAGTGGTGAAGGGGAGACAAATGGAAAAGAGGACAGGATAAAATATTGTTACCAGACAGACCCACTGGGCTCTCGGAGACCGTGCACGAGAAAGCCAGCTATTATAACAGCACTTGAATTCACAAGTTTGTTGCTTGCTTTCTATTTCAAAACCCTCTGCCCTTCTGTTTCTCTGCTCCAGTATCTGACAGATTTTCTCTGCAGTCACAGGGCTCTATCCCAGAGGGGCTGTGGAGGACAGTGTGGAAGGGAGAACGAGAGCACATAAGAACCAAGATTCCACCTGACCTACCCTGCCTGCCTGGCTGGCCTTCTTCCCTTTGGCTCTTTTTTGCTTTGTAAAATAATGAAATTTCCATGAAATCAATCTCACTGACCAACTTAGTGAGAAAATTTAGCTACAACCTAGTAGGACCAGCATCCAGATTTGGCCAAGAGTGTTTGGAGGTGGGGTGGGGTGGGGTGGGGAAGGGGAGGAGAAAGTCTACCAAAAGGAGGTTTCCTTTTCACACAGCAGAGACATCACAACAGACCCTGAGTCACAGAAATATGCTGATTCACTCTTTTCCCACAGTCTTCACTCTCTTTGCAAAAAGGCCTAGGAACCCTTTTGTTACATTTCATTTTCTGGTTTTTGTTTCCCCAAAAGTGAAAGGTGACTTATTTAACAATTTCAGTGAAATACTGCCTGTAAAATGCAGAGTATCATACAAGGCACAATTGCCTTAAAGTTAGTAGTTAACATTTATCGAACACTTACTACTATTTTTAATCCTCACAACTTTCCTGGGCAGTAGATTCTAATATCAGATCTATTTTACAGATGAGAAGACTGAGCCCCAGAGAAATTAAGAAACATGCCCAAGGCCATGTAGCTGGGCAGTGGTAGAGATAAGGTTGGAACACTCACTCAATATTTCCTATCAGCTCTCCATGCTGACAATTACTGACATTTATCTAATGCTGAGCAGATTCCCAAACCCTTTCATGTACACCATCTCATTGGATACTCAAACACATCTCTTGAGGCAGGAGTTCTTGTCTCTGACTTAGAGATGAGGAAACAGAAATTTAGAAGGATTAAGTGATTCTAACAGTATTATAGAGGCAGAAAGTGAAGAGCGGAACTCAAACACACTTTCTGGTCTTCTTACCATACCCCTGCTACCTCAGAATAGTAAGTCTTTACATATGGCAAGCTCTCATCAGCCCTGGTAAAATCTTCAGGCTTGCTCCACAGGAAGGGCCCCCCTCCTCTGCTTCCAGAGGCAGGTGTGATGGCTTCTTCACTGGCCACCTCCACCCTACTAGTAATGCATGCATATGTTTCCTGCAAGGTGGCCACGTGTGGCTGTGCAGGTTGTTTGGTGAATGACCTCACTGCATCTATGGGGGCACCATTCAAAATAGGTGTGGTAGATTTACCATTTTATGAAGATAATTTTCCAGTAGATGGCAGTAATGTGTCTTGAGGAAGGGGTGGGTGCCTTTTCCTAATTCATGCAAAGGCAATGTAAAGGCTAGTGGGACCCCTCCCTTATGGTGTCCACTTTAAATTCTTCTTACCCATAGTGGTAAGATGGCATTGATCCATCTATCCTCTTCTGGTCCCTCTTAAGACCTAGAGTGGGAGATGCTCTCTGCTAGAATTCATTTATTAACATTTAACAAAATGCTTATCAGGTACCTACAGTGGGACAGATATTATACAAGGTGGACCTACTGCAATGGCAAACAAAAGAAACATGGTCCCTCCTCTCTTACTGAAGTTCAATAAGGTAGTAGGGAAGGCACTAGAGGTTGGTCCACTTTAATTGGCTTACCCTTTCTCTCTGACTTGGCTCTATTTTATAGGTTGTAAACACTAACCAGCAACAACAACAACTTAACTTTTTAAGACTCCTTTGCAACCAGAAGTTGCCATGTGACCCAGTTCTGGCCATGAGACATAAACGGTAGTCAACTGATGCTCACTTTTCCTCTTCTCCTTTCTCTCTGGTTGGAATACAGATGCTAAGCCTGAGAAGCAGCAGTCATCTTGTAAACACGAGGACTGGAACATACTTGCTATAGACAGCAGAGAAAGAAGAGAAAAGTAGTCTGAGTCCTGTGTGGCATGATTGAGCCATTCGACTTTGCTGGATGTCCTGTCTTGTTGTGGGAGATAAATAAACCCTCATGTATTTAAACTACAATCAGTCAAGTTTTCTATTACTTGCAGCTGAACACTACCCAAACGAACACAAGGAGACAGACATTAAGCAATATGAAAAAAACAAATGTAGAATTATAAATACCAATAAATGCCACACTAGAGAAGTACAGGGCACCATGAGAATGTAAACTCAGGCACCTCACCATGTCTGGGGGGCAAGTAAGGCTTTGCTGAGGAAATGACATTGGATCTCAATAACTAGGGGCTAGAGGGGGCGGAGTCAAGATGGCGGTGTGGGAAGATGCGAAGTTAGCGTCACCCCACAACTAGGGTACCTGCTGGCCACTGGTGGGGGACCCTGACGCCCAAGGAGATGGGAGGAACCTCCAAGTGAACTGCCAGGGGTCAGGCGAAGCTCCTGAGGTGAGAGCTCCAAGTCCGAACCACTGGACTAACAGAGGACCTCAGACTCCAGGGAATATTCACTGGATTGATGTCTCATGGAGGTCCTCACCTCAGCACCAAGACTCAGCTCTACCCAACAGCCTACAAACTCCAGTGTTGGAAGCCTCAGGCCAAACAACCAGTAAGACAGGAACACAATCCCACTCATAAAAAAGACTAGAAAATGAGAGGGCAAAAAAAAATTGTCACAGATGAAGAAGCAAGGTAAAAACCTACAAGACCAAATAAATTAAGAGGAAATAGGCAATCTACCTGAAAAAGAATTCAGAATAATGATAGTAAAGATGATCCTGAATCTCGGAAATAGAATGGAGGCATGCCTTGAGAAAATACAAGAAATTTGTTTAACAAAGATCTAGAAGAACTAAAGAACAAAGAAACACAGATGAACAACACAATAACTGAAATGAAAAATACACTAGAAGGAATCAATAACAGAATAACTGAGGCAGAAGAATGAATAAGTGAGCTGGAAGACAAAATGGTGGAAATAACTGCCAAGGAGCAGAATAAAGAAAAAAGAATGAAAAGAATTGAAGACAATCTCAGAGACCTCTGGAACAACACTAAATGCACCAACATTCGAATTATAGGGGTCCCAGAAGGAGAAGAGAAAAAGAAAGGGTCTGAGAAAATATTTGAAGAGATTATAGTTGAAAACTTCCCTAACATGGGAAAGGAAATAGCCACCCAAGTCCAGGAAGCACAGACAGTCCCATACAGGATAAACCCTAGGAAAAACACACCAAGACACATATTAATCAAACTAACAAAAATTAAATTCAAAGAAAAAATATTAAAAGCAGCAAGGGAAAAACAAAAAATAACATACAAAGGAATTCCCATATGGTTATCAACAGATTTTTCAGCAGAAACTCTGCAGGCCAGAAGGGAGTGGCAGGATATACTTAAAGTGATGAAAGAGAAAAACCTACAACCAAGATTATTCTACCCAGCAAGGATCTCATTCAGATTCAACAGAGAAATTAAAAGCTTTTCAGACAAGCAAAAGCTAAGAGAATTCAGCACCACCAAACTAGCTCTACAACAAACGCTAAAGAAACTTCTCTAGGTGGGAAACACAAGAGAAGAAAAAGACCCACAAAAACAAACCCAAAACAATTAAGAAAATGGTAATAGGAACATACATATTGATAATAACCTTGAATGTAAATGGATTAAATGCCCCAACCCAAAGAAACAGTCTGGCTGAATGGATACAAAAACAAGACCCATATATATGCTGTCTACAAGAGATCCACTTCAGACCTAGGGACACATACAGACTGAAAGTGAAGGGATGGAAAAAGATATTCCATGCAAATGGAAATCAAAAGAAAGCTGGAGTAGCAATACTCATATCAGATAAAATAGACTTTAAAATAAAGACTCTTATGAGAGATAAGGAGGGACACTACATAATGATCAAAGGATCAATCCAAGAAGAAGATATAACAATTATAAATGTTTATGCACCCAAGACAGGAGCACCTCAATACATAAGGCAAATGCTAACAACCATGAAAGGAGAAATCGACAGTAACACAATAATAGTAGGGGACTCTAACACCTCACTTACACCAATGGACAGATCATCCAAACAGAAAATAAATAAGGAAACACAAACTTTAAATGACACAATAGACCAGATAGATTTAATTGATATTTATAGAACATTCCACCCAAAAGTGGCAGAATACACTTTCTTCTCAAGTGCGCATGGAACATTCTCCAGGATAGATCACATCTTGGGTCACAAATCAAGCCTCGGAAAATTTAAGAAAATTGAAATTGTTATCAAGCATCTTTTCTGACCACCACACTATGAGAGTGGAAGTCAATTACAGGAAAAAACTGTACAAAACACAAATACATGGAGGCTAAACAGTGCGCTACTAAATAACCAAAAGATCACTGAAGAAATCAAAGAAGAAATAAAAAATTATGTAGAAACAAATGACAATGAAAACACGACAACTGAAAACTTAAGAGACGCAGCAAAAGTAGTTCTAAGGGGGAAGTTTATAGCAATTCAATCTCACCTCAAGAAACAAGAAAAATCTCAAAAAAAACAATCTAACCCTACATTTAAAACAACTAGAGAAAGAAGAACAAAGAAAACCCAAAGTCAGTAGAAGGAAAGAAATCATAAAGATCAGAGCAGAAATAAATGAAAAAGAAATGAAGACAACAATAGCAAAGATCAATAAAACTAAAAGCTGGTTCTTTGAGAAGATAAACAAAATTGAGATATGTGAACATATGTATATGTATAACTGATTCACTTTGTTATAAAGCAGAAACTAACACACCATTGTAAAGCAATTATACTCCAATAAAGATGTTTAAAAAAAATTGATAAACTCTTAGCCAGACTCATCAAGAAAAAAAGGGAGAGGATGCAAATCAATAAAATTAGAAATGAAAAAGGAGAAATCACAACTGACACTGCAGAAATACAAAGGCTTATAAGAGACTACTATGAACAACAATATGCCAATAAAATGGACAACCACAAAGAAACGGACAAATACTTGAAAAGGTACAATTTTCCAAGACTGAACCAGGAAGATTTAGAAAATATAAACAGACTTATGACAAGCAATGAAATTGAAACCGTAATTAAAAATCTTCCAACAAACAAAAGTCCAGGACCAGATGGCTTCACGGGCGAATTCTATCAAACATTTAGAGAAGAGCTAACACCAATCCTTTGCAAATTCTTCCAAAAAATAGCAGAGGGAGAAACACTCCCAAATTCATTCTACGAAGCCACCATCACCCTGATCCCAAAACCAGAAAAAGATATAACAAAAAAGGAAATTATAGACCAATATCACTGATGAACATAGATGCAAAAATCCTCAACAGAATACTAGCAAACAGGATCCAACAGCACATTAAAAGGATCATACACCATGATCAAGTGGGATTTATCCCAGGGATGCAAGGATTCTTCAATATCCGCAAATCAATCAATGTGATACACCACATTAACCAATTAAGGAATAAAAACCATATGATCATCTCAATAGATGCAGAAAAAGCTTCTGACAAAATTCAACACCATTTATGACAAAAACTCTCCAGAAAAAGGGCATAGAGGGAACCTACCTCAACATAATAAAGGCCATATATGACAAAACCACAGCAAGCATCATACTCAATGGTGAAAAACTGAAAGCATTTCCTCTAAGATCAGGAAGAAGACAAGGATGTCCACTCTTGCCACTCTTATTCAACATAGTTTTGGAGGTCTTAGCCATGGCAATCAGAGAAGAAAAATAAATAAAAGGAATACAAATTGGAAAAGAAGAAGTAAAACTGTCACTGTCTGCAGATGACATGATACTATACATAGAAAATCCTAAAGATGCCACCAGAAAACTACTAGAACTAAACAATGAATTTGGTAAGGCTGCAGTATACAAAATTAATGCACAGAAATCTCTGATATTCCTATATACCAACAACGAAAAATCAGAAAGAGAAATTAAGGAAACACTCCCATTTACCATTGCAACAAAAAGAATAAAATACCTAGGAATAAACCTATCTAAGGAGACAAAAGACCTGTAAGCAGAAAATGATAAGACACTGATGAAAGAAATTAAAGATGACACAAATAGATGGAGTGATATACCATGTTCTTGGATTGGAAAAATCAACATTGTGAAAATGACTATACTACCCAAAGCAAACTACAGATTCAATGCAATCCCTATCCAACTACCAATGGCATTTTTCACAGAACTAGAACAAAAAACTTCACAATTTGTATGGAAACACAAAAGACCCCAAAGAGCCAAAGCAATCTTGAGAAAGAAAAACGGAGCTGGAGGAATTAGGCCCCCTAACTTCAGACTATACTACAAAACTGCAGTAATCAAGACAGTATGGTACTGGCACAAAAACAGAAATACAGATCAATGGAACAGGATAGAAAGCACAGAGATAAACCCACGCACATATGGTCACCTTATCTTTGATAAAGAGGCAAGAATATACAATGGAGAAAAGACAGCCTCTTCAATAAGTGGTGCTGGGAAAACTGGACAGCTACATGTAAAAGAATGAAATTAGAACACGCCCTAACACCATACACAAAAATAAACTCAAAATGGACCAAAGACCTAAATGTAAGGCCAGACACTATAAAGCTCTTAGAGGAAAACATAGGCAGAACACTCTATGACATAAATCACAGCAAGATCCTTTTTGACCCAGCTCCTAGAGAAATGGAAATAAAAACAAAAATAAACAAATGGGACCTAATGAAACTTAAAAGGTTTTGCACAGCAAAGGAAACCATAAAGAAGACAAAAAGACAACCCTCAGAATGGGAGAAAATATTTGCAAATGAAGCAACTGACAAAGGATTAATCTCCAAAATATACAAGCAGCTCATGTAGCTCAATATCAGAAAAACAAACAACCCAACCCAATAATGGGCAGAAGACCTAAATAGACATTTCTCCAAAGAAGACATACAGATTGCCAACAAACACATGAAAGAATGCTCAGCACCACTAATCATTAGAAAAATGCAGATCAAAAGTACAATGAGGTATCACCTCACACCAGTCAGAATGGCCATCATCAAAAAATCTACAAACAATAAATGCTGGAGAGGGTGTAGAGAAAAGGGAACCCTCTTGCACTGTTGGTGGGAATGTAAACTGGTACAGCCACTATGGAGAACAGTATGGAGATTCCTTAAGAAACTAAAAATAGAACTACCATATGACCCAGCAATCCCACTACTGGGCATATACCCTGAGAAAACCATAATTCAAAAAGAGTCATGTACCAAAATGTTCATTGCAGCACTATTTACAATAGCCAGGACATGGAAGCAACCTAAGTGTCCATCATCGGATGAATGGATAAAGAAGATGTGGCACATATATATACAATGGAATATTACTGAGTCACAAAAAGAAACAAAATTGAGTTATTTGTAGTGAGGTGGATGGACCTAGAGTCATACAGAGTGAAGTAAGTCAGAAAGAGAAAAACAAATACTGTATGCTAACACATATATATGGAATCTAAAAAAAAGAAAAATGGTTCTGAAGAACTTAGGGGCAGGACAGTAATAAAGACACAGACATAGAGAATGGACCTGAGGACATGGGGAGGGGGAAGGGTAAGCTGGGACGAAGTGAGAGCGTGGCATGGGCATATATACACTACCAAACGTAAAATAGATAGCTAGTGGGAAGCAGCTGCATAGCACAGGGAGATCAGCTCGGTGCTTTGTGACCACCTAGAGGGGTGGGATGGGAGGGTGGGAGGGAGATGCAAGAGGGAGGGGATATGGGGATATATGTATGCATATGGTTGATTCACATCGTTGTACAACAGAAACTAACACAGTATTGTGAAGCAATTATACTCTAATAAAGATCTATTAAAAAAAAATAACTAGGGGCTAGAGCCAGATGATTCTTGGTAGAGTGAGAAAATTGTACAAAGACCTGGAAGTGGGAGGAAGCATAGACATTTGGGGTAGGGGAGGAGGGATGGTGTACACAAGTGGAGAGGTAAATCAGCCCCTGGGATCAAAACTATGACCTTAACCTCTTTGCTCAGTTCATTAAGCAACCAAATGGACTAACCACAGCGAGCTAACCATTCAGGCATCACCAAAGGGGAAGGAATGCAAATGGAAGTTTCCCCAGGCCTAGCTAAAGTAGAAAGAAAAATAGGGTCACTCCTGGTTATTTACATCAATAGAAGGCAAGGAGAATCCCCAAAGGGAGTCAATTTAAAAGGACTATTGGTGAATACCCAAGATGATGAGGGTCTGACACCAACCTAGGCACTCAATAAATGTTGGTTTGAATGACTGAGCAAATGATGTCAATGAAGTAATTTCAAAATATAAAATGAGGCACAAATCATTATCCTCAGTTTGCAATGTACTGTACCACACTGCCCTTCAAGGTATAGTCCACTAAAGATGACAAGAGAAACCCTTTCACATTCTTGCTGAGTACAAGGCTCAGGGCTCCGTCTTCCTATGAGTGACTCTTAGCTTTGCTCTTTGCTCTGAAAATGGGGGCACTTTCTCCATCAAAGATCATTGCTCTCAGCACCAGCCTTCTTCCCCAGGACTTCCAGCGCCCACGTGCCTCTTTGAGCCCAGCTCACAGAACAACTGAACATGGCCACTCTCAGCTTGGCAGAAGTTTAAAGCAGGAAACCATTCCTGCCATCAATGCTCTTTCAGCCTTGGAATTTCAATTCTTTCAGCTGGGCATCGCAGCCTGATGGGGGCCACCTTCTCTTTGGATTCCGGGGGCGGACACACACAGCACAGAAACACAGGTTTCCTGACTGCCGACTCTGTGCCAGGAGCTGCCCCTCATTTAAGTCTCTTAACGACCCTGTGAATTGGGGTTTATTATTTCTTCTCATAGCTGAGGATTCTGAGATACAGAAAATTTAAGCAACTTGTCCAAGGTCACCCAGTAAGTCAGTGTCAAAGATGGAGCTCAGACTCTCCAGCTTTTAATTTAGACTACAGCATCATGGGATGTCTTGAATTCTGCATTTACTTCGTCTTTTCTACTCCCCTCTAGATTTTGTCCATAGAATTCCCCTTAAGCTCTTCCTAACTGTCTCACTCCAGCACCCCCTTACACACTGTGGTGCATACATGCCCCACTATAGCACACTTGGCCCTGAGGCAGGGATGAGGTCCCCGGGCCAGACATGTCCTGCTGGGGCGCTAGACAATGTTTAATCCTGGGCCAACTCTCCCCCGACATGTGTCATGCTTCCAGGTGTCCAGATAACACATGGAACAAAACTGTCTTCCATCTTCCAAATGGAGAGTGGAATGGATGTGGAGTCTGGCTCTGTAATGTCAAATGCCACCCTCAGGGAAGAAACCAGATGCTCTTAGTGAAGGCAGGGTTTATCAATGTCCACCTGGGAAGTGGCAGTCTCTCCCTGCTCTACCCTCACTTCTCACCATCCCTCCTCCAGCCCACCTTACCTCGCAGGACCCCGTGCACAGCCTCTTTGGGGCCACACAGCACTTCTCAGCAGTCCTGAATCGCACCAGGCTCCTGTACATCCCTCTGCCTGAATCACCCACCCCATCCCATACCTGCGTCATTCCTATTTATCTTCCATGTTTCATCTTAGCATCACCTGTCCCCAGAAGCCTTCCCCAACACTCTGGCCACATGTTGGACTTTGGGGTCCTTGCTCTGCTTCCAGAGCTTTCTGACCTTTTCTCTCCACACTCTTACCACATTGGACATAATTTCCTATTCACTGGTCGGTCTCCACCACTGGCCTGAAGACTCTGTGAGGCAGGGACTCTGCCATCTTGCTCACTGCTGAATCACCAGGCTTTGGGGACAATCACAACACATAGTAGGCACAGAGGAAATATTTATTGTGGTCACATTGCTGCGAATTCTGTTTCTCTCTCTTTTCCACTTAAGTGTAAGCTCCCTGAGGACAGGGTCTAAATATTTTCCATCTTTGGATACTCAGGTCTAGGGACAGAGCCTGACACAGAATAAGGAGAAGCGAGGAGCCTAACATGTTTAACCTGGAGAAGAGGTGACTGAGGAAAGAAGTGCAGGACCCACTCACTGTCCTTAATTATCTGAAAGGCTCTCAAACAAACTAATATAAAGCTACTCATAGTGTGATCCAGACTGGCAGCATCCACAAAACCTGGGACCTTGTCAGACATGTAAATTCTCAAGCCCTACACGAGACCCACCGAACCAGAAACTCTGGGGTGGGACCCAGCACTCTGTGATTTAACAAGCCCTCCAGGGGTTTCCGATGGGCCCTACAGTTTGAGACGCCTTGGACTAATGGTAGGCTTATTCTGAGTTAAGAAGGACGCAGTTTTCCATTCAATACACAGAAGAGGCTGGGTAACCTCCCGTCAGGCCTCTGTTGGAATTTCATGCCTTGATTATTATATTGTAGATCCAGCCAGGAGAGAGAGAGACTGGAGGAGAGAGAGCCTTTCAGAACTTCCCCCACTGATCTCCGTTTTGCTGGGCTGGGGATTGGGGACGGGTGAGGGGGACATTCCTGATAGCCCAGTTCTATCTCTCCATGTGCCTGGAGGTTGGGGTTGAGGAAAGGCAGTGGGGAGACAGTGATACTGGCAGAAGGAGGGCACCCAGCTTTGTCTTTTTAATTTGAGAAAGGCTTTATGGTTGTAGAAGGAAGGTAGCCTTGCAGTTGTAATAACAGCAATACCAAAAGTTAACATTTATTAAACATTTACTATGGGTCAGGCACAGTGCTAACTTGCCTTGCAAGGATTTTCTCATTTGATTCTTCCAAGAGCCCTATAAAATTTGCTAATATTATCTCTTATTGGGGATGAGGAAAAAAGTGAGAAAGAAGCTAAATGACTTCCCCAAAGATCTCACCTTCATGGAGATGACATTATAATGAATATTACCAATATTTGTAAAAGCATTGGTATTTTGAGGGTGAGCCTGGCATAGCCTGGCCCTGGCACATAGGCTCAGGACATGCTTATTGTAAAAACGGATAAATGAAAGATCTCATTTCATCCACTGAGGTAGATGTGGTGATTTCCCCCATATTTAGATAAGAAAGCAGACTCAGCAGAGGTAGCTGATTGTCAAAGGTCACTTAGCTATTAAGCAGATGAACTGTGATTTGACTGTGCTTATTCCCATATCATCATCCACAGTGTGGTAGAGATTATAAAGAATGGCCACAAATTCTTTGCAGCTCCTCCCATCAAGAAACTGAGTCCTTTAATCCACCTACTGGAGTCCAAGCTTGTCACTGGACTTGCTTTGGCTAATGGGATATTGGCAAATAATGATGTAAACAAAAGTTTGAGGTTTTCTTTTTCTCATTGCTGGGAATATTTTCATTACCATGTGAAGAAGCTCAGCATAGGCTACTGGAGAATGAGAGACCCTGTGGACAGAGAAGCCCCAGCAATCCCAACTGTCTCAGCCATCCCCACTGAGGCTCCAGACATATGAGTGAGGTCATCCTAGACCATCCAGTCCCAGTCGAGCCAGCTCAAAGCAGAAGCCACAAAATCTTAAGCAAATCAATGATTGCTGCTTTAAGCCACTAAATTTGGGGTTGATTTGTTACACACCAAAGCTAACTGATACAAACGGTTACTATTATTTTATGCTGAACTACCTCTCTTTTTCACACTTACAACCTTGAAAAGTCACTCCTCATGCAAACATGTATGCTCACACTAGAACACACGCAAATGTACACAGATGCAGATACATCCTTAGACTCAACAAACTCAGGGAAAAGAAAGGGCACCAGCTTTTATAAAACTTTTTTAAAGCACATGAAGTGGGCTTCAAGAGGAGCTAGGTCCTCAAGGAAGAATTTCAAACATTACTCTGGTTGTAATTTACAGCCAGTTCATGGTTGCCCTTTGTATCATTTTTGACTGGCTTTTGTAGGGCAGTCTGGAGTAGATAAGCAGAGAAAGGAGATGGCAAAGTAATAAGGATGAGTAAAGGGTTTTCATCTGGGGAGCGTGGCCATTAGCCGACCCCAGACTTGAACACAGGGCCACAGTCTCACAGCCTCTGCCAACAAACTCCTATCAACAAGTCAACGTGAGACATTTCACCCAGGCCAGCAGGCATAAAGGACACAGCCCACCACCTGAGTAAGCCATCAATATATGCACACGGGCATGCCAGCTGACTAGCCAACTATAGGTAGTTATTCAAAATCCAAGGCTACAGCAAAGAAAGTTCATCTCTTTCCAGAGCTTGGCACCTCTTGGATTGGCACCATCAGGTCCTGCCTGGCTTTTTAAGGAGGAGTTAGCAGCTTCCAACTGTCAGGAGTCTGAGCCCCGGCTGCTGTTCCTGCCACCTTCCTATGGTCTGCCACTGGGCCATTTCTAAGCTTTGGTCGTAGTCACAGAACATCAGCATTTAACCAACCATGAGGGGCCTGATGATTCACCCAGTGAAACAACAGAAGTGAAAAAAAACTGCTGGAATGAATAGAACAAAACACAACGAGAAGCGTCGAAGTCTGGCAGAAGAGTTGAACTACACAGAATTAACAGCGCCACATAACAGACCATACACAAGGACCTGAGAGCCCAAGAACAATGCCTGGTACAAAGTAGGTGCTCAAGAAATATTTATCAAGTGAATGAATACAAATCAGCCCAGCCACAGAAACAGGGCTTCATGTCTGTTCTCTGGTCTTACTGCAAATGCATTTGGCCCTCCTTGCTGAAACCTGGCTTTCCTTCCAAGGCCAACTCTGACCCTTGGAGAGGCACTCCAGGCCACATCTTAACTGTCAGCATAAATGCTTTCTGATTACCTTAGAAACTGAGACGTGGGCCAACAGCTTTCTCTTCTAGTGATTTTAGATCAAATAAATGAGCATCCTCCATCTAGCTCAACTATATCTTTTGATAGAAACAACTTTACATGCTAAGGCAGGGGTTAACTTACAATTCTCTGCCTCAAAATAAAGATTTACTTATGTGTTCATTTATTTATACCTCATTTTCCTGCACAAAAGGTTTGAGACAACAATGGAAAAATATCAAATGCAGCATTCTGTTTGCAAGCAGACAAGCATGGAGAAGAAGGAAGCTTTAAAAAAAATGTTTTCCCGGCAGCCTCTTTTGACCTACACTTGGCATTCTGTGTAATATCCATGTGCAAGAGATTGCAATGGTGGGAAGGTCATGGGTTATGCGGTGTCAGCTCAACCCCACGCAGGGGGATGTGAACCTCCAGGCAAATCGTAGCTGAACCTCTGGCCAAATGAGGCCATGAGATGGGAATGTCAATTCCAGAGAATGTATGTTTTCTGGTTTTACAATACAATTTGGGGAGGTGAAAGATCGCATCATTACAAATTCAATAGAGTTCAGAGGAGGGGGCAAGGAAGGAGAGAAGTGGGAGTAACATTTGCCAATTTATCAAGCTCTAAGTCCCTGCATCTCTCTCCCCATGCAATCAAGAGTAATCATTGGCAGCTTCTAAGGAAATATTGTGCTTCCCAATATTTTCCATTCAACAATTGTACATTTGTAAGTTATCCACCACTCCAATGGAAGAAGGGTAGGCAGGACAGATGACCCGCAGGCAAGTCCAGGAATAAAAACTGGCTTAAAGAGGTTGCCTAGGTGGTTGGAAAGAATAACCTAGACTATAATGATGACAGAAGAGGGGGCAGAAGATCCATGAACCACTGAGTCTGGCAATGATGGCAACTCAGCCAGGGGTGGGCTCAGAATTCCAGACACAAAGTGCCCCCAAGTGAGGCTTGTTTTGAATTGGTTTGCTTTTTTTTTTCCTCTTTAATATGAAAATGTTTCAAACAGAGAAAAATTTAAGGAATTTTATAGTGAATACCCATATCAATACCTAGATTCTACAATTAACCTTTTGCTACAGTTGCTTTATTACATATCTATCCCTTTATCCACCCATTAGCCCATCTTTTTAAAAAAATACATTTTAAAGTGAGTTGCAGATGTCAGTTCACTTAACCCCAGTACATCCATATGCATATCATTAACTGAAGTTCAATATTTGGGGTTTTTTTCCTCTTGAGGTTAAATTTATATACAGTGAAACACACACACACACACACACCTTAAATTGCTATCTGATGAATTCGGACAAAGGCATAAAGCAGTGTAACCCAAACCCTCATCAAGAGAAAGAACACGGCCGTCATCTAGAAAGTTCCCTCATATACCTTTCCTTTCCTAACCCTAACCCTAACAATCAGAGACAATCATCATCTTGATTTTTACCATCATAGATTAGTTTTAGATATTCTAGAAAGTCAGGTAAATGGAATCATACTGTATTTACTTGGGCAAGGTTTCTATCACTCAGTATAACAACATTTTTACAATCCATCCAGTGAAAGAAACCATGCTGTTATGTAGCTCATGTATCAGTAGCTCATTCCTTTTTATTGCTGAGTAGACTTCCATTGTATGAATTACCACATTTTGTTTATCCATGCACTTGTTGATGGATATTTCAGTTTTTATGGCTATTATGAATAATTTTGTGTTTTTGGTTTGTTTTGAGGTTGTTTGTTTGTTTGTTTGTTTGTTTTATTTGGCTGCACCTTGCAGCTTGTGGGATCTTAGTTTCCCGACCAGGGATTGAACCCGGGCCCTCAGCAGTGAAAGTGCAGCGTCCTAACCACTGGACCACCAGGGGATTCCCACTTATTATGAATAATTTTGGAATGACGGAAATATATAAGTTGACAGGTCTAAGTGGAATAGATCTGTCAACTCACAGATCCTGTGGTTAACCTTGTGGCTTACCTTGTTAAGTGAGAGTTTAGAGTTGAAATCCAAAACAACTCACAACTTCAAATGACTTACATTCAACAATGTATATCCATTTTATTGCCTCATAAGGTAACAGACAAAAATGAGAAGTAATTGACATAAACAGAAATCATTATTTAATGTCACCGGAGGCCTGCGAGGGCAGAGTAAACATCTTTGTAGTCTCTGAGTCCTGTCCTCACCCGAAGGAAGAGCTCCCCACCACTGTCTTTCTCACTTCTCCCACCAGGACCAGTTTTAGGGAAGGAAGCAGCTCCACCTAAAGCCAAGCTAAAGTCAAGACCCTAGTGTTCGTGTCCTAATTTTCCATATGCTGGTAGAAGTTTCTCTCGTGCCTTCTCAGAAGAAAATACATAAAATACCTCTATCATCTCCACACCCTCACCTCCCATTCTCTCCTCAGCCCACTACAGTTCCACTGTCCAACGCCATGTCAAATAAGATGAACACTGAGACGTTTCCACTGGATTTGGCATCCACTGGTGACGTTAGAGAGGACAGTTTCAGTGAAGTGGTGGAGACGGGGAGGACTTTAGTACAGCCAGAGAGAGGGGGAGAGAACTGAGCTAAGGATAGGAAGAGAGGACCCTATGAGACAGGAGCTGGTGCAGCAAAGGAAGTTGCTGGAAATAATCTTCACCTACTTTCAAAGTTCACCTGGAGCCAACCCAGCCTGGTCACCAACTTAGGTCTCAGGGCTGCTTCCTCTTCACTTCCCTCTGGGTAAGGAGCTCGGCACTCTCCCCAGACACCACTCAGTCTCAGAATAGCACCACCCATGTCTTCCGCAGCAGCCTGGACCTGGAGTTTCCTCCTCTGGTCCTTGCCCCAGCCAAGGAAGGCACTGTCCTAGCTGGCTGCCAATGCCTTGGCAGGTATCACCTTTGCTCACTTGAGGTCAATCATCCTCTGGTCTCTGGAATTCTTCCCTTCCCTCTTGACCCCTTCTGTCTGTCTCGTTCCAATTGCCTGAAGAGAGTTCACTTGCAAATTGCCAAGGCTGTTGGGGACTCAGGTGAAGCTGGGCTTCTTGCCTATTATTTTAAGCTGGCAGCCTGAGACTTTAAGGCAGCTTTGCCATGTTCCCTGAAATCCACGAGGCTGCCTCTGAAGTTTCTTTGTAGGACAGATATGATTAACACAACCCAAGTCCATTGAATGATCACCAGTGGATCACCTCCCACCCACTTTCTCCCTGGTAACCGATTCAAGTTTCTCCACCACTGCCACACACGATCCCCAACCCCACACCCTTAGTTGTGTGAGCTTTCACACTCCTTAAGTGGCTGATATACAATCTCAATATGCTTTAAACATACGGTGACAACTCTGCAGGGACACCACTGTGAACACCAGCTATTGTACTATGATGTAATAAGATGATGCTATCATGTGATACAGACATCTAACTTGGTTTGTTCACACTATTTGGTTCCAGAACATCATGGTGTCTTTGGCTATGTGTTTGTTTTTAATAGCTTCCTTCCTCATCTCTTTGCTATTATCAGCTTTCAGCCAGTGCTGCTGGCCACCCCATATTCTAATTTGTTATTTCAAATGAAACATGTTGGAGACAATACATAGGCTCTGAGTGATGACAGTATACGAGTGGGCATAGTGCCTGGAATATCATAGGTACTCAAAATATGTTTTTAAATATTATGAACTAAAGAAAACTTTCCTGCTACAACACATAGGAAGTCTAGATAAAATACAGTACTATCCCTCCCCAAATTTTATAAAAGCACAAAGCTGGCCTTGAAAGAAAGAGAAACCCCCAAATTCCAGATGAGAAGAGGGAAGTGAAAGCCAGGGCAGTAAATACACGCTGGTGCCACGGAGTCCCATAAGAGCTTCAGCACAGTGACTGCGGCAGAGGCTTCAATACCCTCCCCACACACAGAAACTGTGGTCTCAGGCCCATGCAAAGTGAGAGCTCAAACTGAGGCACGCTCATAGAGCTTGGAGCCTCAGAAATCTTTCCTGTTCATGAAAAGGGCACACAGTGATACTGTTCACCAGCTCACTAAAGCAATAAGGATCCTTGCTGTCTGTTTGGGCTTTAAGCAGGTAAATCAAAAAAGACATCTATGACAAAATCAAGAATCTAAGCCTCTGTTCCTTGCAGATGTGACGTGTGAGTTCATGCTACCTGTGCGTATAGAAAACTCAAGCTGAGAAATTAACATTAAAACTGGTCCAGAGCCTAGGAGACCCTGGAGCCTTGGCAAAAGTAAGTGTGAAATTGCTCTGAAGACTCCAGAGATCCCCACAGAGGGAAACAAGATCTAAAGATATACTCACAGTAAAGAAAATGACTAGCTGCACAAGGAAATGAACTACCACAGGAATGGTAGACGGATGCAACAAAGAGAAAGTTTATAACTTGACCACAGCAAATAACAGAAAGATCTGAAGGAGAGCATAAAATAAAGATCCTGAAAATGATTAAAGAAATAAAAGAATAGACATAATCATGAAATTAAAGGATAATATGAATAAAAACCACCTTGATTTGAAATAATAATAACTTATAAGAATAATAACAATAAAAACTTCTAAGAATAGTCATGGAAATTTAGAATGAATTTAATAATTTAACAGCAAAACCTAAGTGAGGTAACTTCTATTAAAATGGGCAGCAGGAAGAGATTAGGAGAGAAAAAGGGAAATGAACAAGGAACACTTAAAAGCAGGAGTATAGAGCCTCACCACTGCGCTGTAAGCTCCCACAGCATGGGTCTCAGGACCATTTTCTACTTGAACTTACACGTCCGATATCTATTCATCCGGTGTCTGGCATAGAAGACCTCAAAAAATGCTTGTTGAATGAATGCAGTAACAAACGAACAAGCTATAGGTAAAAGGATTAATGAATAATGGGGGGGAAAGTCTTCCAGGCAGCATTCTGGACTAAAGTTTTTCTTTTCTCTCTTAAAGCCTGAGATAGCTACCCAGGCTCATCCCATCTTAGCAATGGCAGACATTCATAGGCCAAGGACATTAACAGACATCCAGAGGCAGCAGACGTTTTTGTAGAAAGCATTTTGCAGCAGGCCCCAGCTGAGTTCATTACTTCGTGGACTGCGGCTGCACAGAGAGCTACACTCCAGCCCCGCATGGATTTAAGAAAGAGCGCGTGGGGACAGAAAGAGCTAGGGCAATAGAAACACAGCTGGGGAAGTCCACGCAGAACAAAGGAGAAAGTCTCTGGTCTGAACACTGCACGGTTGCCTACAGAGGGCCAGAAAGCCCCCTGGCAGCAATGGCTCGACTTGTCAGTAGGGATGTGACCAGTCCAGCTTCTATCTGGATGAAACTGGTGGCATGTGAATGTTGAATCAAGTCAAAACACAATGAAGAAACAGGGGACAAAAGATAAAGGGGACCTGTTCCAGAATCAGCCCCATGATGCATCCAGAGCTTCCTCACAGCTCTAACAGGAGAGAAGTCACAATTAATACAGAAAACCACCCTGTTGTGATGGCTTGAAATTGTGTTTGTGTCTATGATTAATTTAACTGTTTCCTAAATTATATATGTTCCACTTCTAATTTAGGATCCAGTCGTCCTCAGGTTTATCTTTTAGTTTGCTAGAAAATCCACTGGATTTTCCTAGCCTCCTCCACTCAGTAATGTTCCCACTGTTCTTAGATTACTCAAGATGCTAAGCCCGTGGAAGTAGTTCCCACAAGTGGAAGCAATAGACTGTTGCTATAGGCAACACAAAACACACTTCATGAGAGGTTTACACTCCAGAATATCGGAATCAGATGGTCATATTTCTGTGCCTGTTACATCCACTCTGGGAAACGAAACTTGTCAAATGACTTTCTGACCTTAAGTTATTTATTCTATAAAATTAGAATGAATGGAAGGGGTTCGGGGCATGGGTTTGGGTATCAGGCTGACTAGAATTTGAAGCCGAGCTTTGCCAGTTACTAATTAAGTGACATTGGTGAGTTACTTAACTTCTCTGAACTCATCTGAAAAATGGGGCTAGAAGTATGAGCAGTTGATAATAGTAGGTACAATGCAATTCCACGGCACTGACCTCATGGGGCAGCTGGGAAGACAAAGCGAGATGATATACGTGGCTATACCATTCTGAGTCACTCAGAGCACCACAAGGACCACTAAGAACGTTTATCATAGATGTTTTGGTGCTCAACCGCAGATAAAACTCCTGAGAGAACCGCACTGTTGAAGCAGGGCTTTAGGGTTTGGAAAAGCAAAAGCCCATGACAGAATTGCAGAACTTACAGTACATGGCCCCCTCCTGCTCCTCACCACAACCCTACAAAAAAAAAAAAATCTAACCCAGATCCCAATGCATAGATATCACATGCAGAATAGTGGTATTTACACTTTCAAAGAATACACATGCTCAAATGCATACCAAAGTGTTAACAGAAGTTACCTCTAGGGTGTGTGATTCAGCGTTTGTAAGTATGAGCACGTCAGGGATGGAAGATGGTCAAAAATTCTTTGCTACTCCTCCCATCAAGAGGTGGCATCAATGCCCCACTTGCTGCACTGGGCTCACTTTTGTGGCTTACTTGACAGAGAGCATTCAGGGGAAGTGATGTTCTGGGCCTTCCAAGGCTAAGTCATGAGAAGGCTTGCAGCTTCTGCTAGGTCTCTTAGGATGTTTGCCAGTTGCCATGGAAGGAGGCTGACCACCCTGAGGCTACCACACTGAAAGGGCACAGGAAATGACCACATGGAGAGGCCTGGAGACTACATGAGGAAAGAGAGAGAGAGGCCCAACCAGCGCTTAGGCCTTCCAGACACTCCCAGCTGAGGTCCCAGTCATCCTGGGGTGGAGAACCTGATCATCTCTTCCTAAATTGCAGATTCAAAAGCAAAATACATGCTGGGTTTTTTTTTTTTAAGCCACTAATTTCTGGGGTGGTTTGTTCTATAGCAATACCTAACCGGTAAAAAAAAAAATGTACTTCTGTATTGTCTGAATTTTTTTTACAACCAACACGTGTTTCTTTTTTAGTTTGAAAATAAAAGGGAGAAATAAAAGAGAAAGTTGAAGAAAGTCTTTTTTAAAAAAGAGAGGAAATCTTCTGTACACTTTTCACATCACTAGCCTCTCCAACAACCTTCCCTTATGGCACACTTAACTTAGATTGTCATGGGCTATTCAGCTCCCTCTTCTGAAGAAAACCACCATTTGATGCCTCCTGTCATCTCATGGAAAACAGATCCTGTTTCAAACAGCTGCAAGCACAGGGCAAAGCCCTCCAGAGATTCAGAGACAAGAGCTCAAACTCCTTCGGGATTGATAAATCATTTTGTACGTGTCCCCACACTCTTCAGTTTGCCATACCATAAAATGACTTGGCTCAAGCCTAGCTGAAAACAAAGAAGAGCAATTGCTTTAGAGTCTATAAGCTGGAATCACTGTGATGCGACTTTGAAGAGGGCCAGCCTTCCCTGTTAAGTATGTGGACTTTAGGATCTTGGATCAGCAGGGACCTCAGAAAGTCTTCTGTACCTGGGGGGATATTCATGTCACCTTTTGGCTTCTTCCTTCATGAAACAAATGGGTTAGACTTGGCCTTGAAGACCGCTTGTAGTGTGAAGGTTAGTGCTTGAAGCTAATGTAGAAACCCAGGTCTTGCTATGCAGCATGTCAGACAAGTCAGTGGTGGAAAGGAGTTTCCCACGGTGTGATCACAGGCAGAATGTTAAAGCCTCAGTGTGACCTAAGAGGACAGCCTCTCCTTCCTCCATCCACTTTAGTGAAGGACCAAAGTTCCTGTGCATAAGGAATGTTTAGGAGTAAAGGAATGTCAACTTGCATAGGCTTTCTATTCTCTGAGGGGAATAAAGTGTAGTCACCATTTTTCAAAAGGAAGATATGGTGTGTGTGACATGATAAAATAAGCAGATCTTTGGAAATGATTTTCACTGTTTCTTGGTGGAAGAGTGGTTTGGTGTTTCCTGGTATCTCCTGTACAGGCCATTTGAGACTGTCTACCAGCCATTCCCTGCCCCCCAATAGCAAAGCAGGAAGAAAGCAGCTTTCTGATAGAATGAACCTCTCCTCCACCCCCTTGGTGTAAGAATTCCCTCATCAGTTAAACAGAGAATCAGCTCACCCAGTGAATTCTAATGAGGCAGGCTGTTCAGCTGTCAGCAGCCCTCCCTGCTGAAGAAGACAGCAAGCAAGGAAAAAGATGGCGTGACGCTCCGAGCAGTTTATCTTTCCATACCAGGGACATGAGCATCAGAACAGCTTCCGTTATAGCTGGGCTCCCAGAAAAACCCAGCAACAAGGAACACTGGATTAAGTTACCCTGCGTCTAAGGAGTCCCACAAAACAAGGCAGGTATAGAATGGCGATTCTAGGAAATTAATTAAGATTAATTATTAGTCTTATGAAAAATATAGGCTTAAACATACACATATATACAAGCACCCTTTGAGTGGCAGCTCTGAATTGAAATGGGGGAACACTTCAACCTTAGTCTCAAGGGCAGCCAGTTGAAGGTATGTTTTGACATTAGTTGAGAAAGCAGGGGAACCATTTACAAAGATAGTGGTGAGAAATACAGGAACCAGGGACTTTCCTGGTGGCGCAGAGGTTAGGAATCCGCCTGCTGATGCTGGGGACACAGGTTCGAGCCCTGGTCCGGGAAGATCCCACATGCCACGGAGCAACTGAGCCCGTGCGTCGCAGCTGCTGAGCCTGCGCTCTGGAGCCCGCGAGCCACAACTACTGAAGTGTGCGCTTAGAGCCCATGCTCTGCAACAGGAGAAGCCACCGCAATGGGGGGCCCACGCACCGCAGTGAAGAGTAGCCCCCGCTCGCCGTGACTAGAGAAAGCCCGCGTGCAGCAACAAAGACCCAACCCAGCCAAAGATAAATAATAAATAAATAAACAAATTTAAAAGAAAGAAAGAAAGAAAGAAATACAGGAACCAGACTGGAGGCAAAGTGGCAGGGGTCCTAGATTGACCCTGGCCACTGGTTTTGTCACTTGAGAAAAGACAGGTAAGCAACAGGTCTGTGCTTCTGAGACAAGGGAGGGCAGGGGAATGTCAGCAGTGCCTGGACCACGGGGCTAAGCACAGCATTGCTTTCAAAGGCATTGACATTGATGATGAGGACTTTCAATATTGGTTTTTTTTTTAATTTAGAAACTGCTTTCCATTTTTACAATCAGCCTTGGGAAATATAAGCAACATAAAACAAAATTTTAAGTGTACAGTTCATGAGTTTTAGCAAATATATACACCACCACAATCAAGATATAGAGCATTTTCATCATCTTCTAAATTTTCCTTGTGTTCTTTCAGTTAATACTCCCCTAGCCCCAGGAAACCACTGATTGCTTTCTGTTGCTACAAGTTAGATTTGTCTTTTTTTAGAGGTTCATAGAAATGGAATCACACAGTATGTGTTTGTGTGTGTGTGTGTGTGTGTGTGTGTGTGTGTGTGTGTGTGTGTTTGTCTGGCTTCTTTCACTCAGCAAAATGGCTTTGAGATTCATTCATGTTGTTTTTGTGCATCAAGTCATTCCTCTTTATTGCTAGATAGTATACCATTGTATGAACAGAGCAGAATTTTTTTAACCATTCTTCTGTTGGTGAAACTTTAGGCTCTTTCAAGTTTTGACTGTTATGAAGAAAGCTGCTATGAACATTTGTGTACAAGTCTGTGTGTGGACACATTTCCATTTCTTTTGGGTAAATATCTGGGAGCAGGATTGCCAGATCTTATGGTTAAGTCAGCACTTAATTTTATAAGAAAGTGCCCAATTTTCCAAAGTGGTTCTACCATTTTACATTCCCATTAGCAATAATTTATATTAAAACAAATGCAAATAGAGTTGAGAGACATCAAATATGGGGGTTCTAAATCCAGTATGTAATCCATAGTCAATTTCCCACGAAAAATTTCTTAAGGCATTCCCCAAAGTACCATACGTATATTTTGGGGTATGTGACTCTGTACTGTAACACACGGGTGTGCATGTATATTGTATATTCAGTAATATGCATGAGTATATATGTTTTATTTATAGTAATAGGTAACTATATCATATACAATATAATTCTATATAGCAAAAGATAGGGATGGCAGAGGTGAGGGAGGGATATATCTTCCCTGTTATCTGCTATTGGTGATAGTTCAGAGAAAAATCTGAAGCTTTTGTGTTTTTCAAATTTGAATAATATACAGATCTTTCTGAAGAAAAATTTGTCTTAGATGTTGACTCAAATAAAAGTAATTAAAATATTGCTCATTATGTGCAAACATAATATAGATTCCTTATATTTTAGCTTGTCTACATATTTGAAGCCCTTAAACATTTACAAATCAATGTAACTAGAACTATAATGGCAGTGCAATTCTAATTAACAACGTTGATTTAAAACAATGGATAATATTGTTTTGCTGAAACTAAACTGCAACTGGCTCTAAGAGTATGAGAGGAGACATTATGCCTACACAACTACAGGTCAAACAATGGCTCAATTTTCCCAGTGTTTTGCAAATTATTTTCAAATTACTAGGAAACCTTGGCTCAAGCAATGTGCATTCAGCACAAATGCTTCATTAACGTATAAGGTCTGCCTTTGTGGTTTTCTTATTAGGCCAACACAAGTTAAGTGGAAATACTTAGCACCAAGTCGATCATAAACACACACACACACACACACACACACACGCGCGCGCGCACACACACACACACACATACAGTGAGACTGTGAAATATAGGAAGCAGGGACTGTGTTGTTTTTGGTCTCACCATTACATACCCAGGAACTGAGAGATGGAGAAAGGGATGAAAGGCCCAAAGAGAAACTATAAGGTTGAATAAATAGATCAAAGATATTTTAATGAGACTTATCTTTTGAAAATAATCAAATATTTGGAGCCAATTAGATAAAATACCAACTTAAAAAAAAAAACTGAAGGTCTCCAATTCCCATTTGGCCTTTGGCAAGTACAGACACAATCAGACACAATCTGCAGCTCCTCTAAGGGAAGAGTCTGGGAAAACAGTGAAGCCACAAGGACAAGGGGGAAATTAATCAAGAAATATCAAGAAAGCCTGGGAATATGACATTGCTGGTGATGTGTGGTTTGTTCAACAAACAAATAGGAAGGCTCAAGGGAAATGAAATTTCTCAGGACAGATGACCAAATGTGCCTTGTCAGCAAATGTGGAGAGGAAACAGAGAAGCAAGACCACCTCTGATGGAAGCATGGTCAGTGCAGGAATCTAGGGGCCACTAGAAGAGAATACAATAAAGATTCCTTAGAATTTGAGCCAGATGTTACATTTCTAGAGTATTTCCACATACAACTCCCATGCGTGGTAAGTAAGGTTAATTGTGAGTTCCCACTTTTACAAAATAAGACACCAAGACTCACAAAAGTCTAACGCTTTTCCAATGTTCACAGAGGAAGATGGACCTGAGCTGAGGTCTCCTGCCCATGCTCCATGCTCTGGCTAACACTCTGGAAATAAAGATATCGAGGCAATACAGCCTAGTGGTTAAGTGTGTGGGCTTGGAACCAGACAGCCTGGCTGGGGAAGGTACCTGGTATACCCCATCCTCAACCTCGTTGTCACACAATGAGATCATATACATGATGGAGCTCAGTATCTGGCACATAGTCAGATCTTAAAAAATGTAGCCATTACAGTTTTAAGGGTATATGGATTATGCGAATCAATACAGATGAGAGTGGATCAATTAAATGTAATCACTGTACTAGATACATTCTGGGATAGATAAGGATGCATGGTTTAGAACCAAATTTGACATAATAAAATACTTTAACAACAGCAAAAAGATAAACCATAGAATTTTGACTATTAAAGAGTGAGGAATGATAGTTCTTATCAAAGGGGAATAAAGAGAGAATTGGGAGCCAAATTGAACAATGAGATTAGACTGGGAAAGTCAAAATCCACAATGAGAAAAGAAGACCCAACACAGCCAAAAATTAATTAATTAATTAATTAATTTTAAAAAAATCCACAGTGACTTTTGTACGTTGCCATTCAAATATCTCATGTTTAAAAGAAAGATTAGTTGATAGAGGACTTAAACTTGCATCTTACTGTGAATGTGAGAAGATTCAAATGCAACTTGGAGGTGCTTTATGCATACTGTATTAAGGGGAAAATGTCTAATAGGTGCATAAAAGGCACATTTTGTAAGGCTTTCCTCAAGTCATTTCAATTCAATTCTGTTCTATTCTGAAGACCCTATTTACTGAGTGTCCATGTGCTCACACTGGACTGCTTTGGTCCTGTGTGCTCAGTACTTTGCTAGGTCCTGGGGATTCAAAGATAAAAAAGCCCAGCCCTGGCTCTCAGTCTGGTAGCAGATTCAGAAATATGAACACATAATGCTAAAGCACTGCAGTGGTGCCATGAGACAGCCTGTCTAAAGTGCTGGGTGTCCAGATGAGAACATCTGGTAGACTGAATCACTGACCCCAATTTTTCACTACTCTGTTATTATATACGTACACATACTACCTTGCTGTGGCCTCAGTGTGGGTGGAATACTTCCCTGCCCTTTGACTTTGGGCTTCACTCTGTGACTGATTTGGACCAATGAGATTAACAGATGTGACATGTGCAGAGGCTTAAAATGAGCTTTCCCTTTTGTACTTCTCATTGTCATGAAAAAAACATACCACGTATATTCTGCACATCCAAGGAGAATGAGAGATCAGAGGAGCAGACCCAGATCCAACCTGCAGCCTGGAAACAAACCCAGTGGAACCCAGCCTGGATCAGCTAACCTCAAGCCAATGCACAGACGCTCAAGCAAGAAACAAATGATTGTTTTAAGCCATGGAGTTTTAGGGTGATTTGTTACGCAGCACATGGCAATGGCTGTCTGAGACAGGCCGTGGTAGCTACGACAGGGATGGACAGGAACAGAGCTTTATCGTGGCCCTTCTCTGCCCACTAACTACCCATTTCTCTCCCTTCATTCCCTCCACCGAACACAGAAGCATGGATCCCAAAGAAGAGCTGTGGGAATTCTTGCTGGAGCTGACTTAGAGTCTTATGAACAAGACTTCTGTTTGGATTGTGTTGTAGCAAAGCAGGGCCCTTATATTAACCATTCCTGGGTACCTCCACTGTCAAGAGAACGAAGACTAGAGCCATCTAATCCACATCTCCCTTTCTTGTTGCTCTTTCTTAATATCAGTGGCTCCTTCAGAAAAGCACATGCCCAGCATTAATTCTAATGTAGTCAGAGCAGCCCATCACCCATATAAAGCTACAGATGGATTTCCAAGGAGCGGTGAGCTAGTTTGGGTAGCTGGGGCCAAATCTTGAAAAGTATACTGCAACCATGGGTAATGTAGAACTTAAGTCCTGGATGAAAAACGTTAACTAATTTCTCTCTCCTGGCAAGTAGATAGATGCTAAGGAAAGGCTGGGGAGCGCTCATGCAGGGCAGGCAGGGGAGTGAGAAAAGTGGTAAGGAAAATCTATCTCATGCTATGAGAAATACAGGACTACTGCTTTCACATGTTCCTTCTAGAGCATAGAACAATATCGGATGATATACGTTTCAGAAGCAGGGGTTTTTGTTAGAAGTTTTTGTTAGTTAATTTAAAAAAGAATTTAAGGAGAGGGTTTCCAACTAAGGCAGATGAGTCCCACAGTATTAATACAGTTAAGCAAATATTGGAGGATCATAGGAAATGAGGTTGAATAAATTACATGTTTTATCAGACATCTTTGGGCTTTGAAAATGCTGACAGCCCACTGTGGAATATTAAATCTCACATTTCTCAATTTGCCTTTTTATTGATGTTGGGGAGAAGATTGTATATGAAAAATTTTCTTCTCCCAACATTTATAAACTATTATGTATGCATTAACATATGTGTAAATATTTATTTTTAAGTGTGTCTTTGGCTGAGTTCCCCTGGAAGCTGACCTGAGACAAGGATTTGGGTGCAGGTAGTTTATTTGGGAAGTGACCCCAGGTAGCACTGGTTGGGAAGTGGGGAATGACACAGGTAGGGGGAAAGAGCCAAGGCAGGGCTCATTAATGATCACAGTGGGGAGTCAGGGCTCAGCCCTGTTAGCCCTGTTAGCCCTGTTGGCCCTGTTTTTTGTTTTTTTATTTTTGGCTGCGTTGGGTCTTTGCTGCTGTGCACGGGCTTTCTCTAGTTGCGGCGAGCGGGGGCTACTCTTCCTTGTGGTGCGCAGGCTTCTCATTGCGGTGGCTTCTCCTGTTGTGGAGCACGGGCTCTAGGCACTCAGGGCTTCAGTAGTTGTGGCACGGGGGCTCAGTAGTTGTGGCGCACGGGCTTAGTTGCTCCGCGGCATGTGGGATCTTCCCGGACCAGGGCTCGAACCCGTGTCCCCTGCATTGGCAGGCGGATTCTTAACCACTGCGCCACCAGGGATAACTATCCTACCCAAGAGGGGGGAAGATAGAGTACTCCCATCCAATATTGGCTGAGGGATGCTCCCAAGGGCGTTAACTCCTGAGCACTTTCAGTCAGCCCCACCAGAAGGGCCCGAGAGAAAACCATCAGGTGGAGACCCTCTGGCACCCGCCATAGGTTATTATTGGCTTGGACGGGATGGTGAGTGCTAAGGGGACGTGGACCAGTCACCAACAGTGTACTATAAAGTTCATATTTTAAATCCATATGTCAATGAGTAGAGTTTACACATTAGGTTACATCTTACAAAGACAGCCAATCGTTTAGCCCACCAGTATGTTCTTTTGAACCACACTTAGAATCAGACATCAATTACAAAAACTTCTTAGTTTTGAGCCAAGGTAGCCCAGGAGGATGGGAAAGCAACTATTTACAACCAGCACCAGGTAGTTCAAAGTTTTAACAGCCAGGAAGGCTGTACCTGTGCTTATCTGCTAACCATCAACCCTGAGTTAAGCAACTTATACGCACAGACACACAAGACAGTGGTGCGGTGGAGATCAGAGCACATATCTGCTGACTTCAAACACCTTTCTCCTCCAGGTTGCCTCTGGGAGGGCTGAGGCTGATGCAGGCCCCGGTTTACCTTCCCCGAGGGGAAAGAAGTCACAAATTCTGCAAGAGGAATAGCCCTAAGAGATAGGGATCAGGGAAGGCTTTTTGAAACCAGCCAGGGGTTTTAACCTTTCTTGGTTGATGGAGCCCTTTAAGAGTCTGATGAAAGCATGGATTCTCTCCCCAACAAAACAAACTCATACGCACAAAACAGTGCATATTATTTTCAGAGCCTCACCGTCACCTGAAACCCCTCTGTGGGTTCCGGATTAAGCTACAAGGTGACAGGAACGACTCAAATTATGTGTGTTATGATTTGGGGCACTTTCAGAAAGAATTTTCAAATTTTAGAACATTCCCCAGGAAAGGGTCTCCTCTTACTAAGATTATCTGCCTTGCACCGGCAGTTCTCATGTTAGGTCTACAATTGCCGCAAGCCCAGCAGCCTCAAGTAGCAGGAAGGATTCCAGATGCTAATTCATGACTGGATCTAGTAGGTTTCTTCCAAAGTCCATTTAAACCACAAACTCTGCCTAGCCAAACTAGGTCAATCAATGCCACAGAGAGGTTATTGCAAAGTAGAAATTAGCTGGAACCAAGTAACATACCTAATCGATAAAGTATCTTATAGAAAGGACTGAAGCATTAGAAGTAACGACAGTGGCAGGGATCTAGACTCCAAAATAGGAGTTTTAGGGTTTGTTTTTTTTTTAATATTAAGAAAGTTGCTGTTCTGGGAAGCCAATAGGGTGGAGAAACACTTAACTCAGAGAGTAGGACAGGCCTGGTGCCATATCCCTGTGGCACCCATAATTTGCTGTGGCCCTGGAAAGTTAGGTTATCTCTCCAAACCTCACTTTTCACATCTGTACAGTGGGTGAATATTCTTTTCCTTATAAGGTTGCTGTGGGAGTTTGAGAAAGGAAGGTGCCTGGTACATCTCTTGCCTTCATTTCAGTATATCTTGGTTCTAATTTCCTTATTATCATAGCAGTCATGTCCTGAATTAGCATGATACTCAGAATGAACAAAAAATACTTCTTCAATTATTCCTGTGTTCATACACTGTTGAAGAACTGTTCAGACTGGTCAGATTCAGTTACCACAAGTATCTCTGGAAGAAAATCTCTACATAGAAAAGAGCTCTAAGTCTCAGCTGATAGTCTCTTTATATCAATCTAGAGTTATCAAATTATAGAGCCATAGAGAGAGGGGGGAAGGAAAGAGCAAAGGAGGAATCTCATCCAACCTCGAGTTTTACAGTGAGGGAAGGGAGGTCCAGAGCAGTTAAAGGTCCTGCTGCAGTCACACAGCTAGTTACTGACAGCGTGAGAACTGGGGTCTAGAACTCTGAACTCCCAATCGTGCAGTCTCTCTACTATATCATGCATTCCACACTAATTAAATTAAATAAAACTGAAAAAGTGCCAAAAAAGAAATTTTTAAAACCTCCTGGAATTCAGTGTGATAAGATGTTATCTTTATCTGAAATATTCTTGGAAGAGAATGAACAGAAAATGCCTGATATGTAGTGAGCCAGTCATTATGTAGTTTGGTTCCACCTGTTTTGGCTTCCAGAGCATTCTGGCCTGGAGGTAGGTATGGAGGAGGTGAAGAAGGCAGGCCATGTGCTAAGCATGGCACTGAGCAGGTGAACAGAAGACCTGGATTTTAACTTCAGCTCCAGCACCAATGTGTGAGGTTAGGCATCCTCCTTGACACCTCTGTGCCTCCGCTTCTTTATCTGTAAAGCCGTGTTCCCACAAAAGGATGTGTCCAGGGTCCCTTTGGGCTCTCATACTCCAGTTTTCCCAAGAAGGTCCCATCCCCTTCATGGTCTCGCATAAACTATCTTAAAGGGCTGGCTGAATGTGAAGGAGGAAAAGAAGATCTCAGTAGGAGAGAAGAGGGGAAACTGAAAGGGAGCGAGGAGGAGCCGGGGGAGCAAGCAGGGAAGCAGGTGCTTGAGAAGGGGGATTTGGCAGCAAGAAGGCGGGATGGCGAGGAGCCTTAACACTGGCCCCTGCTCGGGGCAGGGGCCGGGGGGACTTGAGATTTTGTTCCTGGATGTGTTTACCTTTAAACACTAAAGCAAGATGCCCCCCCCTCCATTCACCCACTCATTCTGCATTCCACCAATACTTTTTTCTTTTTTTTTTTTTTGGTAACAGCTTCATTGAGATATAATTCACATACCATACAAGCCATCCATTTAAAGTATACAATTTGATAGTTTTTCATGTATTCAGAGCTGTGCAATCACCACCATAGTCAATTTTAGAACACTTTCATCACCCCCAAAAGAAACTCCATGGCCTTTAGCTATACCCCCCCTAATCCCGCCATCCCCTCCCCGAGCTCTAAGCAATCACTAACCTCCTTCATTTCTAGATTTGCCTGTTCTTGTCATTTCATATAATATGTGAATGGAATCATACAGTATGTGGTCTTTTGTGTCTGGCTTCTTTCATTTAGCATAATGTCTTCAAAGTTCATCCGTGTGGTAGCATGTATCAGTCCTTCATTCCTTTTTATGAGTGAGTAATAATTCTACTGTATAGAGAGAATACATTTGTCTATTCATTCATCGTCTGGTGGATATTTGGGCTGTTTCCACTTCTGGGCTCTTATGAATAATGGTGATATGGAGGACATTTTTATACAAGTTTCTTTGGTGGATCCATCAATAATTTTTGAGGTCTGTTTCACGCCAGAACTTCTGGGACTCAGAGATGCAAAAATGAAGACAACCATTGCCCTCAAGGAAGTCACAATCTTACAGGGAAAGAAAAGTTTGTTTTTCAAAAGCTGCAATAATCTGCCGTGATAAGTGCCAAACAGTGGGCTGTGCAAAGAGAGGCAAAGAAGTTATGACACTTGAGAGAGGTGTTGAAAGCCAGTTAGCCCTTAGGCACAGAAGGGGGAGAGGGTGTGACAGGCTTTGAAAACCGCATGTGCAAAGGCACAGAGGTGTCAGAGAGAAGGCCACATTCAGATCACTGTAAATAATAATAATGCTACCTAATCTTTCCTGGTATTTGCTATGTGTCAAGTACTACTCTAAACACTTTCTTTATATCATCACATCTACTTTCCACAGTGGCCTTATGATACTATTATTCCCCCCGTTTTATAGATGGGGAAATGGAAGCACAGAGAGGTAAGTAACTTGTCTGAGGCTACACAATAGTGAGATCCTGGATTTAAACCAAGAGTCTGCATCTAAAACCTATGATCTGAGCCACCATGAGGACTGCCTCATTTAATCCCAAATCATCCTGGCTGGTTAGATTGTGGAGTGTGGAAGGGGCCATGCCAGGAGATGACATTGGAAGGGTAGGCTGTGCTGAGGCATATGAAGAAATTCCAGATCCAAAAGCAAAAGGGAGCCAATCGAAGGTTCATATGCAATGCAAAGACACAGATGAGATCTTCATTTTAAGAAGTCAAGTTGCAAGCGTGGGAGGATTGATTGAAAACAGGAATGGACCATAGTTTGTTTCACTAGCAATACCACTCAAAACCCAACACTGCCCCTGCTACTCTTCCTGATACAACACACCCATTACAGGTGTGAAATTGCAAAGGCAGTATTGGTTGTGCTCTCCTGGATGCAATCTCTTCAGGAGGACGCCACGGTCAAGATTATATAAAGATAGTTCTCCTTTTTCAGAAATTCCCCATCTTTGCTCTCATAGGGTTGAACCTGATTCCCAATGAAACAGGGCTGGGAGTTGACATAGATCTCACAGGGCAGAAGCAAGAATTCTGAGTACACATGGCTCTCACATATATTTTCACAAAACACGCTGAGAGTCAGGATGCTGATAAACAAAGGGCTCATGTACCAGAGGACTATCTGATTGGCTTTCTTCCACATATACGTTAATAAAGTGGCTGGTCCTCAATGCATCAATAGTTTGCAGAACTCTCAGCCCTGCTTTCCTGTCCTCACCCTTGAGTTTTAATGGAAGCTTCTCATCCCCTAACAGAGCCCACCTCAACTACAGAACCAGCCACAGGAGTTCCAAGGGCACTCCTGAATGAGTGCTAATAGAAAACAAGACGTGACTATAACACCGATGCAAGGCACATAGAAAATGTGCCATCTGTCATTATCCTTCTGCCTTAAAACCAAAAGTTGTTTTATGGAATTGTAGAGGATGATCCTTGAGCCAGAAAGAGTTCATATGTAACTCACAAATCCTCACAATCCCTTTATGAAGCTGCTGTGATCATTTCCATTGCACAGGTGGAGAAGCAGAGAGAATAAGGGATTAGCAGATTGACCTGCTCTATTCAAAAGTGTGCTGGTAAACAGATGTCTCTGGACAAATCATTTCACTTCATCCTCTCCCCAGATCATTCTTTGTTTTTCTGTTAACATCATCAAGTGTTTTCTAGAGTCTGAGATGGTGCTGGCCTCAGCAATTCCCACATTTGGTGTGCACGTCTTTAGAGTCTTGCCTTTTTAGCTGGGATCATAGTAGGGGGTGCTACAAATCTGTTGAATGAATGGATAAATAAGTGTTGGAAAGTCTCTTGGGGTTAATTACTAAAGTATCATTCATCTCCTTTCCTCTCTGTCATATATATATACATATATACATATATATGTATACCTATATGTATTAACAAATATATAGATATAGTTATATAAATATAAATATGTATGTGTGTATATTAACTTTCAATGCCTTTCAAATGCTCTGAAGTAAGTTATCTATTTTGGAAGATAACTAAAAATACTATAATAGCTAACTTTTGTGGTGTGCTTACCACGTACCAAGAACTGTTCCAAGCTCTTTAAATGTTTTAGCTCACTTAATTCCCACAACAACCCTTTGTGGGATAAGCTATCATTTTTCCGTTTGACAGGTAAAGAAATTGAAACACAGAGAGTTTGAATACTTTGCTCAAGTTTTCACAGCTACTAAGTTGAAGAGAGAGGATCTGAACCTACAGGTAGGCTGGCTCTAATCCTGAATTCTTAAATTAAGAGATAGAGACAACTTTCGGAATTGCTGAATAAGAAAATTACATGAATTATATTCACCTCCATCATAGTTTGTCTCCCCGGGAGAGAAACCGGTCATTTACCCTGTAGCCCTGAGTAACCTGATTGTTTTAAGTGTAACCCAAATAAAATTGGGTTGCCTTGAGGCCAGCCCCTGTCTCAGCATATCCAAAAGAAACAAAAATCTAATTACCAAAAGCCTTTAAAAGCACTGAAGATCTCTTGAGATGACGGTGGGGGGGGGGGGTGATTTTATCATGAAACATACAGGAAGACTAATTAAAATCTAATTCACACGCTGTTCTTTCCAAAATCTGTCTTTTTATCTTTTCTCTCTCCCCCAGTCCTCCGGTCCCTGTCCCATCGCTGGTTTGTCTTACTCTCTTTCTCCCCGTTCTTCTCTCTACCTCATCTGTGTTCACAAATAGTGCTACCATTCTTCTTTCCATCCCTCCTCACCCTGAGTAGCCAGCAAAGACCTCAAAAGCCAAAGAAGCAATGGAGAACCCCCCTCTCTCCCCGCCACGGCCAGGAGACACTAAAGGAGGCATGCTGAAAATACCTATAATTCATTTATTCCTGACCTCAATTCCACAACATGGGCACTATTATTATTCTCTTTTTCAGCTATGTAAATTGAGGCTTAGAGAGGTTAACTTTCTTAAAATCACACAGCTGGTGAAGGCAGAAGCAGGACTCGACTCTTGACCTGTCTGAACCTGTAGCCCACGCTCTTAATCTCTTCGCTGTGCTGCAGGTGGTTCATGCCCACACACAATAATCAGGAACCTGCTGATCTGGGGGAAATTTTCTGGTTCCCTGAGCAAAGCTGGAGAAGGAAGCTATGACTGGATTCTGAAGAGTTTTACATGTTTGTTGAAGACTTCAGATTGTGTTTTAGGTTTTAGGAAATCACTAAAGGTTTTAAGCAGCGGAGATTTTCATCAGGGAAGTTGTAAACATGAGCTGTCTTGTTTTTTGGAACAATGACTCTGACAACAACCCACATGTTGGTTTTTTTTTTTCTGCTTGGTCAATAAGTTTATTGTCTTTAGCTGAAAAAAATCTTCACAGAAAATTGTGATTTGGTTTATTAGCTCTCAGCAGCCCACTCCTGAGCATACACTGTGTTCATGGTTCAGGCCTGTTTTCGTACAGGGCTGGTGGATGGGGTGGAACCGCTTGACATAGGATACGTCTGAGGGATTGAAGTGCATCCTGGGAAATAACTCTCTTTGAGGGAAAAAGAATAGATGTGCCATGTTTATTCAAGGGCAATAGGATAAAGCTGTAAGGGAAGGGTAATGATTCTAAAAAAGATCTGTTTATCACTAAGATTGCCTTCTGTCTCAGGCTTCATGGATTCATACCCAAGTCCTAAGGTGACAGGGCTACAATAAAGAACAAATAAAGTACTTTTAAAAAGGATGCAGTTCACTAACATAAATACCCATGAGGCAGCAAAAACGTGTCCTTCGGCAGCATCAGTTTCCACAGTCTCCACAGGGATGGGAAACAATGCCCTGGGCTCTGGCATCAGTAGGAAAATAGGAAAATGGCAACTCCTGGGGAGTAGTCAAGAAGACTGGTTCCCAAGGTGCATGTGAAACACTCCCTGGAGAATACCAAAAGTATTTAGAACCCATCTGAGGGGATCTGGAATTCCAGTAGATGGTTAGGGGCGGAGCAAAAGAAAGGCCGTGTTGTGATAGATATTCTGGCCCTGATTTTTACCCTCATACTGGGACTGTGTGGCCTAGGGAAGTCCAAGGGTCCTCTGCAGTGGTATAGGTCAGAGATTATAAGGGTTGAAAAAAAGAAGGAAGAGTGGGAGCTAAGGGGAGGTGACAGCTAAAAGAAATGGTTAAAAGGAAAATTGCCAGAATATGGTAACTGGGTGTAGAGAGTAAGGGAAAAGGAAGAGCCTTAGGTGACATCCTGGTCAATGATGGAGCCAGTAACCAAAATAGAGAAGTGAGGAAGAGGAGCTTGAATGGAAAGATGATGAATTCTGCTCTGGGACATGTTGGATTTGAGGAGCATGGAGCTGGTTAAAGTGGAGGTACAGTTTATGACAAAAGAGATACATTCAGTGGATATCTACATATAATATAGATTATAAATGAAACCTTGGGATAAAACAAGTCATGGAAGTATGCTGAGTGAAGAGAGAAGAGAAACAAGAATGAGTCCTGGAGTAATGTTAATAGTCTGATATCTGTTAACCAACTGAATATAGACACTGAAAGGCTTTTATAGATCTAAATATCAGGTGAGTATGGGCTGTATGTAGCGAGGTCAAAAAATTGAGGTGGAAAGTAAAATAGTATGATCATGAGTTGGTTTTATAAAGGAGCATGGATAATATATTATAAATATAATATAAAGAGGTTCAACAGACACTTCAACACAATCCCTGTGGAAGGACAGCTCATGTTGAGATCTGCTCATAGATTAGAGTCAAATTAAGAAGATACTTTGATAACTCAAAGCCTGGTGGACTGGATATTTTCAGCACCATCAGTCTCTTCCAAGTGACTCAGCACTTGAGAAATGCGGAGTCACTGGGGAGAGGCTGATTCCAGTTAATCTTTTCTTAGGACCAGGCTCAGCCGTCAGAACAGGGAAAGTTCCCTTTCGCTAAGCCAAACAAGAATGATATCAGGGTTGTATTAAAAGCACAGTTGGGGTGAATCCTCATCATCTAGTAATTTCAACTTACCCTGTAGCATCATCATTCAAGTTAATTATGAAGTTGTTCTCCAGTCAGCCCTCTTTCCTTTTAAAGAAACCTTCTAAATGGGTTTTCCTTCTGGCCTGAAATTTCCACCATAAGAGTCATTAAGTCATAAAACTTTAGGGCAGTCATAGACCATAAGGTCCAACTAGCCTAATCTCTTTATTTAGATGATGTTAGTTAAGTGCAGAGAGGTTAAATCAAATTCCCAATCAAATGCCTTCCGGGATGAGGTAGATAACATCAGTGAGTACAGCAGGCCTTGAATCTGCTTTTTAAACACCTAATTTTCACCAATATGAAATATGCCCCTCTTTTGTTTTTCCTGAAATCATGTGACCTTCATGTTCTAGCTCCCCTCCTCCCAACATTTTCGTTAGCAATATGGAAACAAAATAATATTTCTAGCTACAGGGAAAAGCAGCACCCATTATGAGCAGGATAAGAGATATGACTTCAGTGTCAGGGTCAGTAGGGAGCTAACTGGACAACTAACTGGACAAGTTCCATCCAGAAGGGTCAGCTTCTCCCCAGCTTCAGTCAATAGTTGTCTTCAGGGCTTCCCTGGTGGCACAGTGGTTAAGAATGCAGAGGACACGGGTTCGAGCCCTGGGTCGGGAAGATCCCACGTGCCTCAGAGCAACTAAGACCGTGTGCCACAACTACTGACTGCGCTCTACAGCCCGCGAGCCACAACTACTGAGCCTGCGCGCCACAACTACTGAAGCCCACACACCTAGAGCCCGTGCTCCACATCAAGAGAAGCCACTGCAATGAGAAGCCCGCGCACCACAACAAAGAGTAGCCCCCGCTCGCCGCAACTAGAGAAAGCCCGCAAGCAGCAACGAAGACCCAACGCAGCCGTAAATAAATAAATAAATAAATAAATTTATTTTTTTTTAAATGGTTGTCTTCAAGACTGTGAAGCAATTGCTGCCAGACCTTCTAAATGTGTTTACTTTTCTTTTTCTCTCTTCCGCCTACAGGCTGCTCCATGCTCTTTCCACAGACCTTAACTCATCTCCTGAAAATAGGCTGTTGACCAGGATGAAGGCATAAATAACTTTCCTAGAGTTTCCCTGTTATTTGGGGGGCATCTGTTGGTTTTCCTGTGTTTCAGATGGATGTAGAATGTTCCAGATTTCTTCAGCCTAGGTCATTTGGTACACAACACTCATGTTTCATTTCTGTCTGCCTCTCCCTGTTTCTCTTCCTACAGACTTTTTTCTGCAACAATTTCAAACACCAAACCAAACAGATTTTAAACAATCATGTAGAAGTTTCTTCATAGTACACAATGGATTAGGTAACCAGAGCAGTATGATAGGGCAATTTTTCCAGAAGTTCATGGTTTAAAAATGCAAACAGGAGCCAGAAACACTTCAACATATATTTATCTCTAAGATTGCCTACTTGAAATTAGAAGGTTACCAGTGTTAATAGATTGTGGGTAAACCCGAGATTAAAACCCAAATATCTGAGTGTATTAGTTGTCTATTGCTACACAACAAATTACCCCAAATTTTAGAAACTTAAAACAATACATACACGTTCATATTTCCCAGTTTCTGTAGGTCAGGAATCTGGACAAAGCTTAGTTGAGTCCTCTGTCTCAGGGTCTCTCACAAGGCTGCAACTAAGATATTGACTGAGGCTATAGTCTCACCTCAAGGTTCAACTGTAGAAGGATCCATTTCCAAACTCATTTATGGAGTTCTTGGGAGGCTCCAGTTCCTTGAGGCTGTTGGACTGAGGGCCTCAGTTCCTCACTGGCTATTGGGTGGAACCCACCCTCAATGCCTTGCCACATGGGCCTCTCCAATATGGCAGTTTGCTTCATCAAAGCCAGGGAGAAAATCTGCTAGCACAAGGGAAGGCACAATCTTTTGTAATCTAATCATGGAAGTGACCTTCCATCATCTTTGAACTATTCTACCAATTAGAAACAAGTCATTAGGTCTGTCCACATCCAGGGGAAGAGGATTATATGAAGATGTGAGTTTCAAGAGGTGGGAATCATTGGGGGCCATTTAGAAGTCTGCCTACCCCAGTGTGATTCCAAATATACTTGTCACTATACCAACTAGAGCTTAAGAACATCAGTTATAAGGAATTTGAACTTCATTGTAGCCCTTGAAATGGTAGGAGGGTTGGGAGATAGAGATGTGTTAGTTCAGATAACACTGGCTTCTATAACAAATAAACCCCAAAATGTCACTGGCTTAACACAAACTAGGTTATTTATTGTTACTATAACCATGTAAATTGGGGGTTCCTGATCAGGTGGGTCTTCTGAAAGTGGTGATTCAGGGACCTAGGCTCCTTCCATCTTGTTGCTTAACTGTCTTCAAAACGTCACCCTGGAGATTGTCTCCATTCCAGGAATCTAGAAGGGGGAAAGGGCATGAAGGATACTGTCTGAGAAGTCTCTGTGGATCCAACTTGGAAATGGTGCTTCCACTGAATTTCCATCAGATAGAACTCACAGGCTATTCCTAAGCACAGGGAGGCTGGGGAGTGAGGTCTGTCTACGTGCCCAGGAAGAATATGAATCATTTTGATGAGTAACTAGCCAGGTTCTGCCACAGAAACTTTATCAAATTCATTCATTTAACAACCATTAACTAGAAGTCTCTTTGTGCAAGACTCTATTCTAAATGTTGGTGATATACACATGAATGTATGCCTATTTGTAGAGTATTCCTATTATATTCTTGAATTTTCTTTCTTCAATTTCTGTGTGTTTTTTTTTTTTTTATTTCCTTCACCACTCCCTTATATTTCGCCCTCCTTGCTGGTAAACTATCACTAAAGATGGCTACCAAAGATTCCTCCCACCCTTTATGTACATGCTGTTCCTTTTATTTAGAACTAGAATCTATTTCCCTCCCCTTGAATCTTACGCTGACTCGGTGACCTGTTGTGACCAATAACATGCTGTGGACTTGGTACAGTTTAATTTCACAGTACTGGGCTGAGACCTTAAGAGGCTGGCACCTTCTACTTTCCTGCTCTTGGAACCCTGAGACCACCTTTTTACAAGAAAGTCCAAGTTAATACCATGAAGAGGCCATGTGGAGAAGAACCAAGGCATCCAACTGACAACTCCCGCCCTGCCATTAGCTGAATGCAGCCACATGAGTGACTTCAGCCAACATCATGTAGAGGAGAACTGCCCAGCTAAGTCGAGCCAACCCACAGAATCACAAAATATAATAAATCATTGTTGTTTAAGCCACTAAATTTCGTAGTGGTTTACTACATAGCAAAAGATAATTGAAACACATTTTATTCATTTTCCTTTCCTTTCTTCCATGTTCTTCACATTTCTAGCATGTCTTCCAGATAATGTTCAGAAGAAATTACGTCAGATAATAGAAAACAGGTGAAACATATCACAGGATACAAATACACATGATACCACAGGAACCCTGAGCAATCACAATACTTCAAATCATTGATGCAGTGTGGGCAGAGTATTTATTTGCCTTGTAGAAAGTGTAACCTGTGAAAAAATGCCAAATGAACTTTGGATGCGAATTGCTCCCCTCCTAGGATATGACCTGTTACAGCCACATTCTGCAGGCATGTAAATATTGATGAATGATAAGTTCTGTAGTTCAAATAAAAGAAAGTTCCAAGCGATATGGTCGTGGATTCAAAATGTCAATAGTGAAAGTGAATAGGGATTGATATGCCAGCTCATGCCTGACAGTATGGAAAGATAGATTCCAATAAGTGCTGATATCCTGTTTCTATTTGCATATTTCTCCTACAATTAACCAGCATTTTTTTTACACAACTTTGAAAAAAATAATAGTTACATAAGAAGAAGTCTCAATTCCAAGAGAAAAACTGACAGTGAAACCTAGAGATGTTGCTACCTCACATCAAAGCCTAAAAGAAAAAGACACACCCTTAGTTTGCAGAAAGGAAAAATGGCTCTTCTCCAAAGAATGAGTACAAATGATTCTACCATTGGTTCCCATCCAGGCTTGGCTAAGTCTACCTTAGTTTCCTCTGTCCTTGAGTACTCTAGGGGCATTTGTCTGGCAGCCCATCAGCTATTTGCCTTGGAAGGGTGGAGGGGAAGTAGGGTGGGACCAGGGTGGAGCCCACAGGTACTCTGTTATTTGCCCTTCTCCCATGCCATTACACTTAACCTCATGAGAGTTGCCCCTGAGTCTCTGTGCAGAAGCCCGGCATCAACCAATAAGACTTGCCTCTTTGCTTCATCAGAGAAACATAGAATGGCCTCCATGCCAAAGCTCTGTAGATAAAATGAGAGTCAAGGCTTATTTGAGGAGGCAGAAGACATCTGGGGGAAATGAGAAAGGAGTTAGTGAGTAATTCAGCTCTAGGGAGTCACATTTCCTGCACTTAGATGAGTTGAAGGAGCTGGGGACCAAGGAGATTCTTTGCTTAAAGATCCAAGCGTGAGAATCTCATTTGTAGTCAGATGGCAGCTGAAGCAGGAGTCATCTGAAGGGTTCACTGGGCTGAACATCCAAGATCAGCTTCTTCACTCACATGTCTGGCATCCCAGTGCTCCTCTACAAGGCCTGTTTCTTCAGCAGAGTAGCCTGGACCTCTTTTATGGACACTCAGGGTCAAGGCTAGAATTAGAAAGTACCAGTCCTCTTAAAGACTCAGCCTACAACTGGCAAAGCATCATACCTGCCATATTCTATTGGTCTAAGTAGTCACAGACAAGCCCAGATTCAAGGGAATGTAAGAACGATTAATTCCTCTTAATGGAAACATAGCACTTCTTTACAGGAAGAGAAGGAGTTGATGGCAGCCATTTGGGGGACAAGGTACCACGTTGTCCTTCCACTCTCAAATTTTTCTTGGTTTGCAAAATAAATCTGTAGTCCTAGAAGTCAGGATAGTGGTTACCCCTGAGGGAAGGGTAGTGACTGGCAAGAACCCAAAGGGGCTAGCGGGTGTTCTGTTTTTGTTTTTGTTTTATCTATGTGTTAGTTACACAGGTATGCTCATTTTGTGAAAATTCTTCAAGCTGTACACTTGTGATTTGTCCATTTTGCTGGATGAATGTTACACTTCAATAAAAAGAAGTTTACAGAAGGTGAAAACAACCACAAATCAAAAAAAGGTGACCCTTTCTAGATGATAAATTACAAGGTCATCCTGCCCATTACCCAACTCCAGGCCATATGAGAAAAGCCAAGTGATTCATTAGAAGTTAAAGGTGGGGAGAGTGGTTGGAGTGCTGGTGCCCCTCGCCGTCATGAGTGAGAGGAATGGGGCTTTTTCTCTTTATCTTAAACCAGGTGATAAGGGCTTTATGAGAACCGTGAAGAGCCTGACCTATGCTCCCTGGAGCTTGAGGGACATAAAGGCAGCCATCTGACTCCCTCCTGGGGAAGTACTAAGGGGAGCCTGTGGCCGACCAGCTGCCCTGGAAGCAGCGTAAGGAGAGCTGACTGCCCTCGGAACCACCAGCACTTTCCGTGTCAAAAGGGTCTGAGATGCATGCATATTTCCCCTGAACCAGACGTGGCCCTTGGAAGGGATCTGGACTGAGTGGTCCTGAGAGGGCTCTGCCCACGAGGACCACTTATGAGGCAGTTGATCAGTTGATCCCATCAAGGGATGGACTGTACCAAAGCCAGGGGGCCGAGGGAGAAGCCAGCCAGAGGATGCTCACCCTCGCCAGAGGCCTTGCTGGGGAGAGATGCCAAGCAATGCAAAGTCCCTGAGGGACCATGAGAGCTGCCAAAATAAGAGTCAACACTGAACATTCTCCACACCTGGGAAGTTCCCTGGCCAGTAACAGCTGCACCTGTCTACTGAGGGGTGCCCTGTCCTGTCCTCAACCCCTTCCTCTGCACCAACTGTGGAAGGACTGGAAAGGGTAGCCAGAGACTGGGGGAGACAGTGTAAGGCGGAGAAGAGAGAACAGAGGACATCACTATGCGTCTCTCCCAGCCCCTTTGCACAGGTCCCAGTCAGAGGCAGGCTAGAGTGTGGGTGCAGGGCGTGGGGAGCAGAAAGTGCTTCAAATTGAATAAAAGATTGAAGTTCTCAGGTTAGACTGGATGGGACGTTTTATTTACTGAAACGAGATTGCGCTTGAGGCTGAAGGGGATTGAAAACCTCTGGCACCCGCCTGAGATTTCATCCAGGAGTGAGAAAGAGCTACCTGAGAAATCACGTCTGATAAGGCGGTGGAAGGAAGAATGAATAACTTTCTTCTTACATCCCCACACAAGTCGGATACAAGTAAAACACAAGTTATAATGTATGCCACGGGCCTTTGTTAGCTGGTGACTTCAAATGAGATTGCCGCCCTGCCTGGTACTCAATATTAAGGCACAGGCCTGTATCAATCCAATTGCTACCACGAGTGCCCTTGAAAGGGCTCCCCCTTTCCCAAGCTCTCTTGGCGAGTTCCCCATGGCACTGACTTGTGGGTGCTCCAGAAGCAGCCTCTCTGTTCCTTCCATCCACACGTCCTCATTTGCATCTTTATGCCACAAGAGTCATTGAGTTTAGTATGTATCGGGGCAAGAGGTACAATAACAAGAACAATAGAGTCCCACCTAATAGTGAGGGAGGTCAGAAGACTGTCCTCTGAGGGACCTGTGATTGAGGTGGGATCTGAAAAAGAGTAAGAGTTAACTAGGGCAAGGGGGAGACTATCCCAGGCAGAGGGACCAGAATGTGGACTGAGCAATAAAAATAGGGGCTGGAATAGAGAGCCTGAGGGGGAACACTGTACCAGCTGGAGAGGTGGGTAGGCGCCGGGCAGTCCTGTAGACCTTGTTCATAATTTTGGAGTTTATCTCAAGAGCGAGGGTGCTAGGAAGCCACCAAAGTGTTTTGAGTATGAAGGAGACATTATCGGAATTAACCCTACCCTCAAAATACAACTCAAATCTGACCACTTCCCCACCCTGACTGCCGCCAGCCTGTTCCAACGTATCACCACTTCTCACTTGATCTCTGAAATCACTTTCCAAGTGGCCTCCATGTTTCCTCCCTTGCCCCTCCCCCTATAGCCTGTTCTCCAAACAACAGCTACAGCGATCCTCCCAAAGTGTAAGACTGGTCATGCCCGCCCTCCGCTCCAACCCCTCCAGTGTCTTCCCATCATCCTCAGAACCCGATACAGAGTCTGCACCATGGTCTACGAGGTCCTTCAGGAAGCGGCCCCTGCCTGGCCCCTGCTCAATCTGCTCCAGCCCACTGGTCTCCTGGCTATTCCGGGCCCCAACCGAGCGTGTCTCCAGCGCAGAGTACTTGCACTTACTGTTCCCTCCGTCTTCCCAGATTGCCGTGTGGCTCTCAATCTCAACTCATTTGGGACTCAAATGTCACCTCATCAGCAAAGCCTTTTCTAAAATAGCACCCTGCCACCCTTACCCCTAGTCACTCTCTATCCCCTTTCCCTGCTTTATTTATTTTTCGGGGCACTCACCCGTACCTGACATATTTATTTTGTTTACCTCTGTTTCCCAACCACCTCCCTAGGATAAGCTCCAAGTGGGCAGGAACTTTCTCAGTCCTATATACTCCATCGCCGAGAACAGTGCCTGGCACACAGCGGTCTCTCAATAACTCCTTGTGTGCGGATGCACGCAGGGAAGGAATGAGATGAGCGAGGCGAGGGTAAGAGTGAACGTGCACGGCCCACCAGCTGCTAAGTTCCCCCATCCCGCCAAACGCGCAGCCAACACGCTGCGCCCCAGCCAGGGGCAGGGAACTGGTCTTCCTGTGAACCCGTCACCCCGACCCATAGCCTACCCCTACCCTCCAAACGTGCCATGACACTAATCTCAGAGCAGAGGCCGCTATAGCGATGCCCCACAGCAAGATGCGCAGGGCACATGCTCCCGGCCCCGACCCTTCCTACACCTGTACCCAGGCCCCCTGTGAAGGCAGAGCGCAGAAGGTGGCAGTGGTCACAGGGTGTGGGCAGGGCAGCAATCAGCCAAGAGCCCAACCTGGGGAAGCAGGGAGGCAGCAAGAGGCAGGACCACAGCGAGCTGATGCTCCACACCCTGGCACCGTTGTGTTGCATGATGCCTTTGGACCCCATTTACAAAATACAAACTCAAGGACAAAATTATGAAGAATTTCAAGATAACCGCAGAGCATTAAACCCCAAGCGTGAGACCTTTCTGAGCACGGGGCTCTGGGGTCCTCCTGTACTGGCCACAGGCCCATGAAGCCAGGGCTGCTGGCCCTCGTTGTATCCGGTGAGAGATCTGTGGCTTCTGAACTGGGATGGGATGGCAGCCTTGGCGTTCACCATCCTAGGGTAGGAGGACCCTGGTTGAGGCTCAGAACACAGCCCTCGGCCTTTTCTGCCCTCCTCCTCACTGTGAGCCTGTTTTCCCGCATGCCATGTGGAGCAAGAGCTTTGACCCCCCCCAGCCCTCTCCAGTGGAGCTTATCCACTCTTGCTTTCCTCTGACACTTTGGAACTGAACCAGCGGCCTCCTCCCTACACCCCACCCCCATCACACACTTCAACTTTTCCCGCCTCTCCAACTACTTTGATGGGAGGATGGCTTGCCCAACATTTTAGAGACTGAAGGGGAGGACTAGGTTTGGGCGACCAGATGGAAAGAATGAGGCGAGGGAAGGGGGGGGCTCTCAGTGGGAGGACACACAGTGCTGAGAATGCTGAAGAGGTACTTTTTACCAAGATATGATGGGAATTCATGTTTCTATGCTATACTCAACCCAAACTTCCTGCAGCTCTCAAGAAGTTGCCTGGGGTGAGGGAGGGGAGCCACACAATGTCACTGAAGCAAGGAGAATTTCAGTACATTAAAGGTGAAGAGGGATCTTGGCTATTGTTAATTGCTAATTGCCTACTACTTAAGGACTTCCAAAACAGACACTCAGTTGATCAAAGGAAAAATGTAAGTGCAGATAAGACTCTCCCAAACACTCACCCAGATACTCAATGTGTGTGCACACATACTCACAGAGGGGAAAGAAGGCAACTTCAAGTAGAATAAAAGAATAATACTAATAGACAGCACTTAGATTGTCTATTACCATGTGCCTGGCACTCTTCGAAACATTTTACTTGTAGTAACCAATTTAATCCTCACACAAATCTATAAGGCATTACTGTTATCCCCATTTTACAGATGAGAAAACTGAGGCACAGAGGATGACGTATCTTTTTGTGTGCTGTCATCGTGTACACAGAACTAACTAAACCAGGCAGCGAGTCAGAATTCCTAGAATTAAAACATCAGTCTTCAGAGCAGTTCAAGAGAGAGTATTCAGTTGCACAGGTAAAGCTTAAGAGGAAAGTCAGTCCAACGCATAAAACTACAAGCCTGAAAATATATTCATAAGCACTTCTGTCCTGTTGCCTCTCTTCAATTACAGTTAGGGGCACAGTCTCTGACTTTGCGGAAGACTGGAGAGGAGATGATGTGACTACATAATCTGTTAGAGCAAAGACTAAGGCCTTCCCACAATTCCCATCTGTTCCTGCTCCCGAGAATAAACAGAAAGTTCCCACATGAACTCATTTTTTAAACATTGCGAGGAGCATGCCAAAGGCGTCCTGACTCATTGCTCACGGGTGGCCACCCCTGAGCCATGCTCAGCTGCTTCATCAGCATGGCCCTAAAAGTCCCTTCATACCAGAACAGCGACCTGCCAAATATAGCAAGCGCCCTATTTTTAAAAAGGTTCAAATGAGTTAGCAGAGAGCCATCAACACATGCCATCAGCGTAGTTTTATAAAAACCCGGGCCAGGCCATCTGCGCGGCATTCAAATAATGCTGAGGCAACACAGCCACAACAACAGCAACAGCCATGAGAGTAGCTCCTGCTCAGTGAGGGCCTCCATGGGTCAGACCCCTCTAAGCACTTTCTTACATCCACTCTCACTTCATGCTGGTGGCTGCCCTGCATGACACGTTTTATTATCCCCATTTTACAGATGAAAGTACAGTCTCAGCAAGGTCAAATGACTGGCCTGCATTCACCTAGCCAGCACTCCACACCGTTTCTGAGACACCTCATTAAATACCACTTGCAGTTGTACATTTCCAGGCATGTGACACTTGTGCTACTGGAGGTTGACTGACCCCAGATGTACCAAGGACCTAAGAGGAGACAAAACCTAGTGGCATGTTGTGGCCCCTGCACCCAACGGTCAGACCCTCAGCTATCACTGTGGAAATGCCCTCCAAGTTTTGAGAGGTTAGAGAGCTTCAAGAATGGATCATAGACCTAAGCATAAAAGCAAAAATGATAAAATGTCTAGAGAAAAATAAAAACATTTTGTGACATTGGGGTAGGCAAAAAATTCCTAGATAAACAAGCATGGACCATAAGAGAAAAACTAGATAATGGACTTCACTGAAATGTAAAACTTCGGCTCTTCAAAGGACACCTTTAAGAAAATGAAAAAGCAAGCCACAAACTGGGAGAAAAAAGTTGATATATACTTGACAGAGAACTGGCATCCAGAATGTAGAACTCTTACAGCTTAATAATAAAACAAACAAGTCAGTTAAAAAATGGACAAAATATTTTAACAGACACTTCCCCAAGGACAATTACAAATGGCCAAGAAGTGTTTGAAAAAGTACTCAACATCATTAGTCGAAATGGAAATTAAAACATGAGATGTTAGTACATACCCACTAGAATGGCTAAAAATGAAAAGTCTGACAATATCAAGTGTTGACAAGGATGCAGAGGAAGTAGAACTGGCCTACACTGCTGCTGAGACTGTGAAATAGTCTAGCCACTAAACCAGTTTGGCAGTTTCTTATAAAGTTAAACATATATTCACCATATGACTCAGCCATTCCACTTCTAAGTATTTACCCAAAAGAAATGAAGACATATGTCCACACAAAGACTTGTACAAGAACATACATAGCAGCTTTCTTCATAATAACCAAAAACTAGTAACAACCCAAATGTCCAACAACGGGGGAATGGATGAACACATTTTGGTACCTCCATACAATGAAATGCTACTAGCCATAAAAAAGAGCAAACTAATAACGCATACAACGCCATGGATGAATCTCAAAATAATTATGCTAAAAGAAGGAAACTAAACAACAAAATATAAAAATCTCTGTATGAGTCTATTTATATGATATTTGAGTACATGCAAAATGAATCTATACTGACAGAAAGCAGATCAGTGTCTGCCTGGTACTGAGGGTTAGGGTGGGTTTGGCTGCAAATGGACACAAGGGAAATTTGGGGGGCATTAGAAATGTTCTACATCTTGACTGCAGTGAGTACACATACCACATGTCAGTATATAAATTAGACTAACTGGATGTTTAAAATTGGCACATTTTGCTTCATGTTTATTATACCTCAGTAAAGTTGATTTTGAAAAAAACTACTGAAAAAATGTGTTTTGAGAAAGGACAGGAATTCAGAGGACAAGGAAGGAGGTTTGGTGAATGGGTGGCAGTTAGTGATGGGGCAGGGAGGGGAAAAGGTGAGAGTTTCCAATCCTGAATGAGAACCCGGCCCTGCCATTTGTCACTCGGAGAGCTTCAGCCAGTCTGTGAGGCGTTGGGCAAGGAAATTAACTCCTTTCACCCTCATTGTTAAGTGCAACAATGAGTGAGGTGGCTTTATTTCCAACAGTCCCTTCCAGGGCTAATAGACCTTGGTTCCTGGCTGCCCTAAGACCTGAAGACCTCCAGAGCTATCTGTTGCTTTCTCGTTGTGAGGCCTGATGCTCCTGCTGTCTGCTGGCACCACACCTCTCTAGCTGGGAAAGTGAGACTTCTGTGAAACATGTGGTTGGCATGGAACATAAATCTCATTCCTCTCGGGTCCCTGCAAAAAAAGATCTTCTTTTTCTAAGTACGTAAGCACATTTCTCTCACAAGAAGGATAAATTATTTCCAAATGCAGGAAAACTGGACCTATGTGCTGGTGCTCTCACTGCAGAAGCTCCCTCAGAGATAGATGTTATTCAGCCCTCCGTTTAGTCATTCATCCACTCATTCATTCACTCAACAACCATCTAGTGAGCACCTGCTATGTGCTAGGCCAACCATGGTGAACACATAGGCCCTGACAGCAAGGAGCTCACAGCCTGGCGGGGTGGGGCAGGGGGCTACAGGCAGTTAACAGGCCATTGCAGCCCAGTGAGGTAAAAGCCCCATAGCAGATGCTGCCAGTCTCTGCCCCTTGGACCGCTTTACCTCATGCCCTTGGACCTCTTTGCCAGTTGTGTGTATGCCTGCTCTAAAGGTACTTTCAGCCTACGGAGATCATCCATGCCCCTTTGTAAAAGGACTGCCCCCAGGCTGCTGGAGCCAGATTTGCCTGCATCAAAGAAAGCTAGAACTACCTGGGAACTTTCCTCTCCCCTCCCCTTAACCAATGACTGAGGGGTGTATAAATACTCCATAAGTATAAAGTATTGATAAATATAATTACTCCAGCTTCCTCATCCCCTGTTTGGGACAGCAGTGAGCTGTGGTCTTCACTGTGTCCAGAGCTCCCCTCCAGGACCAAGCCAAAGTCACCTACTGAGATATTGTGATTTATAATAAGAAATATATAGTTGGTCTTTGTTCTCATTTCTGGCACAGAGCTCCTAAAGCCCTTAGAATTTGTCTTTTGTTATGTTAATGAGGTGACTTTTTAAATAATTTTTATTGGAGTATAATTTCTTTACAATGTTGTGTTGGTTTCTACTGTGCAGCAAAGTGAATCAGCTATACGTATACATATATCCCCTCTTTTTTGGATTTCCTTCCCATTTAGGTCACCACAGAGCACTGAGTAGAGTTCCCTGAGCTATACAGTAGGTTCTCATTATTATCTATTTTATACATAGTATCAATAGTGTACATATGTCAATCTCAATCTCCCAATTCATCCCACCACCACCACCCCCTGCTTCCCCCTTTGGTGTCCATATGTTTGTTCTCTACATCTGTGTCTCTATTTCTGCCTTGCAAACCAGTTCATCTGTACCATTTTTCTAGATTCCACATATATGCATTAATATACGATATTTGTTTTTCTCTTTCTGACTTACTTCACTCTGTATGACAGTCTCTAGGTCCATCCACGTCTCTACAAATGACCCAATTTCGTTCCTTTTTATGGCTGAGTAATATTCCATTGTATATATGTACCACATCTTCTTTATCCATTCCTCTGTCGATGGACATTTAGGTTGCTTCCATGTCCTGGCTATTGTAAATAGTGCTGCAATGAACATTGGGGTGCACGTGTCTTTTTGAATTACGGTTTCCTTTGGGTATATGCCCAGGAGTGGGCTTGCTGGGTCATATGGTAGTTCTATTTTTAGTTTTTTAAGGAACCTCCATACTATTCTGCATAGTGGCTGTACCAATTTACATTCCCACCACCAGTGCAGGAGTGTTCCCTTTTCTCCACACCCTCTCCAGCACTTATTGTTTGTTTGTAGATTTTTTAATGATGGCCATTCTGACGGTGTGAGGTGATACCTCATTGTAGGTTTGATTTGCATTTCTCTAATAATTAGTGATGTTGAGCACCTTTTCATGTATTTGTTGGCCATCTGTATGTCTTCTTTGGAGAAGTGTCTATTTAGGTCTTCTGTCCATTTTTAGATCGGGTCTTTTGTTTTTTTGATATTGAGCTGCATGAGCTGTTTGTATATTTTGGAGATTAATCCTTTGTCAGTTGCTTCGTTTGCAAATATTTTCTCCCATTCTGAGGGCTGTCTTTTCATCTTGTTTATGGTTTCCTTTGCTGTGCAATGAGGTGACTTTTAGAAGGCTCCTAAGGATGGGGGCTAGTTGCCAGGGGAATGAACCCTGTGAGTGGAGGGTAAGAACTTTCATTCCCACTCCCTGGACCTCTGAGAAGGGGGAAAGGGCTGGAGATTTAATCACTCATGCCTGTGTAACAAAGCCCCTATAAACACCCAAAAGGACAGGGTTTGGAAAGCTTCCGGGCTGGTGAACATGTGGAGACATGGGGGGAGTGGTGAGCCCAGAGAGGGCATGGAAGCTCTTTGCCCTTTCCCCACACCTTGCCCTATGCATCAATTCCATCAGGCTGTTCCTGAGTTATAGCCTTTTATCATAAACTGGTGATCTAGTAAGTAAAATGTTTCTGAGTTCTGGGAGCTGCTCTAGCAAATTAATTGAACCCAAGGAGAGGGTCGTGAGAATCTCCGATTTATAGCCGGTTATCAGAAGCACAGATGACAACCTGGACTTGCAATTGGCATCTGAAGTCTGGACAGTCTTGCAGGGCTGAGCCCTTAACCTGTGGGATCTGATGCTACCTCCAGGTAGATAGTTTTGGAATCGAGTTGAACTGTAGGACCTTCAGCTGGTGCTGGAGGACTGCTTGGTGGTGTGGGGGGAAAACCACACATTGGAATTGGTACTAGAATCATCTTACCCACCCTCTGGAGGACTTGACGTAATAATTCACCCTAGCTCAGCTTCCTTCACTCTATCTCCTGCTTCCCCAATTCCCTACTGGTTATTCCCAGAAACACTTCCTAGTAAGTTGCTTTCCCAGGAGTCCTTACTTCAGGGTTTACTTCTGGGAAATCCAACCTAAGACAGGCACCAATTGTAGAATACCAAAGTTGGGCTGTGGAGGCCCCTGGGAGGGGCACTGGGATCAGAGAAATCTTCTAAGAAGGAGCAACATTGGTATGTGCTTGTGTGTGTGCATGTATGTTGGGTGGGGTTGGGAAAGCAAAACTGTAAGTGGGGGAGGAGTCTGAACCAAGGCCCCAAGTTGTGGTGAACTTGGGAAACAGCAAGCAGTCTAGTTTGGCTGGAGCGCAGTGCATATATGACAGGTCATGGGGAGAAGTGAGGCTGGAGGGGCCCATAGGGATGGAGGTCATAAAAGTGTAAGTCCCGTTAAGAACTTGATCTTCAGGGTAATAGTGAACCATTGAAAGGTTATAGTGATGAGACCAGATTTACTCTTTAGAAAGATGGCTTTGTTTGAGAGGAGCAAAATGGGAGTCTGGGAGCAGTTAGGAGGCTGTCTCAGACATCCAGGCCATAACTGGAAAGAGGTCATCGGAATGGAGTGGGAGAACATGGGTGCATTCAAGAGATGTTCCAAAGTCACACTCAGTAAGACTCAAGTTTTGATTGAGTGAATGAGTGATCATATAGGGATGGATAAGGAAAGAGAGGACACAGAGATGTTTCCTGGGTTATCACAGGTCTGGGTCCCTAGGAATCAGACTCTTATTTGGAAACTGGAATGCAGGAAGTCTATTGGAAAGTGCTCTCAGGATTGACCCTTGCTGGCAGAAAGGGAAGGAAGTTGGACTGTGATGAAGTCTCCACAAAGGCCTCAGCCAAACTCATGGGGGGGCTCTGGAGGTGGGAGAGCCCTGCAAGAGCTGTCCTGAGTTGGGACAAGGGATCCAGGCCCCTGTCCACCCACATCACCCAGCCATTGGATGCAGATTACCCTGGAGGACAGCATGGAACCTTGGGTGGTATGGCTCCCTTCAGCTGAAGGCAATTCCTGGAGAGGGCTGACAGCTGAGCCGTCAGCTAACAACCTTCCCAGCAGCTGAGGAGGTAGGTCCTTCTGTCCTAGCAGGGGTGCTGGGGAGTACAGCACAGCACCCACAGCTGACATGTAAGTGTGAGGTACTTGTGAGACCTGCAGTGGGGTACGTACAGAAAGCACCCGGTTCTTCGTGACTGGATTTCAGGAGTGGATGAGCCGATCTCGAGAAAAAGGGTTAGGTGTTGGTTCTTGGCCTCTTTAGGGTCATAGACCCTTTCGAAAAGTTGATGAAGGCCCTTAATATTCACAACTCCAAACAAAAATTTGCGTAAAATTTCAGGAACTTGTCTTAGTTTGGGTTCCTCTACCAGCAGACCCCAGGACAAAGATTTGGGTTCAAGAGGTTCATTTGGGAGGTGATCTCGGGCAACTTGGAGAGGGCGTAGAGAAATGAGCAGGGAAGGGAGAAAAGCCAATAAAGGTACACTAATGGGAGGTGGCCAACTGGGGCTCAGTCTTGCTGGAGCCCCTCTGAGAAACCCTGAGGGACACACCCTAGAATTGTCCCACCCACCCAGCAAGGAAGCTGGGGAGTTTGTCTATCATCTCCCATCTCTCACTGGTTGAGGATCGCCCCAGGGGCATTAACTCTCTGGCCCATCTAGTCACTTAGTACCCATTCTCCACGCTGTCCCACCCCCTGCGGGACTAAGAACAACTTGGTTCAGTGGCCAGAGAACACACTCAGGCACAGAGGGTGCAGATGCGTACAGTAAGAAACCATTAGATTGCCGCTAATGGTTTGAGAGCCAGAAGACACAGCTAGGGCACCAACAGTATCTGCCACAGGACTCGTATATTCCTCGTTAAGAATTTTTGCCAGAGAGGACTGAGGAACACCGAGGAAGCAGAAGGCATAGCCAGCGAAGTAGGCGAAAAAGAAATCAAAACAGTATGGTGCCACGTCCAACAGTGGGAAGTGATGGAGACATCTAGGGTACACAGCTTCCTCCAACTGGGTCCCCACTGGAGCCACTGGGGAACGTACTGCTGTCAGTGAGCTTGGTTTTTCTGTTGTAACTCTGAGCTCCCCAGTTCTGACACTGCCTGCCCTGACAACTCAAAGACCAAATGGAAGGCTGGGATTGCCAACTGTCGGAGAGCAGCTTGGGAAATTAGGGTGCGGCTCTCAGGGGGCCAGGATTGAAGGGGATATTTAATCATTCGCGAGTTCAGTGACAGGTCTAGAAAGTATACAGAGGAGGCCAAGCCACTCGCCTTTGTGCCACAAGAATGCCTCAATTAAGATGCCATTCAGTTAGAAGAGGCAGAAAGAAAAACAAACCCTTTAGCTGTAATTGCACACTGGGTTTTTTTCTGTAAATCAAGGGGTGCAAGTGGCATTTTCCATCAGTGATAAGTGTCAAAAAGCCCAGAGGTCTGCAGCTGTTATTGTGCAGTATTACCCAGTGACCATTTAAACAGCCGATCAAGTTCCTTCCAGAAAAGAAGGTTCTGAGTCCACGTTCCTAGTTCAACCACTTGAAATGTTTGACTCGAGTGGAGCCATGAAGTCTCAAAAGTGGCCTTACAACGGGTTTCCTCAAGGTTGGGCTGTATTGGGCTTTGTGGTTGTTATTGCAGTTGGGGTTTGAGTTTGCTTGCTCCTCAGAACACCTCCTGCTACAAACGAATTGCCCTTGGACAAGGTGCTGTCGACCCAGGGGACAAAACACAGTGTACACAAAGCTAAGGAAAGGTTAAGAGGAACTTGGTAACCTTGGGATAGTCTGGAAACGAGCAATGTTAACAACAGCTCCTGCGCACAGTGGACACCCAGTTAGCAGTCCTCACACTTGGGAGAGATGATACAGCTATGCTTATTCATATCTTCACTAAATTATAAAACCCTTGAATGCGGAGATTGTAATCCCTATGCTCACCCTCACCAAACACCCTTGTGTTGACCGAATCACATACGTGTATATTCCAATTACACAGTGCCCACACCACTGTGCCCACACCATCTAGATGACTCTGTTGATCATTTTGCAAAGATTTGGGTAAAACAAGGAGGGAATCGCAGATCAAAAGGGCAGAGCTCCCGCATTATTCTCCTGCCTTTCTACTGCTGAATGATCTTGAATGAATTACTAAATTCCTCTGAGTTATGATTTTCCCAGCCAGAAAATGGATAAATCACCCCTTGTTTACAAAGTGCCCTGGTAAGACAACTGGAAATACAATCAAAAGTTTATCAAGTGAGATCTCTCAACTAGAATAAAAATTAGACCATGACATTTTGGATAAAACTCAATATTTTGTTAGTCAAGTTCCATCAAAATTATACTTAGGTACATTAACTTAATTTAAGAACTAGTGGTAAATTATATTAGTATTTGACACATTATTGCTCTGCATAATTATTCAATAAGAGCTCCCCTGAAACAAATTAATGCTGATGCAACCCAATTTTTTTTTCATTTTGAAATAGTTCAAGAATACAGAAAAGTATCAAGAATAATATAACGAGCACCCATACACCTACCATCCAGCTTTTTGGAAGACTCATATTTTGCCGTATTTTCTTAAGAAATAACACATTAAAGATCCAGTTGAAGTTCCCTGTATATCCCTTTCTCATCCCATTCCTTTCCCTCTTTTCCCAGGGGTAAGAACTTAAAATAGCATGCCCTCAGCCCACTTCTGGCTTCAGCCGTCAGCCATAGTGGCAGTATCCCACTTCCAGGGCCCACCTCGAGTCTCTGTTTCTTTACTCCAAGGCTTTCCTCCAAACCCCCAAGAGTGCACTCAACCCTCACAGGCACATCACAAATGCATGGGGGAATTAGCATCCCCAGGAGAACTATCAACCCAGGGGGACAGAGCCTTGTATAAATGCCCTTAGGACAGACAATTCTCAGAGGTGGGGTTGAGCCCTTTTCCCTAAAGCAATGACCTCAGTAACATACCCTTTCCTGGCTTTCCCCCTTTTCTTGTCTCACCCTCCCTGCTCCTTCACTCCTACTCCCTGGGATCGCCCCTCAGTAAATGCCCTGAACCCAAGTCCTGGTCTCAGGCTCTGTTGGAGGGGAACGTAATCTAAGACATGGCTCTCCTGTAATTGTCTACTGCTTACAGGCAGGTACGGTTCTATCACTGATGTGCTTGCATGCATTCTGAGACAATGGATAGCATTTTTTGCACCTTTTTGAATTCTATATAAATGGTATCATATTATACTTGCTTTTCGTCTTTGTGACTTACTTATGCATTCTGTAGCTCTCCAGAACATGGAAAGGCAACTAGACACAAAACACACTTGGTTTCCAAATGTTGAGCAATTCTATTATACCCAACACACTAAACTCTATGTAAAATCTTTCTCAATTCACATCACATTAACATCTAAAGGTGCTGCTGAGCTTGAAAAATCTCAGTAAATTTTCCAGTTAGATGCAAATGTTTGTATACACAGAAGCCTGAGAATAATATTTTGGCAAAAGTATTAATTTCCTGGGGTAAAGAATTACCTTATTGCATTGAATCAGGCATTCACCATAATTGTCATGTCTTAATAAATTCTTACGTTGCTGTAACTCTTTCTCTTTATAATGTGATTTTACATGGAGAGTCTCAGTTGAGTCTCTCATCTCTGAGTCTGATTTATCTGTTTCTCCCACACATCTACCCTTGCACATGGTAGGCATTTGATAAATATTTATTGAATGACTCTCCATTTTATTCACGAGAATACTGAGTCTTCCAAAGATAAAAACATTGAGTACACACAGCAAGTTAGTGGTGGACCTAGAAGTAAAACCCAAGTCTAGAAGCCAAAATTTGATTCAAAGCATTTTGAAATCTGTGTAATAACATTATATTATCTTCCATAATTAGTGGTTACAGTAGTACCAGCCCAATACTTCCTTTTTTTTAATGTTTTAGTGAATAACCTTTTTTTTTAATTTTATTTATTTATTTACTTACTTATTTTTGGCGGCGTTTGGTCTTCGTTGCTCCGCGCGGGCTTTCTCTAGTTGCGGCGAGCGGGGGCTACTCTTGGTTGTGGTGCACAGGCCTCTCATTGCTGTGGCTTCTCTTGTCACGGAGCACAGGCTCTAGGCACACGGGCTTCAGTAATTGTGGCATGCTGTCTCAGTAGTTGTGGCTCGCGGGCTCTAGAGTGCAGGCTCAGTAGTTGTGGTGCACAGGCTTAGTTGCTCCGCGGCATGTGGGATCTTCCCGGACCAGGGCTCGAACCCATGTCCCCTGCATTGGCAGGCAGATTCTTAACCACTGCACCACCAGGGAAGCCCCAATACTTCCTTTCGTTCAAGGATCAGTATACCAAAGCCACAAGATTGGATATTTTCCTTTAACATGGAATGCCAAAAGAATCCAGAATATAACCGAGTCTCCATGGGAAAGAAACTGCTCTCTTTTTTTTCTTTTCCAGATATATCTATATCTATATCTCATCTATATCTATATCTCATCTATATCTATATCTTATCTATATCTATATATTGAGAGAGAGGGCACTTATATAGAGCAAAATGGAAAGATCACAGTTACATGAATTTTTGTACCCATTCACCATCAGATTAAGATATAGAACATTTCCAGCTATCTATCCCAAAAATGTCTTCATGTCCCATCTCATTTAATTACCACCCCTAACCCTGCCAAAGATAACTACTGTTCAGACTTCTCTCACTATAATTTTTTTGCCTATGTTGGGACTTCATATACTTGAAATCATACAGTCTGTATTTTTGACGTCTAACTTCTTTCACTCAATCTTATGTCTACGAGACACATCAGCGTTGCATGTATCTGGAGCCACCACTTCTTCATTGCCGCATGGTGTCCCACTGTATGAATACAGTATAATTTTCTTACCCATTTTACTGCTGATGTACATTGTAAGTTGTTTCTAGCTTGGGGACGTTATGAATAAAGCTGCTATGAACATTCTTAATGATGTCTTTTGGAGGATATAAAAGCCCAGATATATTCTATTGGCTATATACCCAGAAGTGGATTGCTAAATTACAGGACTGGCATAGAGTATGCTTTGTTAGATGCATTGCTTTGGCCAAAAGTGTGAAGGTTTCCCTCACCTGGAAAAGCTGGCAGGGAGCAGAGCTCCTTCCTGTTCCTAAATGGCTCCTCATTAAAAAACCATAGATTCTTTGATTAGAAGAGACCCTAAAGGCAATGACCTGGCCTCCCACACAATAGAGAGTCCTGCTCTAGCTCCAGTCTTAGCTGCCCTCACCTGGGCCACCCTCAGTAAGCAGAAGTCACTACCTCCAAAGGACTTGGACAGCCCTGCCGCCTGTGACATCCATCCACTCTTCCCTTTAAATCTCCCATGCCTCAAGTAGAACCATACATACTCCTTTGGCTTGGGTCTTACCCCTCACACCCTTTTTTTGGCACTGAAGAGTAGACCAGAGTTGACTCAGATAAGAATGAAATTTGTTTCAAATTGAAAATTGGTGCCATATGTCATGGATTCTCAGATCCTTAAAGGCTCTCAGAGACCTTCGTGGCCATTTAGCCAATGCCAAATCCACAAGGTGTTTCCAAACCTCTGTTTAAGCATGTCCAAGGCAGAGAACTTCGCTCATTCCAAAGCAACCCATCCCACAGTCACACGGATCCATTTGCTAGAAAGTTCTTCCTGTTAGCTTTGAAGCTACCTTCTTTTAATTCCCACCTACTGGTCCTTGTTTTGAACTCTGAGACTCTTGAAAACGAGTTTGTTTTTCTCATTCAGCCATACTGCAAAGATTATAGGAGCTCCTTCAATATTGGAGCAAACTGTCATCATTTAGTAGGTGAATTTAAGAAGGATGGAAACAGCAGCTAGGGCCTTAGGATGAGGCAAACACTGTCTCATGTCTTAGGTTTTATAATTTGTTATTCTTTAATAGTAACTTTTCTATTTTTAGTTTTTCTATGGCTTCACTGTTCACCAAAGAAGGAATGTGCAGGCTTCTATTATCTATCAAGGCCATGGTGATACCTCCCGTCTCATAACTCAGTGCCTCTGTCCTCTGGCAGTTGACCAGAGCAGCTCTGGCCTATCTCCTGAGCCCTCTGGGCTAATCTGGTTGGCAGTCTGGTGTGTGGTAATGTAGACTAACTATAGTCTTTATAGTCAAACTCATATGCCAAAAATCAGTGTGCTGGTCTAGCCACTTCTTTGAATCTTTGTTTCCTTTACTGCAAAATCTAGCTTTTAATACCCGCCTCAAGGGAACATTAAGAATTAGATATGCTCATGTATATGAGGTACTTGGCCCCATGCAAAGCATACAAAAGATGCTCAATAACATTTTCTTCCCTCATCTTCCTCCCACTGCTGCTTTTGAAATCATGAATATCCAGTCATGAAAAGGAACTGTCATGTGGTACCATGGAAAGACCTATGAAAGTGTCTTCCATTCTAAGCTCAGGTTGCTAATTTTAACCCTGTAAGGCCTAAACTATCAACTCCATAAGAGACAATTTTTTGCCCAGATTATCTGTTTATCTAAGTGTCTCCTAGTACACCCCTAGTGGCTTTTGATGCATCTTATATGATACAACATTTTACATCTTAAGAATATCCATGATATAGAGCCTTCTGAAATTCTCAGAGAGTGCCATGGAAATTCGGCAATCTTTAATACCTATCAGCTGAATTCATTCATGGGACGAGGGGTTTTCAAATACACACAGGCCTGATAACCGTGCTCAAGAGCTGAGTGGGATGGGGCTGGACTGCGAGGGCAGCTTAAGGTCATGCTCACCCCACGCTGCTGACACAGAGGCCCTGCCAACTGTCTCCCTGCGTGGAGCTGGCCCTGACCGCTGGCATGCAGTTGGTAATTTGAGATCTGGGAATGTGTGACCCAGGCACTGTTGGGGTGATAATCAGCCAGTCCTCAGAGTACCTTAAGACAGTTCATTGTACCCCTCACTGGAAAAAATACTCTAGTCAAATGCAACAACCTTGATGGTAAGTCCCAGAGTTTCATATGAATGCCAGCTCAGCTCATCACTCATTTATTTGAAATCAGCCAACATTTATTGAGGGGCCTCTCTGCTTCATCTCTTATATGGGAACTGGAAAATAAATCAGATTGTCTCCAGAGCCTGCAGTCTATATTTCCGCTCTGGGCCTCCTCAGGGAAGTGTCTATTTAAAAGCATGTGCCCCCTTTTCCAACCCCTCCCACCTGCCCCCCTGCCCCCCACCATGGGTTGAATTACTGAACTCCTTAGAGAGCAGAAATCCGGTTTCCTCCTCTGTACAATTCTCGTCTTTTTTCAGGTGCCATTTTTCTCCTAGAACTGGACAGAGGTACAAGGTAAACCTGGACTCTGTTAACATACGACAGCTTTGGTCCCCTCGTATCTTGTTCGTGCTGGGCCAGGTCTATCTACCTACGAGGTCCTTGATCAGGGCAACTCATTCATGGGGAGGACATTCGTTTACCTTGCTAATCCATGCATTTCCCAAGAAAGACAATAAGGATGAAACTAAACCAAATCATTTATCTGCCGGAGCTCAGAATGAACGAAGAGGCTGCAGGGAGGGGAGGGGCGGGGAGGGGAGAGGGCAGAGGAGGCAGTCCAGAGATCTAAGGCGGCATCCTAGCATCCTAACAAGAAGAGGAGCAGAATCAGAGTCCTATTGCCGACTTACAATCTCACTGATTTGAGACCGAGGTTAAGCAAGCCTGACAAAGTGGTTCATCAAATTGGAGGCAAACCCCACATCTATTGGATCTCATTAATTCCCAGACCGGCTTATCGTCAATCCCAATCAGTTCAGCCCGCCACGTGGCACTTTTGTCTCTCCGCGCTTGCTTCCACCATCCATTGGTGGCCTGACTCCGTTCCCCGAAATAATTTCACTGTTCCTGTCACGCCGGCTACTGGCTGTCTGCTGGGAATCCTAAAAGCCCTGTAGGTGGTGAGCGGCACAGCAACTGGCGACTCTCATTTACCAAAGCTTTTCTATTTTTAATTTTTTTTTTTAAATATTCCATGCTAAAGTTTCCTTTCTCTCCCTCCCACCCTTTGTGTTATTTTTAGGCCGTGCAGGCTCTTCAGAACTAGCGTCTCGCTTGCTGGGCTCTGCAAATAGCTTTTCCCCTTACCTGCCAGTCACAGTGTACTACAGGCGTGTGTCATGTGGAGAGCTGGTCCTTTCACTCCAGCCTTTTACGCAGGCTTCGCTTCTGTGTGCCGCTAATCTGTCGAGAAATCAAAGACACCAGCCTCAAAGGGGAGGCCCTGGCCCAACGGCTGCCTGCCAGGGTTATTATGAAGGCCCATCCATCCTGTACCAAGAGCTCACTGGGAGCAACTAGCAGCAGACAGGGGGAAGCCAGAGATCAGGGATCTGAGCAGGGCCAGGCGATTTGGGTGAGAGGAGGGTGGGAAGGGGCACTAGGGATCAGGACTTGAAAGATGAAAGCAGCCTGGGGATGCTGTAGTCACGACTGCTTTCAGGCAAGGACAGACGTGAGAATCATCGGAGATGCTTGCGGGGGCGACCCAAGGTCCACCCAGCCCAGGGTCTCCTCTGTCAGGGGTAGCTCCAGAGTTTCTATGGGGAAGAGAGAGGGGTGGAGCAAGCTTGTGAGCCGTCCTCCTTTCTATCATCCTCCCCATCACTCCTGCAGGTCCAGAAAGAGGCCCTGCAGCTGCCCGGCCCTCCTCAAAAACTATTGGAAGAGACTACAAATAGAATCTCTTAGGGCGGCGGTTCTCAAAGTGTGTCTCCAGACTGGCGGCAGCAGCAGCACCTGGGAACTTGCCAGAAATGCAGAATCTCGGGAGCCCCACCCAAGACCTACAGAATCAGAAACTCTGCGGGTGGGGCCCAGCACTCTGTTTTTCGGGGGTTTTTTTGGCTGCGTTGGGTCTTCATTGCTGTGCACGGGCTTTCTCTAGTTGCGGCGAGCGGGGGCTACTCTTCGTTGCGGTGCGCAGGCTTCTCATTGCGCTGGCTTCTCTTGTTGCGGAGCACGGGCTCTAGGTGCTCGGGCTTCAGTAGTTGTGGCACACAGGCTCAGTAGTTGTGGTGCACGGACTTAGTTGCTCCGCGGCACATGGGATCTTCCCGGACCGGGGCTCGAACCCATGTCCCCTGCATTGGCAGGCGGACTCTTAACCACTGCGCCACCAGGGAAGCCCCCAGCGCTCTGTTTTAACTAACCCTCCTGGGGATTCTGATGCGCATTCAAGTTTGACAACCACTGTATTAGGAAAAACAAGGCCGGGTTATCTACTGAGGAGTCAACCAAAGGAGCAATTTTTCTGGATCAGAGAATGAGATAGAAACATTAGGATTCATAGTTGCTTCTCATATGACTTCTGAAATGAAATGAAAATGAATGAAATGAATGTTATCAATATCTAAAAAAAGCAAAATGGCCATAAACCAGAGAAAAAACAAAAATAACTTCTTCAAATTCATGTTATAATGTTAACAAGACCTTATCTGATGTTTCCTTGAGGGAGATGGGGGTGAATTTTCCGTTGAAAAACTAGTCAGTTGGGACCAGTGCACTGGGTTTTGATTATGAAGAGAACATCCCCAAAGACCATGCATACCTGAAATTGCTGAGTGCCCCCAAAAATTGTGCTTGAAAAGTCATAGAAATATGTTACAGTGATTACTGACGTTTCTAAAAGATAAACCTACAAGGACAACTTTTAAATTACAATTCTTGGCTGTTCCATATAGTAGAATAAGATAGAAGACTCCCTCCTTGCTCTCAGCTCAGGGCTTTCTTATTTACTGAGAAAACTGAAGTCATCAGAACTGAAATCTCACATGAGCTGACCACCAACTAGCCCCACCTCCCTGCAACTCTACGCTCTGCTCCACGTTCCCTTGTACGGGGTCTTCTCACAATGCTCTAAGGCCAACTCCTTCTGCTGTGCCCTGGAATCCCACCGGCTCTCAGCTCGTCAAAGATGCTTCTCCTGCAGTCACCAATTTCCCCTCCTGACTGGGTAGTACCATCTGCGCATAAACATTCTAAAGTGCGGCCCACCTTTAACAAGCTCTCTTGACCCCATTGTTACTGCCAGCTACCGCTTAATTTCCCTATTCCATTTTATAGTTAAACTAAAATGAAATCAGTCTAAGCTTGCTGTCTCCACTTTCTCTTCTCCTAGTTTTTCCGGATCCCTCTCCAATCAGGCTTCCGGCCTTATCCACGCCACTGAAATTATCCTCCTCCAGGCCACCAGCGACTTCTGTGTTGTCAAACACAGTGACCCATGCTCCATCTCATCTGGCTCAGCCTCGGCAGCCTCTGATATAGTTCTCACCTCACTGGCTCAATCTCACCTCCCTGAATCCCCCTCACTTCTCCCTATCCTAAACTTTGGAATGTCCCAGAACACTTCAGCTGCTCCGGCCTCCTTGATGGCCCTTAAACCTGCCCAAGCTGCTCCCACCTCAGGGTCTTTGCACTTGCTATTTTCGCTGCTTAGAATGCTCTTCCCCTATATCTATATTTCTTCCTTCCTGTCTTCATTCAGGTCTCTGCTCAAATGTCACCTTACCAGAGAGGTCTTTCCAAATCCCTCTATCTAAAGTCATCCACACATTCACCACTCCATCCCACCCCACCATCTATCCTTTCACCTGCATTATTGTTTTTCACAGCACTTATCACTACTCAGCCTGTTATATATTTATTTGCTTAGCATCTGCCTTCCTCATATAGAATATAAGCTCCATGTTCCCCAGGATCTAGAACAGCACCTGGCACATAGTAGGCTTCCAGTAACATTTTGTTGAGTGAATGAATAAATGAATGAACAAAGGTATATTCTCTGTCCCCCAGAAGGAGAAAGTAAGGGTGGGCTCCTCTCTGTCCTAGAAACTTGACACTTACAGGGCATTTACCAGCTCCCTGGAAAATTCTACATATTCTCTGCTGGCCAAGTATGAGAATTAGTTCTCATTATTTATGAAGACCCTCATCTTTTGGTTCACATTAGAGTCTCCTGTGAAGTTTTAAAAATAAATGTTTCTTGCTCCACTCCAAGGAGCTCTTGATTGGGAGGTCAGTATCAGGACTCTGAAAGGCAGACTCTTGAGAGTGGAGTGGAGTGGAGTGATCTAGAGCATGAACACTGAAGTCTCCATTTTGAATCTTGACGCCATCATAGCTATAGAACCTTGGGCAGGTGACTGCACCACTCTGAGCTTCAGTTTTCTAATCTGCAAAGTAGTGACAATAAGAGGAATCCTATTTCACAGGGTTGTTGTGAGAATTAATGAATATACATAAGCTCCTTAGAACAATACCCAGCATGTAATAAGCAGGAACTATTATCACCAACATTGTGTAAGTTTCTTGGGTGATTCAGGAATATAACCAGGTATGAAAATTGCTGATATAGACTGTATGCGACACCACTGCATGAGAGAGAAAGGAGATTTCAATGAGGAGTAGGGAAAGCCAGGGCTTGAGAAGAAACCAGAAGGCACACACTGGCTGGTTTCTGAAAGGTGACTAGGATTCAGCAGATCACACGACAGGCACCGCGCTCTCCTGAGGGCACTCAGGAACTCTGAGACTGGCAGAGAGGAATCAGCCCCTTCTGAATTCTCTTCTAGTTGGTTATGCTTACCAGCTAACCAGTTCAAAGGCAGATGATTTGTCTTCTCTAACCAAAGCTGGTGATAGAAAGACCCAGGTGCTGTACTCAGGGCTGCTAGGGCCTAGAGACTGTCACAGGGGTACTGATCAGGCCCAGCTGCAATGGGGGTACAGTAGGCAGCAACAGCCCACCCTCCAAGACTCCCTCCTCATGCTCCTCACAAGAACCTTCCCAACCTGCTCCCTGACGAGCATGCTTAAAATGGAAACACCTCCCCAAGAAGCACAGATGTAAACTGACAACACGTTTGATCAGAAAAGCTTAGTCATTGAGCTAAGGAGGGTTTGATAGGAGAAGGGCACTATAGGCTCTCCGCTCCATCCCGCCCACACTCTACTTCCCACCTCTCTCAAGATCATGAGAGCTAGAGACTTCACCCACCTCAGGAGGTACAATATAAATAGCACAGTAACGCTTTCTATTTTTCTAAGTCACTTGTTTCTTGGGGCAGGGTTTCACTGAGCTCAAGTGAAACTGGCAGGGCTGGCCCAGCCTTTCATTCTACCTGTGAACCAAACCAAGGTTTTACCTGCCAACAGCCAGTGTGAGGTATGTATATAATTCATTGGTTCCACCAGCAATTATTTATTGGGTCCCTTCCATGAACCAGGGTGTAATAAGGACGACATCTTGACACAAGTTCAGGAACTGACTCCTTTCTGTGTGTATCTCCTTGGAAGGTCACCCTTTGCTTTCCTCAAACTAATCTCCACGCTCATCTTTTGAAGACTGCCTCCCTAGCCAGATTTAGGGTCATGCAGGAAAATCTGTTAAATTTTGTCTAAAGCTGATGAAAATATTACCACTTCTCCCTGCCTCTGAGACCTCTTCACCCCCTCCTCCCTCCTCCCACAGTTGTCTCCCTTCTAGCTCCTTCTCTGAATGCCTGCAGTCCCCAGAAAGCCCTCCAGAGTCTCACCTATCTCTCCAGAGCTGGGGCAGCCCCCTGCCCACTGCCCTGGCTGTCAGCATCCAAGTTCCTTCTTCATCTCCTCCTTGGTCTCCGTGAACTCTCTGCCCTTATGGATTTGTTATGTGAGCAGAATTGTAGCCACTACTTGGAAAGGGCTGGTGGAAAACAGTAGAACAGCCCTCAGTGGTTATTTTCTTTCTTAAAAGATAGTAAGGGGCTTCCCTGGTGGCGCAGTGGTTGAGAATCTGCCTGCCAATGCAGGGGACACGGGTTCGAGCCCTGGTCTGGGAAGATCCCACATGCCGCAGAGCAACTAGGTCCGTGAGCCACAATTCACTGAGCCTGCGCGTCTGGAGCCTGTGCTCCACAACAAGAGAGGCCACGACAGTGAGAGGCCCACGCACCGTGATGAAGAGTGGCCCCTACTTGCCGCAACTAGAGAAAGCCCTCGCACAGAAACGAAGACCCAACACAGCCATAAATAAATAAATAAATAAATAAACAAACAAACCCAAAAGTTAAAAAAAAAATTACTAGCACAGCACATATTTCTTAAAAAAAAAAAAAAAAAGATAGTAAGATTTTGTTCCAGAACAATCTTTCTTTTGTGAGGCAAGTCTCTCTCCATTAAATCTAGCCGGATAATTTTCCCAAGCCCTACTTTTGTATCCATTGCTCCCCATTTTGCCCTCATTAGCTTTTCCTCAAGGCTGCAGAAGGGGCTAAGATGGCCAAGCCCCAGGCCACAGCTGGTAACCTGAGCAGCTCAAGTCCCCCTGCCATGATCTGGGACCTAGAAGGAGAGCAGCCATCTTGGGTGGCCCTCCATGGGGTACTGCTTGTGTTGGCCACGGTGCGTTGTGCGCTCATAACAGGAAGGTCAGAGAGCCAGGGACTTTACACAAATGATTCCACTTAATCTTCTTAGCCTCCCTACAAAATAGGTATTATCCTCATTTTACAGGTAATGAGCTGAGGCAAAGGGAAGGGAGAGAACATGTCCAAATTCATATAGTAAGTCGATGCTTTTGGCTACTACCTTATCCTACACTTTGAGGGATGCTGAAAGGACCATGGTTCAAAATTATCTTTGAATTGTCTCTTATCCAAAGTGCATGCACATACATACATACATATACACACACACCCCACTTCTATTTCACAACAATTAATAAGCAGAATTGTTAGCACATTAACCCAAAAGATCCTTTAGATTCTATAACTTGGGTTATGTAACCTGAAAGATATAAACTAAACAGACTCCCACAGGGGGCTGGTAAGAACCGCTGCCCTTATCCTTGGAAGAGGTTCTGGTACAGAAGAAGCACTGACTCAGAAGTCCTAAGTCCTGGGTTGTGGTTCTTGCATAGCCACTTACAAACCCTGTGACTTTGGCAATATTCCTTCCTCTCTCCAAGCCTCAGTTTCCTCATCTGTAAAAGGGAACTTTGATACCTGCTTTACCTGCCTCATGAGGAGAATCAAATCAGATAACAGAGGGGTGCTTTATCAATACACCTGTCAAGAGAGAAGACAATAAATGTTTTTGTGCATTCAAGCTATTATGGTTTGGACAGTATGAATCTTATAGTCACTGACTCAAGTATACAAAATTGAAACTTTAAAAAATTTCCTATAAACTGGACTTAAATTCTATCTGGTACTCCCATCTGTCTGAAGCAGAAAACATAGGCTGATCACTAATAGGCTGTCAGACATTTCAGTGATTTTCTCAGTCATCCAGATGAAAACTCAAACAAACTCAGAATTCCCTGTGCTGCCCCCTTTCCTTCTCCTGGGCTGCATCTCAGCTCATGTCTCACCCAAATGCTGTCTCACCATCAGCAGGAAGAGAGGCCCCCTCTCAGTCTCCATCTGTCTGTCTTTTGAGATGTGCCTATGTCCTCATTCTTCTCCTGGCTGGGTGGTCCATTCTTTGCTGAGAGGTCCCCCTGTTTGGCATTATATCTCCATCTCTCTGTCTCTCTGTCTCTGTCTCTGTCTCTCTCTCTTGATTTCTTGTAGCTTAGACCCTAAAAATGGGTTTATTTCAAGATTCAGTACTTGGTCCTGTATGAATTTTTTCCACGTTGTTTGTCTCAGGCAATTTATTCACCTTCTTGACTCCTCCAAACTCTCATCTAAGGCGAGATTCCCAGATTAAAGCTCTGGTCCCATTTTTTCCCCTAGTCATCATAGAACCACAATGTTGGGGCTGAAAGGAACCGTTTTCCTGCAGGACTCTGCATCTCTAACTGCTTGGTAGACATCCCCCCATCCTGGCTGCTTCCCAGCCACCCCAAATTCACTATGGCTACAGCCAAATTTATCATCTATTCCCCAGACAGCCAGCTCCCCTCTACACTACCTTACAGTTCCCAAGGGAAGTGCCATTACCTCGGCTGCTCAGCTTCGAAGCTGAGAGCCTCTCTGAATTGTTCTTTATGTCTCTCTCCTTACATCCAGTTGGACCTCACGATGCTCAATTCTCACCATTTAAGGTCCCTGGAATCTGTTTTTCCTTTCCACATAGACGGGCACCACCAGAGTTCAGGCGATTATTGCTTCCTGCCTCAATTACTAAAATCGTATCTTGATTTGCTTCCAGTTAAAATGCATCCTACCCGACAAGTCTCTCATCTACTTCTCTGTGACCTCCCAGTCAATACTTGTTGAGACATAAGGGGTTTTTAATGGGTAGCACAGGGTTCACAGACGGGCTCCGGGGAAAACTGTGAACCCTCTGAAATTATACAAAACATTACTTAAACCGGATAATTAGAAATTTGATTTAAAATGCAAATGTTTCTCAGAAGAGGGGGCATGTCAACTTAAACTCACACCTAAAATTCAATGGCTAACATTAGGACCTCTCCTGAGACCAGATTTGAAGGGGAAAGAATGAAGGCCCTGGGGCCCAAAGACTGAGTCTTGGTTCTTCCTCGATTTCCACATGAACATACACGGTAGCCCTTGGATTGATTTCTTGGACTCTAATCAGTCATTCATTCTTTCTTCATTCATTCGTTCATTTTCTATGTATGGAACACATAGTATGAGCCAGAATATTCCATTTATCATTTCATTTCATCTCCACCACGAGCCTCTATTGAAGATTGTATTACACCTACTTTATAAATGAGGACATTGAGGCTTAGAGACGTTAAATCCCTGGCCTGAGTTTCACACAGCTGTACAGAAGGGCTGGGACCCAAACCCAGTCTAGCTTCAGTGCTCACATTCCTTCCAAAATACCTTATTTTTTTAACTCAACTTCCCGGGTGCCAGGCACTGGCCACACCCTAAGAATATAAAAATGAGTAGGGCTTCCCTGGTGGCGCAGTGGTTGAGAGTCTGCCTGCCAATGCAGGTGACACGGGTTCGAGCCCTGGTCTGGGAGGATCCCACATGCCGCGGAGCAACTGGCCCGTGAGCCACAATTACTGAGCCTGCGCGTCTGGAGCCTGTGCTCCGCAACAAGAGAGGCCGCGGTGGTGACAGGCCCACGCACCGCGATGAAGAGTGGCCCCCGCTCGCCGCGACTAGAGAAAGCCCTCGCACGGAAACGAAGACCCAACACAGCCATAAATAAATAAATAAATAAATAATTTTAAAAAAAGAAACCACTAAAAATGAGTAGAACTAAATAAAATAATGTATGTTAAAGCACCTGGCATTGGGCCTGACCTAAAGCAGGAATTGAAAATTGTTGGTTAAAAGAATGATCTTTGAAAAAAATAGTACTGAGTGCTCAACTTAAAGAACTGGCAGTGTGATAAGAGACGCCATCCAAAGTGGCAAGGGGCACCAAGCAGGAGGGTCTAACTGCTTGGGGCAATCAAGTTACTCATCATTCAATGGGGGAAGACAGGCCAGAGACCAACTGTGTGATACAGTGAACCGTGAGCAACCTGAAGCCAAAGGCTTGACCTCTATCAGTTTCTCTTCCCTTCAACAAATAGCTTCAAATAAATCTAATCCAATCTATAATTTTATAGACAAAATTGAAACCAAGAAAAGAGAAGAAATAAAGAAGATAAGCTGTTAACAATGGGCAGTTCTGGGTGGTAAAACTAGAGGCTAAATTTTCCCTTTCTCTCTTCTTTTTTTTATGTACTTAATGATCTACAGTGAGGAAGTACAGCTTTTGCCCACAGAAAGTAACAGTGTTAATTAAAGATACAGAAGTAGAGGAAAGATCCCAGTGTCAGGCGTACAGAATCTTCCCCTCCATTCTATCACAGAAGGCCCCCACTGTGGTTGTATAACATGTCCTTGACCAAGCGTAGCTTTAGTTATCGATAGAGAAAGCTTATTTTACAGATAAACACACTGACATTCCCAAAGGCCTGAAATTTGACGACATTATATAGTAAAAATCAGGCATAAGACTTCAGCCAAACTAGAAAAGTAAGAAGAGTAGCCTGATAGGGACCTTAATGCTGGTTCTAAGCATTTAGCATACTTTCTTTTCTACCAAGGAGGCTGATGGGATTCATTAGTACTCATTTGATCATTTCAGGGTCAACCTGTGTTTTTAATTAATAATCCTCTCATCCTTCTGTCCTCTTTTTACCCAGGGGCCTGGAACTGCTACTAACGCTTGGTGCCTTAGTGGGGGAAATCCTTTCCTCAGACAGAGATTGAAGCTGTCTAGCACACCATCTTTTCCTCCTCTACCTGCCAACAGCACTCTGCTCTCTCAGTGGACAGTTTCCACTGTTAATGTGATACATCAAGAAGCCACCTCAGGGAGTCCTTGCTCAGGCCTCTCGCTGGTGATTTCCAGTTCACCTCCAAAGCCAGCACAAAACTACACTTCTCTCCTTTCTCTGTTTTCAACTCCAAGCGACCTAGTTTCCTCCACACTTCTTTCCCAAAAGTGGCACAAGGGAGTTTGTGAAAACTTCAGCCAGTGGATACAGAAGTGGACATAATAACAGTAACTGCAAAGTTGCAAGGTTTGTGTTGTTTCTTAATCATTTCTTCTGTGCTGACGTGAGAGGCCAGTTTCCAAGCAGGAAAGGCCACGGTATTCTTTATCCTTATCAATGATAAAAGCAAGGAGACATTTTCTTCCAACTTTTGTGGCTTTTTTTTTTTTCTGATGTAGGAACTAGGCTTTTATTTTCTTCTTGGATTCTTCATTTCTCTACCTCATTTGTTTCTACAGCCTGAGCAGAGACAAAAATCATGCTTCTACTCAGTTTTCCTGTCCCCCCGAACCTCCAGAGGAGGTCAGGAATGAAACGGCGCTTCCCCTGCATTTCCATCTGCCTGTTACATAGGGCCTGTGGTGAGCCTTTCTTTCCCAGCCTAGTTCACAGGCTACCTGCTTCTCTCGCCTGGCCTACCCATGGGTTGAAACTCTCCTTCCCGGCTAGGAACACCGGGGCCGGGGAAATTGACATGAAGAAACAGATGCCTTAACCGCGGGGGTGTTTATAAATAAAGTTCAGAGGACAAACAGCTTTTAACACAAGTGGCTACGGCTACATTAGAGTTTCCTCACAAGCAAGCCTGGCCATACACACATCCTCCATCAGCAAGCAGAGGCGCCTTATTTTGGACATTTCAAAGGTCTAAGCACACACAGGCCCCTCTGGCTCACGCCCTGGCACATCAAATATACAACGGAGGGGGACACAGGTGGCCTTAAGCCTTGCCTCCAGAATCCCCAGGTGAAGACAAACCCACGACGGCAGCTGCAGGGCAGAAAGTTCCTCAGCCATCACAGACAGGCTCTATTTAGTAACTTTCAGAGAAGGTGAGAGGCGTAGAAATGTTTGTATAAGTCAATGTTATTTAGAGGAGGGGTTTTAAACCTGGGCTCCATGGAGAGATTCGATGATAGCATTCACAGGTCTGTGAACTTAGATGGGAAAAGTCTGACATTTTTATACTCGCTAACCTCTAACTAAAATACAGTATCTTCTTTGTTTATGACTGTAGGAAACAGATCACAGTTTTATTAGTAATTGTTGTGGCTTTGCTACCAATAAACATCACAGGTTCATTGGTATCATTACAGTTGTTCAGAATATCTCAATATATCATTTATGCTCATCTCCACCTCAAAACTATGTAAGTTATTGGATCTGTCACTACATCTTGTCATTGAATATACCAACAGAACATATACATTACTATATCACAAATGTGATTACTAATATTTTGATAACTATATTTCAATATAATTGGCTCCCTTATTAAATCTGTGTATTTTTGTAGCATTTTTAAAACATTTTTTTAACATCTTTATTGGAGTATAACTGCTTTACAATGGTGTATGGTTTCTGATTTATAACAAAGTGAATCAGCTATACATATACATATATCCCCTTATCTCCTCCCTCTTGCGTCTCCCTCCCACCCTCCCTATCCCACCCCTCTAGGTGGTCACAAAGCACCGAGCTGATCTCCCTGTGCTATGCGGCTGCTTCCCACTAGCTATCTGTTTTACATTTGGTAGTGTATATATGTCAATGCCACGCTCTCACTTCGTCCCAGCTTACCCTTCCCCATCCCCGTGTCCTCAAGTCCATTCTCTACATCTGTGTCTTTATTCCTGTCCTGCCCCTAGGTTCTTCAGAACTTTTTTTTTTTAGATTCCACATATATGTGTTAGCATACGGTATTTGTTTTCCTCTTTCTGACTTACTTCACTCTGTATGACAGACTCTAGGTCCATCCACCTCACTACAAATAACTCAATTTCATTTCTTTTTAAGGCTGAGTAATATTCCATTGCATATATGTGTCACATCTTCTTTATCCATTCATCTGTTGATGGACACTTAGGTTGCTTCCATGTCCTGGCTATTGTAAATAGAGCTGCAATGAACATTGTGGTACACGACTCTTTTTGAATTATGGTTTTCTCAGGGTATATGCCCAGGAGTGGGATTGCTGGGTCATATGGTAGTTCTGTTTTTAGCATTATACAGAACCTCCATACTGTTCTCCATAGTGGCTGTATCAATTTCCATTCCCACCAACAGTGCAAGAGTGTTCCCTTTTCTCCACACCCTCTCCAGCATTTATTGTTTGCAGATTTTCTGATGATGGCCATTCTGACTGGTGTGAGGTAATACCTCAATGTAGTTTTGATTTGCATTTCTCTAATAAAAAGAAAGAAGAGAGCAACCACACCAAAAAACTAATCCACCAATGACAACAAGCACTAAAATATATACAAAAAAAAAAGAAAAAAAAACGGACAGACAGAACCCTGGGACAAATGGTAAAAGCAAAGCTATACAAACAAAATCACATAAAGAAGCATACACATACACACTCACAAAAAGAGAAAAAGGAAAAAATATATATAAAAGGAAGAGAGCAACCAAATCAATAAACAAATCTACTAATGATAATAAACTCTAAATACTAAACTAAGATAAACATAAAACCAGAAACAAATTAAATGCAGAAAGCAAACCCCAAGTCTACAGTTGTTCCCAAAGTCCACCGCCTCAATTTTGGGATGATTCGTTGTCTATTCAGGTATTCCACAGATGCAGGTACATCAAGTTGATTGTGGAGATTTAATCCGCTGCTCCTGAGGCTGCTGGGAGAGATTTCCTTTCTCTTCTTTGTTCGCACAGCTCCTGGGGTTCAGCTTTGGATTTGGCCCCGCCTCTGTGTTTAGGTTGCCTGAGGGCAGCTATTCCCCGCCCAGACAGGACGGGCTTAACGGAGCAGCTGATTAGGGGGTTCTGACTCACTCAGGCCGGGGGAGGGAGGGGTACGGAACGCGGGGCGAGCCTGCGGCAGCAGAGGCCAGTGTGACGTTGCAGCAGCCTGAGGAGCACTGTATGTTCTCCTGGGTAAGTTGTCCCTGGATCACAGGACCCTGGCAGTGGCGGGCTGCACAGGCTCCTGGGAGGGGAGGTGTGGATAGTGAGCTGTGCTTGCACACAGGCTTCTTGGTGGTGGCAGCAGCAGCCTTAGTGTCTCATGCCTGTCTCTCGTGTCCACACTGATAGCCGCGGCTCGCGCCCCTCTATGGAGCTTGTTTAGGCAGTGCTCTGAATCCCCTCTCCTCGTGCACCCCAAAACAATGGTCTCTTGCCTCTTAGGCAGGTGCAGACTTTTTTCCAGACTCCCTCTGGGCTAGCTGTGGCGCACTAGCCCCTCTCAGGCTGTGTTCACGCAGCCAACCCCAGTCCTCTCCCTGGGATCTGACCTCCGAAGCCCGAGCCTCAGCTCCCAGCCCCCGCCCGCCCCGGCGGGTGAGCAGACAAGCCTCTCGGGCTGGTGAGTGCTGGTCGGCACCGATCCTCTGTGCGGGAATCTCTCCACTTTGCCCTCTGCACCCCTGTTGCTGCACTCTCCTCTGTGGCTCCGAAGCTTCCCCACTCCGCCACCCGCAGTCTCCACCCACGAAGGGGCTTCCTAGTGTGTGGAAACCTTTCCTCCTTCACAGCTCCCTCCCACTGGTGCAGGTCCCGTCCCTATTCTTTTGTCTCTGTTTTTTTCTTTTTTCTTTTGCCCTGCCCCCGTATGTGGGGAGTTTCTTGCCTTTTGGGAAGTCTGAGGTCTTCTGCCAGTGTTCAGTAGGTGTTCTGTAGGAGCTGTTCCACATGTAGATGTATTTCTGATATATTTATAGAGAGGAAGGTGATCTCCACGTCTTACTCCTCCACCATCTTGAAGGTCTCCCTCTAAAACATTCTTTTGAGAAGGAATCCATTGGTTTCACAAGACTGTCAAGGGGGTCCATGGCACAAAAAAATAAGAAGCACCCCTGTCTTTGAGCATCTTATGTCAAGAGTCTATAATGAATGAATATGGACAACTTATTTTATATAATCACCACAAGTCCACAGGCAAATTTATCATCAATCCTATTGTATTAATGAGGAAACTGAGGCTAAAGCCAAATCTGTCTGATTTCAAAGGCCATGGTCTTTCTATTACATCACATATATACACACGTGTGCACACACTCACACAAATATGATATCTTTTTATGATTCCCAAACATCCAGTCAAAAATTCAATTAGCACAGACACTACTGGCCATCAAACTAAATTAACTAATGATCTGTCTCTACAATGCCACAAGAACTGGTTGAAACAATGAAAAAAATCAATCTAACAGATGTTTTGTCTAATTGCAGTCATAATTTGATGGCCCTCTCCCCCCTTCCCAAAGTGGCTGAGTAGGCCAAGAGCTTCCTGTTATGGGACACAAGTTAAATGAGCCCATCCTTTGGTTGTATGCGGGCATGGATGCCCTCCTTCCCCTGCTAGGGCTCTAACATGTAGGTGTAGAACTCCACACCCGCTCCCCTTTCCACTGTGGACACGTATCCTGTTCTGCCCCACCTAATGGCTTTAGGACTAAATTATTTATGAAGAGAAGGGGAGAGAAGGGGAGAGAAGGGGAGGGGAGGGGAGGGGAGGGCTACAATTGCATTTTGCCCTGAGTGTTAAGGAGAAAGACAGAGAGGTCTCTATCTGTATGGAATTAACATTAAATACTTGAGGACCAATAAGAAATAATTAAATAATGGATTAATTTATGACAACACCAGTGAGTGCCACAAAGGAGGAATTCAGGGCATTATATAACAGAGGGTCCTCACCCAGTCTGGGGCATAAGAAAAGATTTCTCTGAGGAAATGATGTTTGCCAACTCTTCTTTTACAGTATTTATAGTTTTATTATCCTGCTGGCATGTAACCATCTTTTCATTATAATATGAAATACAAGTCAGGCCTCACCTCTGCAGTCTCCTCTGGAGTAGAAGCATGGTTTTCCCACCGTTTCTAGTTAAGATTCTACTGCAGGGAAGCCAGAGCCGGTGGCAAAAGTATCTGTCATACGTGGTTACTGCATAGCCCCAGACAGCTTGCGCTGCCCCTGGCCTGTGTCACCACAGCTAAGCTGAGCGAGGTTGAGACGTGCAGGCTGCCTAAATTGGCCCAGCTCAGCCCCACCATGGCAGCTTGCTGCAGGGACTAGGGAACACCAGCCACACGCCTCGGTGGCATTCAGATGGCCTCCTACAAATCTGATCAATCAAACTTGACAGGCTGGTGTCCCATTTGCCCATGCCGTACAGCATAAATCCAGTGTCTTTTCAACTAGAAGCATAATAGTCACAGTTACGATGAGGGATGGTCTGGTGTGAGCAGACAGGATCACTGACCCACCCAGGAAGGGAAACCTCCTTTTCCCAGGAGACAGAGAATCACTCATTGAAGGTTTAAAATTCTTACTTGAGAGCAAAATTACAGTGTGCTCAGGAAGTACTCCTTCTGATAAATTATTCTGTGGTATTTTTTTGATCCTTTTTTTTCCTCCCTCCTGACATCACTGATAACGGGTGCTAAGCAACATGGGAAAGGGAAGAAGAAAGAGGAACAAAGACTTATTATTAATCAAAATAAAAAATAATAACTTGAGTTTTAGATGGCATTTGTAACAAATAAGTACACAAACTCTTTATGCTCGGGATGAAATTTTGTACTCATTTTAAGATTTCTTCCTGAGACGTGTTCTGTTGATGCATAATCTTATGACTTTCGGAAAAAAAAATTTTCTACCCACATAAGAAATATACTTATTCTGGAAACTTCTGATTCTTACACCTTTATTTATTGTCTTGCTAACTACAGTCCAGGGGTCATCTTTGTTCTCTAGAGGAGGCCTTATTTAATGGTCATTTGCAAAACAGAATTTCTTTGGATATATCATACCTAACTCACGTTAATAATAACAAGAGCATCATACCCACAATTCCCTTCATGATACTTAGAAATTTATCCGCTGTTTTCTTAGCACAAGGAAAATAGGATTCCTTCTTTACGTGGATAGATTTTGATTTACTAGCTATTAAAATGGAAAACTAAAATTGCTATCAATCATATATCTTTTCTGTAGCCCTCTAAATGATACAACTTAAAAATCTTCTAAGAGCAAAATAGAATTGTCTATCTTTTAAAGAAATCAAATTTACTTTACACATCATTGGGCTTTGCGTTTGCCACTTACAAGAAATCATTTGATTGTATTTAATCTAACTTAATGATTATTCTGATTCTTATTGGCAAATTCTTTCATATACTGATTTGAATCCTATCACTAAGGAAATTGATCAAAGTCCACACTTTTCTGTATTTTTCTAGTTTATTCTTTCTTCTATGCTTGTTTTGCTTGGACTTTCAGCTGAAATCCTGAAATAATGTGTTCTAATTGCATAGCATTTTATCTCTCAAATTAATTCTGCAGAACACCGGTCTTTCATGAATTGTTGACATGCTCATAAAAGGGGTTCAAAAGTTAAATGAGATCAGACACTGCAAACTGCATGTCCCAGGAAAGTAGCAAAGCCCCTTGGCATGACAAATGCTCTGAGGATCCTGTTATGAAGAAACCTGTATAATAATTTGATTCAGCACTCCCAAAGCTTATTTAACCATAGGCTGCCCCTCTCCTCCACTGCACCCGTACTTAGAGATCCCAGAACACTTCTGGTCCTCAGAACATGGTTTGGGAGACTTTTACAGCACAGGATGGTTGTGTCTATATGCATATATGGTTTTGCAGAATATAGCTTGATTCATCCAAACTCATATGCAGTCAGGAGTAGCTAACGGGTTGTCCTCAAAGGAACTGCACATTTGACTCAGCTCAAGAATTGCTGTATTGCTCCTTCAAAAAAATCAGTTTCCATAGATAAATACACTGAGTATCCCTAAACAAAGCTGAAACTCCAATCAAAATAAACTTCTCTGGAACTGTTCCATTATATCAAAAATTTGCCTTTTTTTTTTTCCCAATTCTGCTATCTCACAGCCAGCAATTTCAAGACAAAATCTTGGGGTAGGAAACGAGAAACCCAGAATGTTCAAGCTTGACGAACTTTAGAAAACTCTAGTCCAACCCCTTCAGTTTACAGATGAAAGAACTGAGGCTCCAGATCCCATAACCATTAGTAGCTGATTGGCCCCAAAAGTCACACCCCCTCTCTAAGTAGGCCCCTCTGACCCAATATCATATTTCTCCTTTTTTTTTAAGCCAATAAGTCAATTATACTGTGCTGATCTCAATGCTGTTGGAAGATTCATGCTCACAAGGAAGACAGATATTTAGGTACACATAATCTATAAGCTGCCAGAGGTACTCTCTTAGGACAAACTCTCCTAGGGAAATTTCACATCACAGTGTGAGGCCTCAGAATCTCATGTATGGACTTATTTCTTTACTAGGGTCTTGTAATTAATTCTCATTAAAGAAAACATGAAGTAATGTCTTCCAATTAGCCCACAAACAGTTTTTGAACCATGGTAGAATGCACGTTTGTTCTTTGCTGGGACATTAATATTATTAAATGCTGATTTAAAAAAACACCATTTGCTGCCTGTATCTTGTGGCAGCTGCAGAATTGCTTTCTATAGAAAGGACAGAGATACACTGCTTTTTCTTGGCTTAAGCATTTATTTGGGGTAGCTGTGAGGGTTGGAGTAGGAGCAGCTAATGGAAATTATGAGGAAGCTCTAAAGCCTTGGGTGTCTGCCTCTCTCTTTCTCTCTCTCCCCCTTCCTCTTCCTGCTGTTGACCTAACCACACTTCCCTAAGCAGGTGATGCTCGCCCAAGTCAAATGCTACACCTGTGGCTAATTCTCAGGCAACACAAGGAAGGCTCTGTCACATTAGAAGCAATTGGCTGTTTGTAGGAAGCATGATGATCTGTAGTCACATCTCATTAGGGGTGCCTGGGCCCCGTGGTGCACGAGTGAAGCAAACTCTGTCAATGTAATTTGTTTTAGATGCCTAATTCTCTTCCTTATAATTAACATCTGAAATGCAAAAACAAAACTAGGGTGCTTTGCAGGCATGTGGGATCCATAGAACACTTTCAGGGAGCCTGAGATTTTAGAGCAGCGCTCACCCTTGCCTTGTCCTTTCCCACAACAAACAACAGTGTGAGCTGGACTGGGACATCCATAGGTTGTCCTGGAGGACTGATTCCTGGGGTACAATACGTGGAGGGAGGGAGGAGAGGACAGAGTAGCGAGAGCCAGCATTATCTGCCACCCCACGCATTTAACTGCTGTCATCTCTGCAATGAAGTGACCCTACAAAGATAACTCAGCAGTAGAACAGAGCCACCAGTCAGGACCTTGCTATACATCACCCTAGGCAGACTTTGCAGTCATTCCTCCACTGTGCGACCCTCCCACGACAGCTAGAAACAGTCAGACACAGAGGGACAGAGACGAAATGTGGCGTGATGGGGTTTCTGCCACCAGCCACGCTGGCAGACAGTCTGTGGAACCAGGAGAGAATGCCGTTCACAACATCTCTGCCACGTAAACGGGGCTGCGCAGAAAGGTTTTGGTTTGGCCGTCAGATCTGGAGCCTGAACGTCTAAGATGAGCCAGAGGAGATGGAGTCTATATCCTGGGTGTACCAGGCAGCTCTCTTGGTTACAAACCGCAGAAACTGACCCTAGCGAATTGAAGTTGAAGAAGAATTTATTGGTAGGATATTGATTAGCTCGCAGACTTGACAAAAAAGCAAGAAGATGAGGGCTTCCCTGGTGGCACAGTGGTTGGGAATCCACCCGCCAATGCAGGGGACACGGGTTCAAGCCCTGGTCCGGGAAGATCCCACATGCCGCGGAGCAACTAAGCCCGTGCGCCACAACTCCTGAGCCTGCACTCTAGAGCCCGCGAGCCACAGCTACTGAGCCCGTGTGCTGCAACCACTGAAGCCCACGCGCCTAGAGCCCATGCTCCGCAGCAAGAGAAGCCACCGCAATGAGAAGCCCGTGCACCGCAACGAAGAGTAACCCTCGCTCCCTGCAACTAGAGGAAGCCCGTGCACAGCCATGAAGACCCAACACAGCCAAAAATAAATAAATAAATAAAAATTTTTTTTAAAAAAAGCAAGAAGATGAGATGATTAAAAGAAGTTCGTGACCACCAGTGTATACGGGTTCGTGTAGCAAGACCAGCCTGGTTAAAGAATCCCAGGCACTGCTGCCTCTGAATGCTGCCACTGCCACTGGAGGTCACCACTAAACACTGGGTGCCACCCAGCTCCTTGTCTCCCACGAAACTCCATCCAGAAATATAGGAAGGGGGCTCAGATGTGGGGTAGCAAAAATACAAGTATCTCCTAGCATTGGCCAGCACACTTGGCAGTATGTTGCTTGTTCTTTCAGTTAATGAGTTTCTGCTAAACCTCAGAAGAGTCAAAGATATGGTGGAAGACGTGTAATAGCAGAAAAGGCTGTTTTCAACCTCTCTTGGTATCCCCATCTCCTAACTAGCTCATGGCTAATGCCTTTCCTTCACTCTCCTCCCTGTCTTCCTCCTCTTCCTCCTTCTTCCTATTTTTTCATAACAAAATCAATATTTATTGAGCCACAATGCAACTTGTTAGATGATTTACATTTAATCTCCATGGAAACCCATGAAGCAGGTATGATGATTCCCATTTTCAGGTAAGGGAATTAAGGTTTTCAAAGTTAAGCAACTTGCCCAAAGTCACCGAGCTAATATGTGACAGAGGTGGAATCTGAACCCAAGTTTGGCTGACTCCAAAGCCTGAGGTTTAGGCGGGATAAAGGACCCCCTTTCAACATCAAAAAATTCATAGACACCAACAAGATAATAGTGCTTATAGTATGTTTTGATTGAGAAATACATAATAACAAAAGCAATGTTAATTCATATATGTTAAGATATATTTTATGAATCCCAATGGTATCTACATATAATGTTTTATTAATCACAACAGGATCTACATGCATTTGAAAAACATATGTGAAGGACATGTTACTTATCTAGTCTTTCACACGACCCCTCATACATGCCCCTTACAATAACTATGTCCCTCAACCCACCAGCTAGGGGGCAGGCATGTGACCTGAGTTGAGCCAGTTGGTTCGGAACCGGAAGGCAGGAAAGACTGCGCTAAAACCTATAACTCCGTGGCTCCCATAGGACGCCCATGGTAAATGTTGAAGGAGGAAAGGGCAGAAGGAAGGGACGGAGAGAGGAAAGGAGGAAGGAAGAGGGGGGAGAGTCAGGGCAGGTTTAGTTAGGAAAATCTAGCAGGAGAAGCTAAGCCAACTTGAAGGTTAAGGCTAACAGGTCCCTTGTGTTCAAAGGCCAAGTCCAGAAAAGTCAGCTCCTGCTGGAGCAACAGGCTGGCTTCACAGGTCCTGGCAGGGGAACGAAAGCACTCTACAACCTTGAGGACAAAACCAGGAACCAAAGGAGCAGGGAGCAGGGAAAGGGCTCCAATAATTAGACACGAGCTGGGTCACTGACAAAAAAAAAAAGGCACTAAACATCAAACCCACCACCCGCCAGCCACCACCCATCACCCAACATCGGGCTTCCTTTACCATCCAGTCAAGGGGCAGAGCAGGCCTCAGGGTTCCAGCCAGCCTGAGCCCCTCCATGCCTCCTGGAAGATATCATTTCACAGACTGTGTTCTCTGGGACCCACTTGTTCTAGGAGATCTTCATAGGGCTTTCTATGAAAGAAATTTGTACTCAGATTCCATTCCCCTCTTGGAGTTTCACAGTGTACATGAGTATGTGAAAGGGCCTTGCAAATCTGAAGTAAAGAAACCCATTTTCCTTTGTTGAGCCAAACATTTCCCAAACTTATTTGATCCTGGAACCCTATTTGTCAGAGTGCCCACTGTTGTCTCAGAGAGCACTAAGGTTCCAAGACAACAGCTGTGGAAATACGGGCCACAGCACTGCCATCACAGGGCAGTGTGGATCCTTCTTCCATGGCGTCATGGCCTGGAAGCTCTCTCTCTCCTTACCCTCAGTTTTCTGCCTTGCACACTGATTAGGTTTCCACACATATTCATGCTGACATGGCCAATGGAAGTATTTTTGAGGCTGTTATTTCTTCTGAAGAGCTTTCCTTGACTCTTGCCCATCCCAGGCCCACCTCAATCCCACCCAACCGCTAGTGTCAAGGGGAAGAGCACAGGCTTTTTTTTTTTTTAATTTATTTATTTACCCATGTCTGGCTGCGTTGGGTCTTCGTTGCTGCCCGAGGGCCCTCTCTAGTTGCAGCGAGTGGGGGCCACTCCCTGCCGCGGTGCGCGGGCCTCTCATTGGGTGGCCTCTCCCGTTGCGGAGCACGGGCTCCAGGCGCGCAGGCCTCAGCAGCCGTGGCACGCAGGCCCAGCAGCTGTGGCTCACGGGCTCCAGAGCACAGGCTCAGCAGTTGTGGCGCACGGGCTGTGGGATCTTCCCGGACCAGGGCTCGAACCCATGTCCTCTGCATTGGCAGGCGGATTCTCAACCACTGCGCCACCAGGGAAGCCCCAGAGCACAGGCTTTGAATCTGTCTGACTGCCTTTGTATTCTGACTCTGTGCCTTTAGCTCTATGTTTCCTGTGTCTAGCATAGTACCTGACACTGGCTGGCTATACCATATAAATTGGTGAGTAAATAAATGATCTTTTGTCATTTTGAGAAAAACCAAATGGTGGCCAAAATTTGTTTTCTAGAAAATGATAGCAAATCGAGAGAAACCAGATGATGATTTTTAAAAAAAAGCTCAGGTGTGAAGCTACAGCTGAGAGATGTCTGGTTCATATCCCACTGCCAGTTTCATCTCTCCAAGTCCATAATTACAAAACAACTGGTATGCCTTGTTTACATTGAGCATCTTATTTTAATGAAGAATTGATTTCCTCTCCCTTAGCAAAAATGTTCAGTGTCCTTACAAAGGGGGAAAATAAACTCTTACATTTGCATGCCAGATGTTTTAATTTTCGATTATGAAATCCCTGTCTTTCTAAGACATTCTAGAAATGGCAGCAGAATGGAAGCCTGGTTGTGGCCTCTAAAATGCTCTTAGCGGCCCAACTTTCCAAAGTTCCATTCCAGGGCAAGCATTTCTTGATTGGGTGGGAGTTCCTGACTACCCAGACGTTTATCTTTCTTCTTCGTTTTGGGGGGAAGAGAGCTGTTTTGATCCCTGAGCCTGGGTTTTCCTAACAAAATGATTGTCAGAAATGCCCTTCCACTCTCCTGCTCCAGCCACAAGAAGAGAGGTAACATTTAATGACTCTTACTTGTAAATGGAATAAAAATAAAAAGCAGAGAAAGTCGTAGAAGTGGGGAGATCTCCAAAAGTCATAGTTCCCATTACAGTGTGTTTCTAATTCTAGCCACAGATACAGCCGCAGACCCCAAAGAATTTGTTCTTAACAATGTAAGCAAGATTGTTTTAAGTTAATCATATACCGCAAACCCTTAAAACAGCCATTTCCAGTCAGCAAACCATTTTTACAGCTCTCTGCTTGTCTGTTTTGCCTTGCGGTGACAGACTTATCTTGCTCTGTCCTTGTCCTAAACTCAGATATGACAGTGGGAATGGACAAAGCTGCAAAGAGAATTATCAAATACCAAAGAAGACACTAAAGTCTGTGCTGGAGTTTGCAATTCACCTGGGAAGTGTTTTGTACTTTGGGGCATGTTTCAAGTTTAAAACCTGTGTGTGTGTGTGTGTGTGTGTGTGTGTGTGTGTGTGTTGCGTTTTGTGTTTTGGTTTTTGCAAGGTGTAAGGGAGGATGTTTAATGGCCTAGTTCACCACCTTCAGAAACACTGGCTCCGTTCTTAGCCTTGAAACGGACTTGGCTGTCATCTCTAAGCAAGTCACCCTAGTAATCTACCCTGCTGTTTTCCCAACTCTAGAAACAGAACATACTTGCATCCAGTCCCACAGATACGGCACAAGGACTATTTAAAAAGTTAGCCAATCTTTCACCTCCCAGGGGCTTTTTACAAGGTAGAGAACGTTAATATTCTAAATAGTTCTAGCCCTCTAGCCTGTGCATGTTTCGAGCTGCTTCATCATCCGTACAGAACCTTTCTTTAATCTTCCCCATGAGCGTGTGCGCAGGTTCAAATGGTGATAATTACCATAAAACAATTGTGTTGTCCTTCTCCCAATAAAAATCGCTCTGTTAATCGGCCAACTCGCAGCCCCCTTGTCTGAGGACCCTTATGCCAAACTGGCTGCAGATAAATTAGCCCACGTGTGATTGCATGCGAAAACACATTGATTTAGGGGTTTTTTTCTTCTCCCGTTCAACCTGACAACTTGTCTAAATAGGCTTCTGCCACGACCTGACAGTTCGTGGACAAGCTGTGTACAACAGGCCATTAAAACGAAATGCTCTGAATATGGAGAGTACAAAACACAGACAAAGGGATAAGATTGAAAGATAAAAGGATGAACAAAGGGAGTGGTGGGGCCGTTATGGGGGAGTGGAGCCTGAAGAGGTACCCTTTCATTGTGCTTTCAGTCTTTGTCATAGGCTGGATTCTTTGAAGCAGACCCTGAGATGGAGTTTGGGGTGAAGGCTATTTATGAGGGATCCACAGCTATGGAAAGGAGGGGGAAGAAGCAGGATGGGGCAGAGGGAGAAGCTGAAATGCACTGCAGGCTGGACAAAATCTCTGTTAATCTCCCCTCTCCTGGGGAGCTTGGGAGTGGTCCTGTGTTGCACTGAAACAGTAGGGACTTTATTCCCCTCCTCTGGCTCCGTCATTATAAAGGCAAGGGTGTGTTCCTGCAGCTGAGGCAAACCCTGACCAAGGTGACAGCTAGAGTACAGAGACCTTCCTTAGAGTGGGATCTGGGCCTTACATCTCTGTATCTACCACAGAGGTGTTAACAATTGCCCACATGATCAGAGCCCAGCTCCCTATATCTGTAAAGTTGTTTCCCAGCCTTGATCATGTTATAAATCTCCACTGATCACAGCATAATAACAACTCTTTTGATTAAGCACTAATCAGCTCTATGCTATGAGCAATACCTACTTTATCTCATTTACTTCTCATAACAACCCTAGGAGGAAAGTATTCTTATAATCCTCATTTTGTAGATGAAGAAACCGAGGGTATGAAAGATGAATTGACAAAAGTTATATAACTGGTGAATGGCAAAGTTGATATCTGAACTCCGGGCTGTCTGATTCCAAAGTCCATCTGCTTACCTATGACACTGTACTGATTGGAACAGATATAGGTCTGATTGGAACAGATATAGGTCTGATTGGAACAGATGTAGGCCAATACTGCAACTCCTTCCTTGACCTTCATCCATGACGATTTAACAGAAAACAATTTTATTAAGACTGTCAGAACTCATGAAAGAGCCCACATCTTGGGCTGGGAGAAACAGCCATGTAATTCTAGTGGATCCTTGCCTCTCTTTGACTGCCAGACCCAATAAGTGTTTTATTTAGCATATACTATGTTCCGTTTCTGGTTGGATTCTCTGGAAGCGGACACTGAGACTCAGACAGAAATTAGCGTGCGGGAGATTTATTAGGGCTTGCTCTTGGGATCAACACCTGGGGAAGGGAGGGGCAAGAAGCAGGATTGGGCAGACGAAGAAGTTGGACTACAATGCAGTGCCATTGAAGGCCTCAGCTGATCTCAGAGTGAGCTCTAGAGCTAAAATGGCTCATCAGAGTTATCCTGAGCTGGAGGAAGGGGGCTGAGCCTTCATATACTATGCCAGATAGGCACTGGGTGTGCGATGCCCTAGGAATGGGGCATGACCTTGGGCTAGGTGGCTCTCTGCAGCTGAGACAAATCACAAAGTGCGACTCAGCTGAGGGCTGTCAGCTGTCAAACTCCCAACAGCTGGGGGAATGAGTGCTTCATGATTTAAAAGGGATCCAGAGAGCTTCCCTCATGGCGCAGTGGTTAAGAATCCGCCTGCCAATGCAGGGGACACGGGTTCAAGCCCTGATCCGGGAAGATCCCACATGCCGCAGAGCAACTAAGCCTGTGCACCACAACTACTGAGCCTGCGCTCTAGAGCCCGTGAGCCACAACTACTGAGCCCACGTGCCACAACTACTGAAGCCCCCGCACCTAGAGCCCGTGCTCCCAACAAGAGAAGCCACCGCAATGAAAAGCCTGCGCACCACAACGAAGAGCAGCCCCCGCTCGCTGCAACCAGAGAAAAGCCCGCATGCAGCAACGAAGACCCAACGCAACCAAAAATAAAATAAAATAAAATAAAATAAATTTATTAAAAAAAAAGGGATCCAGGACGCAAATCATAGCATCCACTACTGCTATTTTTTTTTTTCAAATACCCCAAGGATTAAGTATTATTAGTCCCATATTTTAGAAGAGAAAATTGAGGGTGAGACAAATTAATGACTTATCCAGAGACATGTAGGTAGCACTTAATTATTCATTCATTTATTTAACAAATATTTATTGAGTACCTTCTGTGTGCCAGGCATTGTGCTTGGTCTTGAGAATTCAATAGTGAACAAAAAGGACCCTTGACTTCATCCAAATAACATTTTAGTGTTGACAACTGTCCCAGATACAGAAAAAAGTTTAGGAGTTTGTCCATTTCTTTAGATAGCTATATAAAATTCTAATTGATCCCATTTATACATATTGCCAAACTTCTTTTCAAGAGAGTTACAAACTTGTAAACGTATATTCCTAAAATTTTGAGAATGGGGAAAGGGGAAACCAACCTGGTGATGAGATTTGTGGTTAGCATAATGGGGAAGTATTCAGTATAAATCAACCTTACACCAGCCAGCCAGTTTTCATCTGGAATCTCCAAAGGCACTGCAGATAGTAACACCTAATTCTTCATCATTTCATTGACAGCAATGAATAGCATCAACAACAAGAACCAACCAGTGAAGCACTAAACTTATTTTTTTAATTGGGATATAGTTGCTTTACAATGTTGTGTTAGTTTTTGCTGTACAGCAAAGTGAATCAGCTTTATGCATACATATATCCCCTCTTTTTTGAATTTCCTTCCCATTTAGGTCACCACACAGCATTAAGTAGAGTTCCCTGTGCTATACAGCAGGTTCTCATTAGTTATCTATTTTATACATATTAGTGTACATATGTCAATCCCAATCTCCCAGTTCATCCCACCCCCCCTTTCCCCCCTTGGTGTCCATACATTTGTTCTCTACGTCTGTGTCTCTATTTCTGCCTTGCAAACCGGTTCATCTGTACCATTTTTCTAGATTCCACATATATGCATTAATATACGATATTTGTTTTTCCCTTTCTGACTTACTTCACTGTGTATGACAGTCTCTAGGTCCATCCACGGCTCTACAAATGACCCAATTTCATTCCTTTTTATGGCTGAGTAATATTCCATTGTATATATGTACCACATCTTTTTTATCCAGTCATCTGTCGATGGACATTTAGGTAAGCACTAAACATTTATCAAGCACCTATTCTCTTTAGCATATTTCCTATTTAAGAAATTACTGTTTAAGAGAGTAAGTCAATTATTTTCAGAAACAGAGTGAATAAACAGTATAGCTGAACCAGGTCTCTTGTACCCAGGAATTTTCTTGTCCAATAATTTCACTCTTGACATCTGTTGAATCTTGGCACAATCAAAATGGTGCCAAACTTACCACCCACAGATGCCAGTGCCCTCAACCCACTCTGTTCTTTGGCTCCAAGGCTTTTTTGGATAGGAAAAGGAGAAGGAGAAGGGAAGAAGTACCTCTGCTCTGGGTTCTGATTCAGGAGGCCTAAGGTATAGCCTGGCATTTGCATTTGGAAAGTGTTTTCCCCACCTCCACACCCTCCAAATGAGAACCATGACTTTAGCATCTAGAATTTTCCCTCTCACTCACCTCTGTAGTGTCTTGTGGTCTATGCCATCAGGGCAGTCAAGGAGCTTGTTAGCCAATTCAAAAGGCTGGTTGGAGCTCAGGTTTTAATGGGTGACCCTAAATCACGTTGATACCCCTCTGAACTAACATTTGTAGGTCAAGTGTATTTGAGGCTTGATCAGTGACTGCATTGTGCAGACCTTAATGGCAGATTCAAGTCACAGTGGGTTTCCTATAGACAAAAAGACATCCGGATTCTGGGACTCCTAGGATGGTGGACATGATAATGGGCATAAAAAGGTAATTTTTCAAAAGACAGGCAGAATGGACTAGAAACACGTCTTATTCACCACTCAGCAGGGGAGAAGTGGTCTTCTCAAAAAGACCAATCAAGGGATGGACAAACGCATCTTTGTGTTGCAAGGATGGTGTTGACCTTGCACAGGGAGAAAAAGCCAGAGAGTTCTGCAACTTGTAGGTAAGTGTAGAACTGTCAGGATAGTAAGAGAAAGAATTCAAGCTGATGCAAATGTTTACTCTAAATAGACCAACAAGTTGTGCAGCTCTCTTATTTCACCTGAGCTGAGCAAGACTTGCTCAGGGCAAGAAGTCACGGATAAACCCTAAGATTTTAACTAACAGAGTAGAAATTATCACAGTGGCCCAGATCTCAGAACGAAATACATATACTTGTATTTTCCATTCTTTTGAATTCTTTTAGATAAATTCCTGCTTGCCAAAAAGCTGTGTACTTGGGAAAGGGTGGCCCCAGGGCCTTAATGATGGCCTTGGATTTTCAAGTCGGCCCTCCGAGAAAGTGTTTGGAATAGTGTTCTGGGACTTCCAACCACCGCGATGAGGTGACTTGTTACACTAAAGAATGATAAACTCAACAGTCATAACAACCAAAGCTCCCAGCAGAAGTCACTTCTGTTCACACCCCCAGGTAGACCTGGCCATGTCAACAAACTGCCCCGTATGGACACCCACCACCATTTTTTCGCCAAGAACCTCAATCATGTAAAGACTTAATAATAGCAGCTTGTGTTCAAATAGCTTTTAGGCTTACAAAGTATATTTAACATATATCTAAGCCACAAAACAACCCCTTGAGGTATGTCCCATATGCCTCTGTTTTACTAATGTGGAAACTAAGGCTTATCTAGGTCAAAGGACCATCCAAAATGTTCACCCAGGCATCTACTTCCGACAAGGCTGGAGTATATTTTTGCAGACTAGCCCTTTCATGAGAGCAACTAGAAGAGTGGGTCAAAAATACAAAGAACATGGGTGAAGACCTCAGAGAGTTTCCAAAGCAGCAAGGACTTGAAAGGCCAGAGTCTTAGTCCTCGCAGGCTGCTATAATAAAAATAGTGGCAGGTGGTTTGAATAACAAACATTTATTTCTCACAGCTCTAGAGGTGGTCAAGTCCAAGATCAAGGCACTGGCAGATTCAATGTCTGCCGAGGGCTTACTGTTTAGTTCACGGATGGCCATCTTCTTTTTTTTTTTTTTTTTTTTTTTTTACAGATGGCCGTCTTCTTGCTGTGTCCTCACATGATGGAAGGGGCAAGGGAGCTCTGTGGGATCTCTTTTATGTGGGCACTAACCCCATACATGAAGGCTCCGCCCTCAGGACATAATCATCTCTCAAAGGACCCACCTCCTAATACCATCACATTAGGGGTTAGGATTTGAATATATGAGTTGGGTGTGGGGGAGACACAAACATTCAGTCTACAGCAACCAGGATCCCAGAGAGAAGTGCATTGAGGGGAATCTGAATCTGGCATCTGTACCCAATTTCCCCACTGAGGTATCTGCTGATTCATAAGAAACTTGGGGCCAAGAGTCTAAGAAGCCAAGTATAATGTGACAACTAAGAGACTGGGAAGCCAAATGGGGCTTTTGGAAGTCTCACAGCATGGGGAGAAAAAAACTTGGAGTTCAGGGCTACCCAGGAGGCCAAGATTTCAGAGAGACAGGAAACCTCTTGAAGTGAGCCCAACATTCTCTGAGGCATTTGGCACAATGCCCTTCCTTTCTATAGAAAGATACAGCAAGGTTGAAAGTAAAAGGACGAAGAAAGTTATAGCATACAAACATCAACCAAAAGAAAGCTGGTGTAGCTATAATAATAGCAAACAAAGTAGACTTAAAGGCAAGAAGCATTATAAGAGATAAAGAAGAACATTTGATAAAAAGGGTCAGTCTACTAGGAAGATAAAAGAAGCCTATATGTGTATAATAACATAGCCTCAAAATACAAAGCAAGAATGGACTGAAATAAAGAGGAAACAGACAAATGCACAATCACAGGAAATTTTAATGTAACTCCCTTATTCTTGAAAACCCAAGACTATCAGCAAGACTTTGGACCAACCTTTCCCAAATAAACATCTTTCTGGCAAGCAGGGATTTATCTAAAATACTTCTAAGGAATGAAAAATGTAGGTATGTGTGCTTCATTCTGAGACTTGGATCATTTTTATAATTTCTGTCTTAGTAGTTATTTCCCTCCACAACTGCTAGAGAAAAAACAGGCAGAAAAATCAGGAACGATATGGAAGATCTGAACCACACAAATAAAGTCTCCCCCCACCTCTCTCTCTCACACACACACACACACAGACATCTCAAGTGTGCATGAAATATTTATCAAAATTAAACATGCTGGGCCATAGAACACATCAACACAAATTTTGAGCAACTGAAATCACTTATAATATGTTCCCTAACCACAGCTAAATTAAGCTAGAAATTAATTTTAAAATAGGCATAACTAAAAAATCATCAAATATTTGGAAATTAAATATTATGCTTCTAAATAACCTTTAGGTAAAAGAAGAAATCACAGTAAAACTTAGAAAATACTTTGAACTGAGTGGTAATGAAAATATAGCATAGCAAAACTTGTGGGATGCAGCTAAAGCCATGCTTACAGGGACATTTATACCCTCAATTTCATAAATTAGAAATTAATACTGAAAGTCAGTGATCTCAGTATTCATCTCAAGAACTAGGGAAAAACGCAACAAATTAAACTCAGAGAAAGTAGAAGGAATGAAATAGTAAAGACAAGCACAGGAAACATTTACATAAATAGAGAAATTCTACAAAGCCAAAGCTGGTTCTTTGAAAAGACTAAATACAGTCGGTGAGACTAAGGGGAGTTTCACCTATCCTGAGGCAGAGCCATGACTGAAACCCAGGCCTTGAACAAACACTCCCCAAGTGGCCTCTGTTGCAGGAAGCTCTCCGCAGGTTTGTTGGGATATGGCTGTGCCCTGGTTTGACAAGCTGGCAGGAAGGCAAGTTAGGGAGTGCCACTGGGGATGGGGTTGGGGGTGGGATGAGAGGTCACTGGGCTCGCTTTCTGGAAGCTTCAACAATCTATCAGGGAAGGAGTCTCTCAAACTGCCACGAGCTCTTTTATCAAAAGTGAACATTTTCACTGGCTGGTAGTTTTCATTTTTTCGCTCTCTTCTCTCAAAGTAACTACAGTATCACATGATTACATTCTAAATCCTCAAATAGCAATATATGAGCTTATTTTCACATCAATTACTCCATTTAATGGAAATAGTCACCCACCACCATTTCCTGTGAAGGATCAGGGGTCAGGGCTTACTCAGAGGCAGGCACTCAGCTGAGGGCTACGATAATTCTCTAGCCTCCTTACCCAGCTGGGAAAACTCAGGCAGTGTTAGTTTCAGCCCTCTGGAAAGCTTTAATCTGAGCTAACACTTCCCTGATTTCCATCTTGCAGTGGAATCCAAATGGCTTTCACAGAGAGAAAGGGAACTGTCTGCCTACTGTGTGCCAGAATTTAAATTAATTAATCCACTTAATCCTCACAACCCCTCTGGGCTGTGTGCATTTCCCAAAGAAGAAAATCAAAGGACAAAGTGTTTAAATAGCCTCACCACAGTTGTAGAGCTTTAACTGGCAGTTTTATTTTTCTTTTATGCCAAAGCTCACTTTCTTGAGAGACGATCAACTGAACTAATTAAGAGAATGGGTTTTGCAGCTAGACAGACCTTGCTTCCAGTTCTGGGTCTGCCACTTAAATGGCTGTGACCCTGGGCAACTTAACTGACCTCTACTGGAGAATAAAGCCAGAACCCACATCCTCAGACTGTTGAGAGAATTAAATGAGATAATCCAGACAAGTGCTAAACACAGTGCTTGACACATACAATAAATGGTTACTGCTCCTACTCCTTTTTTGTTTTTTTGGCCGTGCAGCTTGCAGGATCTTAGTTCCCCGACCAGGGATCAAACCCGGGCCCCCTGCAGTGGAAGCGCGGAGTCTTAACCGCTGGACCGCCAGGGAAGTCCCCTCCTACTCCTACTATTACTATTGCTATTGCTATTACTACTACTATTGCTCTGGCTGCTCTTCCTGCTGGCATGCCAGTATATCGCACTGCCTATCTCACCTGCATTATCTCCACTTAATTCTAATGCTGAACCCATGGCTGCACTAGCTTCATTGGATGCCATTCTAAAGAGCCAAATTCACCAGCCATAAAAAGTAATGAGGAAGTTACAGCTGATGGGGAAGCACAGGCCTCAGGAGTTAGGTCCCACGGGTTTTGTTTTGACCACTGAGTCACGTAGTGACCAACAATCACACGGAACATTGGCGAGCGCTCCTGTTGTTCCTCAGGGGTAGAGGCATAAACAAAACCTCCCACTTAGCACATGAAAATTCACTACCTGCTTTAAAACGTCCCTGGGGGAAAGGTTTAGGAACCACAATTAGCAATTTTTCTTGACGGAATCATTTCAGGTTTCCATCAGGCTTTTCTTTTAACGTCTCACCTACGCAGCTGGTCTTCTGGTGTATCTGAGCAGAGCAGTCTCCAGAAGGATAGAAGAGAGGAATGATGCCACTACATAGATTATGAAAATAATCTTGAGGAATCCGAAATGAGTCTAGCTGGTATATCCTGGAGGTGTTCAGATATTTGTCACATGAATGTATAAATGAACCGGCAGGCATTTGTGTGGTCATTCCTTACATCCAAAGCATTAGAATGCAAAATCTAATTTTCTTTCCAGGTGTGGCCTTCCATTTGGCCCATGGGCTTCCTGTGTGTCAGAAGCAGCTGTCCCTATGCTAGAAAAACTTCCCAACTCTGCTCCTGGTAGTAGTGAACGATGTGCTAGAGCTCCCAATTTTGTCTGGGTTTGGCTTTCTAACACTCATCACAATTACAGATTGTGTGTGTGTGTGTGTGTGTGTGTGTGTGTATGGCTGATTTCCTTGATCGATGCATCATGGAGCACAGAAACTGGCACATAGAGGATACTTGCTAAATACCAGTTGAAGGAAGGAAAGAACGAGCTACTTACTATCTAACAAACCAGTGCTTAGAAATGGTATATGTTGCAGATTTCAGTTTAGTGCTGCTGTACATTCTGTCTTCCTTCCCTAGATTTTACTTCCCAGGCAGGCAAGGTGCAACTCTCCCAGTTTGTTTGATTGAAATGAGGAAACGCATATGTTAGCGTGAGACTGGCTCTCATGTATTTTAAACCCCACGCCCATCGGCACCAGGGTGTTCACAGGCTACTCCTACATTCCCTGGGTGCAGAGTCAGGAAAGTAAGCGGCTTCCCATTTGTCCACACGGTGACTCATCTTGCTTTGATGTTGCTTTGTCCTGTGTGAGTGAAAATGTGACTCCTGAGAGAACCATGGCCGACAGAGCCACTTTCTAGAAACCAAACACACACTTGGCACAGGTCATCTGCTTCCATCTCCCACAGAGAAGGGCAGATTATCTAAATGCTGATTAAGTCATGAGCTGTTGGTATGACGACATTTCACTATGAAGCACCACAGATCCAGTGGGTCTCAAATAGATGATGCCCTCTGTATATTTCTTTTCATTTCTCCCACAGGGACAGAGATGGCCAGAAGGCAGAGAAAAACTTAAAGTGGTGGTCTGGAAAGGTGAGTGTCCTGAGAGGGAGGGCTGAGGGAGGGACCAGCTGAGTGGAAGGGCCAGGATTACAAGGGAAGCCTTAATGCTTTAAGCCTGTACCAAGGCAGCTGCTCGTGTGGCAGTGCGTACACTCCCATGCTCATCACTCAGGAGGGCACAGACTACTAGGATTTTGGGTGCCCGTGGACATCTTGTTCCTGACAAAGAATGTCCAGGAAGCTAACCTGCCTTACCACTGAAAGACTTTCTTTAGACTCACTGGTCTTGTGGCTGTTCTGCCCTGACTACAAATAAAAGCCTGGTGAGGAACAATAGACTGTCTTGGTGTCCCCACTGAGATCCGCTTTTTGGCAGGTGCACCCAGCCCTCAGCTGCTGTGAGCGCTTGGCTGCTAAGAGCTCACAGCTGTCCCCTTCTCTGGAGGATTGGCCTCAGCTAACAGGAGCAGAGTCCCCAGTCCAAGAGTGCTCCACCCCCTGCAGCCCACAGCCAATGACAGACCGCAATGGGGGTATAAAAAGCCAACCCCCTTGTCTCAAGGTGGGGCAACTCTGGTGCCATTTATGCTCCAAGAGCCACCATAGGATACACTAAAGCTGGACTCCAGCTTTAGTGTATCCTATGGTGTACCACATCCTTGCTTAGGTCCTTCCCCTGTCCTGTCCTGCTTCTTGACCTTCCTTTCTCCAGAGAATACTCCCTCATTTGCACTTAAACAAGAATCTTCTTCTCAGGCACTGCTTCTAGGGTTCAAGACTTAAGATAGGTAGTAATACAGCTAACACTCACATGGCACATACCCCATGCCAGGAGTTCTTCTAAGTGCTTCACATGTAGTCCCAGATTCAGCCCCCTATGAGGTAGATGTTGCTAATACCTTCTCTTGGCAGCCAAGGCAACTGAGACACAGACGTGTTAAGTAATTTGCTTAATGTCATACAGCAAGTGATGGAGCCAGAATCTGAACCCATGCAGTCCAACTCCAATTACAATTCAGACTGATTTACATAACTCTCTTTAATACCTGCTTATCTTCCTTTTCAGAAAGTAAGTTTAGCTTTCATTCATTCCTTCTATAAGCTTTAATATCCGGGGAATCAGGGACACTTTGAAACTATAATCCTGAAAAACAAATCTCAATAGCCAGAATGGTTTCCTCTAGTTTCACCCCCCTCCAATCCCAGCCAGCATCATGTAAAGTTAATTTCATACTTGAGCAGATGCTGAGCAGTATGCACTGCGGTGGCTACAGAAAGTACCCACTTAAGACAGAGTAGGCAAAACTGCTCCAGAGCACAGCCTTTTTCAAGTGAAGTCCTGTCAAACCACACTTTCAGATACTCACAGTGGCAGCAGCTGGAAGTTACTCAAGGGAGGGGGGGAAGGGAGGGATGATAGCAAAATGACAGAGGCCAGAGCTCTCCTGCACTGCTAGTAGGAGTATAAATTGGTGCAACCACCTTGGAGAACTGTTTGGCAGCATCTACTAAAGTGGGATATACACAAATCAGCAATTCCGCTCCTAGGAATATACCCAACAGAAATGGGTGCATAGGTTCACCAAGAGACGTTTAAAGCAGCACTGGCTGTAATAGTAAAAAACTGCAAACTCCCTAAATGCCCATCAAAAGTAGAAAGGAAAAATAAACTATGGTAGATGCACACAATGGATGACTATATGTCAGTGGGAATAATTGAACTATACCTATATATAAAAGTATGGATGAATTTCACAAACATGATGTTGAGCCAAAGAAGCCAGACACAAAAGAGTGTGTACTACAAGATTCCATTTACATTATGTTTTAAAACAGACAGAATGGATCTACTGTGTTTAAAGACAAAGCAGTGGTTACCTTTGGTGGGGGAGATGACTGGAAGCAGGCAGGAGGGGGGTCTTCTAGAGTGCTGGTCATGTTCTGTTTCATGATCTGGGTGCTGGTTTCATCAGTGTGTTGACTTTATGCAAATCCATCAAATTGTACACTTAGGATTTGTGCATTTCCTGTATGAATACTATGCTTCAATAAAGAGCTCAGTAGCCAAGACATGGAAGCAACCTAAATGTCCATCGACAGATGAATAGATAAAAATGATGTGGGGCATATACACAATGGAATATTACTCAGTCACAAAAAAAGAATGAAACATTGCCATTTGCAGCAACATGGATGGACCTAGAGATTATCATAGTAAGTGAAGCAAGCCAGACAGAGAAAGGCAAATATCATATGATATCACTTATATGTGGAATCTGAAAAACAAGATACAAATCAACTTATTTACAAAACAGAAATAGACCCAGACATAGAAAACAAACTTATGGTTACCAAAGGGGAAGGTGGGGGAGGGATAAATTAAGAGGAGGGTATTAACATATACACACTGATATATATAAAATGAATAAACAACAAGGATCTACTGCATAGCACAGGGAAGTATACTCAATATTTTGTAATATCCTATAAGGGAAAAGAATCTGAAAAAGAACATATATATCTACACAGATATATATATATATATATATATATATATATATATATAACTAAATCACTTTGCTGTACACCTGAAACTAACACAACATTGTAAATCAACTATACTTCAATTGAAAAAAGAGAGCCCAAAAAATGATAGAGGACAATTTTGCTAAAAGAGACAGAAAGCCTCCCCACATAGACAGCCTACCTTTTTATTTTCCAGGAGGAAAATTATTTCAATGAAGACCAAAGCAGGTTTCTAACCCAGTGACCACCCTTAGGGTGGTCTGCTTCAAATGCCTTAGGGAGGTATTACGTTGATCTCTCAGAGATCTCCCCCTACTCGTCATATTCTGCCCTGCACTGCTTCCTGGAATGGTGTCTGTATTCCAAAGAATGGGGTCTAGGCCATTTACTCTGAAATTGGAAGACAGTTAAGAGAGGCCTTCATTAACCACCAGAATAAAATGTCTCTGTTTGCTTCATCCATGTTTACCCAGGGCATGGACTGATGATGGTGATGAGCAAGCAGGGCAGGAAAAGGCTGTGTTACATGGGGCCAGTCAGCGCCAAAGCAGCAGGAGCCCCTGGCAGGCAAAGGGCTGCCTTTGGCAGCTCCTCCAGTGCCCGTCCGTTTTGCTGGAGTTTCCCGCCACCCCTTCTTCAACACAATGAGCCAGCGACCTCAAAGAAACCAACAATCTAACTTCCAATAACCTTGTCAACTTATTTCAATACACAACAGGGTCCCTGATGTGGAAAAATCAGATTCTCTAGGCCTCTTCAACATCTGTTTCTGGCAGTCGCAATGTGTTATCTTTTTTCATTGCAAAAAGCAGCTGGTGAGTCGTCATGCCATTTCATTTAAAAAAAAAAAAAGGCCAAGTAAAATAAATAATGTCTTCTGAGAGATTAGCTGTGACTTCACCAGAGAGGAGCTAAAGAAATACTCTCCCTTCACTACATGGAGGGCCTCTCTCCTCTGTTAGCATGAGGCTAGCAGGTCACACTTGAGAAAATGTAAATTTGTCACGAATTACCTCTGTCCTTTGCTTATGGGCCTGGGGGTGAGAGATGTCCATTTATTCACTTGTTTGCCTCACAGACATTTATTGAACACCGGCTATGGGTCAAGCATTGTGCTAGGTGCTGAGGACATGGAAGTGAATTAGACAAAGATCCTCTTTTCTGGGAGATTAAAATCCCCCATAAAAGACCTACTTGGGACAGAACAAGGTGCTGTGCCAGGGCCATGCTCCTCCAACAGAACTTGGATCTTCTTTAGCACAGAAGCCTTCCTCCAGAAAAACATGCCACTCTCTCAGTCTCCCTACCACCCAATGCTCCCTGCTCACAGCTGTTGCTGCTCAAGATGCTTCTCAAGCTTTTCCCTCAAGACATACCTGTGGATGTAAACAAAGATGGAGCATATTTGCAATAGAAGGTCCTGGATGATCTGACCCCTGCCAACCTTTTTAACCTCATCATCTGTGACCTTCCCTCTTCCACCTCGCTCACTTTTCTGGGGTTACACTGGCCATCCCCCTGATCCTGAAACATGCCAGGCTCTTGACCACCTTAGGCTCTTCCTGCTAGCTGTCCCCCCAGCCTAGATTCTCTTACCCCAGATCTTCTCAAGACGCAGTTCAACAATGTCTTCTTGGTACTGAAATACCAGCTTAAATGCCACCACTCTGAGAGGACTTTCCTGACCATCACCTAAAATAGCTCCTACTCCATCACTCCCCATCACATTATCTTGGTGTTTTCTGGTCTGTAGATAAGTGTATTGCCTGTTTCCCTAGCCCCCATAGATTGTAAGTGCAGTAACATGGGGACCTCATCTGTCTAGTTCGCCACTATGTTCCCAGCACCTAGAACAGTGCCTGGTGCATAGTAGGCACTCCATACATATTTCCTGAACAATTTAATGAACAAAAGAATGAATGGCAAGCTATTAGAAAAAATATAAAAGTTCAACAATGGGAGATCTGTTAAATAATTATGGTATATCCCACAAATCCTAGTGTTTTACAAACTACAAATTATGATCTATATGTGGGTCATATAATCAATTAGAAAATCATGAAATAGTGTATTCTATCTATTCTATACTATTTCATTTTAATACGGAATAGAAAATATCAAAGTACACCATATACACTAATGGCAAGTATCAGGCAATTATATGTACGAGTGTGTGCACGTCTGTGTGTGTTTACTGAGTAGCAAGGTAAATGTACTTTTTACTATGGATCATGGTCAAAACATTTAGAAGTCACTGTTGTACAAGATTTATGATAAGTAAATATATTCTTAATAAATTAAATGGAAAAAAAGTGGGTTGCAAAAGAGTAAAGACAGTGTATGTATGTAAGATAAAATATTAAACTGAAACATTATTAGGTTAAAAAAAAAGCATAGATAGGCATAGAAAATGAACTGAAAAAAATATTAACCAAAATGTTGAGTAGATTTTTCTGGGCAATTTTATTATTTTCTTCTTTTTACATTCATTTTTGTTTTTTAACTTACCTACATTGAATATGTAATTTTTAAAATGTAAGTTATCTCTAGAAGATGCTGTATAATACTCTTTAGAAAAACAGGGTTTTCTTTAATAAAAGTACCTCAATGACAACGCCATAAATTATTGCAAATAAGCTTTTAAGTGCCTATAGAAAGCATAATTATGGCTGGGAGTTCTCTATACAAAGTGTTTCATCTCACATTATCTTGTCTCATCTCCATAATGATACAAGGGAGGCAAGGCACAGTCATCCTTATTTCACAGAAGAGGGAACTGAGGAACAGAGAGGTTAACTGACTTGCCCACAGTCACACTGTAATGTAGTGGTTAGCCTGGCGAAACACTGAGAGTTAATCCACTCCCTGCACTCCCTGACACTTCACCTATTATATAGCAACCTTGATACTTTATTGTGTTGTATGGGGTGTAATTACCTTCTTTTTATCCCTGTTGTGAAGAAATGAAGTTTCCTTCTTTCGTTCTTCTGTCCTTCTAAGTCCGCTGGGCTGCCAGCTCTAGAGAATGGCTCAGCCACTCCTTCAGCCATATTCCTGTCCCTGGAGCCACCAGGGTATTGCTATTTCTGTGTCTTCATTGTGGACACTATAATGTGGGTGTTAAGAGCTATCAGAGTTGGAATCCTAGTTGTGCCACTTACTAGCTCTGCAATCTTGGGCAAGTTGCTTAACTTCTCTGGGCTTTGATTTCCTCATCAGTAAAATGGAGACGATGATGATAATAATTGTTTTGACTTTATAGGGTTGTTATGCTGATGAAATGAGTTAATACATGTAAAGTACCTGGCTATCATCCAGCATTATGCTCAACGTACATTATTGCAAAGTATTCCTGTTATTCTTATTGTTATTATCACTATTATATAGTTTTGGAGGATACTGTGGCCAAACCACTTTCACACTGTGTCCTCTGATTCTCCTCATTTTCCTCCTCTCCCACCACCCAGAGTGGAATTTCCCCTATCACCCTCCTTGTATTGGCACTGATTTCAAAACTCTCCTTGGTATTTTATTCCAAGAAAGCTCCTGATGTATCCTTCTTGTGTTTGAAGCTGCAGCTTCCGGTGCTAGCTGTTTCCTATGTATATGTATATATGAGTCGCGCTGAGGGGGCAGAATCACCCAAGAAGAAAATTGATAGCTGTCCCTGCTACAGACATGTTCAGTCTGCCCCCCAGTATCTGTTATCCCCCTCTTCCAGCAAAGACCCAGATATGCTTGGACATAGATCCCTCCGTCAAGCCTAAGTCCAAATGGTCTGGGTGGGCTCAGCCTCTCACATCGGGGTGTAGAAAAGAGAAGGAGAGAGGGAGTCACTTGCTGAGAGCTCCTATCAAAGTCTCAAGCGTCCCTCTGACTGGACTAGCAAGATTTGGAACTGAGAAAATAATGGGAAGCCACTGCCAGTGCCCTGCTACCTTGTGAAATCTGAGAAGCAAGGCAATGGATGGAGAAGAGCGAGGCCGAGCCTCCGGATGGAGAGAAATGCATCTTGGTGACAGCACTGGAGCCTCTGAATCAAGCTTTACCTAAAGCCAGCCTCCACGCTGAACTTCTCCATCAGGTAAACCAGTGCGTTCTTGAATTTTCCCTTAAGACAGTTGGAGTTGGGTTTTTTGACACTTGGAAAGAGTTCTAGCTGACAAATTTTGCAGCAGAAATGTCCTCAGAACCATCAGTGAAAAACAGCTGAGATAGCCTAGAGGCGAGGGGAGCAAAACAAATGCCTGAGGAAAATTAAACATAAAACATGGCAAATCGGTATTATAGTCTTGAAGTCTCTCTGGGAAAATCCAACTCGAATGTCCTTTGTATGACTCCAGCTTCCATCTGCCTTCATTTCATTTGAAAATGCACCTCTTATTCAGTTTCTACAAGATTTTCCACCTGGGCCACTTGGACCCCAAGAAATACCAGGAGAACACCACTTTCAGCAAAAACGAGAAGCAAATGTGGTTGTAACAGAATGTAAAGCACGACAGAGTGGTTTACATGAAACACCCGAAGGCTACAGCATTAAGCTCCCGAAGAATTAACAGCTACCCGAGGCCAGTGGTGGGCCTGGAGGACAGCTAGGTTTACCACTTCATCTTAAGGGTCAAAGCCTTTTTAGTCCAAGCCTGTGCTCCTCAGAAAGGCTGGGTTGGCTGAGCTCACGACATTAAACCTATTGCCTACAAGTAGGGATCCGCGAGATTTGTATAGAGGACTGTAAGAAGCAACCTCACAAGAAAATGAGATCCCCATCATTGGAAGCACTTAAGCAGGGTCTGAATGGCCATCAACAAGGGGTACTGTGGAAAGAATTCCTGCCCCGGGAGTGTGTGTGTGTGTGTGTGTGTGTGTGTGTGTGTGTGTATGCAGATAACACACAGATTAGGAAAACAAGAGAGAGTGTAAAGTTGAGGGAGGAATAATTGGATTTTGTTGACTTTCGATTGGACCCTCTCCCACCCCCAAATCACACCCGTCCCCCACTTACATGCCACATGGTTGTGTTACTTCTCAGAGAGGCGGCACTTAGTCCCAGAATCATTTTCATTTCCCCTCACCTCTGACGTGCAGAGAAGTCGCCCTTGCTCCAAGCTGTACACTTCCATTCTTGAGGGTAGCTGGAAGACCAAACTGGCAGCTGTCTGGAAGAAAATGCAAGTCACCAGGGGCGGGAAAAAGAGGAGAGCTGGGACAGCAGGCCCAGCCTGCTGCTTTTTTGCCTTTTGCTACTTCCCAAGCCACCCCCTAGGCTGCCTTGTTGGCAGGTGTGAACTGGAAAAGGCTGCTGGTGGTGCAAAGTGAAGATCAGTCACAGGCCGTTGTGCAGGAAGCTCACGTGCCCAGCCAGGTGGCCTGACAATGGGATTTCCTGGCTCGAAAGCTTTGCTGCAACAGCGATCTCCTATCAATGAAAGAGCAGAGAAACGCCGGGCTTGGGACTGCTTTCAGGGCCCAACACTTGAAATCCCAGAGAATTTGGTGTGATAAGACACGTGCATTGCCCAGAGAGTTCAAAAGAGGGGCTGTCTGTAGAGGTGAGCGTCGGATGCGGTTGTATTGCACAGTCCGAAAAGCAAGATGATGCCCACGTCTGAAGTCTGCTTTGGGGGCCAGAATTCAACGTAAGGCCACTTCGGTCTCTTCTGAGTGTTGAATAGAGGTAAGGAAAGTAGCAGGAGGAGAGGCAGAGAGTGGAGAACTGAGGGGTTAGGCAGTTCTCAGACAAGAGTGGAAAATTTTCCACAGTTTAGGTGCATTTCTGTAAATGAGAAATTTCTCCTCCTCCTCCTAGTGAACACAGGCAGAATCCCTCCTCCCCAGACTTCAGCCTGGGAGGGGTTTTTAATCATTAGCTCCAGTTTGATAATAAATCACAAACTCACCTTTGATTTTTCGAGATAGAAGTTGGGGACTGGTGTGTGTGTGTGTGTGTGTGTGTGTGTGTGTGGTGTGTGTGTGTGTGTGTGTGTGCGCGCGCGTGCGCGTAGTGGAGGGTGTGAAAAGAAAATATTCCATTAATTCCCCAAATATATCTTAAAAGCGGTCTCATTAAACCTTATGACTAAAAGGCATTTAATTAGCAAACCCTTCCTCAGAGGCTTACAGCTTCCACAGTGAGATATGTGAGAGAGACCCCGACAGCAGTGTCCAGGTGGGTTTCGGTGCTCTGTCCAGGGATGTCAGGCAGTGTGTTAGATTTCAGAAGCTATGCATGGAATTTAACAAAAAGGATATTGCTTACATCTCTAACTCCAAACTCAAGCTAGATCAAAGAAAGCCAAGGCCAAACGATTACCCTGAATTTGGCGGACAACAGAGATTGAGGAATGGCTAGAGAGAAATCTTTTTTAAAAAAAGGTTTCTTCCTTTATTCAGATAACACAGCCTAAATGGATATTTTCCCATTATCACATAATTATAGCTATACAGACTTCATCTTAGTAACAGGTCTTTTAAAAATTCTTTCACATGAGCTCAAAAGTTCATTTTTAGTGGCTTTTTTTTCACTAGCCTTTAAATTGATGGTTTTTGATTAAGACAGATTTATTGTAATTGCATTTGGAATTGTTAGAATGTTTTATTTTGTAACTATAGTTACATTCAATACACTGTGCTTAACTAATAGATATTGCATCATTCCTCTGTATTCTGTTTCGTGCCTATTTTCTCTCCAACACAGGACTCTACCCATGAAACAAAACAGATACTTCTAAATTATATTAATGACAGTCCTGACTTTATGTAAATAGACAGAAGAGGCGGTCAAGATCCTTATAACTGGAGCCATATCTTATACTTTGGTGGGTTCCCAGTACCCATTACATTCCTCGCTACAGAGCTGATGCCTAATAAATATTTGTTAAATTGAGTGCAGGGGATTTCATGAGCTCCAAGCCACTTACGAGTCACCAGCATATGTACAGCTAATTGACAGCCATGACCTGGGATATAAATTGAACAAGGCCACGTAGGGACTGTGACACCACCTTCTTTCCATATCAAGATTTCTCCAAGTGTGGCCTGCCAACCACCAACATCAGAATCACCAGGGCGTTTGCTAAAAATTCAGACTACTGGGCCTCCCTGTTGACAAATAAGAATTTCGGGGGTGGAACCCAGGGTGCTGAGTGCTAAATTGGAGGACCTGTGCTCTACACCGTGCATTGGGCAGGCGCTTTTGAGAAAATGTTACTTCTGTTACGAGCTTGAATCCCCAAAAGAGTGAATCTCATTGAATCAAACACGCTGTGAGTTGCCGGACGCAGGGTGATTTTGTGAGACACCCTGAGAGGAAAAATAAAGCTGCCAACCACACTCTTTCTACCTTACTGGCTGTAAGAGGCACCCTTACTTCGTGGGGGGGGAGGGGAGACGTCTTAAAATTGCTAAAACATGGAAACTGCCCCCTGCAAACTCCCCAAAGTTTATTCGCGTCTTACCTGTAGCCGAGGGTCGCTGTGAATGCGTGTGCGCATGCCCGCGCGCAAGTGGGCGGTGCCTGGATAGGTTCGGCTCCACGTCAGTGCGGCCCTTGGGCGCTTATTCTTATTAATTGGTTCTGATTTTTTTGGTTTGTTTTCTAAGGAACTGTAATAAACAAATGTTAGGATACCCAATGCCAAATAAAGATGTATTTATTTAAAAAAAAAAAAGGGAGAACGAACTTGAGGAGAGGCCAAAGGAAGGCTTGATTTAAGGATGGACAAATAGCTCCTATAAGGACATCCTAAAGGAAATTCCCTAAATAGAAGGCCTCAAAGTTTAGGAGTCTCCAAGCACACAAAGGAATGCAGCTTTCAGGAGAGAGCGAAGCAGATGTGCCTCTGTAACTTTGTGTCTCCAGAAGACAAGCAGGGCGTGCTGTGCTGGCAAACCTCAGATGAACCCTCACCCCATCACGAGCAGGCTCGCCCCTAACATCTGCAGAACTGAGCCAATAATACAAAGGGGGGCCCACATACCGTATGCCTGAATGTTGGAAAGTTATATATCAAGCTAACAAATGTTTAAATGAAACAGCTTCTTTCCTCTTATCTTGACAAATAAACTGTCATAACAACTTGGAAGGCCAGGTGTGAATTTAGAATTTGGGCTTCACTGGAGTTCCACACTGGAATTCGGAGGAGCAGAGAGAGCTGGCACTCGACCACCTCCTCCATTTCCCACCCACAGAGCCATCCCGCACTGAGTGGCCAGGCTTCTTCCACAGACCTCCCTGCTTCCACCCTCCAAGCAGCCACATCTGGCTGCATCTCAGGCCCAGGGGAATGCATACTGGCTGTGCAATCAGCCCAGTGTAGGCCTTGGAAGCAGACTCACGACTTTTGGGTAGGGAATTTAGGGATCCAGGAACGCAGAGAGTGTTCTAGAAGGAGGGCAAGTTCTGAGTGGGCACATCCCCTTGGACTTTCAGAATCTTGCTTGGTGGGGAGGGGCATGGCCAAAGGAGAGGACCTCTAAGACAATGCTTCTCAAACATTAATGTGCACCTGAATCAACAGGGGAGCTGGTAAAATGTAGATTCTGATTCCTTAAGTCTGGAGTGGTCCTCGAGTCTCCATTTCTAACAAGCTCCCAGATGCTGCTGCTGATGCTTATTCATGGACCACACTTTCAGTAGCAAGGGTCTAAAGCCCCAGAACCCAGGGCAGATATCCCTTTAGCTCTGGTCTAAGGATGGACGGTACTTCCCATACCTCTAGGACCAAGAGATGTTTAATGAACTCTTGCTCAATTATTTGGGTTGCTTGATAAAAGAGAGGGGAGGGGAGGAGGGAGGGAGGGAGGAAAGAAGGAGATGAGGGATAAAGCGAGGAAAGGTGGAGGAGGGAAGGAGGGGAGAAGGGAAAGAGGAAGCTCTTTCTCCTAGAACTAGGCATCATTGGTGTGAAGTAAGCATCAGTTTGCATTCACTGTGACCTACTTGATACCACCAAACTTTCATACACTTATTTTTTCCTCTTTTCCCCTCTATGTTTGCCCTCTGGTTTTCTAAGTCCTCCAAGGACAGCGAGTGACCAAATACTTTAGCTCTTTTCTTTGCACTAACTCACTTTCAACAAAGCCTAGACTGAAACCCAAGTATCCTGGCTCACAGTCCTGGATCCTCCCCCATCACCACTGTGCCTGCTCAATAGAGGAAACGGTAATTTGGAGAGGCTGTGAATCTTCTGGAAATTTCCATATCACTGAAGATTCAGAAAGTCAGTTCGCATTCCCTCTGTACCCGTTAGTTATTAAATCATAAACTTTAATTTAAGGCATTTTAAAGGGCCCAAAGGAATTTTAATTTGATGTGAATGACTTTCAAATCTGAATAAAAATCAGATCATATAAAACTGCAATCTCTATTACTTTTAAATAATAGAACAAGTTTAAAAATAATCAACAGCCAATGTAAGACTCCTGTATAATTCAATGGAAACCTTATCTTCTGGACTAATGAAAGAGGCAGTGAGGGAAGTAATTCCAAATCATTTGTATGTGACTTTGCATAAGATGGACACTCCTACTTCTGTGTTAAGCCAAGTGTCTGTTTAAATTAATGACATTCTTTAAGGAAAGGATGGCTGTGATTGGATAGTCCAGGCAATTCTTGGGAGGCATCAGCCTATGGCTTTTAGCACTGAAATCCAAACCAAGAGGTGAATTGTTCATGAAGCTCCTCGGAAGGCAACCCCCTTGTTAAAATAAATGGTTTGCTGTATAGACATGTCAGAAGGCATTACCCTAGACCTGCTCTGAGAGTAAACAGGGGGTGACCACCCATGGAGGAGAGTTTAGGGTGCTTGGGGGAGGGGAAGAGCTGTCCCCTATGTAAACATCTTTGTCCCACTACCTATCACAGTGGTGTCAAACACACAGACGCCATTGCTGCCACACACCCTGGCATAGTTCATCAGAGCAAAGCACCTCTCCCACTCAAAACACCCCAGAGCACCAGAAAGAGGGAGCCATCGGATCCAGAGAGTGAGTGAGCTCAACCCACATGAAGCTCGTTCACGTGGGAAGGGGCACCCACTACCTTGGGCTCGCAGGCTGGAAGAGTGGCTTCCAAATGTGAGCGGGCATCAGAATCACCTGTCAGGTTTGTGAAAACACAGATGAAAAGCAACCCCCAGGCTTTCTCATTCAGCAGGTCTGGAGTGAGGCTTGAGAATCTGCATCTCTCACAAGTTCCTAGGTGATCCTTCTGCGGCTGCTGGGGGAACCACATGCTGAGAAGCATTAGACCATTGAAATCTGACTGCATGTGGTAGCATCTCCTCCTGCACTTTATCTTGACTGGCAAAATTTGACAGCTACAGACTAGCCCTCTGCTTCTTGAGGATCCTGACAGGTGCCCCAAATTCCACCATTAGCAATCTGCTCCTTTGGACTCAAGAATGGTCTCCCATTAAAGAGGTCACTGTTAAAATATAAAAACACCTGGAAAAGGTCCAACCTTGCCAACCACCACTTTAGTGCAGGGCTTCTCAAATGTGAGCCACTGAAAAGCACCTGAGAAGCATCGGAAAAATGTTTTCTTGGGCCTTACCCCAATGATTCTGTTTTAATGAGGGTAAAGACCAGGAGTTAATAGTTTTCACAGTTCCCCCAGGTTACTGCCATTGCCTGACGTTTGAAACCCACTGCTTTAGCAGAAATTACACAAAGTGATACAGTGGTCAAATCCCAGGAGTGGGGAACAGGGTGCTGCAATTTGCTTGCAGTGAGACTGAAAATCAGCAGGGACAATGTTGACTGCTTCCCAGTTTTATTCAGGCTCAACCTTTGGTCCATACCTATGTTGATTTGAAGAAACTCTCTCTTCAGTTTGGACACCTGCATTGACTGAGCACTGAATATAACTGGTAACACGAGTTGACTTGGCTGCACTATCTTTAGAAGTGCAGTTGCTATGAGGGCTGAAGCACATCTGGACATATGTTTCAGAAATTCTAGAAGCCATCTGAGGAAAGAAGGTCCTGCTCTGTCTGTCAATCAAGCAACTAACACCTCTAGGCTAAGCACTAGCTTAGCTACAGAAATGACAGCAACATGGACCCTTCCTTCCATGAGCTCACAGCATCCTTAGTTGGGAACAGGATGGGAAGAGGTTGAAAAAAAAAATGTACAAAACGATGACCAGTACAGGTTAGGGTATGAAAAACGCCTTGTTGCTATCATTTACACATCTTCTAGTCACCCATTTTTCCTTGAATTATTTAAGCATGTGGCTCCCCTCTCTCTCTGCCACTGTAACTATCATAATTCTTGGTGATTTCAGTATTCAACGTAGATGATCCTTCCAACTCTCTAGCTTCTCAGATTTTTGACCCTTTTTCCTCCAAGGATTATGTCCCTGCCCTATCTCAGCCATTCATTCCTATGGTCACATCCTAGACCGGGTCACTACCAATGACTCTGTCTTCAACATAATCTCAGTTTTACATGTTCCTCTCTCCAGCTACCACCTCCTACCTTTCCATGTCACTCTCTCTATCCCACAACTCTAACAGTTCTTCTATCTTACTGGGAGTTCTTATTTATCCACTGATCCTACCAGCTTCCCACTCCCCTTAGTACCCTTCCTAGCCTCAGTTCCTTCCTCACCTGGCTTTGATCCCATCATGACACCCACTCCCTTTCCCACCACTTCAGCCACCTCCATCCCTCACAGATCTCTCCTTCCTTCACAGCCCCGTGCTGTTTAAATCCACCTCTCCACTTGCTTGGCTCCTGATGACTGGTCTCACTTTAAATTCATGACCACAAATTTCAAGCAGGTCTGTAATGCTGCCTAGTGTCTGACATTTCCCTAGTCAGTCTCTGCATTCAGTCTCTAAAACAACTATTCCACTCTGTCTCATCTCTCCTCACATCTCCAATACTCCACTTTTCATCTTCACCCTCAGCTGACCATCTTGCTTTTGTCACTGAGAAAACAGAAATCATCAAAAGAGAACTTCCATAACCCATGCCCCATCAAATGTCCCAGCCTCTCTGCATCTGTGATCATACACCCCACCTTCTCTCCTGTCACAGTAGATAGACTGTCCATGCTCCTGTCTAAAGCCAAAACAATCTGTATGTGAACTGGACCCCCTGCCCCACCTCCAGCCTACTCAAGACTTCCCTCTTGCCCCCTCCTACATCATTAAGTTAGCCTACCTTACTAGAGCTTCCCTATCAGCATGCAAACTTTCTCTGGTATCAGAAATCAGATAAAACAAAAACCTTTGATCCCCCCATCCCCCTCCAGGCACTGCCCCATTTCTACACTCCCTCCTACAGCAAAGCTCAAGTTACTTCTATTTGTTCTCCTTATGTCCTTCTCTTCCCTTTTTTGAGCTTGCTCTAACAAGGCTTTGATCCTCACTAACCCACTGAAACTGCTCTTTTCAAGGTCACCAATGACCCCTACAAGTAAGTTCAAGACTAATTGTCAGACCTCACCCTAACTCGACCCATCAGCCCCATTTCTCCTTCTGGAAACATTTTCTTCTTTAGGCCTTACGGACGCCACACCGCCTTGCATCTCTTCCTACCTTTCTTCTTCTTTTTTTTTTTTTTTTGTTTAATATTTGAACTTTATTAGGATGAAGCTGGAATAATCAATAGCTCATTTTATTCTCAAGTTAATTTCATGGGGCTTGGAATTTAATTCAAGCTTGTACGATTTGGCCTTCCATCTTTTTCTTTAAGAAAAAGGCTGGTCTACTCAATTGAGTAAAAGATGATGCTATTGAGTGTCTGTTATCTTGGGCTAAACCTGATATATTTAGCTTTAATCAGTGATTAACATTTTTAGTCAGTCAAATGAACAGTTACTTATAATTTCAATATTCTTTTTGCCATTTTTAGACATAAGAAAAATAAACTAATTGTTTTGCTTTTTTTTCTCGCTATTTCTTTGTTGCTTTAAATCTTTATAAGATAAAGTTTAAGTAATAATAAAAAATTTCCTTGATGGGGGTACTGATGAAAAATAAAATGGTCAAAGTTGGTATTTTTCATAGAAAGAAAGGGCCACAAGCAATGTTATTCAACTCTCTAATCAGATCTGGGTCCTACGCAGCCAGTTGTGCTTCTTTGTCCTAGGAACTTTAGCAGACCTGAAGGTCAAGGTAGCTTTTCTCAAATTTGTTGTTACACAAGGATTAGTCTCAGTGCAGCTTGGAGTTTCTTTCTCCTAGTTGGTGCAGCTTTGTACTCACAACCAGAACTGATAAGTATTTGCCTAAGTTATTAAGGTGAACGACAACACTTTAGAAATACATAAAGGCCGCTGGATCTATACGTGGGAGTGTATTACCATTGGCGTTGTTGGTGAATGATCGTTTTGGTTATGTAGATACCCTTACATACGTGTTCCCCTCCCCAGCCTCTCCATAGAACCACGTGAATTCTTCCTACCTTTCTTGATGTTCCTTTTCAGTCTCTTGTGCTGGTTACTCCTCATCTTCCTGACCTCTAAATGTTGGAGTGATCTAGCATTCAGTGCTGGGACCTCCTCTCTTCTCTGTCCACGCTTACTCCCTACGTGCTCTCATCTTGGATCTCAGGACCTTAAGTATCATCTATTTGCTGAGTGCTCCCAAATTTAAATCGCTAGCCTTGATGACTCCCTGAAGCCCCTGCTTCTTTTTCCCATTGTTTCATCAACATCTCTTCTTGGATGTCAACTAGGCTTCTCAAAGCCAGAATCTCTATTCCCCTTACCCAAACCTGTTCTTCCTGGGGTCTTCCACAGGGCAGAAAAGAACACCATTCTTCAAATAGCTTCGGACAAAAATCTTGGTATCAACTCTGAACCTTCTCCTTTTTCTTACATCCTGCATTCAATCCATCTTCAAATCCTGTCAGTTATACCTGCAAAATATATCCAGAATCTAACCACTTCTCAGCAGAAATTACCACTACCACCAGGGGTTCATCTACCATCATTTTTTACTTGTACAGTTGAACAGGCTCCTGACTATTCCCCTTCCTTCTACCATTGACCCCTACAATCTCATGGCAGCACAGTAGCCAGAGTTGTCCTTTTATTATTTTTTTAATTTATTTTATTGAAGTATAGTTGATTTACAATGCTTTGTTAGTTTCTGGTATACAGCAAAGTGATTCAATTATACATATACATATATATTCTTTTCCATAGTCTTTTCCATTATGGTTTATTACAGGGTATTGAATATAGTTCCCTGTGTTATACAGTAGGACCTTGTTGTTTATCCAGCCTATATATAATAGTTTGCATCTACTAATCCCAAACTCCCAATCCTTCCCTCCCTCACCACCCTCCTTGGCAACCACAAGTCTGTCCTCTAAGTCTGTGGGTCTATTTCTGCTTCATAGATAAGTTCATTTGTGTCATATTTTAGATTCCACATATAATTGATATCATATGATATTTGTCTTTCTCTTTCTGACTTAACTTCACTTAGTATGATAATCTCTAGGTCCATCCATGTTGCTGCAAATGGCATTATTTCATTCTTTTTTATGGCAGAGTAATATTCCCTTGTGTATATGTACTACATCTTCTTTATCCATTCATCTGTTGATGGACATTTAGGTTGCTTCCATGTCTTGGCTATTGTGAATAGTGATGCTATGGACATAGGGGTGCATGTATCTTCCTGAATTATAGTTTTGTCCAGATATATGCCCAGGGGTGGGATTGCTGGATCATAGGGCATACAGTTGTCCTTTTAAATACATAAATCAGATCATTTTATTCCTCCGCTCAAAACCCCCCAATGGCCTCTTAGCTCATTCAGAATGAAATCCATATTCCTTTTTGTGACCTATGAGATCCTACATGATCTTGCCCTACTATCTCTAGGCCCTCATCTTTTGCTCACTGAGCTCCGGCTACAGTGAACTCCTTGCCATTTCTAGAATGTTCCATGTTTAGACTTACTGTATTCTCAGCCCCAAATTCTCTTCCCCTAACTAGCCACACAGCTCATTCCTTTGCTGAATTCAGGTTTCTACTCAGAGGTCCCTACTTCACAGAAATCTTTTCTAACCTTATCTGTAGTAGCACTCCTACGGCTCCATCCCTCTACTTGCTCTATTTTGCTTCATAGTGTCTGATCTTATATTATGTCTTACCTTGAAAACAGAGCCTGAGACAAGGGCACTGGCACAGGTAGTTTATTTGGGAGATAATCCCATGAAGCAGGAGTGAGGAAATGGGGAGAGTGAGACATGGAAGGAGGAAAAGACAATGTAAGCGTGCTTTTTCAAGGTTGCCCATTGGGCCATTGTGGACTTGGGTCACTTGGGCTCCATTCCAGGGGAACTCTCTAAAAAATGTACAGAAGGCATCCCAGAAATTTTGGCCTGAAGTGTTGAGCTTACCCCTGAGAGTTAACTCATCCACACAGCCAGGTGACTTGCCTTCAGGCTGAACAGTCCCAAGGTATTAGAGAAGCTCCAGAACAGAAAGTGAAAAAACATAGAGTGCACACTTGAGGAGAGATGCTGTGACACGAGAGGGGTCTAAGTTTGCAGGGAACTGTGCCCTGGAGCAGCAGATGACATCAGAGGGGGGCAGATGGGAAATGCTGTGGGGCACCAAATAGGTCTGCTCCATCTTCTATATATATTCATTAATATCCCCTACTAGACTAGAAGCTGGTGTTGTTTCTTAAAGTCAGGTTTATTAGGCTGCAAGTTACACACAGTAATATTCAGCCTTCTCAAGTGTAGAACTCAATGAGTTTGCTAAATGCATTCCATCATATAGCCGCCGCCACTATCAAGATGTAAAACATTTCCAGTACCCCCAAAAGTAACTCTGTGCCCCTTTAGCAGCCAATCCCCTATACCCACTGGCAACTACGGATCTGTTTTCTGTCCCTATAATATGGTCTTTTCCAGGATGATATGCCACAAATGAAACCGTACAGTGTGTGGACTTCTGTGGCTGGCTTCTTTCAATTGACATGATAATTTTGAGATTCAACCATGTGGTCGTGTGCATCAATATCTTGTTCCTTTTTATCAGAGTGGTACTCCATCACATGGACATACCATAGCTTGTTGATCCATTCTCCAGTTGATGGACATTTGGGTGATTTTTGTCTATTATGAAAAAAGCTGTGATGAACATTTGCATACCAGTCTTGGCATGGATGTATGCTTTCATTTCTTTTGGATAAATGTGTGATGTTAGCCCTGTTTTGTTCCCTGCTACATCCTTAGTGCTCAGCCCATTGCTTGGCACATAGTAAGATCTCAATAAATACTTGTTGAATGACTGAACATAGACATAGCATATTCAAAGTTATGAAGACCAGTCTTGATGCCTAGGAGGACTCAAGTATTAGTAAAAGCTGAGAATTAAACTACCTATACACTACACAGATGTTTATTAAAATCTTATCTGAATAACTTCGGGGACAGCCTCGCTTTCCATTATGGAATTCATGGAACAGCACTCGTCTAGCTCATCAACTATTCCCCAGACCTCAGCAGGCTCATGCTTACTACACAGAGGTATGGGGGGGTGGTGTTAATGCACTGCCCTGTACACCACTCGTGCTTTGGTTTGCTTGATTTAAATTCCAATCCATCTCTCCACCACTTGATTTCTTTCCGGCCCTAGTCCTGTGGACTCATGCTGACTTTCCTGGCCACACTATCAACAGACACAAGAATGACACTGTTAAAACAAACTCATATCCCCCTCCCTCCTCCTGGCCAGTACAACTTCTCACGGGCTAATGGAATCCCATGGGTGGCCAGGCTATTCTAGGGGTTTCTGAACTTTTAAGTGATGTGCCCCATCCTTGGGTGCTTTGTTCATGACACGTTTTCTTGCAGATATTATTACTTGGGTTTCCTTTAGCCAAGCCAATAGTACTAACAGACTTATATCACATGTCATAGCAAAGGTTTCACTCACCCCTGCCTTTATCTGTAGTAGTTCTAGGAGGCCCCGGAGGTGTCTCACATGTGCTCCTGAACAAGTTTGCTCAGATATTCCGCTGGGAGCCATATTTTTCTATTACTTCCCACTGAGCACAACCATTAAAGGCTGGAACCTTGACATGCTGGTAGAGCCAGTTGTCTGGAGCAATAGATGGAGACTGCCTCTCAGACTTCCGAGGTACCCTCTATTAGAGGGATCCCATAGTAATGTGGCTTGTGTGCCACTGGGTTCCCAAATTGAGTGTCACAACTGTTAGTTTTTACTTACAGCCCTTGTGTGAACCAGTCACTTAGGAAGCACTTATTGAGCTCCTATGATGTATCAGGCACCCTTCTAGGGTCTGGGACAAGAAATTAAAAACAGACAGAATCCCAGTGTCAGGCACCTCCTATCCAGTCAGCCTCATTTCAGGTCCCAGTCATGAATATAGCAAACAATTTCACACAGGCGTCAACCCAGTTTAACCTGGGTACAGGTTAGAATTTGCCAGTGAGAGGAACCTAGGTGAGATTGGAAAGGAAGAAGTTAGAAGAGGCTTTTCTTGGGAAGTTACAGAAGGCAGGACAATTTCCCAGAGAACATTCAAGAACCATTTTGGTGCTTTGCTCCAGGCTGAGATCATCAGTGATAGTGTCCCTGACCTTCCAGCTTCAGTCTTCTTGACCTTCACTTTTCTGGGTCCTCCCATATTCAGGCAAGCCCTGATTCCTATATTAAACCTATTTATTTCCATAATACTTAGGGGAGCTCTGTCTTTGAACACAAAGTACATACACCTAACACTTGTCTCAGGCTTTGCTTCTGAAAGGGAAGGTAAAGTTAGACAGACCCTGTCCTCAAGAAGGAAGAAAAAGACAATAATTTAGCAACGAAACAAGATCATGTCAGCTTGTGATAAGGGCTAAGAATAAGATGAAAAGGGTGATGTGAGAGAGTTATGAGGCACGAGAAGGGCTGTCACTTATGGGGCTCAGAAAAGGACAATTTAAAGGAGGTGATATTTAAATTGAGACCTGGAGGGTGAGAAGAATCCTCCAGGGAAGAGTATTCAGGACAGAGGGAACAGCAAATATAAAGGCGGTAGGGTGAGAATGGGCCTAGCTAAGGATGAGAAAGAAGGCCCTGTGGTTGAAACAAACAAGGCAGAGGGGAAAGTGGTACAAGATGAGGTGGGAGAAGCAAACAGAAGCTGCTTAGGATCCTGTAGGCTCTCAGAAGGGGAGTTTTATTTACTACTACATGGAGGGGAAAGCCACAGAAGGTTTTTAAACAAAGGAGTGCCATGGTCTGATGTATGATTTGAAAATCTGGCTGCTGTGTGACATATGGAATATTGGGCAGGGGGGTGGGGGGAGAATGATAGCTCATCTCTCAACAGGACCCAGACTTGAGTTCAGAGGTACACAGGGGTCAGCTTAGAGTGCCATTGACCACGAAGCACGTGGTCATAAGCACACCTCCTTCTCAAGTCCAGAGCTCTCCTACAGGGTCAATCTTCTTAGGCCTGGCTGCTTCCTCCCTGGCTTGTCTTTCTCTTAGGGGTTGTGCCCTCTTAAGAGGCTCCTTAGTTCCTCAAACACAAAGACTTCTGATAGGCTTGTCCCTGGAGCGCCCCAGACATACCCAGGCCATCTGAATGCCAGCTCAGGTGCCACCGGCACCCCACCAGCGTTTCAGGAGGATTCAAGTCAGAGGCACCCATGTGAGTTAAAATTGGTCTGGCCTAGTTAAAAGAAACAAATGAGAAAAGCAGACACCTACGTTCAACAGAACTATAGCTTCTCAGACACTCCAACCATTTTGGCAAAAGGAGATGTGTGAAAATGGTCTTGAGATTGTTAATGGTGCAGAATCACAGAAAATATGATGGGATAGAAACGTCTCGAGTGATAATCTCAAAATGGAGTTTTCTATTCTGGGTTGAGAAACAAAATGAGGAGGGGCTGGCTTTCAGGAGACAGCCCCTATTTCCATAATTATGGGCAATTGCGCAAGTTACTTAGAAAACACACGAGTCATAAGGCTGGACTGTTTTGAGACCATAATTTAGATGTGTACATACGCTGTATTTCAATCTATCAGGAGCTCAAATTTGATCAGCTTTTTTTTTTCTTTCTTTTAAGAAATGTGCAGCAAATTGCTTCTCCTAATTAAGGTAGATGAAGACATAAGCACGCATACTACTTACCACTCTGGGATAAAATTGACTTTCAAATGATATTTAATGGACCAGCCTGATGGTAATGTTCTGCAGTTCCAGGCAGGAGGCCTGAATTTGACTCTCCTACGGCAGGAAGAGAGGAATAACTGTGTGTGTGTATGTTTGTATATGTGTGTGTGTGTATATGTGTGTGTGTGTACATGCATGTGTGTATATGTCTGTGTGTGTATGTGTGTGTGTGTATGTGGGGGGAGAGGGGTGTTTACAGCGATAGTAAGTGGGGGGCAAAGGGTGAGTATATGTTCTCAAGAAATCTTTCCCCCTTCTGAAAAACATTTCACCTGTGTCATTCCAAAGGAAGGTAAAGAGGAAAAAGTCAAGTGAAATGGTGGGGTGTATATGGATAGGAGGAAGAGTAGAGAGAAAGCATTATCGTGACTATTTAAAGTCTTTTGTGTAAGGGTTTTCTTAGTTGTTTACTAAAATTTTAAAAAATACTAAGACTGACCTCTCTTATGAGGGGAAGGTTAAAATAATAATAATAACAACAACAACAATAATAGCTACATTGTTAATGTGCCACAAACTGCACTAAAAACTTTACACACATTGTTTAATCCTCACCAAGCCACATGAATCAGGTGTAGCTGCTTTCCTCATTTAACATAGGGAGGGTTGTTGCTTGCAGAGGTGAAGGAACTTGACCCAGGTAAGTAGCAGAGCCAGAGTTCAAATTCAGATCAGACGCCATAGTGCGAGCTCTTATCCACTACACCACATCCTTCACTCAGGCCCTCAAATCCATGGCAGTGCGCCACTTGTGTTGTTACCATCTTGCTCGTACCCAGACATGTCTGCTATATGGCAGTAGCGGACAGCAAACAAATGGCAGTGGAGTGATTCAAGTACTGGGACAAGCAGTGACTTGTGTGTAGGGTCAGGGCAAGAAAGATGCTGCTACTCAGTTAGAATCCTAGTTTCTACCCCTCAGCTCAGCTCCAAAGCAGAAATCTGCTTCCAGACTTCAGAGGGCAGCTGAAGAGGGAGGGCTCTGGGTCCAAATGGGTCAGACTCACACCTCCCGTAGTTCTACTTATTCTATAGAAAACAAGTATAACTGTATATCGTCTGGGGCCCTCTGTTCCTTGGGGATCTAGATAAACCATGCCCCCAGTTCTATGTGCAGCAGGAGTCCAAGGCCGTCCCCAGGACTTTAGTGACTCCACAGAGGCCTGAGGTCCTTGGGGCTCCTACTTTTGCCCAGGTGGCCAGTAGCCTTCAGTTCTCAAATGTGTACATCAGGCCCTTCTTCAAGGGCCACAAAAAGTCCACTGTCATAATGCATTCCAGAACGTATCAGACTTTAATGAAAAGTTCAGGGGGAGACAGAGAAGTAGTTGGTATCAAAAGTTGCAAACAACTGAGTTAGAGTACACATCACTGACTTTAGAATGCCCTGTGGCCACCTCACCACCATGACTGCACCGCCCTCACCTTGTGCATTCTTTCCAGACTGAGCCCCTCTTGGCTCCAAATGCTTCCCCCTCCCTATCTTAACAGAAGAATCTGCTTCCAAACTTAGATAACCAGACAAAAGAGGCTTGCATTTCCTGTAAGCATTCTTAATCTGGAGCTAAGAGTTCAGAGGGTCCAAAAACTTGGATAGAAAAATGTTACTTTATTTTCAGTAACCTTTAACATTTAGTATTTGCTTCTATTATGAATCTAGGCAGCAAACCCCAGCAGTGTTAGCAATACCTGAGTCTGCTGCCACCATGAGAAATCACAGATATTTTCATGTCAGATTATAGTTGTTACAGCTAAATCATCATCTTTGTTCACCACCACTTTGAAACTGTACTAGTTATTAGTCTTGCCTGCTAGCTCTTGCTATTAATGCATTCATTAAGAAACATATATATTACTGTTTCACTATGTGATCCTTAAAAATTTGACAACAAAATTTCAAAGTAATTGGCTTCCTTTGAAATTCTATGTATTTTATTTTATGCATTTAAAAACATGGTTCTGAGAAGGGGTCCATGGATTTTACTACACTGCCAGTGGGATCCATGGCACAAAAACGATTAAGAAGCCCTGATTTAAAATAGAGAATTTTATGTCAGTTTTACCACAATAAAAAAAGAAGAAGAAGAAGCAGCGCTGGTTCTGGTTTAGTAAGACCCACCCTACTGAGAAGGCCATTGTGGTCATTAATGAACATTTTTTTTTCTATAACTTGAGTTTGAAAATTTCCCCATAATTTTTTCTTTTTTTTTTCTTTTACTGCTTTTTTTTTTTTGAAGTATAGTCGATTTGTTGTGTTGTGTTACTTTTAGGTGCAAAACAGCGATTCAGTTATACATATATATTCTTTTTCAGATTCTCTTCCCTTATAGGTTATTACAAAATATTGAGTATAGTTCCCTGTGCTATACAGTAGGTCCTTGTTGGTTATGTACTTTATATACAGTAATATGTATATGTAAATCACAACCTCCTAATTTATACCTCCAGCCATCCCCATTCCCCTTTGGTAACCATAAGTTTGTTTTCTATGTCTATGAGTCTCTTTCTGGCTTGGAAATAAGTTTATTTGTAACTTTTTTTTAGATTCCACATATAAGCAATATTATATGATATTTGTCTTTCTCTGTGTGGCTTACTTCACTTAGTATGATAATCTCTAGGTCCATCCATGTTGCTGCAAATGGCAATGTTTCATTCTTTTTTGTGACTGAGTAATATTCCACTGTATGTATATACCACATCTTCTTTATCCATTCATCTGTCAATGGATGTTTAGGTTGTTTCCACGTCTTGGCTATTGTAAATAGTGCTGCAATGAATATTGGGGTGCATGTATCTTTTCAAATTATGCTTTTCTCCAGATATATGCCCAGAAGTGGGATTGCAGGATCATATGGTAGCTCTATTTTCAGTTTTTTAAGGAACCTCCATACTGTTTTCCACAGTGTCTGTACCAATTTACATTCCCACCAACAGTGTAGGACGGTTCCTTTTTCTCCACACCCTCTCCAGCATTTATTATTTGTAGACTTTTTGATGATGGCCATTCTGACTGGTGTGAGGTGATACTTCATGACAGTTTTGATTTGCATTTCTCTAATAATTAGCAATGATGAGCATCTTTTCATGTGCCTTTTGGCCATCTGTATATCTTCTTTGGAGAAATGTCTATTTAGATCTTCTGCCCATTTTTCAATTGGGTTGTTTGGTTTTTTGATATTGAGCTGTGTGAGCTGTTTGTATATTTTAGAGATTAATCCCTTGTCGGTAGCATTGTTTGCAAATATTTTCTCCCATTCTGTAGGTTGTCTTCACTTTGTTTATGGATTCCTTTGCTGTGCAAAAGCTTTTAATTAGGTCTCTTTTGTTTATTTTTGTTTTTATTTCCATTAATCTAGGAGAAGGATCCAAAAAGATATTGCTACCATTTATGTCAAAGAGTGTCCTGCCTATGTTTTCCTCTAGGAATTTTATAGTATCTGGTCTTACATTTAGGTCTTTAATCCATTTTGAGTTAATTTTTATGGATGGTATTAGAGAATGTTCTAATTTCATTCTTCTACACGTAGCTGTCCAGTTTTCCAGGCACCACTTATTGAAGACACTGTCTTTTCTCCATTGTATAGTCTTGCCTCCTTTGTCATAGATTAATTGACCATAGATGCATGCATTTATTTCTGGGCTTTCTATCCTGTTCCATTGATCTATATTTCTGCTTTTGTGCCAGTACCATATTGTTTTGATGACTGTAGCTTTGTAGTATAGTCTGAAGTCAGGGAGCCTGATTCCTCCAGCTCCATTTTTCTTTCTCAAGATTGCTTTGGCTATTCGGGCTCTTCTGTGTTTCCATAAAATTTTAAAGTTTTTTGTTCTAGTTCTGTGAAAAATGCCATTTGTGGTTTGATAGGGATTGCATTGAATCTGTAGATTGCCACGGGTAGTGTAGTCATTTTGACAATATTGATTCTTCCAATCCAAGAACATTATATATCTTTCCATCGGTTTGTGTTGTCTTCGATTGCTTTCATTAGTGTCTTATAGTTTTTGGAGTACAAGTCTTTGTCTCCTTAGGTAGGTTTATTCCTAGGTATTTTATTCTTTTTGATGCAATGGTAAATGAGATTTTTTTCCTTAATTTCTCTTTCTGATCTTTCATTGTTAGTGTATAGAAATGCAATGGATTTCTGTTTATTAATTTTGTATCCTGCAACTTTACCAAATTCATTGATGAGCTCTAGTAGTTTTCTGGTAACATCTCTAGGATTTTCTATATCTAGTATCATGTCATCTGCAAACAGTGCCAGTTTTACTTCTTCTTTTCCAATTTGGAATCCTTTTATTCGTTTTTCTTCTCTGAGTGCTGTAGCTAGGACTTCCAAAACTATGCCGAATAAAAGTAGTGAGAGTGGACATCCTTGTCTTGTTCCTGATCTTAGAGGAAATGCTTCCAGCTTTTCACCATGAAGTATGATATTAGCTGTGGGTTTGTCATATATGGCCTTTACTATGTGGATGTATGTTCCCTCTATGCTCACTTTCTGGAGAGTTTTTTTTATCATAAATGGATGTTGAATTTTATCAAAAGCTTTTTCTGCATCTATTAAGATGATCATATGGTTTTTATTCTTCAATTTGTTAATGTCGTGTATCACACTGATTGACTTGTGGATATTGAAAAATCCTTACATCCCTGGGTAAATCCCACTAGATCATGGTGTATGATCCTTTTAATGTATTATTGGATTCAATTTGCTAGTATTTTGTTGAGGATTCTTGCATCTATGTTCATCAGTGATATTGGCCTGCAATTTTCTTTTTTTGTGGTATCTTTGTCTGGTTTTGGTATCAGGGTGATGGTGGCCTTACAGAATGAGTTTGTAAGTGTTCCTTCCTCTGCAGATTTTTGGAATAGTTTCAGAAGGATAGGTGTTAACTTTTCTCTAAATGCTTGATAGAATTCGCCTGTGAAGCCATCTGGTCCTGGACTTTTGTTTTTTGGGGAGTTTTTAAATCACAGATACAATTTCAGTACTTGTAATTGGTCTGTTCATATTTTCTATTTCTTCCTGGTTCGGTCTTGGGAGAGTGTACCTTTCTAAGAATTTGTCCATTTCTTTTAGGTTGTCCATTTTATTGGCATATAGTTTCCTATAGTCGTCTCTCATGGTCCTTTGTATTTCTGTTGTGTCAGTTGTAACCTCTCCTTTTTCATTTCTAATTTTATTGATTTGTGCCCTCTCCTTTATTTTCTGGATGATTCTGGCTAGTGGTTTATCAATTTTGTTTATCTTTTTAAAGAATCAGCTTTTAGTTTCAATGATCTTTTCTATTTTTTGGGGTTTTTTTTAGTCTCTATTTCATTTATTTCAGCTCTGATTTTTATGATATCTTTCCTTCTCCTAACTTTGGGTTTTGTTTGTTCTTCTTTCTCTAGTTGTTTTCGGTATATGGTTAGGTTGTTATTTGAGGTTTTTCTTGTTTCCTGAGGTAACCTTGTATCACTATAAACTTCCCTCTCAGAACTGCTTTTGCTGCATCCCTTAGCTTTTGGATTGTCATGTTTTCATTTTCATTTGTCTCTAGGTATTTTTTAATTTATTCTTTGATTTCTTCAGTGGTCCATTGGTTGTTTAGTAACATAATGTTTAGTCTCCATGTATTTATGTTTTTTTACAGTATTTTTCCTGTAATTGATTTCTAATCTCATAGCATTGTGGTCAGAAAAGACGCTTGATATGATTTCAGTTTTCTTAAATTTACCAACACTTGCTTTGTGGCCCAGCATTTGCTCTATCCTGGAGAATGTTCCATGTGCACTTGAAAAGAATGTGTATTTTTCTGCTTTTGGATGGAATGCTCTGTAAATACCAATAAAGTCCAGCTGGTCTGTGTTTATTTAAGGTCTGTGTTTCCTTATTGATTTTCTATCTGGATGATCTGTCTATTGAAGTAAGTGAGGTGTCAAAGTCCCCCACTATTATTGTGTTACTGTTAATTTTTCCTTTTATGTCTATTAACATTTGCCTTACATATTGAGGTGCTCCTGTGTTGGGTGCATATATATTTACAATTGTTATATCTTCTTCTTGGATTGATCCCTTGATCATTATGTAGTGTTCTTCTTTGTCTCTTATAACAGTCCTTATTTTAAAGTCTATTTTGTCTGATATGAGTATTGCTACTCCAGCTTTCTTTTGATTTCCATTTGCATGGAATAACTTTTTCCATCCCTTCACTTTCAGTCTGTATGTGTCTCTAGATCTGAAGTTGGTATCTTGTAAACAACATATATACAGGTCTTGTTTTTCTATCCATTCAGCCAGTCTATGTCTTTTGGGTGGAGCATTTACTCCATTTACATTTAAAGTAATTATCTTGAATTCCCTGACAGTCCAGTGGTTAGGACTCAGTGCTTTCACTGCCATCGGCCCTGGCTCAATCCCTGGTCGGGGAACTAAGATCCCACGAGCCATGTGGTATGGCCAAAAAATACAAAATAAAATGAAATAAAGTAAATCATCGATATATATGTTCTTATTGCCATTTTGTGAATTGTTTTGGATTTGTTTTTGCAGGTCATTTTTCTTCCTTTCCTCGTTTGTTCTCTTCTCTTGTAATTTGATGACTATCTTTAGTGTTGTGTTTGGATTTCTTTTTCCTTTTTGTGTGTATATCTATTACAGACTTTTTGTTTGCAGTTACCATGAAGTTTTGATATAGCAGTCTATATATATATATATACACACACACACACGATTGTTTTAAGTTGCTGATCTGTTAATTTCAAAAGCATTTCAAATATTCTGTACTTGTTTCATATTTGTGTGTAGATGATTTTCTACCTCTACTATACGTTTGCCTTTACCAGTGAGCTTTCCCATTTTGTAATTTTCTTCTTTCTGGTTGTGGCATTTTCTTTTCCACTTAGAGAAGTTCCTTTAGCATTTGTTGTAAAGCTGGTTTAGTGGTGCTGAATTATTTTAGCTTTTGATTTTCTGTAAAGCTTTTGATTTCTCCATCAAATCTGAACAGGAGCCTTACTGGGTAGAGTATTCTTGAGCCCAAACTCTTCCAAAGGAACCTAGAACAGTCTCGGTTCACTTGCACAGAGTGGCTTTATGTGTTAAAGTCTACTCACGGCACCAGAAAGGTTAGCTGATGGGAGAGGATTTGGCAAGACTCTTACCTTCTTTAGGCTACTAGATACTCAAGAACCTGTCTTTGGAGGTGCTGAATATTTGCATCCCCCCAAGTTCACATGTTGAAGCCCTAGTTCCCCAATATGATGGTATTTGGAGGTGGGGCCTTTGGGAGATAATTAGGTTTAGATGAGGTCATGAGGGTGGGGCCCCCATGATGAGATTAGTGTCCTTATAAGAAGAGGAAGAAACCAGAGCCCTTTCTCCACCATATGATGATATAGCAATAAGACAACTCATCTGCAAGCCAAGAAATGGGCCCTCACCAGGATGAGAAGAGCACCTTGATCTTGGACTTCCCAGCTTCCAGAACTGTGAGAAATAAATGTCTGTTGTTTAAGCCACCCAGCTTATGGTATTTTGTTATAGCAACCTGGACTGACTAAGGGGGTTGCTTTCTTATTGACCATTTCCAGATGCTTCAGATACTGTAAACAAACTATGCAGATCACAAGCAAACCCTGTGCTCACCTACATTTCATTAACAGCGCATCCTCTGCCCTTCCAACACCACCTTCTTCATTTGAAATCTGGCTTAGTACTATATTTTAATTTACCTTTGTTTTGGCAACCACTGTGTCACTGCTCAAAACCTGTAGATCCTTCTGATCAAGGATCTAGGCTTAATTAGAAAAAAAATCTGTAATAAATTAAAATTTTAAATATAATGATTATTTCTGAACAAGCCATCAGAAAGTAATTGCTTACCATCTGTCTTCTGTTGACCAGCATTAAATGGTAAATAGCAATAACCCATGCTGGAGAGTCAATGCTGTGGTTATGCATGCCCGGGTGAGAGCCCACTCTAGCCCTGAGCTCAGCTGGCATTATGAAAGCCATCCTCCAAGTATTGAAGGGGGTGAATAAGAAGGGAGGAAAGGTCATTTATAATAACAGTGTGCTTAGTTTGGACACTAATGCTGTCACCAAATTTTTCTAGATTCTGTTATAATTACACTCATTGAACTCACCCAAATTTCCATGTTTAAATTATTTTTATACCAACTAAATTGCATTGCATTACTATTGAGTCCACTTCTTCAGTTTGCCTTTTTAAATTTCTTTTTAAAAATTTTGTTTGTTTGCTTCAAGAAAAGCCATATGAAATGTTGGAGACAATGGAACCATTAAGGCAGAATGTAGCAACCCTTGTCAATGACTGTCTTTGTGGGCCTGGGAAGGGAGAAAGCAGTGGGGTCCCAGTAGGGAATAATATAAATTTTCCATTGAGAAAAGGATACTTATGTGAACAGAAACAATCATCTGTAAAGGCCCTCTCCCACGGGCAGCACCAGAGGAGACCTCAAGAGATTTCAATGCATAACCATAGCAAGGAAACATGATTTGTGGATTCACATGTTATAAAAGCTACTTCTGTTGATTTTCTGTAAATGTCATGTGAAATAAATTGCTCTATATCTTGAAGATTGTTTTGCAAGTAAAAAATGTTTAAGGTGGCATTTTCCTTTAGAGGAATGAATTTATACTGAACTAAAAACCTTGAACAGCTTTTTTTTTTTTTTGCTTCTTTACTTTTTTTTTAATAAATTTATTTATTTTATTTATTTATCTTTGGCTGTGTTGGGTCTTCGTTGTTACACACAGGCTTTCTCTAGTTGTGGCGAGCGGGGGCTACTCTTTGTGGCTGTGCGTGGGCTTCTCATTGCAGTGGCTTCTCTTGTTGTGGAGCCCAGGCTCTAGGTGCGTGAGCTTTAGTAGTTGTGCCACATGGGCTCAGTAGTTGTAGCTTGCGGGCTCTAGAGCTCAGGCTCAGTAGTTGTGGCGCACGGGCTTAGTTGCTCCGCGGCATGTGGGATCTTCCCGGACCAGGGCTCGAACCCGTGTCCCCTGCATTGGCAGGTGGATTCTTAACCACTGCACCATCAGGGAAGTCCCATGTTTACTTTTTTTTTCGTGCAGCAAATGCAGTTTCACAGACCACTGTAATACATACTGTATATGTTTTGCTGTCCATGTTGGAACATGATGGAAGTGACAAAGCTTATGGCCCATGAGCACAGGAGTTGCTTATATGTTACAATGCAGCCACCCCTTCTTCCTCCATTTTAGTATATATGAACATTTTTCTTTGGCTTCTAGCTATAGCCACTGTCCCAAAAGCCTATTTCTTACTGCTACAATAATTTGTGGTCATTTCCTATAAATGCAAAATTTGGCATGCATCTATTTGGCTTCACATGGTAAATATTCGGGTAGCGACAAGTAATGAATTTTGTGTCACTATCTTTTATGGCTCCACTTCCCGTGCTCAGCAGCGGGTAAGGCCAATGATATTTTCTCAGCTCTAGTTACTCAAAAAAGTAGACTCTGAGAAAGGATTTAGGTTCAGGCGGTTTACTTGGGAGGTCATCCCAGGAAACACAATTGAGAGGGTGGAGAAAGTGAGATAAGGGGAGAGAAGATAAGAAAAGGGTGCTTTAATGAATGAGCTTCTGCTATGGGCAATTGGAGCTTAATTCTGCCGGGGACACTGAGGAATCTTGTAGAACATGCCTCAGAATTGTCCCACCTAAGGACCAGGAAGCTGGGGTACTTATGTGCCAAGTCACACTTCTTATTGGTTGAGGATTTTCCTGGGTCCTTGTATGCCCCAGCATTTCTGGGCTGCCTTGCCAAGAAGTAAATAAGCTCCTGAGGTGCCTGAGGAGGCCCTTGGGCAGATAAACCAAGGAAGCCCAGCACTAAAGATGGGAACCCGCTGACTTGCATAGGAACTCAGAGGCAGCTGCAGGCAAACTCAGAGGTGGGCCAAAGCAATATGGGGCAGGATGGCAATAGCATCTACTACAATTGCCACCATTCATCGGGCACTTACTATGTTCCAGGCACTATTTCCTTTACACATATTAACATTTAATAAAAAGATTGTTTTAGTACCATGTCTCGAAGTACCTTTGACGTGGTTACTTACACAATCCATTAGCTTTCTTGAAGACAATTCACTATTGATGCCTTCATCAGGCAACAGAGAAAGCAAGTACTTAAGTCACTCAAAAGACTGGTCAAGATAGTCCAAGCTGCTTTCCCAAAGCCTAAATTAAGTCATTTCTTTTGAGTAGTGAGGGAGATATAGTAGTCAGAGAATTTCCAAAACACCACCTTACACTTTCTGATGGTTTCCTAAGCTTCCTCTGAAACTTTTCCCATTCCATTCTCTCTCTGCTTTGGATTCCCTTGCAAGGAAAATACGAGAATCTTTTCTAAAGGCCTGCTCCTCAAAGAAGACATATTCCTGTTTTTCCAGAGACAGTGAAACGTATCTTTGCCTAACATAGTCATTGTTACACGACACTTCATCAGGAACACTCAGTGCTTTCTATCAGTAGTTTCCCACCTCACGTTTCAGTAGTGTTGACAGGAAAGCCAATCCAAGTTTTTCTGGAATTTGTGTTTGTCTGTATCATCATTCGTGCTGCTGCTCTCTAAAGGGCCAGCTGCAATGGCACAGTGGTACTTATCGTTACCTCTGCTGGATACAGTGCAGAAGCTGAAATTGGGTAGAACTTCCTAGGCGGCAGTAAATCCCAATCTTAGATCAATAGGTATAGAGCCAGGCATCCCTTGCCAACTCTTCTGGGCTTAATTATATATATACGAAAGCCTGATCCTCAAAGTCAGTTAGGAATGAAGTTTTATTGATGATATCTGCTTACCATGATGGACTAGACAACAAGTCAGAAATGTTTCTTCCAAGGCCCCTTTCTCCATTTCCATTGGTGAGGGGAATCCTTGTTGGGCAAGAGAGAAGGTACGAATGTTCTTTGTTAATGTTTTGTTCCCTTCTTAATTATTCTAGTTTTATGCTTGTCTGATGTAAGCCCAAATCATAACTCAATAGTAGTCTCCTCAGAACAAATGTGGAAAGGAGATAGAACCCTTGACCTATATTAATTGCCATCTAACACTTCACCTTCTGGCAATAGGTCAGCAGGTTCCCAATTTTTAAATTCAGAAGGGAAATTGGAAAAACCAGGAAGTATTTGCCACTCTCAAATAGTGTTAGCTATTGACTACATGTGGCTGGTACCCTGGAATGTGGAGTTGACCTTGTGCTAAACATGGCTGCTTTGAGGTATACTGACCAGGTTGAGGTCGGTCAGCTGGTTTAACCATTTAGTCAGTCTTGGTCAAAACACGTCAAATAGTTATGATCAGAGAAGTCTCTGCTCTTGGCCACCTGTGGAGTGCGAACACAGACTTTTGTTTATTCATGATTCTCCCGGAAACTAAGATATCGGCACCTTCAGCTCTTGTTTAGATATTCAAATTCCATAAACAGCAGCAACAGCCTGATAAGAGTCTGCAGAGCTGAGATGCTTCCTTCCGTTCTGTAGTTTGGGAATTTCTCAGCTGAAATCGCCAGATCACATCACATGGGGAGAATACAATGAAACCCTCAAAGCAGAACCTCTTGGTTCATCCAAAGTAGATCTGTATGAAGCCCCAAGCAAACAGCCCAGAGAGGCAGGCAGCATCGGTATGTTTCCCATACACACAGGCAGATTGCTCTGCCCGCTGGTTCAGCAGAGCTCTGCACAGGGCAGGTGCCCCAGTCTCCACCTCAGGCTGTCTTGGGGGTCTGCTCGGACTCTCCCCGGTCCTGAGGGCACTGTGCAGGCCTTAATCAGAGCCCACTCTCTGCTGGCAGGTTAAAAGGTGTGCTGCACAAATTCTCCAAGAAAAGACCATTGGGACAGAGGAGAACTTTCAAAATCCCCCAGAAGGGCACATTAAGACAGTCATGGCTGTTCCTATCTGCAGACGTCAGGTGACACAGATACTGTCAGCCCCTTGCACACACCTCCGCCACACTCTCCTCTATACACCCAAGCTGCTGACTGCCAGCGATCTGTATCTGAGGGCTTTTGTTTCTTTTTTAATACTTTATTTTTTAGAACTTTTTTATTTTACTTTTTAATATTTATTTATTTGGTTGTACTGGGTCTTAGTTGCGGCACGTGGGATCTTCGTTGCGGCACACAGGATCTTCGTTTCAGCATGCAGGATCTTTAGTTGCGGCATGTGGAATCTTTGGTTGCAGCATGCAAACTCTTAGTTGTGGCATGTGGGATCTAGATCTAGTTCCCTGACCAGGGATTGAACCCAGGCCCCCTGCATTGGGAGCGTGGAGTCTTAGCCACTGGACCACCAGGGAAGTCCCTAGAACTATTTTAGATTTACAGAAAAACTATAGCCATTGAGTTACAGATAGTACACAGAATTCCCATATATCTCACACACAGTTTCCCCTATTGTTAATATCTTGCATTAGTGTGGTACATTTGTGTGGTTACAATTAATGAACCAATACTGATGAGCTATTATTAACAAGCATCCACACTTTATTCACATTTTGTTGGTTTTTACCTAATATCCCTTTTCTGTTCCAGGATCCCGTCCAGGAAACCACATTCCATGTAGTCATCATGAGTCCTTAAGCTCCTCTTGACTGTGACAATGTCTCAGGCTTTCCTTGTTTATATTGACCTTGAAGATTTTGAGGAGTATTGGTCATGTATTTTGTAGAATGCCCCTCAAGTGGAATTTGTCTGTTTTTCTTATGACTAGACTAGAGTTATGGGGAGAAAGACCACAGAGGCAAAGTGCAATTATCATCACATCATATCCAGGGTACATACCGTCAATGGGATTTATCACTGTTGATCTTGACCTTGTGACCACCTGGCGGAGACAGCGTTTGTCGGGTTTATCCACTGTAAACTTACTCTTTTTTCCCCTTTCCATCATCGCACTCTTTGAAAGGACGTTACTACCTGCAGCCCATGCTTAAGGTGAGGGGAGTTATGTACCACATCCTTGAGGGTGGAGCATCTACATAAATTATTTGGAATTCTTCTGCACTGGAGATTTGTCTATTCTCCTGCATTTATTTATTTACTCACTGACTTATTTATATCAGTATGGACGCATAGATATTTATTTTACACTTTTGTTACTAATCCAATACTACTTTATTTTGTTGCTCAAATTTTTGCAGCTTTGGCCATTGGGAACTCTTTCAGTTGGCTCCTGTATCCTTTTGACATACTCATATCAACGGATTTTTTTTTTTTTTAGCATTTCCCTACTTTTTGGCACTAAAAGATGCTCCAGGCTCATTTGGTATACTTCCTGCCCCAGCCCTAGAATTAATTTGCCCCATTTTCTTTTATTAGAGTACTGTATTAGAAACTACAATCTTGATACTAGATGTGTTTTTGCTACTGGGGTGTCATTGCTTCTAGCCCCTTTCAGCTGGCAGAGCAAAGAAAGATATGTGTATAATAACTTGTGTATATACACATGTCTATAAATATTTCTATAGGTAATCTGTATTGATATAAGCTAAATAAGAGTTCATACCTATGTCTCCACCTGTAATCTGTTACCACATGGATCATTCTAGACTCCTCCCCTTGCTGACTTGTAGATTCCCACTGCAACAGTGAGAGACCTGGCTCCGACCATCCACCACCCATTTACTAAATTGTTCAGTTCCAGTATATATGCGTACCAGGGTCAGAATCGTTCATCTGGGCCCCCATGGGTACAGTGCTACTGTGCAGTCCCTTTTGCCTTTCATCTTAGAGAATCCAATCATTCCCTCAGTTACTTATGTCAGCGCCTCCTCGCCCATCCCCTTCAGTGAGGTTCCTTCATCCATTTGTAATACAGTTAAATTCTTTTTATCACAGTCTGCATTCTATCCTGGGATTCCTACCTGGGGACCTTTTTTTCTCCAATAGTGGGAAACCTGACTCCCATTATTCTCAACATATTTACTCATTTGCTCAAACTTAAAATGCACAAATAACTTCAAAATTGCTAACCCTTACAATTGTACAAAGAAAACCTATTAAGTAGGGTTCAATATTTGTTTGCAGTTTTTTTTTTATCTCGAGGTAAAATTTTCATAAAACCAACTGCACAGATAGTAAGTGTACAATTCGATGAGTGTTTGACAAATGCATATGCCTGTGTAACCCATACCCACATTAAAATGAGAATATCTGCATCACCCCAGAAAATTCTTCATGCCCCTTCACAGTCCAGTTACCTCCCCCGCCCCCAGAGGTAACGCCAACCTGATATTTTTCACCATAGATGAGTTTGCCTGTTCTAGAACGTCATATAAATGGAATCATATAGTATGTAATCTTCTGTGTCTGGCTTCTCTCACGCAGAATCATGCCTATGAGATTTATCCATGCTGCTCCGTAGCCTTTTAATTAGTTTAGTAGTTTCCAGGAATGGAGTCAAGACAGTAGTATGCTGGTAAATGTTTAACAACCAGGTCCCCGAAAGAAAAAAAAAAAAAAGCCCTGATTTGTAGCATTCGCTAATTTTTGTGGCATAAATACTGCCAACATTGCCAATTTCAAGATACTTTCCAAAATTTCACAAATGGCTCTGGTGAGCTGGTACAAGCAGGCTCCAGCACAGCACTGACAGCAGAAGCTAGAGGCCCCCTTCAGTGGTGGTCTACCAACAAACTAGTGAAACCCTTATTGTATTATCTTCTGTAGTGCCGTAGCGACCAAGTGGTTTGCGAGATCGGAAGTCTCTAAAAAGGCTTTTGATGAGAGTATATCCAGTCAGTCAAATATTGAGGACCTATTCTGTAACAGCCACTACTTGGATGCATGTTTATGAGAGGTCTGCTGTCCTTTGTTTCTTTGGCATCTAGGCAATAGAGGGTCCTGCCTAGCTCTCAGTAGGCTTATCACAAGGAATTGTGGTAGATTTGGCCCACTGAAGCTTTTTGGCCTTAAGTCTGTGGAATTCTGGGGGTCTTTTTAAAGCCATATTAGTCCACTTACGGTGACACTAATTCAAACAGCTGAAATTAGGAAGATGCATCTGCCAGCTTCTGCCTCTGGCAAGTTACAAAATAAGGGTCAGGTGCAGCCACATGTCACCTAAAAGAAAGAAGACACATTACGGTGTGGCAAGGAGATTTTCAAAGAAATGGTCTGGGGTGAAATCCTCAGCCACTTGAGCAAGCAAGAGCTCTTTCCGCACAGCCTGGCCCACTTAGCCCCTGCAGCTTCCACGAAGAACATTCAAGGCAGGCCTTTCTCCCGGCTGCTTTTATTTTACATTTTCTAAGTGCTTTTCTTAAAGATGTTTAGAATTAGGGCCAGGAAAAGGGAGGGAATTGGAATAGGGAAGGAAAATCCTTCAAGATCCTCCTCGGGGCTTCCCTTCAGGTGGAAGTCCCTTTATACTGCAGAGCTGTGGGTGAGAACCATTTGAGTTCATTAACACCCTCTTCAAAACAGCACGTGACACGTAAAATAGATAGCTAGTGGGAAGCAACCGCATAGCACAGGGAGATCAGCTCCATGCTTTGTGACCACCTAGAGGGGTGGGATAGGGAGGGTAGGAGGGAGGGAGATGCAAGAGGGAAGAGATATGGGAACATATGTATATGTATAACTGATTCACTTTGTTATAAAGCAGAAACTAACACACCATTGTAAAGCAATTATACTCCAATAAAGATGTTTAAAAAAAAAAAACACGTGAAAAGAAAAGCTTCTCTTCCCCATACCAATCCCTGAATTTGGCTTTTATAGGTTAGTGTGTGGCCAGGGCCTCTGAAGGCTGATAAAGCAGTATAATAAGCAGCTAATGCAATCCAAAGACCCTGAACATCTCATGTAGATGCTGCTTAATAAATATAAAACAATGGTTTTCTCTCTCTGCAATCCAGACTTCACTAGAAGCCCTATTTTTAATACAATCGCTCTCTGGGTATTTCATCACCATCGTTACTAAAACCACATGCCCTGGACTTCCCTGGTGGTGCAGTGGTTAAGAATCTGCCTGCCAATGCAGGGGACACGGGTTCGAGCCCTGGTACGGGAAGATCCCATATGCCGGCAAGCAACTAAGCCCGTGCGCCACAACTACGGAGCCCGCGTGCCTAGAGCCCGTGCTCCGCAGCAAGAGAAACCACCTCAATGAGAAGCCCGCGCACCGCAACGAAGAGTAGCCACCACTCACCGCAACTAGAGAAAGCCCGCGCGCAGCAACGAAAACCCAACGCAGCCAAAAATAAATAAATAAATAAATAATTTTTTAAAAACAAAAAAAATACAATAAAATCACATGCCCTGTCTACCCCACCTGTCTCTTTTATATTCCTCTTTGGATACAGTCTCTCATCAGATCACATGTCCCTGTTTCTGATTCAAGACCATGGTTATGATATCACTGTATCAGGTCTCAGCTTGGCACTCTCGGCTTCCCTCTCAGTAGTGCATCCCTGTTCTTGAACTTGCAGTCAAACCAGACTCGATGACTATCCAGTGCTCCTGCTGCCTTTAATCCTACGCTCCACCTGACCCCCATGCTTGGGCCAAGAACACTTCCTTCCCCCACTCATCCCTGCTAACCAGGGTTTCCTTCCTTGCCTCCACCAAAAAGGGGGGAAATCTATTCTTCTCCAACCAAGAAAGCAACTCACATCCTACCCACTGCAGAGTGTTCTTTTCTTGATCCAAAAGTGACACCATGTATTGTCCATGTAGGATATTTCCAAGTCCTCTCTGCCCCCAACCATACCTTACCCCACTCTATGCCCTAAAAGCCACCATAGATGAGCTATTCTGGACATCAAAGGCCAGTGCACATTCCAAGATTGAGGAAAATGATAACTCATGCTGGATGAGGAATCAGCCAACAAAAGGTACAGCAGACGTCCTCAAGATCAAAGATATGAAGTGAGTGGGTGAGGCTCCCTCCTCCCACCTCCCTTTGCTCCACATAGATGCTGATAGATAGTCCGATGGTCACACAGTCGTGTGTGCACATACACAGGCACAGTCTACAGATTACTGTTACTCTTTAGAGACACCCACACCCCACAACCCTCGTAACACAGCACACACCCTGCACCCTCTCTTTTCTTACTGTGGCACTGGGCTTACTAAAGAACTCAGTGCAGAAAAAGGCTTGACCAAGGCTTTCCACAATAGGTTACATAGGAAATTTTTAAATATATATTTCCTACATCAGCTTAATATATTGTGAACTTTTTTTTTTTAATGATTATTCTATGTTTATTTTTATTTTTATTTTTATTTTTATGGCTGTGTTGGGTCTTCGTTTCTGTCCGAGGGCTTTCTCTAGTTGTGGCAAGTGGGGGCCACTCTTCATCACGGTGCACGGGCCTCTCACTATCACGGCCTCTCTTGTAGCAGAGCACAGGCTCCAGACGCGCAGGCTCAGTAATTGTGGCTCACGGGCCCAGCCGCTCCACAGCATGTGGGATCTTCCCAGACCAGGGCTCGAACTCGTGTCCCCTGCATTGGCAGGCGGATTCTCAACCACTGCGCCACCAGGGAAGCCCCATATTGTGAACTTTTGACTGCAGTCTTTCCAGTGTATAAGCTGAATTTTCTTTCACCTGAGTTTTATAGCACTTTGAAATTCATCTCTCTGCCATAGTGCCACCGAGTCGTTGCAGAGCATTTTCTGCCGGACTTCGTTGAGGGTCCCACCTAGGCCTTACCTGTCTTGAATCATCGGTAGTTAGCACAGATCTTCTACATATCGGTTACATAAATGTTTGCCAAATCGCTGTTAACTGTTTTCACACGGCACACTGGCTGGATCAAGTGTGAGTCCTCAGGATGAGGGGACTGTATCTGTTTTATTTTTTGCACAGAACCTAGCCCATGCTATTTAATAAGTTCCTTTGAAAATCGATGCTCTAACTTGTATCAGCTTCCACTACCTGTCTTTCTTGTCTCTGCATTTTCCTTTGTCAGCCAGACACATTTGCAAAAAGGTAGGGAAACCAGGAAGGCAGAGATATCTTGTCCACTGCCTTTAAAAGCTAAACAGGAACAAATCGTTATCCGTGACCTCACTGTTATCGCCTTTGGAAATAAACATCAAGGACTATGGTTTTAGATAAGAAGTGAATGACATTAAGACCAGGAAAAGCCTTAATAGATGATTGAGCCCATTTCACCAGCTCCCTCAGGCCACCTGCCAGTTCGAGAACACGAAGTAACCCTATCAGCCAGCTTCACAATTAGAATGAATTCATAAGAAACAAAAGATCTTGTTTTCATGGGAAAATATCCTTTGTGATATCCAACAAAGGGAGAATAATTTTGAAAGCATGTGACTTGGGGTCCCATCCTGCAGTTCTTGCACAGACAAAACTCTCATTGACTTTATCAATAGAATTGTTGCTACATAAAAGTCTTTTGCAAAATTTCCATGATGCTTCAAAGCGCATTTTAAGTGCATCAACCCCAGCGGCCCCCCTCCCCCATTTTAATAAAGCCGGAGAAGGTTTCTCTTAGATTGCCCTATTGTGCAGCAAGAGACGAACGCAGCACAGGCTTGGAAGCTGATGGACACCCCTCACCCCCACCCCTGCAGACACCATCATACTAAAATCCATGACGATAGAGAGAAGGTCAAATTTCAACTGATCTCTGAGCTCAAATTTTCCATTTCAAATTGCTTTCGCCAGGTAGACAGAAAACGATTTCTTGCAGGCTTCCATAAAAACCACCTCCAAGTAAAATCCACATTTTTCAAATAGATAACAGTATAATGATCCGTATTGCTATTCCAGCTATGGTTGAATAGCAAGCAGTCCTATTCCTTTTTATGTAGTAGGCTCCTTAAGAGCCTCAAAAGACGAAATTGGGCCTTCAATACTGCTGGAATGAAGGACAATGGGCCTGATCTCTTCTTTTGAATTCTCTTAGCAAATGTACTGCATAAAATAGAATGCAATGCTAGGAAAGACTTCCCTTCTCAAAAAAAAAAAAAAAGGCAGTATGTGTTCTAATAGATTATCCATTCTCACCCATATCTGTGTTGTTGTTCACTCAGTTGATGCAATTTTTAGTGGGTAGCATTTTCTTAAACTAAGAAAAAATATTCTTACTTTAATTCATGAGTTTTTACCCTAAAATACTAAGTAATAGTTTCACAAATGGGCATAAAAATGGGGGAGTCTGTGGCCTCTGCCCTGGAACTTTTAAGAATCAGGAGGATGTTTCCCAGTCTGAGATGGCGTAGGCCAGCAGCCAGCTTCTCTGTATTATGCTTATCCTTAGTCATTAGGTGTGACAGAGACACCTATTAGCTTCCCAATATCCATTCTCTTCATTAGAAACAAAGCTCTGATTTCCTTCCCCAGAATTCCTTGCAGTTAGGTATGGCCTTATGGCTAAGTTCTCACCAATGAAATTTATATAGAAGTGTTGTCTGGTATTTCTGGGAAGATCTTTAAAATAAAGGAGACCAACCCGTCTTCTCCTTCCTCTTTCCTGCTGTTCGAAACACATATGTAATGTTGATATTCAGTGGCCTTTTTGAAGCATGAGGTGACCTTGGGAATTGAAGCCACATGCAGCTGAACAAGATAAGAAGGTGTTGGTGCCTGCCACAGTGACGCCATCATACCACCTCTGGTTGTCTACATATAAACTGCTTTTACATAAAAGAGAACGGGATTTCTAGCTTGTTTAAGCCACTGTTAATTTATTTCCTGTTATACGCAGCCAAACGTAGAGCAAATTAACAGTTGGCATATACACCAACAAAAATGTTTCTTTGATACCTGTAACAAAAGGTTATATTCATATTTGAAGGAGATCAAACATTCTTTTAAAAAGTAAACAGTTTTTGTGCTTACTCATAAAATTTTTTCTGATTATGAAAGTAATACATTTCTATTTTGGAAAGCTTAAAAAATACAGAAAAGCAGTAAGAAGAAAATTATACTTGTCTCTAATTCTACCAATCAGAACAAATGCTCTTAATACTTTGGATTTTACACAAATGTGTAAAATTAATATAGAAATCCTCAAATCTTAAAGCCAAAAGGAACCCTAGAAGTCATATTGTCTGGCATTATACCAGAACCCTCTCTGATGTCTACCCAGCTCCTCCTTCAATAGTCCCAATAGTGAAGAGCTTAAAGCTTTATGAAATAGTTTAGTCCACAGCTGGAGTCATTTTATTTTCAGTTCTATCTTATATTAATGAAAATTTGCCTCCCTAACATCTGAAACAACCAAAACTGAATGTTTTATCTCTAGAATATCATGTTCCTTTAAATTCTGAAGATAAACACAAAAGCTATATTTTCCGTAATCAGCCACAAACTATGTGTCAAGCATTACGGCACGAATGAACACATAGCTCATGCCTTAATCCAGGTGACAGATAGCGAAGGCAAACGAGGTGAGGACAGAAGTAAACATGTTCAACAGACTTTTTTTTTTTTAATGACAGGATTTGGTAACCAACTAAATATGGAGGGTCAAGGAGCCAAGGAATAAGGTGGGTGTTGATGTCTTCAATGAAACGGGTAATATTCAAATAGCAGCAGAAATGCATTTGCAAATTAGTGGTAGTGGTGGGGAATCAGGGTAAGAGGGTTCAAAGAGATAAATTTTGAAAATAAATTTTTGACGTACCTATAGATCACTCAAATAGGGATTTGCTGTAGAGAGTCAAAAACATATGTCTGGAGTATAGGGGGACATTATCTGCTATATTGTCCTCTTAATTCAGCTCTTAGAGACAGTGGAGGGATTAGAGTGCTGTGCTCTTGAGTGCTATTACGGTCAAAGAATTGAAGAATATGGGGGGCTTCCCTGGTGCAGTGGTTAAGAATCCACCTGCTAATGCAGGGGACACGGGTTCTAGCCCTGGTCCGGGAAGATCCCACATGCAGTGGAACAACTAAGCCCGTGCACCACAACTACTGAGCCTGCACTCTAGAGCCCGCATGCCACAACTACTGAAGCCTGCGTGCCTAGAGCCCATGCTCTGCAACAAAGAGTAGCCCCTGCTCGCCACAACTAGGGAAAGCCTGCACACAGCAACAAAGACCCAATGCAACCAAAAATAAATAAATAAAAAATTAAAAATTTTTTGAAAATTAAAAAAATATATGTATGGCTTGCTCTAGACACTGCCATCCTCCCTTGAAAGGTTCATGAAAAAGACACAAACACACACACAAAAATAACAGAAAAGGAAAAATTAAATAAATCCTTATCACTTTATGGTCTTAGACCCCCCAACCCTGCTCCCCCAAAAGACACTCTGATGTTTAGGCTGGGTCATGTGGAACATGTGTTCATTTGGTGCATAACCTTTCCTATGTTACTTAGCCTACATGCCTTCAGCCCAAAGCAGATTGTGAGTGAGCCCTGCTAATGTTTCACCTGCCTCCAAGTTTGGGATCTTACCATGCTGCAGCCCCATGTAAAGAAAAAAGAAAAGTGAGTTAGTTGGTTGGCTATGATTCAAGATGATAGCCCTGAGTAAGCTTATCACTTCCGCCATATGGATGGCAGAGAACGAAGAGAGAGGAAGAAAGTCTCCCATGGCGGGGGGTAGCCCCTGACCCCTCCCACTTCAGCAGTGTTCCAGGGAAACTAGCAAGCCAGCCACACCCTAGTGCTGACCTGTTAACACACATTGACTGTGCCCACTGGCAAACATGGCATAATCATGTCCCAGAATCGGATGATTCCAAAACAATACTCCTCCTCCCCAGAGGTAGATTGAAGGAGGAGGGAAAACAGAATATTCCTCCTTCAGTAACTTATATAGCCAAAAGAATTATAACTTTGGGACAGTTTTCTAGACTTACTGGCTTATATTAAACTTGGGACCAATTAAATCCCCCTGGTTATTTTCATAAGAATCTCCTCCATCATGTACCCATGTAATTAAATTATGAACACTTCATGAGAAATTTGCATTTATCTCTGTTAGTTTTAATCTCATTGTTTTTGTTTCCTAATTCCAGTCTATGACAGTTATCTTTCAATCTTCATTTCATCATCTAACATGTTACCTAACACTCCCAGCCTATTTCTCCTAGCTTTGGTTCACTTCTAAATCTGCTTCATGTGGCTTTGGGCTCTTCATTCAAATAGCTGATAAAAGTGAAAAAAGAAAAGGCCAAGTTCAGGGGTCTGGAACCCACAACCAAAAACCTCATTCTAGGTTGACAGAGATGTAATATTTTTTAACATTCAAGTTACCTTGAAACTCCCCAACCGAAGAATATTTGGCCTTTACTATGTTGACCACAAAGGCAACATGACTACCAAATAGTGGTTTAAATCATGCTATTCCACCGGCCATTCCATTATTCTGTCAGTCTTGGGACTCTATTTTTAAAAAGGAAATGAAAATAGTTAACATTTTAATTATATATAAATGCAATACCAGAGAGATAGGTTTAACAAAATGCTCACTGTAGTCATTGCCTCTAAACATTCAAGCTTTCATGTGTATATGTGACAGATTATATCCCTAATCTATTTGCATCAAGCCTGGAAGAAAGAAATTTTATAACTAGTAGCAATATTTCCTTATGTACACTTGCCACACAAAAGCTTATTTTATCTTATTTTTTATAAATTTATTTATTTTTTTATTTTTGGCTGCGTTGGGTCTTTGTTGCTGCGCAGGCTTTCTCTAGTTGCGGCGAGTGGGGGCTACTCTTCGTTGCGGTGTGCAGGCTTCTCATTGAAGGGGCTTCTCTTGTTGTGGAGCACGGGCTCTAGGCGTGCGGGCTTCAGTAGTTGTAGCACGTGGGCCCAGTAGTTGTGGCTCACGGGCTCCAGAGCGCAGGCTCAGTAGCTGTGGCCCACAGGCTTAGTTGCTCCGCGGCATGTGGGATCTTCCCGGACCAGGGCTCAAACCCATGTCCCCTGCATTGGCAGGCAGATTCTTAACCACTGCACCACCAGGGAAGCCTCAGAAGCTTACTTTAAAAAGAAGACATACAGATGGCCAAACAAGTACATGAAAAGATGTTCAACATCAGGGAACTGCAAATCAGAAATACAATGAGATACCACCTCGTACCTGTTTGAATGGCTATTTTCAAAAATGAAAGAAATAACAGTGTTGGCAAGGATGTGGAGAAAAGGGAACCCTCGTGCACTATTGGTGAGAATGTAAATTGGTGCAGCCACTATGGAAAAGTAAATGTACCCGTACATTCAAGGGACACTTAGGCTGACTCCATATCTTGGCCATTATAAATAATGCTGCAGGGCTTCCCTGGTGGCGCAGTGGTTGAGAATCTGCCTGCCAATGCAGGGGATACGGGTTCGAGCCCTGGTCTGGGAGGATCCCACATGCCGCGGAGCAACTAGGCCCGTGAGCTACAATTACTGAGCCTGCGCGTCTGGAGCCTGTGCTCCGCAACAAGAGAGGCCACGATAGTGAGAGGCCTGTGCACCGCGATGAAGAGTGGCCCCCGCTCGCCGCAACTAGAGAAAGCCCTCGCACAGAAATGAAGACCCAACACAGCCATAAATAAATAAATAAATAAATAAATAAAATTAAAAAAATAAATAATGCTGCAAAAAATAATAATAATAATAATGCTGCAGTGAAACATGGGGGATTAGGAGGACAGAGAAGCCAGGGTGGTGAAAATAAAATAAAGAAAATCCAGATGTACATACCACAAATATGAGAAAGAGATAGAGATAGATAGAGAGAATAAGACCAACTGCCTCAATTTTTCCCTGTCTCTCCCTTCCTCCTTGGCTCCCACTTAAGGACATCCCTATGGGGACTTCCCTGGTGGTCCAGTGGTAAAGAATCTGCCTTACAATTCAGGGGACGTGGGTTCGATCCCTGGTCGGGGAACTAAGATCCCACATGCCACGGAGCAACTAAGCCCATACGCCACAACTATTGAGCTTGCATGCCTCAACTAGAGAGGCTGTGTGCCACAAACTACAGAGTCTACATGCTCTGGAATCTGTGCGCCACAACTACAGAGAAGCCCGCGCACCACGACAAAAGAGAAGCCTGTGTGCTGTGATGAAGAGCCCGCGTGCCACAACAAAAGATCCCACATGCATCAACGAAGATCCTGCGTGCCGCAACTAAGACCTGACGCAGCCAAAAATAAATAAAATAAATAATAAATAAATCTTTTTTTAAAAAAAACATCCCTATGAAAAAAATTAGAGCAAAACCAGTAAAGGATTTATGTCCCCTGCATGCTATCGACAGAGCAGCCAGTGCTGTATTAACGATTGCTATGTCACATCATACTTCAAAGTAAGGACGCAATTTCCTATTTTTCATCCATGAATTATCTTTGAAACTCTGTGTTTGGGTTTGTCCAGAGCCACTGGACAAACTCATTCTCAGCAAAGTATTTTATCATTTATTCAAGTAAGACTGTGTGGCTTAAACCTTAAGATCAATTGAAACTTCCTTTTGCTCTAGCAGCTCATCAATGCCCAAAGAGACTTTGAGACAAAGGGCAAGATGAACAGCGTTAAGAGGGAAAGTTCACAGTGGACAAGGTAAAAAAAAAAAAAAAGCTCAAGGGCTAGTTCTCTCTCTAGAACTAATTAGATGCGTGACCTTGGAAAGCCACTTAATTCCCCTGAGTCTCAGTTTTCTCATCTGTAAAATGGATATATGACCACTTTTCCTCTGAGAACCAAAATTGTCTACGCCACACTCAGCCTGGACACTGAGAACCCAAACCACACCTTACCGGCTACACTAACGTGACTTCGCTATTCCATTGTCTTCATTAGTATTACTTTACTTTTCCAGGATGGTTTGATTTTTTATTATGGGATCTTGCCAAGAGAACCATCAACTCTTCAATAGAAAGCATCAATAGATAATTTGTACTCTAGTATTCATTGAATCCCTCATCTCAAAAGCATCATCTTGCTGTTTTCACCAATCCAGGACATATGGTGATTCTCATCCAATCCTAGTCAAGCCTCCCTACATTGAAAGACTTGCCTTAAACCAAACTTCCAATTTGCAATAAACTCTAACCTTACCTTCGTCCCTCTGAGACAGTATCAAAGCAAGAAACTCAGCTTTGTCTTATCATGTGTTGGTGATGTTTGGGAAGCCAGCTTTCAACACCTCCCAGAATCATTGTGCTAATATATGTGAAAATTCTTTGAATGCTGTGAATTGGAATGAAAACATGAGTTGGGGACTTCCCTGGTGGCACAGTGGTTAAGAATCCGCCTGCCAATGCAGGGGACTCGGGTTTGAGCCCTGGTCCGGGAAGATCCCACATGCTGCAGAGCAACTAAGCCCGTGCGCCACAAATATTGAGTCCACGTGCCACAACTACTGAAGCCCACGCGCCTAGAGCCTGTGCTCCGCAACAAGAGAAGCCACCGCAACGAGAAGCCCGCGCACCGCAACGAAGAGGAGCCCCCGCTCGCCGCAACTAGAGAAAGCCCGCGTGCAGCAACGAAGACCCAACGCAGCCAAAAATAAATAAATAAAAAATTTTAAGTCCCTTAAAAAAAATGAGTTAGTAGAACGACCATGGGCTAGCCTTTCCTCTCTCCTGTGTGATATCTTTGCAGTGGGCAGTAAATACTACCCTGCTAAATTGGAAGTGCCGGTATGCCAGAAGGGGATGTAAACATCCCTGTGAATGATGACTTGCTGAAAGTATTGTAAGATGTTGGGGGCTCCTGTACCCACCATTGGAAGGAGAAACTTTTTCACCGGTACCTGCCATTGGACTGTTCTAATTAACCTACGTAGGCAAGAAAGCTTCATGGTACAGTTGTCAAACCCAAGTTGACCTTTTAATCTAGGATATAACTAGACAATGGCTGTGCAGATGGGTGGGTGGTACCACTGATGCCTCCACTTGAGTTGCCAAATGTAGGACAGGCTTTTCAACCTGAGGATTCAAAGAATACCACTTTAATTTGGATTGAGTGCACAAACTTTACACATGCTAAAATTGTTTAGTTTGGTTTACATGGTTTATATATTTTTCAGACCCTTCTCGTCACCCAAATGTGATTAATTCATCACTATACATGTCTACACTTTTTGTAGTGAGTCCACCCACCCATCTCTGTTTCATGTATATGTATGAAATTTAACTTCATACCACAGCAGTTACTTAGTCCGAATTATAAACATAGCATCCTCAACTCTGAAGAATGTGGCCAAAATAAGGAAGTGGCAAAACAGAGTGTGAATTAGCCAAAGGAGGCTAATCATTAACCAGGAAACTCAAAGTGTTTCACATTATGGTCAAGTTAAGCATTCAGCCCAGTGCTTGACATGAAGAGCACCTTCAATAAATGGTGTGTGATCAAAGCTTGGTTCGGGTCTGTCTTGATACAAATATGTTCCCACGATATATCTAGCAATGTCTGGCACGAAAGAGGTATGATAATATGTGTTGATTGATGGGCAAGACAATTCTCAAAAAAAGAAAGATGTACAAAAAAATATTCAATGTCACTAGGTAACCAACAAGATTCATATTTAAATGAAGTATCATTATTTGCCTATTCATTAGCACAGCTACAAAAGATGGTACACAGTGATCTTAAGGGTGGAACCAGATGACCAGTGTTACACAACACTAGTGTGGGTACAAATAGATACAACTGGTCTAGAAAGGCATTCAGATCAAGCCTTTGAAATGTTTATGCCCTTTACTCCACTGCTAGGAGTTTATCCTGAGGAAATAATTTTGGATATAGGCAAACATCTGACATTACAAACAGCAAAAATATTGGGAACAGGTTCCATTTCCAGCAACTGAGCAATGATTCAGTACTAGCTAATGTATATTTCACATTTATTATCTACAGAGACTATGTAAGGGTTTTGCAGGTATCTCAGTTAATCCTTACAGAAATCATATGAAGTAGCTAATATTATACCCATTTTATAAAAGGTGAAACTGAGGTCAATTGTGCATTTACAGAACTGGAACCTGAAGGAATCAGGATCAGAGTTGGGATGTGTTTGACTCCACAGCATTTTCTCACACAGCACTTCCATACTATAAAATGTTATGCATTCAAATTAAATTTTACTGAGAGGGTAAAAATTTAATGTTGAGTGAAGACAGGATAGAAAAGCATACGTATTTCATCTTAATTTTGTAATACACACACACTGGAAAAACGTTTTCATGAAATGCACCAAATATTATTACCAGCGGTTATTTCCGAGGGGATGTTCTAATGTTCTAAGTGATTTTCTACTTTATAATTTAGGTATATTTCCTATTTCATGCTGTTATTAATAAATTACTTTTATAAAGAGAAAGACAGAAATGTTATTAAGAAAAAAGCAAAGTTGTGACAGGCATCCCTGTCCCACAGATAAGCATGGGCTTATACAGCAGTAAGGAGTCTTTGCCCTGGAGTCTGGTCATAGGAGCACCAGCATACTTTGCTGGGATCCCAAAGTAACGTAGGTTTCTTTGTTTTCATTTCTGTATCTCCATCTATGAGCTATGCATCTTGTGGATGGATCAAGGTGGATTTTCTATACAACCCTGCTTTGCTGTATGGGTTGTAAGAAGCAACCAGATGCCTCCTCTCCATCCCCTTCAAGCTAGCAGGTGTCACACACCTGGCGCTTGTGAAGGCGCTCAACCCTCTCCAATCATCACGTGACACAGATGCATGTGGTGACCTTACGGATGGGGTCAGATTAAGCAGATCATAATCTTCTGAGTCACAGCAGACGTGCCACATGGGAGACCCCCTGAAAATACAGAGCTTTTGGCACCTGTACCCTGAATACAGCCTGAGCTAAAGAAATGTGGACACATGGCAGAAGCCAAGTCCACACAGAAGCATACAGATCATTTTTATGGTTGTTGTCTCCTTGGTTGCTTGAGAGACTTGACCGGAACATGCCAGCAAAGGATAATTGTTAGGTAGAGGTCTGTGGTCCTGTTGTAATCGCACTGTCGTAGAAGCTTCTCCACTTGAGTCATAAAAATGAGATATTCTTTAAGCCATGGCAGAGGAAACATTCTCAACCAGTAGGAGGCTGAGCCACATAAAGTAGGAGGATTAAATTGATTCTTTTGCCATCTCTTTTTCTGTGACTCGATTGCAGAGTCACATTGAGCTCTGTGCCCAAACTATTTGTTCTTATTTACACACAGTTTCTATACTGATGGCAGAGCCATCAATTAAAGGTCTGTGACTGCGGCCTTATCAATTCACTACCCTTCCAGCTGCCAGTTGCCTATAAATTATCTCCCTTCTCATCCTGTTCCTAGTCCATGAACTGGAATTACTTTCAACCTCTATTGCTCTTACTGCTCAGCTTCACTGAACTTATTTTGATGCAAACCTAATTAACTACTTTTTCCCTACGTATTCATGAGATAGTCAAGTTGGGCATAAACCTGCCTTATGAAATTGTACAAAGAGAAAGAAGATGGAGAAAAACAGAATCAACTTTCATTACTATAACAACACCTACACGAGACAACAAAAATAAACACAGCAGCTATTAGAGCTTCTAGGTTCTCATACAAATGGGGAAGTACTATGTTATCTAGAGAAGAAACTATACCAGGTGGACTCTTCATGGAACCTTAGAGTTGGACCAAAGTATTTTTGAGATAATATGATCCAGTGTCCTACTTACAGGACAAGTAATGTAAACCAATCGGGAGAGATCACTGCTAATTCGCCTCTTAAGATACTTCTGGAGTGATAACACACCCCTAGCTCAGAAACCCATTGGGTTCTCTTGCCCCAGTTGACAAAAAGTTTGTGGACCTGATGAAATTAGCCCCTGTCCTATCAAAGTCTATTCTTGCTTGTCTCTCCATGAGCATGGTACAGAACTTCTTAGGACTCCTTTCCACCACCCTTGATCGCTTTATACCGAGGCAGTCATCAGCTTTTGAAAGCTCAGCCAGATGGACAGATGGGGAGTGAGGAAGTCCACAAGAAAATCCTCCTCCCTATGGTGTACACAACTGCCCCGGCTCTGATTAATTCTGAACCCTTAGAGAACCACTCATTTTGAAAAGTAACTTCTAAGAAAATCTAGGTGAGAAGTTCCTGACGTCCCTGCTAGAAACTTTCTCCAAGGCTGGTGGTCCAGTTGCCTATTCTCTCCACATGGCATCATTCTTCAAGGCCTGTCCATGTAGCCTGAACTACTCACAGCATGGTGGTCTCATGGTAGTGGCACTTCTTACATGGTGGCTGGCTTCCGAGAGACACAAAACGGAGTCTAGCACAACCTGATTTCTGCTATATTCTATTGGTCAAAGCAGTCATGAAGTCTGCCTGGATTCAAGAGGAGGGGACATGGACCCCACCTCTCTGTGGAAAGAGTGTGAAAAGCTTGTGGCATCCTCAGTCCATCACAACTGGGGAGTCCGAATGGATTATCTGCCTCCCTGAGACAATGGGACTATTGGGATATTAGAAACTTGCACAGATATCCTTGAGTGAGAGAGTTTTCTGTCTCTACCAGAGTGTCTTCCTTACTGCGTGTGGCAGACAGAGCCTAGAGTGAAGCCCACAGATTCCTTCATTCAACAAATATTTAATAAGTATCTTCCATATGCTAGATACTGTTCCACGTACTTGGAATATCAGTGAAAGACATAAACAAAAATTCTCCACAGGTGAATTCTATCATTTAGAGAAAAGCTAACACCCATCCTTCTAAAACTCTTCCAAAAAATTGCAGAGGGAGAAACACTCCCAAACTCATTCTACAAGGCCACCATCACCCTGATACCAAAACCAGACAAAGATACTACAAAAAAAGAAAATTACAGACCAATATCACTGATGCATATAGATGCAAAAATCCTCAACAAAACGCTAGCAAGCAGAATCCAACAACACATTAAAAGGATCATACACCATGATCAAGTGGGATTTATCCCAGGTATGCAAGGATTCTTCAATATACGCAAATCAATCAATGTGATACACCATATTAACAAATCGAAGAATAAAAACCAGATGATCATCTCAACAGATGCAGAAAAAGCTTTTGACAAAATTCACCACCCATGTATGATAAAAACTCTCCATAAAGTGGGCATAGAGGGAACTTACTTCAACATAATAAAGGCCATGTACGACAAACCCACAGCAAACATCATTCTCAATGGCGAAAAACTGAAAGCATTTCCTCTAAGATCAGGAACAAGACAAGGTGGTCCACTCTCGCCACTATTATTCAACATAGCTTTGGAAGTCCTAGCCACGGCAATCAGAGAAGAAAAAGAAATAAAAGGAATCCAAATTGGAAAAGAAGAAGTAAAACTGTCACTGTTTGCAGATGACATGATATTATACAAAGATAATCCTAAAGATGCCACCAGAAAACTACTAGAGCTAATCAATGAATTTGGTAAAATAGCAGGATACAAAATTAACGCACAGAAGTCTCTTGCATTCCTATACACTAACAATGAAAGATCAGAAAGAGAAATTAAGGAAACAATCCCATTCACCATTGCAACAAAAAGAATAAAATACCTAGGAATAAACCTACCTAAGGAGGTAAAAGACCTGTACTCAGAAAACTATAAAACACTGATGAAAGAAATCAAAGATGACACAAACAGATGGAGAGATACACCATGTTCTTGGATTAGAAGAATCAATATTGTGAAAATGACTATACTACCCAAAGCAATCTACAGATTCAATGCAATCCCTATCAAATTACCAATGGCACTTTTTACATAACTAGAAGAAAAAAATCTTAAAATTTCTATGGAGACACAAAAAACCCCTAATAGCCAAAGCAATCTTGAGGGAAAAAAACGGAGCTGGAGGAATCAGGCTCCCTGACTTCAGACTATACTACAAAGCTACAGTAATCAAGACAATATGGTACTGGCACAAAAACAGAAACATAGATCAATGGAACAAGATAGAAAGCCCAGAGATAAACCCACAGACCTATGGTCAACTAATCTATGACACAGGAGGCAAGGATATACAACGGAGAAGAGACAGACTCTTCAATAAGTGGTGCTGGGAAAATTGGACAGCTACATGTAGAAGAATGAAATTAGAACACTCCCTAACACCATACACAAAAATAAACTCAAAATGGATTAAAGACCTAAATGTAAGGCCAGACACTGTAAAACTCTTAGAGGAAAACATAGGCAAACACTCTATGACATAAATCACAGCAAGATCCTTTTTGACCCACCTCCTAGAGGAACGGAAATAAAAACAAAAGTAAACAAATGGGACCTAATGAAACTCAAAAGCTTTTGCACAGCAAAGGAAACCATAAACAAGACCAAAAGACAACCCTTAGAATGGGAGAAAATATTTGCCAATGAAGCAACTGACAAAGGATTCATCTCCAAGATTTACAAGCAGCTCATGCAGCTCAATAACAAAAAAACAAAGAACCCAATCCAAAAATGGGCAGAAGACCTAAATAGACATTTCTCCAAAGAAGATATACAGATTGCCAACAAACACATGAAAGGATGCTCATCATCACTAATCATTAGAGAAAAGCAAATCAAAACTACAATGAGGTATCACCTCACACCGGTCAGAATGGCCATCATCAAAAAATTTACAAACAATGAATGCTGGAGAGGGTGTGGAGAAAAGGGAACCCTCTTGCACTGTTGGTGGGAATGTAAATTGATACAGCCACTGTGGAGAACAGTATGAAGTTTCCTTAAAAAACTAAAAATAGAACTACCATATGACCCCGCAATCCCACTACTGGGCATATACCCTGAGAAAACCATAATTCAAAAAGAGACATGTACCACAATGTTCATTGCAGCTCTATTTACAGTAGCCAGGACATGGGAGCAACCAAAGTGTCCATCGACAGATGAATGGATAAAGAAGATGTGGCACATATATACAATGGAATATTACTCAGCCATAAAAAGAAATGAAATTGAGTTATTTGTAGTGAGGTGGATGGACCTAGAGTCTGTCATACAGAGTGAAGTAAGTCAGAAAGAGAAAAACAAATATCGTATATTAACGCATATATGTGGAATCTAGAAAAGTGGTACAGATGAACCAGTTTGCAAGGCAGAAATAGAGACACAGATGTAGAGAACAAACGTATGGACACCAAGGGGGGAAAGCGGTGGGGGTGGGGGTGGGGGTGGTGGGATGAGTTGGGAGATTGGGATTGACATGTATACACTAATATGTATAAAATAGATAACTAATAAGAACCTGCTGTATTAAAAAAAATAAATAAAATAAAATTCAAAAAGAAAATTCCTGCCTGCGTAGAGCCTACATTCTAGCAGAATGTAGACTGAAAAAATGGGATAAAGTAACAACTTTCATGATCAGGTGCTTGCTGCCCGCCAGGCACTGTACTTGGCACTTAGCTGTACGTTAATTCATCTAATCCTCACAAGAGGCTCCAATGGAAACCCAGATTATATCCACACAGCTGGTAAATAGCCAAGCTGAGATTTAAACTCAGGGTCTCACTGAGTCCAAAGTCTGTGTTCTTAATGGCCATGCTACACCATCTCCCTCATGCTAATTATTTTCTAAAACTGCAAAGGAGCCTAGGATAAAAGTGCCCATGTAAGTCTCAGGTCAAAATAGGGATCTGGATAGGAAAAAGCACCAACGTTTGAGAAGCACCTACCACTTATAAAGAATTTTCATTTACCCTACCCCAACCATCCCATGAGGTTTGGAATTTTCTTTTCTTTGCAGATAAGAAAATGGAGATGCAGGAAATTTCAGGGAATTATCCAACATCTAATTTGAACCTTCCACAGATCTGTCCAGATGTGGAGACCTGGGCATAAGCACAGCCATCAGAAGACATGGAGGTCAGCTCACAATCAGTCAGAGAAGCCTATCTGGCAGAATACAATTCTTCTTCTTCTATCATACAGAAAGCAAGTGTCATGGCTCACAAAATTCTGTCAACTGCTCCCACAGGCCAACACTAAAAGAGTAATGAGAATGATAGGAGCATGTTGAAGAAATATTTCTACCTCCCATCGATTTGTATTTCTCTCTTCTTCAAAATAGCTTTTTACCACCTAATCCAGGCTTGGGCCCTCCCTCAGCCAGAATCACTACAATCTGTGTTGTGGGAAGGAAAAGGCTCTCCCATTATAAAATAATGTTTTCTACCTTGATGTTCCTGTAATAAATAATTTCACCATTACACCAAATGGTGCCCTTCTTCAAGACTCTGAGCTCCTGGAGAGCAGGGACCAGATAGTATCCATCTTCATGTCTCCAATAACCAGGTCAATGCGTGGCATATAGTAAGTGCTCAAAAATTTTTTTATCCAATTTGATTAAATCTTATTTAGCTCCAACATGTCCTGAGCAGATTTTAAGGTCATTTATGACTTCAAAGGTCTAGGGGTAGATGGCAATGATTTAATAAAATGTCTTTGGCATGTTTGTGGGTAAGCAGTATTAAAAACAAAAAACAACAAAATAAACAACAAAAAACATAAATGTAGATTTCTGAACACTCTAAACTTAGTGTAAAGATTAAAAGGGCTTACTTTTAATAAAAGTTTTTTTAAGAAAAGTTTTAGGTTTATAGAAAAATTGCATAGATAGTACAGAGAGTTCCCACACACCCTACATGCAGTTTCCACTATTATTAACATCTTACATTAGTGTGGTACATTTGTCATAATGAACCAACATTGACATATTATTATTAACTAAAGTCCATACTCTATTCAGATTTCCTTAATTTTTATCTCCTGTCCTTTTTCTGTTACAGGATCCCACATTACATTTAGTTGTCATGTCTCCTTAGGCTCCTCTTGGCTGTGACAGTTTCTCAGACTTTCCTTGTTTTTGACAGTTTTGAGGAGTACTGGTCAGATATTTTATAGATTTCCCCTCTGTTGGAATTTTTCTGGTGTTTTTGTCATGATTAGACTGGGGTTATGTGTTTTTGGAAGGAAGATTGCCATTCTCATTATATCCAGTTTACATACTATCAACATGACTTATCACTGTTGATGTTGAGCTTGATCACCTGACTGAGGTAGTGTTTGTCAGGCTCCTCCATTGCAAACTTACTCTTTCTTCCCAAGGGGCTTATTTTTATTTATTTTAGGCAGTATGTTTTATATACAGTAAAATGAGTGCACCCATTTAAAGTGTACAGTTTGACAAGGATTGATGAACCACAGCAGTGGTTTTCAACCAGAGGTGATTTTGTCACCCAGAAGACATTTGATGATGTCCAAAGACATTTTTGGTGGTTTCATCTCAGGTAAGGCATCTAGTGGGTGAAGGCCAGGGACACTGCTAAATATTCTATAATGCACAAGTCAGTCCTCCTCAAGAAAGAATTATACAGCCCCAAATGTCAGTAGTAACAAGGTTGAGAAACCCTGATATACACTCATGTAACCACTGTTCCCAATTTAGACCTGGCAGCACCCCAAAAATCTCTTGTGCTTCTTTGCAGTCAATCCCCCAATACCTGTCCCTGGAAAGCGCTATTCTGTTTTTCTACCATTGAGTAGTTTTGCTTGTTCTTGAACATCATATAGATGGAATAATTCTTTCTCTTTTTGTCTCTGGCTTCTTTCACTCAGCTTAATGTTGAGATTCATCCGTGTTGTTTTATGTATCAGTAGTTTGTTCCTTTTTATTGAACAGTACTCCATTGTATGGCTATACTGTACTTTATTAATGGGCATTTGGGCTGGTTCCAGTTTGGAGATTTTAGGAGTAAAAGGAAAACTGTTTAGAAGTCTTTGTGTGGACAGATGTTTTTAGTTCTTTTGGATGAATACCTAGGAATGGAATTGCTAGGTCATATGGTAAGTATACATTTAACTCAAAGGGCTTATATTTTTAAAATAAGAAAGACAAAATAAATCTTTCTTTCTCTTATTTTGGACTACATGGATTCTCTCACTACTTCTACTTTCTCATCTCAGCTAGGAAATAAGTTTTGAATTAAATAAGAAAGTGATGTCAGGGACATCCTCTTCTACTTTTTCCATCCCCAGGCAGAATTCCTTGGAATAGGTGATCAGACTTCATCAATTCCCTTCTCACTTGCACTTTGCCAAGCAAAAGTTGATGTCTCTTAAGATCAGAACCAGAAACAGCTGTGTCTCTGGCTCTTTGGGTAATGTGTGTTTGATTTCTTTTTTTTTTTTTTTTTTGAGAAGATGTTTATAGAAAATGGCCTGCGGTATTGGCAGTTGTGAGAACAGATCTAACTTCTGCTTGGAACTGCTATAAATTTTTAAAACAAACCAAACCCTAACATCACAATATGGCTATGTAAGGTACCTCCAAGCCAAATCCATTAGATTGGGAATGAAATATTTATTATGATCTGAATGAGACAACGACAAAGAAAGGACTTTAGATTTTCCTTAAAGTTGTACTACCAAAACTTTGAACATTTATTTTCCTACAGTGAGTTGGGGGATTTAATCTTTGATTTAAATAAGGGCTCAATGTGATCATTAAGGAAGAAAAAGTTTGCAGAATAAAGAAAAAGGAAATCTTTTCAAGGTTAAAAGTAAAGACTTGTTTTGCTAATAAGCATTCCTAACCCATGTTTGAGGTAGAGAAAGCTATTTCTTAGGCTTAAAAATTGTCTATAATATACACTATCAAGTGATCCTTCCCCTTAGAAACTAGTAAGTGATAGCCCCCAAATTTTAGAAATTCATATCCAAAGACAGAATTTTAAAAGCGCCTTGGTAAAATTTTTACTTTTCTCAAAAAATTAAATAGTTTGAATAGGGACAATAGAGAACACAGTGTAATGAAAGGAACAAAGATCTAGAAGTTGAGAGACCTAAATTCTAGTCTTGCCTCTGTCGCAGACAATGGAAAATATACTAGATGATCCCTAAGGTTCATTTCAACTCTAACCTTTTATGAATTCCATTGTCTGATTTTCAATACACACATAAATAATAGACTACATGTATTTGTATAAGCAACCTTTTCATCCGAGGGTTTTAACTCCCTTCAAAATAATCCTGGAGATGGGGGGTGGGGGACCTTAGATTAGAAGCATTTGTTAAATTCTTTTCTTGTGTGGAGTTACTATCCTCTTTATAAGACTTAGAATACTAAAGTGTCTTCATCAATTTTTTTCAGTTACAATCTGATGAAAATTTAGCATTACCTTTTACACCTTTATTTTTGGGTAGATTTATGTCTCCTTGTTGTAAGGTTAAGTGCATCACATTACTCTTTTTAGATCTGACTTTTCAGTATTTGACACCTCCTTTCCCACACAATAGCCCTCAGTGAGGTACATCCCTTATTCAGGTGATCATCTCAAGGTCATAAAATCATCTGCTTTTCAACTAGGGAAAAACCTATTAGAGTGGACAGTTCTGATGTTAGCCTAATAGTATGAACCATAGTAACTCTCCTGGTGTGAAGATTTTTTTTAAGACCCCTAATTCACCTGAGGGACAAGTACAAATATACAGTAAGGTCATCTGCAAATTACATTCGCCATGAAAATGGAACCTTGACTTCTTTGACTTAAGTGATTAAAATATCAGATTCGAGTATCACAGTGGCTTATCTTTCTGCATTTTAATTTGCATGGTTTACAAACAAAAGACACTATCCTTTCAAGTTAAAGAAAATCCAAATATAATGGCTGCAAGCCTACGTGAATGAACCGTAGTCTGAAAACCATGATGTTCAGAATGAGTAGAGATAATTATATTGTTAAAATGACCAAAAAAAAAAAATTTGCCCTGCCATTGCCATAAAGGTAACATTATCACCTGAGCCCGGAAGAAAAATTTACCCACAGGGCTTCTTTCTGATATAACAGCGCTGATCATGATGCCATGAAGTGTCAGGGCATCGTGTCCATGAATGCATAGAGTCATAGGCTCACCTCGAAAAGGGAATTTCTACCACAATAAGAACTTACTCTTTTTAGATTAGATTGTTTTCTCAGCTGAAAGAAGAAATGGTTTCTTTGGACAAAATGTTTAAATGAACAAATGTAGACAATTATTTTTACCTTGCAATGATCATCAGATCTCTGTAACTCACTTTGGATAATAGTGTGTTTCCACGAGAGACGAATTGCTAGTAAGAAATTGACCTTTACGGAGACAAGGCTAGAACTCCTACCAGGCATCATATTAGAGAATTAGGCTGTTTCTACAGATTTACAAATACATCTTTGGGGAAGGAATTAGCTTGCTGAGGTGGGAATGTGTTGGATCCTAGATAGCAAGATGTTTATTTCTACCTCTCTGAGAGGCATCTTCCAGAGGAAACATGTTGAGATAGACTCCTGTCCTCTCTTCTCATAGACTTGGCTCTAACCTTGCATGTGGACGCCCCCTCTCGCTGAGGGACTCCCCCTCTTTCCTCAGCAGCAGGAGTGTCCTGCCCAGCTCTGCCGGGCTTCCTCGTGGTCTCCTTGCTATCAGCAGAACTGCCTTCCATGCCAGTCATGCTAGCTCATCTTCTTTGTCTCCATTTCTCCACGGTTCAGTATCCAAGCCCCCATCTTACACCTTCCTCTTTTGCTATCTATGCAACATACATTGAAATGTTTTGCCAAAAGTCCATATCACTGTTGGCATAAAAGTTTGGAACCATCTCCATTTCCCAGTGCTCCACACCTAAAAGATCCCTATTCTTTCCCCAATCTTCCCCCAAAGAAGACTGGTCAATCTTGATACGAGTTGGGCATTTTAGAACAAATCATTTGTGTTGGCTATGGTCTGATTATTGTGCCCTGGGTTTTTGAAGAGAGCCAATCCAGGGACCGCTTGGCTATTTGTCCTGCCTTGGGTTTCAGGGTGAAGTTTTTGTGCACATTAAAAAAAAATGATACAAATTGATCATTTTAAAAGGAGATAATAGGGCTTCCCTGGTGGCGCAGTGGTTGAGAATCTGCCTGCCAATGCAGGGGACACGGGTTCGAGCCCTGGTCTGGGAAGATCCCACATGCCGCGGAGCAACTAGGCCCGTGAGCCACAATTACTGAGCCTGCACGTCTGGAGCCTGTGCTCCGCAACAAGAGAGGCCACGATAGTGAGAGGCCCGCGCACCGCGATGAAGAGTGGCCCCCGCTCGCCACAACTAGAGAAAGCCCTCGCACAGAAACGAAGACCCAACACAGCCATAAATAAATAAATTTTAAAAATTAAAAAAAAAAAGGAGATAATGAAACTAAAATTCCTCTTATCACTCCCGCAGAGATACCCAATGGTTGGAGAATATTGGTTATCCCTAAAGACTTTTTTCTAGGGGATATACTAGTCTAAGATGTATACTTTGCCTGCCTTGATTTTAAAAGGTATTTGTGAACATGTCAAATTCTAGGAAATGATCTCTTGGTGTTTATTTTTTTTAACTCCCACAACCCCTCAGTTCTGCTAGTTTATTAAAAGAGATAAATTTATCTACACATTCCTTTTACAAAGAAGTTTACACCTCAGAAAATATATTATTATAATTTGTGGTAACATTAAGTCCTTTCTATCTCTTTGTAGCAAAGCTTCACTCACACTTGGGTCTCTTCTTACAAGATGCACTAGATAATAGCACATGTGGCTAAAAAGCATTACCAATATCCTAGACTGAAATGAAAATGCAAAAAGAATGGGAAATATGAGAAACTCTGAACACAGACACATTTCAGACGTAGGCCCAGCAGAACACCTATGTCTTATGCCAGATCCCACACAGACCACCCTGAGTGTGAATGATTACAGCGGAAAGAGACACAAGGATAAACATCAGTAGTAAGACTCAAACCTCAATTTAGCCTTAGATTCATCAAAGACCAGAACTCTGATTCCTGCGTGTATTTCCCCTCCCCCTTCCTACATGTCCAGGGCTTCCACACCCTCTCTCTCAGCCGGTCTGTCCTTCTTACTACCTCACCAGTGTGGCTCGAAACCCAGGCTCCCCACTGCCCACCCACAATGAAGATGGGCAACATGGCATCAGGCCCTGTGGCTGTGCTGGCAGAGGATAAGGTAGCGGTGAAGTCATCAACATTAGAAACAAGATATCTGCGGCAAAGCCTGCTAGCTACCTATGCCAATATCCATTCTCCCCTTTCTCCTTAGGAACAGGCGTCTAATTTTTAGCTGGGCACGTTGCCACCTGAAATAAACAACTGTATTTTTCAGCATTCTTAGCAACTAAGTATGGTCTCTCAGTGTAAAAGCCATAGTCCTTCCAAAGGCTTTCAAACTGCAAGTTGTGAGTAAGATGTAACCAAAGAACTCTACACAGAATTATTTGTGGAAGGGCTAGGATTGCTGCTTATAATGGAACTGACTTGGTTGAGAGCTTCTTTCTGCCTACCCTCCTGCTGACAGTGTAAAATATGAACATGATATCCGGGGCTCCAGCCATCTACCTTGTGCCATGGAGTATCCTTAAGGATCGATGGCTGAAGCTATGGGAGCATAAATTTCTGAGCCTGGAGCCTGATGGCACACCATGGGGTCACAGTAGCATCCCTGGACACCTTGCCTTTATATTCCCTTTATGCAGAGAGAAACGATTCTAAGTCCTTGTAATTTCAGAGTTTTCTGTTATACTGATATCTGAGGAAAGAGTGTTCCAGAAGAGAGGACAGTAAGAGCAAGGGCCCCAAGGCTGGAGTGCATCTCGCAAGTTTAAGCAGAATCGAAGTGGCTGGTGTGGCCGGAAGAGAGTGAACAAGGGGGAGAGTGGAAGATGAGATCACAGCGGTACTGGGAGCCACTCCATGTAGTCTTAAAGGTCCTTGGAAGGACACTGCCTATTACACAGAGAGATGCTAGGAGTTATTGCAGAGTTTGGATCACAGAAGTAACATGATAGGACCTCTGTTTCAACAATATCCATCTGGTTATTGTACATAAAAATGTGTAGAGGCAGAGAAACCTGTTAAGAAGCTATGAAATGATCCAGATGGGATATCATGGTGGCTTGAACCAGCACAGTATCAGTACAGGTGGTGAGAAGTGGTTAGATATCTGGTATTTTATGAAGACAGAGCCAACAAGATTTCCTGATATGAGAGAAAGAGAAAAGTCAAGAGTATCTCCAGAGTTTTGGGCCTCAGCAACTGGAAGGGTGGAGTTGCCATCAACCTCATGAGGAAAGTTGTAGCTAGAGCTGGCTCACTGGTAAGGTAACTAAAATCATCCTCCCCCTAAAATCTGCTCCTTTGCTTCTGGTGCTTAGCTCACAAACTCAATGAAGACCTACTCAGTGACTCCAGGAAGAGTCCCAGAGGTCACCCTGATTCCTCCCTCTCCCTCCGTAACATCCCATCATGCCCTCTGATTTCTACTTCCTAGATATTCCATTTATCCATCCACTTCTCTCATCCATTGCCATCGCTTTATTCAAGGCCACCATCATCGCTCATCTGCATTTTCACAAGAGCCTCTGAACTGGCGATGAGTCCACTGCAGATTGCACCATTCACTGCACAGCACTTGAAAGCACCAATCCCTCCGATGGCCACCGTTTCTTGCTGTCCTTGGATATAGCCCAAAGTGCTAAGTGTATTTTTCTTTAACTTTTTGTTTTAAAATAATTTCTGACTCACAGAAAAGTTGGAAGAATAGTACAAAAACTTTCCATATACCCCTCACCCAGATATACCATTTTACTACTCTCTCTCTATATATAGAGAGAGAGCTATAGTAGTAATATATATATATATATATCATTTGAGAATGCATTATAAACATAACACTCTTTTACGCCTAAATACTTCAGTGTATAGTTTCCTAGGAATGAGAACAATCACTTATATAACTGCAACACAATTATTATAACCAGAAAATTTACCTTGTTACAATACAATTATGTAATATACAGACTTTAGATTTTTTCCAGTTGAACAAACGGTGCCCTTTATAGCAAAAGAGATACAGATATAGATATAGATGTTGTTGACACTACTGGTCCAGGAGCTAATCCAGGATCACACGTGGCATTCAGTTTTCCTGTCTCTTTGGGCTCTTTTATTCTGGAACAGTTCCTCAGTCTTTGCCTTTTATGACGTGGACACTTTTGAAGAGTATAAAGCAGCTATTTTGTAGAACGCCCCTCAGTTTGGATTTGTCTGATGTTTCCTCATGGTTAGATTTAGGTTGTGCCTGTGGGGCAGGATGAGCACAGAAGTGATGTGTCCTTCTCAGTGTATCATACCAGGAGGCAGATCCTTAGCATGTTTTGAAAAGTCTCTTCATAACGTTGCTTCTGTTTATGTGTCACCCTCATCGCTCACCCTCTACCCATCCTCGCTCCAAGGTTCTCAGACATAGTCCCAGATAATCCATGCCAGCCCCATTTTCACCTGGCTAATCCATGCTGTTCCATCAGATCCCAGCGTAGACAAGACTCGTCCTCGATCCCCAGACCTGGTTTAGGGTCTCTCCTCTGAGCTTGCATAGCACCCCGCACCAACCTATAATAGCGCTTATTAGGCTGCATAGTAATTGCCTGTTTACTTGTCTGTATCCTCCTCTGGACTGTATGCATTTAAGGCAGGGACTGCATGACGCTCACCATCATCACCAGCACACAGCCCAACGTCTGGCGCATAGTAAGTAGTCTCCCAACAAATATTTACTGAATGAAGCATTGCTTTCATGCAGGCTTCCTCCTGCACGTTCCCAGAGCCCTGCATGACTCCATCATGTCTTTCACGGTGTTGCTAGATTGTTTGTCTACGTTTGGTTTTCCCTGCTAGACTGGAAATTCCTGGAACCACATCTGAGCTCTTGCATTTGATTCCAGTACACCTTAACACCGAAGGAAAGAAAGAGGGAGGGAGGAAGGAAGAGATTGGGCCTTTTGTCTTAGAACATTGTTCCTTCTGAGTTTGTGTTGAGCAGGTGCAGAGCGTTTTGGAGCTTCTCTCCCAGCCACTCCTCCCCTCACACCCCACTTCCTGTTTATTCTGCCTTCCAGCATCGCACTGGGGAGGGGTGGGGCTGGGAACCATTCCAGTTGCTTTAGCCATCTTCTCACTCCCTGTCAGCCCCAATTCTGGAATGGTTGCTTTAAGGTTGAGTTTATGCTCTTTGTGAGAGTTATTAACAAGATTCTAAAGCTTTTCTAGGGTAAATTCTCATCAGTGTATATACTAATAAGCAGTGAAATAAATAAAGGAAGAAAACAGAGAAGAAAGAAAAAGAGGCCTGGAATACTCACAGATTAAATAGTCAGAATAATCCAGAACTTGGCTGTACTGTCTTATGAAGCCTAAATGAACAAATCAGGTGAGAGAAGGAGCTCCTTCCCCAAGGGTTTCCTTTTTCTCCTTTCCCTGGCCCTCATATTTAATTAACAACTAGCAAACACTTACTTCAAGATTTTACAAATTATAATTTAATCTTTGTAATATCTTGAAGGTTCGGTTTTCCTTATAACAACTTCTTTAAGCCCTTCTTTCAGTATTAGGATTAGATCTGGCCATGAGCAACAGACATGGCAGTGGCTTAAACAAGATAGCAGTTTATTTCTGGCTTTTGAAAGCAAAGTTCAGAGGTAGGCTATCCATGAGAATCAGAAACCCAGGTTCCTTCTCTCCTGTTGTTTTGTTGTTCTGAACATGTTGCTGCTACCTTATTAGCTAATATGGCTGCTGGAGCTCCAGCCATCCCATGTCATTCCATTCAACAAGAAGGAGAAAGGAACAAAGGTACACTTCTATCCTCTAAAGACACCTTTTGGAAGTCAGATGTGAAACTCCTGCTTTCAGCTCGTTGGCTACAGCCTTGTCACGTGGTCACTCCTAGCTGTAAGGGAAGCTGAGAATTATAGCTTTTATTTGGGGTGACCCAGCTCCCAGCTAAAGCTGGAGGAATAAGGAGAGAACAGATATTGGGAAACAACAAGCAGTCTTTGACACAATTTACTCATCTGTAAAATGAGAATAATATTAATACGTACTGCATAGAGTCCTTGTGAGTAGAAAATGAGATAACGCAGGAAGTTTGCATCACTCACAGTAATAATGACTTCCTTCATAATAAGAAGGAAGTATACACCATAAGTGTGCACTGAATGGTAGTTCACTGCTATTACTATGAAGCCTGTGAGCTAGTATCTCCATTTTGCAAAAGAGAAAACTGAAAATCCGAACAGTTAACTTCCCCAGGACACACAGAATCAACTGGCAGAACTGGGGCTAAATAGAGATTCTTTGACTCTAAATCCTGGTTTTCTTTCACCACTGGGTACCACCTTGCCTTCTACCTCACCTCACCACAACCACCTCTCTTAACATCTCTCATGTTCACCAAGACAACATCTAATATGTTTCTCCATTGAAAAGCTTTTATGCTCCATCCCAGCACTAACTGATCACCATTCAATGAGAGCTAGGAGTACCAGATCCCAGTGGTGAAGACATCGCTAATCAGAAGGGGCTGCATAATTGTATCTCTCATATATTACTGGTGAGAGAGTATATGGTATAACCACTGTGGAAAACTCTTCGGCAGTTTCTTATAAAGTTAAATATATACCCATCTTATGAACTAGCAACTCCACCCTTATGTATTTATCCAAAAAAAAAAAAAAAAGACTTGAACTAGAATGTTATTTATAGATTTATTCATAAAAGCTAAAAGAAATAAGTTAAAAAATGGAAACAACCTAAATGTCCAGCAACAGGAAAACAGATAAATTGTGAAAATTTATAAAATGGAATACTGCTCAACAATAAAAAGGAATGAACTACTAACTTAGGCAAAAGTATGGGTGAACCTCAAAAATATGTTCGGTGAAAAAAGCCAGATCCTAGAGTACATACTGTATGATTCAATTTATATGAAGATCAATAACAGGCAAAACTAATATATGGGGATAGAAATCAGAATAGTGGTTGCCTGGGGGGGTGGGGGGGAGATGATCAGAAAGGAATATAAGGAAATTTCGTAGGGTGATGAGAATGGTCTGTACCTTTATCGAGGTGTCAGTTACATGGGTGTATGCATTTGCCAAAACTTAACAAACTATACACTTAAGATCTATACATTTTATTGCATGCAATATGTCAATAAAAAAGAAAATAATAATGAGATGGGGGCTGCAGAAATAAATGCTACACATAAAGATCCAAAAATATCTTCAGAAGGGAAAGAAGTGAGAATTAAAAAAAAAATTAAAGAGAGAGTGGATCTAAGATCTTAACGACAAAATATGTAATAAATAATGCCGCTATATTTGAATCAAGCTCTTTCAGTGCTACAGTGGCAGCCCCAGAAGTAGTGTCTGTTTATGCAGGGCTACTGTCAACAAGATTAGCGCTTAAAAGAAAAATAAAGTCTCTTTCACAAAAGAAGACTAAAAGTACCATTCAGTCCTATTTTCAACAAGTGGCTGTGTTTGAAATTCTCTATTTTAGCCAGCCCAAAAGCAATGAATGGATTAAGTGCCACAGGCTAGAGGCAGAGTGTTTTAGTGTCCTACTGCTTCCGTAACAAATTCCAACAAACTTGGTGACTTACAACAATGCAAACTTATTCTCTTACAGTTCTGGAAGTCAGAAGTCTACGATGGGTCTTGCTGGGCTAAAATCAAGGTGTTGGCAGGGCTGTATTCCTTCTGGAAACTTTAGGGAGAATCTGTTGCCCTGCCTTTTCCAGCTTCTAGAGTCTGCCTACCTCTTTTGGCTCACGGTGCTTTTCTCCATCTTCAAAGCCATCGAGGGCAAATCAAATCCTTGTCATGCTGCATCACTCTGACTCTGGCTCTTCTGCCTTCTACTTCCATTTTGAAAGACTCTTGTGATTACATTGGACCCATCTGGGTAATCAAGGATAATTTCTCCATCTGAAGGTCAGGTGATTAGCAACCTTAATTCCAGCTGCAGCCAACCTTAATCACCCCTTGCCACGTAGGCGATATATTCACAGGTTCCAAGGATTAGGACACAGACATCTTTGGGGGACCATTATTCCGCCTACCATGTCGAGCTTTAACAGAACTGTAAAATGTTACTTATAACATCTCTCTCATCATCCATCACTTCTAATCCTTCTATTCTCTACATCAGCCATCAGATGAATGTTTCCAAAGGTTCCGGATTTATTTTAAGCTGTTACTCAGGTACAGGCAATAAAATAGACCCTGTTTCATAGATTACATTCTACTTTCAATTGTTTTCACTTATTTCTACAATCTCCTGAAATTTGGAAAAAGGTCTCTGTTCCAATTATCTATTGCTGTGTAACAAACCACTTAGTGGCTTAAAAGAATGAAAATATTTTGCACACAAGTCTAAAATTTGGGCAGTGCTCGATGGGGACAGCTTGTCTCTGCTCCACTTGGCATCAGCTAGAGTAGCTCCAAGGCTGGGGGCTAGAATCAATTGAAGGCTTGCTCACGTGTTTGGCAGTTTGATGCTGGCTGGTGGCTGGGACCTCAGTGAGGCTGTCAGCAGGAACACCTACATGTGACCTCTACATGTGGCCTGGGCTTCCTCATAGCATTGCAGCTGGGTTCCAAGGATGAATATCTCTTAAGAGACAGCCATGTATCTCATACAAGAGGAAGATGTATCACCCTTTATGGTCTGGCCTTGGAAGTGATGGTCACATTGATTTTGTCAAGGCAGCAACAAAGCCCCACCTAAATTCAAGGTGAGGAGACAGAGATTCTACCTCTTGATGGAAGAGCATTTAGGGCCAGAAATAACTTTGCAATCTCTTTTAGAAAATACAACTGGCCACAACTTCTCTGCCACTTTCCCATTTCTTCTCTTCATTTTAAGTCTCCTCTTTCTTCCATTGTATGTGTCTCCCTTATATAGTTGCCCATCTTGGTCTTTTTTTTGTCCCTCACTCCTTCTATCTCAAAATCAGGTCAACCCTGAGTTGGCAAACAACAGTTTCATGAGGTGACGTAAGAAGACTATAGCATGTCCACAGAGGGACATCTAATTGCTGGAATCAGGGATCATTCAACCACTTTGGACTGACAAAAATGGCAATTTCATATGCTTCAACCTAACATTTGCTGCCTGTCTAGGGAGAGGAAAAGATACCACAAGCTACTATCAGAAGAGAAAGGATTACCTCCCCACTCCTCAGGTTTCCAATGGGTGGGAGGGTCCTGAGAGATACCTTGCACTTCTCCATCACTTCCCTTATCACATTGACCCAGGAATGGTGGAGTGACATCTGGTAAATTTGGAAAGGCAGGCGTGGCTTGGCTTTTCCACTTGGGGCCAAACTGGCTGCAGGTATCAGGCCTTTTCCTCTGCTCCCCAACCCACTAAAGGGAAAGGGCTGCTGGTTTCTGAGATTCCTCCTAGGCCCCAATAGCTGGGTTAAACATCTAAGTTTCTGGCACTTTGCCTTCAAACGTTTAAGCTATGAAAGCACTGTCAACAAGCATTTACCACAACAGAAACTAAATTATACCCCCAAAGCATCCATGAGTTTCAAGCTGCAATGTCAATCAGATGCCACAAAACACTACACCTTGTTTTGAATGACCGATGTACACTAGCTACACTCCTTGCATTCTACACATAGTTTGGCTGCTAGGGAACATATGCATGTTCTTTCACAATGTAGATGTTTCATCAAAAAGAAAACCAAAACAGGGCTTCAAATTAACATCACATTGTGAACAACTAGAAAAACTTAAATACCTCTGTCAGAATTAACAATGTGGTACTTTCGTTTTCCTCTTTCCTTGACTACCAAACAGGAAATCTCCTCAGTTAGACGTATGCTAAGTAGAAAAAAATGCCATTATCCAAGGACACAGCAAGTCCTGTCAGGTATTTCAACATGGCGGAAGAGTAGTCAGGTTTTAATTGGTCCTATTGAGCTCACCCACAAGCTACAACCTTCTTTACCTCAGCAGTGTGGTATTCAAAAGGAGAAAAAAAAACTACAAAGTTAGTTTCTACCTTTGAAAACATCAAATGAATCATGTTCAGTTTCATCCTGTTAACTGAATGCTTGTTGATAAAAGTGCACATACCAACACTAGTAAGCTTGGGATTGAAAAGTAAAATAGATTTGAGAAAACGCCCCACCTCCAACATTGTTTATTTCCTCACTAAAATAAAGAGCTGGGCTCTATGTTTTGCTAGTATTTTCCCAGTCTCCTTGTCTACTGGGTTTGAAGGCACTTTCTCTAGACAGTTCCAAGTCAGAAAGTGACCTTCTATAACTCTGTTCTTAACTAAATGATAAGAACTTTCTCCAGTCAAAATTCTTACCAGGGCTTCCCTGGTGGCGCAGTGGTTGAGAATCTGCCTGCCAACGCAGGGGACACGGGTTCGAGCCCTGGTCTGGGAAGATCCCACATGCCGCGGAGCAACTAGGCCCGTGAGCCACAACTACTGAGCCTGCGCGTCTGGAGCCTGTGCTCCGCAACAAGAGAGGCCGCGGTGGTGAGAGGCCCGCGCACCGCGATGAAGCGTGGCCCCCGCTCGCCGCAGCTAGAGAAAGCCCTCGCACAGAAACGAAGACCCAACACAACCAAAAATAAATTAATTAAAATAAAAAGATAATTACCTTTGAAAAAGAAAAAAGGTATATGAACTTTGAGCCCTCAGTCCACCAGAACTGTATCCAATTTGCAAACATCTGAGAACCACAGGAGTGCGGGGAGCGGGGGGCGGGGGCGTGAGCGGGGATTGGGGGGCGGGGATTGGGGGTCGGGGATTGGGGGTCGGGGATTGGGGGGCGGGGAGTGGGGGGCGGGGAGCGGGGGCGGGGAGCGGGGGCGGGGGCGGGGGCGGGTGGAGAAGAGGAGCCACTATCTGCCAAATGATTTTTGTTCAGCAATTAAAAGTGAGGAGGCATATGCAAATGACAATAACTAATTTTTTTAAAAAACTGTTAACAGTAGACTAGTTTTCAAGTTGGTCCAAAGAAGGATAATCCCAGCAGCTGTGACATGCTAACAATGGGTTCAGGTTCAGAGCAAGAGTAAATCAGGCTAGACCACTAAGGAACACTGTGTAAATGTAAAACACGAAAAGCCCCATGTGAGCAAAGCAGAAAGCTGTTTTTAGAGGCAAACGCAGGCCTTCTCAAAGGCTTTCGTGAGAGGTTTTGATGTAGAAGATTCTTATCAAATGTAAATATCTGGAGGGTAATCAACTCCGATCTAAGCTGTTCCTTTTTGCCCAGCTCATCTATCCCTGCCTTCCCTTTAGTCCCAAATTGCCATGGAGATGGGCACTAGCAGACAACCATGATCCCCCGAGAGCTCTTTGAAGGAGGGGCCACACAATTTTGCAACTTTTAAAATCTATGAAGTACTTTGAGCTTCCTCAGGAAAGACCTAAAAATATGAAGTCACTTATCACTTTACCTCAGAAGTTAAGCCAAGTTTTAAATGGCTTGAGAAGTTTTAACAGGTAAATCTGGTCAGGGATCTGACTTTGCATTGTTGCATAAACTGAACTTGAATAAAATAGTTATATCAGTGGAATAACACTTACTGGGCCTGGGAAACGCTACTGGTTCATGAAAAAATCCAATCCTCTTTTAACAGTGATCATCACTACTCCTAGGTCAGAATCACTATTTATATATAAAAATACTCTCACATGAATATTTTCAAAAAATAAATAGCTTTATTTACAGTTTAGTTTTGCTATCAACATCTACCTTTCTGTATTCTATATACAAGAATGTTCTGAAAACATCGTGTTAACATGTCATAAAATTCTTGCTATCACTTGCCCAAACTATGACTATTTGATTTTAATTCAGCTTCTTCCCTGAGACTTTGAGAAAGGAAATAGTTTACCTGTGGTTTCATGTATGTAATTGAAACTATGCTTTTAAAGTGAACATATTGTCCTAAACTTCATATATTCCCGGAGAAAGGCAAGGAGGGAGATAAAGATACAAGCCACGTTCAGAGAGCTGGAGAGAACCTGTAGTGCCCTTCAGTAGTGCCTAAAGAAACTTCTAAGCATCAGACATTCTATACACCATCTCCTTTCACTCTCACTGCATCTCCACGAAGTAAGCCTTGTAGCTATTATTATGCCTAATTTCAAACGTGGCAACAAGCTTGGAGAGTTAAATTCTCACAGTTAATATGTAATAACAAGAGGACTTGAACACACAATTTTCTGGCTCCAAGTCTTGGTGTTTCTACCATGTGGCTTCTGTAGTTTCCTTTCTTTGTATTTTTTGCTTGCACTTTGGGATTTTCAAGGGCATACAGGGCACGAGGCCATACACCTTACCTCTGGTGCTGCCTAGCTTATCTTTATATATTAACTATTAACTTTCTCTGGGAGCACAGGCACCAGCCTTAACACTTCCCCATTTTTTCACTGCTGCTAAAAGCTGATAATAGGCTTGAGCTGCCCACAGCACAAAAAAAACTTTTTGCCTCTTTTTTTTTCTTAAACTGCAAAGTTATATGTATTTTCAATTCAAGCTCTACGAGCTTAGAGAATGTCTCAGGACTTCAAGATCGAAAACTGAAGTCGATCCAACACTTATCCCCCCTAAACGAATCATGAAATAGAGAAAATACAGAGCATTGTGTTTCACCTGTCCCACCGTCCCAGGAAAGCATCATAATGGCATCTAAGGAAGTGTTCCAAAGGGCCCTACTGCAGTCCCGCTCAGATCTGCTGTCCACAGCGGCAGGCTGGGTCCCTGGAAAACTGGAAACATGGCTGGACACTGCTTAACAAAGCTTAGCACTTCACTGGGAACTAGTCAGAGACCACAGCACATGTTATAACACATTTAAGTCTCTCCTAAGATTAACACAAAAGACTTGTAAATAAAGACCTGCAAAATGTGTGCACTAGTATTAGCTGGTGTTTTTCCTCCGACTCTTTACTTCTCAGTAGCCAAGTGAAATTTCTGTCTTTAAAATAAGTTTCTAGGCCTCAAAATGCATAGGTCGTGCTTGAACCTCTTAAAAGATTCAAAATGTTAACTAAGCACTCCAATAAGCTAGTCAAGTTGGTTGAAAACTGTAATATATGTACCTTCCCAAATTCTTTGAATATTTATGAACTTTCTGTTGAGATGTATGTGCTTACCTTGGTACTGAATTATTAGAAATAAAAAGCTTGGTAGCTTCTTCCCAAACAAAACTGAACACTTACGGAGATGATTATCTACTACTTTGAAATACCAGAGAAAAATAAAATTGGCTTTTGCTAAAAAAAAAAAAAATCAATTAACTGTATTTTATTTAACTACTAAGCCATCCATTGGTGGATTAGAAAGCAACAAACTTTTGTCAAATTTCGTTAACACATTTGCTTTTTTTTATTTTTTAGAATATAGTCTACATCTGGATTAAAAAAGTTTTAAATAAATTTAAGACATATAACAACAGTGGAACCCTTCATCATTCTATGTACAACACGGATAGAATGTCAGTTGGTTCCATTTCGGGTAAGTCCACTTTCTCATAATAACGTTATTACTTTCACTGAAGTGGCAAGCTTCGTACGAGCTGGCACAGTGCCAGCTTACACACTTTGGGGGGTGGTGGCGTGAAAGGGATGGGATAGGGGTACCACAGGACAACTCTACAGTGTAACAGGAAATCATTAATAAAGTAGTACCGGTTACCGACAGACAGTGCTGTTTGTGCGCTTATCACAATGGAATCGCCGAAGTTTCAGAGCAAGGAGGAGATTGGAAATACTTAAGACGGGGCCACGGTTACAAAAAGAAATAGTGCAAACAGGAAAACTGATGCAACCCTAGCAGCGCTGCGGCCTCCACCAGCCCAACGGCAGGGCGGCGGGAGGCTGTGCGCCCGCCCCGCCTTCCCCAGCGCCCAGCTCCGGGCGGCGCTCCCAAATGTGGCAACCCAGCGCCGCGCCCTGGAATGGCCCCTTCTCGGCCCTTCTCCTCCGGAAAGAACAGAAAAGAAACTCCAGGAAAAGCACAGACTGAATGCAGGGCGTCAACTCAGTCCTATTCCCACCAAAGTAGAACACAGCCCCCTCATTCCCTCTCCCCACCCCCGCGGGAGAGAGGGAAGTCCTTGAGCACTAACTACCCCACTTCTTTTGCCACCGCTTTCCTCTCCTCTCCCCAAAGAAGCCCCCTCCTCCATGCAGCCCTGCCGCGTCCCCTGCACGTACGCAGCCCCCCAACTTTGCAGTCTGCCCATCGCGCCCTAGAGCCAGAAAGAAAATAGCTTTGAGGAAAGAGAGGGTGAGAGATGGGGCCGGGAAGGGTGCTGGGCAGCCGCGGGGAACCCGCCTCAGTGCCCCCAATTGCTGAAGCCGATCTCCTGCTTGTATCTATTAGTGAGGATGTTGGCTTTGCGCGTGAGTTTGGAGAGCACAGTGTGCAGCCCGCGCAGGTGGTAGTGGAACTGCTGTTCCAGGTCCTCCTCGCCGGCGTCCGCGCCCTCCAGGTGGCTCAGGTCCACCAGGATGTCCTTGGACTTCCAGGCGCTCCCCTCCTCGCTCCCCGCCGCCGGCGGCGGCTGCTGCAGGACCCCCCACTCGATGTCGTTGCGGATGGACTTGAGCAGCACGTAGTGGCTGTACATGTCCCGGGAGGGCGCGAAAAAGCTGCCGTTGCCGCTGCCCGGGCCGGGGGCCGGGGGCGTGCGCTCCTCCAGGCAGCCGCCACTGCCGCCTACCTCCACGCCGACGCCGTTGTCCAGCCCGGGCTCGGCCAGTGGCACGTCGCGCAGCAGGCTGGGCACCATCACCGTCTGGTCCATGTTGTTCACGGCGCCGATGAAGCGATTCATGGCGTTAAACAGCGAGTGCTTCTGGTTGTAGGTGTCGCAAATCTGCATCATGGTGGCCGCGCGGGCGCCGAAGCACAAGGACGCAGGGGCACGGGATGGCCGGCCGGGGCGAGGTACTGTACGCCTTTCACGCGCTCTCTGAGGCCCGCGCCGGGGTCCTGGCTGCAGCCGGTGCGGCGGGATTCCCGGCTCCTCCTCCGCCCTCTCCAACTCTCGTCTAGATCGCAGCCCGGCCCTGCGGGAAGCACGACTTCTCCTGGCTCTGGCGTCCGGAAGCTCGCGATATCGGCGCGTGGTCTCTGGGTCGAGCCCTGGCCTGGTTGGGAGACGGGAACGAAAGAGCAGATTATTCACGCGGCTAGGGTGCCCGGCGCCCCCACCCGCGCGCACCTCCCTCCCTGGTTAGCTTGTCTGGGACGGCTCCCGGGTGACTCCCAGTAGCCGGACGGTCCCACCTCCTCGCCCCCCGCCCAGGGCCGCGGAGAAAAGGAAGGGGTGCTCCCCACTCCAGTCTCCCTCCGCAAAGCCTGAGTCCAAGCACCCACGCTGACGGGGCAGAGGTGGGGCGGGGGCACGCACTTCCTCCGGAGCCTCGAGATCCCCTGCTGCTGGGTAGCTCAGTGTTCCCGCTGCTGGCTGCTGCTGCCGGCGGACGCTGCTGCGGTCAGTGGCCGAACTGTGACTGCGGGCGGTGGTGGTGGCGTCGGCCCCCTACCCATCCCAGGTGCTCAATTTATAGAGCCCCGGAAAGGTGTCGCCGGCGCTCAAGGCCACCCCCCCGTGCCTCCTCCTCCCGCCTCCCCGGTAGCGCGGAGATAAAAGGCCCGAGCTGGGGATGACCGCGAGTAACACTCCAAGCCCTTTCTACAGCGGGGGCGGGGCGCGCCGGGCCAGCCCCGCCTCTCGCCTGATACCCGGGCGGAGGGAGGGCGCAGTGGCAGGGCAGGGCAGGGCAGAGGAGGGACAGAACAGCCGCACCCAGCCATCGCCGAGTGCAGAGCAGGCCAGCTTGGGGGGAGGGCCAGGCACAGTGCGGGTAAAGAAGGTGCCGGCGTCCGGTCTGGCAAGAGGGCGGGCTGGAGTGCGGGGGGATGGGTGCGCCTTGCTCACGCTCCCAGGGTGGGATGACCGAAGTGCAGGTGCCCAGGTTGTAAAGTGAGGCCCCCAACCCCGCATCTATGCTGGCAGTGGCCCGGAAACTACCGATCCGGTTTATTAATAGCCGTCGGGGAAGAGGGACCCGCAGCAGCAGCAACTCCATCCCGAGACTCTTACGTAAGAAGGGTGACTGGGCATGCCGGGTGCACGTGGACGCGTGGTGCTCCCGCCGTGGCCCTGGCCTTGGCCAGCTGCTGGGGGAGGGGGACCTCGGAGGCTTTTGCCTCCCTGCTGGCGAGGTCTTTCCCAATATTTCCTGTAACAGCCTTTGCCAGGGATGAAGAGCGACCCACCATCGGATCTGCACATTTTTCCAAGAGATCAGATGTGACAGTGCGGTGAAGCAGCCAAATTCCTGACTTTTGTCCAAGTCCCACTACTCAGAGATCCCAGGCCCCAGGCCGTGTGGCCTTTTGGCTGCCAAAGGGCCAGGAGAGAGTGACAGTAGGTAGGTCCGGTGTTGGGTGTCTTTCATCATTTAACAGAAAAGGGGGGAGGTGTCCAATATTTTTTTAGGAGGGGAGTTTGAAATGTACCTTTCCAAAAATAGTTCTTAAAACGCAAGGTCATTTAATAGGGCCTAAACTAGCTACCAAATCGCTGGATTTAACTTTTAAGAGCCTTGCACCTTCAATTTCACTTTGAGACTCCAAACCACAGCCTGTTTTCATTTTTGTTTCACCATCTCAATCCCCATGCCATGTCTGTCCTTCATACACCAGTCTTCTCCAACAGTCCTACAGATAATTCAAGAAGACTCAAGTTTCTAATTTTGAATCTCTTTTCTCTAAAACCTTTCAGGGGTGCTTTTAGTACACTGTTTTTTCACAGGACAAAAAGTGCCAAAAGGGAGAAGCAAATAATAAGAGGTTTATTTTTTCCCTGTTTCTTTCACCTTAATAATATATATTTAATTTTTTCCCACAGCAAACCATCTTTCTAATTGTCTTTTGAATGAAACTGTGACTTGGTGCGACAAGGGCTGGACAGGAGTCAGTGACTTCTGGAGACAGAGCTCAGCCTGGGGAGCCCCCTTCCCAGGGCTTATTAGCTCTGCCAGATCATAGCCCTTGTTTTCTTATCTAGAAAAACTGGAATCATGTTACCTGCTCAACCTATCAGGGGCTTTGGGAGAATCAATGGAAAGGAAAATATAGAGCAAAAAAGCATTATATAAATTTCAAGTATTAAAATAATCTCACCCCCCTCTTTACACACGTGGAGACTTGCAAACTCTTCCGGCCCCAGTTTCCTTATCAATAAAATGGAGCTTCTCCCATGGGCTGTGCCAGATTTGGGGTGAATAAGATAATAGATGTACAAATTATTATGTAAATACAAAGTACTTTACAAAGATGAAATTGTACTTTATGTAGGATCTTATCATGGTCTAAAGGTGTTTATGTGAAGAGTCAGAAACCTTAAAATGTGGAAATGGTCTATGATGATCCACAGACCCTTCCCCCCATTGCTTAGGCAACCGGCAAGTACAAAATAGTCCAGCTTGATTTTAAGCCCTTATGTGCAATGACATACAAAAAGCATTGCAAGAAGTAATCTCGAAAAAAACCCACACACACATCCAGTTTCCAACAACTGATCCTCTATAAATTAAAACGTTTTTTGTCTCCCATGACAGACCCTCTGGATATTTTAAGTCCGTATACCTCTGATGAAAACTTAGTATTCAAATCTGAGTTACTAAATGCCGGGATCCTGCCTCTTTTCTTCCCAGTTTCAGCAAAGTGTGATAATGACTCGCAGAAAACGGAAATTCAAGTGATCTAGCAAACGGATCCCAGCAAAAAACGCCCAGCTTGGGAGAAAGCCCCTAATGCCTTCTTTTTGGCCTCCACTCCTCCCCGGTCTGTTTCCTTCCTTCTTCTGGTGTCGAGGTCACTCTCCATCCCCCAGTTTCTTGACTCCTGTTCTTTCACATTTCTTAAACACTATAAGAGAAAGATGGCTCATGCACCTGCTTGCAAAACTTCCCAAACCGGGCCTTCTCGGCTCCCGCAGGGCCAGAAGAACAACTCACGCCCACCCCGGTAACTCCTGAACGGAAAGGTCCGGAGCCAGAGCTCCCGGCCCTTGGAATCACCCCACCACCGCCCCTCCGGCTTCAGCCAATCAGGTGCCGTCAAGGAATATTATGCAAATAAGCCTTCGTGCCCCAGCCAGTCAGGAGCCACGGCCCCCTCCCCCCAGCGTCCTCTTTCACCCCAGCCGAGCCGAAGTGGCGGCGGCGTCCCCGGCAACCGGAGCGCCGCCAATTTTCCCCTCCACTTGCGCCTGGAAAAAAAAATTAAAATGGTTCCTTGGGGTCACCTGGGAGGGGAGCGGGCGGGTCTGGCCCGGCCGGAGGCGAAGAGCCTCTGCGGTTGCCCTAGGCGCTTTCCCGGTTGCAATCCGGAACAGGCTGGAGATGCTGAGCAACCTGCCCAGGCCTCATTTTGCCTCTGGAAAACAGAAGTCGTCTGGTGAGCAAACAACTTTTGAGTACTTTTTGCAGGCCAGCAGGCTCCAGGCCTCTGGTCTCTGCTTCCTCTCCAATACGCTAAATTCTCAGTAAAAGCTTTGTCTGGAGTCTGGCACCCACCCCACTTCTTGGTCCACAGCTCCAACTCCGGAGCTCAGTTCAGATTCTTAATGCCCACATTTCCCTTCTTACTTCAGCAACCATAACATCACGTTTTGCTGGTCCATCTCCCAAAAAGCGTTCACAAATGACCCCTTCTGTGTCCTTTGGATAGTTCCGGGAAAGATGGCATTCAAAGTAACCAGAAATTCATAAACAAAATACAGAACAACAATAAACTGGTCAAAGAAGGCACATTGGAGAAATAAGAGATTTGGCCTAGAGCTGGTGGGAGGGTGGTATCCTTGAAAAGCTAGAAACCAGCCCAACTCAAGATAGTGGAGACTCTGGATTACTTTGAGGTAGAAATTAGAAGGAACCACTTCATGCTAAGTGTCGTAGAAATATGACAATCAGACTGGCTTGTTAAAGGCCATCTAGTCCAGCCATCCACTTGTGCTGAAATTGCTCACAACATCCCCACCAAGTGGTCACCCTGGCCCACATTCTTGTAATTTCCATCTTCTAGGTTAGTTCTCCCATCTTGGAGCCCTCTGGGAGGCCATGCAGCCCACCGTCAGATATCAATAGATAGGGTCTCCAATCCACTCTTTTTCAAGCCAGCTATTCCAAGTTCCTGCAGCAGTTTTTCGTGGTCTCTCTGAAGTTGCTCATCCATCCTGCTCACCGTCTCTGGAAGTAGCTCCACTTTGCTTGTAAGTGTGGCATCTGGAATTCATTCAAGCACCATCTTTTCTAGGACAGAATGGAGTGACGTGGCCACCTATTTTACTATAAATGGTAACTTTTCTAGATCATATTGATTGCACACAAGTGCTTGGAACTTAGACATGTTAACACATTTTAACTTCACAACAACCCTGAGAAGGAAGTAAGGATCACAGAGTTTAAGTAGCCAAAGTAGCAGAACTGGGATTTGACCTAGTTTGCTGATGCCAGAACCAATGTTCCTTCTACTACCCAACAAATATCTATTTCTTACAATGCTGCCTACTATTTAAATGGACTTCTTTTAACTGCTACATCCATATGCAGCTGGTTAACAAAATTCTATGTATCCCGTTCTTTTTTTTTTTTTTTTTAATTGCAGTATAGTTGATTTACAATGTGTCAGTTTCAGGTGTATAGCAAAGTGATTCAGTTATACATGTATATATGTTCCTTTTCAGGTTCTTTTCCCTTATAGGTTATTACAAAATATTGAGTAGAGTTCCCTGTGCTATACAGTAGGTCCTTGTTGGTTATCTGTTTTATATATAGTAGTGTGTATCTGTTAACTCCAAACCTCTAATTTATCCCTCCTCCCCCCTTTCCCCTTTGGTAACCATAAATTTGTTTTCTATGTCTGTGGGTCTATTTCTGTTTTGTAAATAAGTTCATTTGTATCATTTGTTTTTTAGATTCCACATATAAGCGATATAAGATATTTGTCTTCCTCTGGCTAACTTCACTTAGTATGATAATCTCTGGGTCCATCCATGTTGCTGCAAATGGCATTATTTCGTTCTTTTTTAATGGCTGAGTAATATTCCATTGTATATATATACCACATCGTCTTTACCATTCATCTGCCAACGGATGTTTAGGTTGCTCCCATGTCTTGGCTATTGTCAGTAGTGCTGCAATGAAGATTGGGGTGCATGTATCTTTTCAAATTATGGTTTCCTCTGCTTATATGCCCAGGAGTGGGATTGCTGGATCATATGGTAGCTCTATTTTTAGTTTTTTAAGGAACCTCCATACTGTTCTCCATAGTGGCTGTACCAGTTTACATTCCCACCAACAGTGTAGGAGGGTTTCTGTTTTCCACATCCTCTCCAGCATTTATTATTTGTAGACTTTTTGATGATGGCCATTCTGACCAGTGTGAACTGATACCTCATTGTGGTTTTGATTTGCATTTCTCTAATAATTAGCGATGTTGAGCATTTTTTCATGTGCCTGTTAGCCATCTGTATGTCTTCTTTGGAGAAATGTCTGTTTAGATCTTCTGCCCATTTTTTGATTGGGTTGTTGGCTTTTTTGATATTGAGCTATATGAGTTGTTTGTATATTTTGGAAATTAATCCCTTGTCGGTCACATCGTTTGCAAATATTATCTCCCATCCTATAGGTTGTCTTTTCGCTTTGTTTATCATTTCCTTTGCTGTGCAAAAGCTTTTAAGTTTAATTAGGTCCCATTTGTTTATTTTTGTTTTTATTTCCATTACTCTAGGAGACGGATCCAAAAAGATATTGCTGCAATTTATGTCAAAGAGTGTTCTGCCTATGTTTTCCTCTAGGAGTTTTGTAGTATCCGGTCTTACTTTTAGGTCTTTAACCCCTTTTGAGTTTTTGTATATGGTGTTAGAGAATGTTCTAATTTCATTCTTTTACATGTAGTTGTCCAGTTCTCTGTATCCCATTCTTGAGCAGGGCAGATCTTTTTGGACCAAAGTACAGAACTTTTAATTATCTTACTTAAACTTTATCTCATTAGATTTAGCCCATTACTTCAGCCTGTTTCAATATTTTAGGTCCTAATTTGGTGCTCTAATGTGTTTGGGTCTTACCCATACATTTGATAACTATCCTACATATTCATCCAAGTTATTGATAATTTACAGGCAGCACTGGCTGGGCAAAGGGCAAAGTACTTTGGAACATTTGAAAAGCTTCTTCAGCTTGATATCAGCCCATTAATTAGCATCTTTAATTAATTAATTAATTAGCACCTTTTGGCGTATGTTGTTTCAGCCAGCTATGAATCATGTTAATTGTATAATCATCTAGCCTATATTTTTCTTCTTGACCACAGAATATTATGAGAGGCCTTGCTAAATGCCTTGCTAGAGTCCCAAGTTAATGGCCAGTTTTTCTTTTATGGAATCGGGAAGAAGGGCATTTTTGTCATCTGCCATGGAGGAGCCACTGTCACATGATACAAAAATGCAGAAATCGCATCATAATATTCCAAGTTAAAATTGTAGGGGGTGGTATTTAATCTCAATGTAATCGTCATTATAGGAAACACCCTCATGAAGATTTAGTTGGGAGAAGATAGGGAGATGCTAAAACCTGGAAACATGGCAGTAGTGAGTCTGCTGGCCTCCAACCTTAAGCTTTCAGGTTCTGGCATGTCTGAATATGTTGTGGTTAGCATTTTGTCCCAATATTATTTTTAAAAAGCCTCTTTATTATTTTTTTGACTTTTTATTTTATATTGGAGTATAGCCGATTAACAATGTTATGATAGTTTCAAGCGCACAGCAAAGTGACTCAGCCATACATATACATGTATCCATTCTCCCCCAAACTCCCCTCCCATCCAGGATGCCACATAACATTGAGCAGAGTTCCCTGTAAAATACAGTAGGTCCTTTTTAAATATAGCAGTGTGTACATATCAATCCCAAACTCCCTAACTATCCCTTCCCTCCACCCTTCCCCCTCACGCCCCGTAACCATAAGATCATTCTCTAAGTCTGTGAGTCCGTTTCTGTCTTATAAATACGTTCATTTGTATCATTTCTTTTTAGATTCTGCATATAGGCGATATCATACGATATTTCTCTTTGTTTTACAATTAGTAGAAATTTGGAAACAAATTCATGTGTACACCATTAATAAGCGACTTTGTCATAATTATCATGGTTATAATTGTCGTTTTGTTCCTGGAAGAATATTAGACAGGGAAACGTTTTCCATCTTTAAGACACAGAACGTCTCGTGTAATTTCATTTTGTGCCAAGTGGGTGATTGCTTGGCTGGAAGTAGAAAGTGTTTGTTTGTGGCACAGAGTTCAGTCAGCAATATTTATCAAAAATGTTTATTTGGGACTACACAGTATCTTTAGAAACGACTTACTTGGTTTCTGTTGGAGGGGCTCAAATATCATTGCAATCCTGATTTAAACTATAGATGAGGGACTTCCCTGGTGGCACAGTGGTTAAGAATCCGCCTGCCAATGCAGGGGACACAGGTTCCATCCCTGGTTGGGGAAGATCCCACATGCCGCAGAGCAACTAAGCCTGTGCCCCGCAACTACTGAGCCTGCGCTCTAGAGCCTGTGAGCCACAACTACTGAGCCCACGTGCCACAACTACTGAGCTCATGTGCCATGGCTACTGAAGCCCGTGCACCTAGAGCCCGTGCTCCGCAACAAGAGAAGCCACCGCAATGAGAGGCCCACGCACCGCAACTAGAGAACACCCACGCACAGCAATGAAGACACAACGCAGCCAAAAATAAATAAATAAATAAAATTTATTTTAAAAAAACTATAAGTGGAAATGCTGAGGTGATTCACATAGTAATTAGATTTGGGGTTTTAGAAAGAACAACCTTGATTTACTTAACAAAAAGTCTATAAGAGAAAAAATGAACAACGTTGCTGTGTATGAAAACTTCTCTCTCTCATTTAGTCTCCTTCACTAGCAGATTATCTAAATCATTGGGCTTTGGATTCAGAATCCAGAATATTACAAATTGAAGATTCCTAGGAATCTACTAAGTATTAAATTAAGAAATTCTAATGTGGGTTTAGGGTTTGTTCATTCCCTCCTGTTTTTTCATTTAGTTTCAGACACCATGTTCAGCTTTGTTAGCTCCAGATTGAAGCAAACTGATGCCGCTAAGAATGACCATTTCAGCTGCTTTTATAAATGTCACTCTTGACCTATTCTAGGGACCAGACCTCTGTACATTCAACCAATTGGTTCAAGTACTTTGCATTTCTTTGTACCATTTGTGTAATTCCTCCAAAGCTGGAAAATAGAGTGCTTGGGTTATTACTATCTAATGTCATGTTTACTCAAAATTCTATTTTTTATTTATTCAGGCATAAGGTATTAATTTGCCTTCCTTCTAGAACACAACTCTTAACCTATCTTCCAGACAGAAAGTCTCCTCTCCCCTCCCCTTGCCCCCGCTCCTCCCCCTCCCCCTCCCCCTCCCCCCCCGCCCACCACTCTCCCTCGCCTCCCCTCCCTCCCTGCTCCTACCCCCCTCCTCTCTCTCTGCCCACCACAGGGCCAGAAATTGAAATGGGAGGAATGCTTAATAGGAGTATGATGTACTCCCAAGTCTCGAACTATTTTGGAATCCTTCTATGATCCATTCCAAACAATGAGGTGTGCAAGGAGGTCAAGTTCACCTACAAGATACTGTATATGATGGTATAATATCAATAAGTTAACCACAGAAAAAATTAAACCCACCACACATTGCGAAGTAAGTGATTAATTCCAAAATTATGACAGCATTCTTATTAAGGCCATAGAAACATCCAAGTAAATTTGTGTTATAATACCAAAATTAGGTAGAAATAGGTTTTCTCTAACAAACATTCTATCTACTTGAGAGGGTGGAGGTGTCAGATCACATAGTGTAGTGGAAAGAGCAAAGCTTCTGGAGTCAGACCCATCCCCATCTCCCACCCCACAACCCCCAGGTGTAAATCACTCCTCTGCCACTTCCTAGCCTGTGGGCTCAGAGAAGACACATACCCTCTGTAAGCCTCAGTTTCCTCACCTTGCAGAGTTAATGGAAGCATTAAAGATGAAGTATGCACCTTACAGAATATCAAGCATATGGTAGGCTGTTAATATGTCACCTGGCTATGATATATTTTCACTGTATATTGTATTAGTCTATATCATGAGGCTGTATATGAGAATTGTGAATGACAATAAATACCTGTATTTTCTTGTAGCTCATCTATCTTTTGTAGTGTGAAGAACTGTTTGGGGCCTTGGACCTCTTCCGCTTGCAAGTTTTTGGGATACATGATGTCTTGTTTTTTCTTTTCTCCTTCCTCCCCCCTCCCTCCCCCCTCCCTCCCCCCTCCCTCCCCTCCCCCCTCCCCTCCCCTCCCCTCCCCTCCCCTCCCCTCCCCTCCCCTCCCCTCCCCCTCCCTCCCCTCCCCCCTCCCCTCCCCTCCCCTCCCCTCCCCTCCCCTCCCCTCCCCTCCCCTCCCCTCCCCTCCCCCTCCCTCCCCTCCCCCCTCCCCTCCCCTCCCCTCCCCTCCCCTCCCCTCCCCTCCCCCTCCCTCCCCTCCCCCCTCCCCTCCCCTCCCCTCCCCTCCCCTCCCCTCCCCTCCCCCTCCCCTCCCCCTCCCCTCCCCCTCCCCTCCCCCCTCCCCTCCCCCTCCCCTCCCCCTCCCCTCCCCCTCCCCTCCCCCTCCCCTCCCCCTCTCCTCCCCCTCCCCTCCCCCCTCCCTCCTCCCCTCCCCCCTCCCCCTCCCTCCCCCCTCTTTCTTTCTTTTTCTTTCCTTCTTTCTTTTCTTTTCTTTCCTTCCGTCCTTCCTTTCTTGTCCGTTCTGTCACTATGCTTTCTCTCAGCACACATTCCTTTTTTTCTTTTTTTTAAAGAAAGTTATTTATTTATTTGTTTTTATTTTTGGCTACATTAGGTTTTCGTTGCTGTGTGTGCGCTTTCTCTAGTTGTGGCGAGTGGGGGCTACTCTTCGTTGCAGTGCGCAGACTTCTCATTGTCTTGGCTTCTCTTGTTGCAGAGCAGGGGCTCAAGGCGTGCAGGCTTCAGTAGTTGTGGCCCATGGGCTTAGTTGCTCTGTGGCATGTGGGATCTTCCCGGGCCAGGGCTCAAACCCGTGTCCCCTGCATTGGCAAGCGGATTCTCAACCACTGCGCCACCAGGGAAGCCCTCAGCACACATTCTTAAAACAGTTCACAAATTCCTCATCATACATAACGTGAACATTTACCACATTCATGGTTTAGATCTCTCAAACTTATTTAGCCAAGAAAGGTAGTATTTGAAGAACAAATAATTTAAAGAGAAATCGTAAGTGAAAGGAGGAGAGGAGGTTAGCCATGCAGATAGCTGGGGGGAAAGCAGGGCAAACAGGAAACAGCCAGTGCAAAGGCCTTGAGGCAGAGGCACGCTTGAAATATTCAAGGAATGACAAAGAGGCCAGTGTGGCAGTAGCAGATAGAGATAGTGATGAGATCCGAAAGGCAATGGGATCAGATCACAGAGGGATTTGTAAGCTGTTTTAAAGACTTTAGCTCTTACTGGAGGAAGAGGTGTCATTGGAGTGTTTTGAGCAAAAGCATGACATGCTTTGATTTACATATGAAAAGAACCCTGTATTATTCTCTGGGTTGAGAATAGTCTCCAGAGGAGCAAGGGTGGAAACTAGATGGGCAGTTAGAAGACCACTGAAATCATCCAGGAGAGAGATGAAAGTGGCTTAAACAAAGATGGCAGTGGTGAGAAGTGGTTGTGTTCTAGGTATATTTAAAAAGTTGAGCCAGTAAAATCTGCTGATGGATTGCATTTAGGTGTCAGAAAAAAAGATAATCAAGGAAGACAAGTTTTTGATCCAAGCAACCAAAAAGAGCTAACACTGAAATGGGAAAGAGTCCTGGCAGAGCATGTTTGAATGAGAGGATCAAGAATCCAATTTTAAACATGTTAATTTCAAGATACATATTATACATCAAGCAGAGACACTGCATAGGTGGTCAGATATCAGCATTGAATCATAGTATTTTTTAAGTGCTGCCCCAAATTCTAGTTTTCATAAGAGTGCAATGGATCAAAAAGGTTTTGATTATAAAAAACCCACCACCAACAGTAACTATCCCTGACCCCCTCACCAGCACACCATCCCTCTTGTTCCCTTCACGGGCTACCTTCCCCAGAGTTGCCTAAGCATCTCTGTCACCTCCTTTTCAGTCCTCAGCCCACTCCACTCTGGCTTCCAGAGCCATCACTCCACAGAAGTTGCTTTTGCTGGTGCTACTAGTGACTGTCCATGGTGCAAATCAAGGTTTCAGTTCTGCTGCTTGATGTTGTCAGCACTTGACACTGCCGACCACATCCTCATTGGACTGTGCTCTTTCCTCAGCTTCTATGTTTTCCTCCTTTCTCTCTTGCTCAGTCTCCATTGCTAGTTTATCCTCCTCTACCCAGTCTTTAAATGTTGGAGTTCATAAGGACTCCCTGTTAGACCCTGTTCTCTTCTCCCCTTGTTCTTTTACCCTGGGCAGTGCCATGGTGTCAAATGTCATCCATATGTGGTTGACTCAAAACTATGTGTCTCGGGGCTTCCCTGGTGGCGCAGTGATTAAGAATCCGCCTGCCAGTGCAGGGGACACGGGTTCGAGCCCTGGTCCGGGAGGATCCCACATGCCGCGGAGCAACTGAGCCTGTGCACCACAGCTACTGAGCCTGCGCTCAAGAGCCCGTGCTCCTCAAAGAGAGAGGCCACCGCAGTGAGAGGCCCGCGCACCACAACGAAGGGTAGCCCCGGCTCGCCACAACTAGAGAAAGCCCGCATGCAGCAATGAAGACCCAACTCAGCCAGAAATAAATAAATAAAATAAATAAATTTAAAAAAATATGTGTCTCTAGCCGAGACCCCTCTTCTTAGCCTCTGACCCATATTTTCACCCCATTTCTCCACAGTCATGCCTCCCAGGCATCTCAATCTCAACATGTCCAAAACCATACTTTCACTGCTGCCAAGCCTGCTTCCCTTAAGTATCACATTTCTCATGAAATGGCACCATTATCCAGCCAGTTAGTTACATATGCCAGAAACTTGGAAGTCACCCTGGACATCTTTCTCTTCTTCATCCTTCACATCCAATTAGTCACAAAGTCCTAAACGTATCTCAGATCTGTCACCTTCAGCTCCCTTGCTTTGTGTTTGGCTGGCTCATTCTTGTCTTTCAGATCTAGACTCAAGGGTCTTCTCTAATCACCCTACCTAAGACAAATCTCTCTCAGCTGCTCCGTATCCCAGCCCTGTGGAGCTGCTCTTCTGAGCACTGGGACGCCAGCAGCAGCTGGTAGGACCCCTCTACAAAGGTCTGAGCAGCAACTTCTTGGAGCCTCTTGTCTGACCTCTTAGGTTTGAGTAATGCCAACCTCTCCTTTCTTGTTCCCCCAACCTTATGAGTGGCAGCTGCTTCTTACAGCTATTATCTCTGCACTGCCTCAATTTTGCCCTTTTGTTCTTTCAGCCCTCCACCACCTGTGTAATTAAATTCCAACATTAAAACCTCTCTGTTAAAATACCTAGGGCAGTTTCTGTTTTCTCGGATGGGCCTTACTGACACAACAACTTTGGTTATGAGTCCATTTGGGTTTTTTTAATCTTTCCTTAAGTCATTTTTAATGCTTTTTATCTGCCTGGAAAATTATCCATTTTATCCACAGAGTTGTGTCAAGTATTTTCTTCTAGTTCTTTCAAGATCCTCTGTTTCTATGATAATAAACCTAATCTCATTCGTAGATTTTTGTATTCATTCTCATAGTCATACTTTTTTCTCATTTAGGCCATTTAGCTTTTTGTCCCCTTTCTGAAGAAACAACTGCTTTTGAATTGATTTATGAATTCTGTCATTTTTTCTAATTTACTATATATATATATTTTTAACATCTTTATTGGAGTATAATTGCTTTAAAATGGTGTGTTAGTTTCTGCTTTATAACAAAGTGAATCAGCTATACGTATACTTATATCCCCATATCCCCTCTCTCTTGTGTCTCCCTCCCACCCTCCCTATCCCACCCCTCTAGGTGGTCACAAAGCACCGAGCTGATCTCCCTGTGCCATGCGGCTGCTTCCCACTACCTATCTATTTTACATTTGGTAGTGTATATATGTCCATGCCACTCTCTCACTTCGTCCCAGCTTACCCTTCCCCCTCCCCATGTCCTCAAGTCCATTCTCTACACTTGCATCTTTATTCCTGTCCTGCCCCTAGGTTCTTCAGAACCATTTTCTTTTTAGATTCCATATATATGTGTTAGCATACGATATTTGTTTTTCTCCTTCTGACTTACTTCACTCTGTATGACAGTCTCTAGGTCCATCCACCTCACTACAAATAACTCAATTTCATTTCTTTTTATGGCTGAGTAATAGTCCATTGTATATATGTGCCACATCTTTTTTTTTTAACATCTTTATTGGAGTATAATTGCTTTACAATGTTGTGTTAGTTTCTGCTGTATAACAAAGTGAATCAGCTATATGTATACATATATCCCCATATCCCCTCCCTCTTGCATCTCGCTCCCACCCTCCCTATCCCACCCCTCTAGGTGGTCACAAAGCACCGAGCTGATCTCCCTGTGCTATGCGGCTGCTTCCCACTAGCTATCTATTTTACATTTGATTTTACTATATTTTTTACCTTATGAGTTTCTTCTTTCTGCTTTCCTTTGTTGTTTTGCCAGTTTTTTAAAACTTATTAAGTTGACTATTTAATTCATTTGTTTTCATGTTTCCTATTTAGTAATGAAACTGCTTAAGGGTATGGATTTTTCTTTGATTACTGCTTTAGTTCTTTTAATTATTCTTCTTTAGATAGACTCTATTTGTGGCTTTGATATCTTCTTTGGCCCAAAAGTTACTTGAGATTTTTAAAATTTCTATACAATATAAGTTATTTTAGTTTCTATGCTTGTTATTAAGTTAAGTTTCATTATTTGGGGTCAACAAATATAATCTGCATGATTTCTACTCTGGGAATTTATTAAAGTTTTCTTTGGTTATGCCTTATTCCTTCAATTCTAATATAAACTTGAATTTTACTGCCCTTTTTATTGATTCTAAGACACATTTTAGTGTTTATGAAATGGGACATCTTATCAACAATTAATGGTATCTTGCAGTTACATAATTGGCAGCGTTTTTGCTTTCTTAGTGGAACATAAAATAATGTTAGATTTTATAATCTGATGACATCTTAAATTTGATGAACATGTTTTGTTTAAATCACTCTAAAATTGTAACATACCTCAAAATGTCTACTAAAAGAAAATTGACAATTGTTAAGGTTTTTTCCCTACAGCTATTTTTTTTTTTTTTTGGTTGTGTTGGGTCTTCGTTGCTGCGCGTGGGCTTTCTGTAGTTGCGGCGAGCAGGGACTACGCTTTGTCGCATTGTGCGGGGCTTCTCATTGCGGTGGCTTCTCCTGTTGCGGAGTGCGGGCTCTAGGCACGCAGGCTTCAGTAGTTGTGGCACGCAGTGGCACGCAGGCTCAGTAGTTGTGGCTCGCGGGCTCTAGAGCGCAGGCTCAGTAGTTGTGGTGCATGGGCTTAGTTGCTCCGCAGCGTGTGGGACCTTCCAGGACCAGGGCTCGAACCCATGTCCCCTGCGTTGGCAGGCACATTCTTAACCACTGTGCCACCAGGGAAGCCCTCTACTGCTATTCTTGAATCATTGGTGTATCTTATTGTTGATGAAATCTTAGAACTAAAGACAAAGTCTTTCTTATAGTTCTATGGATACATGAAAAAAAGGAAATATTACCTGTTTTCAGGGTATAAAGTTTAATATATATCTATTCAATCAATTATCTTAATTATGTTATTTAAATCCTCAATAAAACCTTACTTAGATTTTGATGATGCTGGGAGGTGGGGAGTTGGTATACTTGGTCTGTGTTACTGCAGAGTAAGTCAAAGTCTCCAATTTTTGGACATGTTATCAATTTCTCATTGTAGTTCCTTCAGGCTTTTAATGTATGCATGTTGAATATATATTACTTGTTGCACAAATAAGTGTTAGTTCATTATTTGAATTGTACCTTTTATCATTAAAAATTGATTCTCTTTGCCATTTTAATGTGTTTTTAAAAATTTAACCTTACAGGATATTAATTTTGCTGACTAATTTTTCACTTTTGTTCCATTTGCCTGATATTTTGCCCGTTGTTTTAATTTAAATCTCTGTATATCAAGCTGTTTCTATGGTAATTAGATTTTACCAGCTTCCCCATTCCGTGGTTTTTTAATTTCAGTTCATCTCTTGGTTGGCTTGATTTTGTCATCAGGTGATTTTTTTTTTTCCCAAGAAGAGCTTGTGGGTGCAATATTCTGTGAGTTTTTGTAGGTTTTAAAATATATTTCTTTTTTTTTTAATCTGGACAACAGTTAGACTGACTATAACATTATTGGATCACACTCCCTGCCCCAGAACTCTGAATATACCCTACTATCTTCCATGGCTGAGTGTTGCTGTGGAGAAGTCTGAAGTCTCCCTGATTTATTCTAGCTTTTCTTATGGGTGCCCATAAGATTCTATGTATTCATTGAGGTTCAGTAACATTACTTGTATATGTCTATTTACTATTCTAAATCACTTTTTCCCTTGAATTTAGTATACACTCAATCCACAGATTCGTGTCTTCCTTAATTTCAAGCAAGTTTCCTTTAATTTTATCATTGAATATTTTTTCTCCTCTAGGTTTTCTACCCTTTTCTTCTGGAGCTTATCGGTATTCTTTTGTCTCCCTTTCATAGCTGTCACTTTTTTCCTATTTAGTTTCATTTATTTCCCCTTTTCCAATTCATATTGGACAATTTTTTCAAGTCTGTCTCCATATTACTTTCTTCTGATAGCACTAATACCTATTCTACTTTTTGCCTTTCAAATGTGGTGTTTTTTTCCAGCAATCTGAAATACTTCATTTAAAGAAGCATTTTTAAAAATCATGGTGAATAGGTCAATATCTGATAAAATTGGGTTGGGGGTACCTGGGTTGTTTATTAACATCTATATTTTTCTGTATGCTTGGTTTTTAAAAAATAGACTTTTTAATTTTTATTTATTTATTTATTTTTAAATTTACTTATTTTTTTATTTCTTTGGCTGCACCAGGTCTTAGTTGCGGCACGCAGGATCTTCGTTGTGGTGTGTGGGATCTTCAGTTGCGGTGTGTGAATTCTTAGTTGCGGCATACATGTAGGATCTAGTTCCCTGACCAGGGATCAAACCCAGGCCCCCTGCATGGGGAGCACAGAGTCTTAGCCACTGGACCACCAGGGAAGTCCCCGAAATAGACACACACCCACAGCCTCCTCCACTCTCAGCATCCCCCACCAGAGTGGTACATTTGTTACAATCAATGAACCTACATTGACCCATCATTATCACCCAAAGTCCATAGTTTACATTACAAATGTAGTTGTTATTTCTATAATTGTTTTGTTATTATCCATATTTCCTGATTCCTGTCAGTACATTTTATATCTCTTACTCAGCATCTTATCATCCCTTACTATCTCTTCCTTGAGCCCCTTTCCTTTTCCTTGTCAAAAACATATAACTTATTTTTTTTAACTTTTTACTGGCGTATAGTTGATTTACAATGTTGTGTGAGTTTCAGGTGTACAGCAAAGTGATTCAGTTATACATATACATATACATATACCCCCTCTTTTTTAAGATTCTTTTCCCATATAGGCCATTACAGTGTTGAGTAGAGTTCACTGTGCTATACAGTAGGTCCTTGTTAGTTATCTATTGTATATATAGTAGTGTGTATGTGTTAATCCCAGTGTCCCAATTTATCTCTCCCCCCTTACCCCCCTGGTAACCATAAGTTTGTTTTCTACATCTGTGACTCTACTTCTGTTTTGTAAATAAGTTCATTTGTACCCTCTTTTTAGATTCCACATATAAGTGATATCATATGATATTTGTCTTTCTCTGTCTGGCTTACTTCACTCAGTATGACAATCTCTAGGTCCATCCATGTTGCTGCAAATGGCATTATTTTGTCCTTTTTTATGGCTGAGTAATATTCCATTGTATATATGTACCACATCTTCTTTATCCATTCCTCTGTTGATGGACATTTAGGTTGCTTCCATGTCCTGGCTATTGTAAATAGTGCTGCAATGAACATTGGGGTGCATGTATCTTTTCAAATTATGGTTTTCTCTGGGTATATGCCTAGGAGTGGGATTGCTTAGATCATATGGTAGTTCTATTTTTAGTTTCTTAAGGAACCTCCATACTGTTCTCCATAGTAGCTGTATCAATTTACATTCCCACCAACAGTGTAGGAGGGTTCCCTTTTCTCCACACCCTCTCCAGCATTTATTGTCTGTAGATTTTTTGATGATGGCCATTCTGACCAGTGTGAGGTGATACTTCATTGTAGTTAAACATGTAACTTATTTATAATTGTACATTTCTTCTTAATTGAGAGCAGTTTCATTTTTCCAGTTGTGTATTTTTTACTTCTTTACATCTCTCCTAACTTCACATTGAACTCATCAATAAATCACACTGGCTCAATCTTCAAAATATCTCTAGGATATGATTGCATTTTATGCCCCCTTGCAGCTAGGAGAGGTCAGGTCTGGCCAATGATGTGAAAGATGAAATTTCTCAGTGGCTCTCAGGAAAAACTTTTTAAAAGAGGACAGACCACACTGGCATCTGCCTTTCACCTTTTTCTATTTGCCCTTCCTCCCTTCCTACCATTGGAAAAGCAGCTTGGTGCCTCAGATGCAGCATCCATTTGTCACCATAAGGAAGATAACCATATATACCTATAATAAAGCATGAATCTATAAGAAAGTGGGTGTGGTCAGTTTTATGGTATTTGCAAGCTGAACACCATCTTGACTGATGAACACCATAGATAGAATATGTATTAGTTTCCTCTGGCTGCCACAACAAAGTACCACAAACTTGGTGTTTTAAAACAGAAATTTATTCTTTCACTGTCCTAGAGGCCAGAAGTCCAAAATCAAGGTGTCAGCAAGATCACTTCCTTCTGTATGCTCTGAGGGAGGATCTGTTCCAGGCTTCTCTCGTGGTGTCTACAAGCTGCTGGCAATCCTTGGCTTGTATATGCATTACTCTGATCTCTGCTTCTGTCTTCACATGGCCTTCCTCTCTGTTTCTATATATTGTCTTTTGTTGTCTCTTATATGGACACCAGTCTTTGGATTTAGGGTCCACCGTAATCCAGGATGATATCATCTACAGATCCTTACCTTAATTACATCTGCAAAGACCTTTATTCCAAATAAGGCCATATTCTGAGATATGGAGTGGGCATGTCTTTGGTGAGGGGCACTATCTAACCCACTGCGTGTGTGTGTGTGTGTGTGTGTGTGTGTGTGTGTGTGTGTGTGTATGTAGATACATGGGATAATATACATGTATTTTTGTTTTAGAGCAATCCTTTTATTTATGTATTTATTTCTTTATATTTTACTTTTTGCTTGATTCTTCTCCCTCTCTTCCCACATCAAACTACATGATACTAATAATCCATAATCCTGGTTAGCCTATTGTGAATACTTTTATTTTATTTTATTTTATTATTATTTTTTTAAAATTTATTTTTGGCTGTGCTGGGTCTTCGTTGCTGCACGCGGGCTTTCTCTAGTTGCAGCAAGCAGGGGCTTCTCTTGTTGTGGAATGCTTCTCTAGGCGCTTGGGCTTCAGTAGTTGTGGCTCACAGGCTCTAGAGCGCAGGCTCAGTAGTTGTGGCGCACAGGCTTAGTTGCTCCACGGCATGTGGGATCTTCCCGGACCAGGGCTCGAACCCGTGTGCCCTGCATTGGCAGGTGGATTCTTAACCACTGCGCCCCGAGGGAAGTCCCGCGGATACTTTTATTTTATCTACAGACATTTAATCCTATGCAGACAGAATGTATATACACAGATAAACGCATACACATGCACACACACACAGTATTGGTTAGTTATTCTGCATAATGAACTACCCAAAACTCAGTAATTTAATATGGCAGTTACATAATATTATAGTTCATAAATAATGAGATTGGGGTTTGGTCACTCTTGGTTGCTCATACATCTCAGGATCTGCTAGGGGCTCTGCTCTAGATTGGGTTTGTCTGGAATAACTTTTATCTTTGCTAGAGTTGCTCTGATTCAAGGATCCCTCATCCTCCTCCTGGGATCAGTGAAGGAACCCAGGAATATCCTTCCCATGGAGATAGGAGAAATATAGGCAGGCAAGTCCAATCACCCAAGCACTTTTTCAAGAGTCTGCTTGTGTCACATCAGCTAACATCTCATTGGCTCACGTCATAATCAATGGGCAGGGAAATCTATTTCGTCTCTTGATGGAGGAAACTGTGAAGTTACATGGCAAAGGCATGAGTACAGAGAGGAGCACAAAATTGCAGCCATAATGCAATCTATCTTACAAACAGATATGATAAACAAACATACATGCCTTCATCTGGTGAGTGTTTAAAAACATAGGTTCATACTATGTAATTTGTTTGCATCTTCCTTTTCTCAGTGACACCTCATGGAAATACCTCTAAGTCATCTTATTTATCTCTGATTCAGTTTTTTTGGGGGAGGGGGGGCACGCCACACACATGGCTTGCGGGATCTTTGTTCCCAGACCAGAGATCAAACCTGTTTCCCTGCAGTGGAAATGAGGAGTCCTAACCACTGGACCTCTAGGGAATTCCCTCTCTGATTCAATTTTTAAATGCTGCATATTATTCCATCTTGTAAATCTACTCTAATTATTTAACTGTTTTTCACCTGATGGGTGCTCAATTTGTTTCTTGTTTCTTTTTTGTCATTCATTTTGAACAGTACAGAAAAAAAAATCTCTCCTGGGTCAAAAGATATTTGTATTGTTAATTTTAATAGGAATTTCCAGGTTACTTTTTAAATAAGGCTGCAATGCTTCAGTTTAATCAACAATTTATGTCATTCTTCCCTAAATTACCGCTAAGAAGTGGTGGTGTTGTTCTTTATTAATCTTTGCCACTTTGTTGTATATAAAGTGGCTATTGCTTCTTCATTTTTAATTTCTCTAACTGCTTATGAATTTGAGCGTCTTTTCATATGATTTTGCCATTTAAATTTGCACTTCTGTTACTAGTCTGTTTATACCCTTTCCTCGGTTTTCTATTGAGTTGTTTTTCATTTTCTTGTCAATTTATAAGAGCTCTTTGTATATTACAGAAAGTATGCCTTTGATTGTCTTATGCGATACAATATCTTTCCAGCTCTTTGTTTATTCACTTTGTTTATGGTATCCTTTGTCATGCAAAAGTTTTGTTTGAGGCTGTTTTTACTGTTTAAATACTTATTGAATTAAAGGGTTTTAGAAACACTGCTGTGCTCACTAAGCCACTGTAATCATTAGGAGGCTGAGCGGGGGAGGTGGATCATCTCTTGACACTGCCCGGAGCTTCCCCCAAATTCTCAGTGCATGCAAAAGAGAAATGAAATAGGGCATTTCAATTATACCTCTACAAAATTGAAAAAGGAGAGAGATAAATGAGAAGTCACAGGCAAAGGACATGTGACGAAGCCCCAGCAACTGTTATTTAATAGAAGAAAGCCCACTTGGGTTAACTAGCACTGAAGGAGAGGCTCAGCTAGAGCATTGTATTCCTTTCCTAGGGCTGCTGTAACAAGGCACCACAATCTTGATGCTTTCAAGCAACAGAAATTTATTGTCTCACAATTCTAAACATCTGAAACCAAGGTGTTAACAAGGCTGTTTTTTGCTTTTTATAAATTTATTTATTTATTTTTTGCTGCGTTGGGTCTTCGTTGCTGCGTGCGGACTTTCTCTAGTTGCGGCGAGCGGGGGCTACTCTTCGTTGTGGTGCGTGGGCTTCTCACTGCGGTGGCTTCTCTTGTTGTGGAGCACGGGCTCTAGGGACGTGGGCTTCAGTAGTTGTGGGACGTGGGCTTCAGTAGTTGTAGCACGTGGGCTTCAGTAGTTGTGGCACGTGGGCTCTATAGCACAGGCTCGGTAGTTGTGGCGCATGGGCTTAGTTGCTCCGCGACATGTGGGATCTTCCTGGACCAGGGCTCGAACCCGTGTTCCCTGCATTGGCAGGCAGATTCTTAACCACTGTGCCACCAGGGAAACCCAAGGCTGTTTGTTTTTTGGAGGCTCTGAGGGAGAACCTGTCTCCTGCCTCTCTCCTAGCTTCTGGTGGCGGCTGGCCATCCTTGGCTTTCCTCAGCGTGTAGACACATGACTTCAGTCTCTGCCTCCATCATCACCTGGCCTTCTTCCCTGTGTGTCTTCACATGGCCTTCTTATAAAGACACTAGTCATTGGATTTAGGGCCCACTATAATCCGTTATGATCGCATATTAACCTAACAAATTACATCTGCAAAGACCATATTTCTCAATAAAGTCACATTCTGAGATTCTGGGTGGAGATGAATTTTTTAGGGACACTATTCAACCCAGTACAGTCTGCCCTCTGCCTGCATCCTCCCCCCAAAAAATCACATCAATCTCATGTGCAAAATACACCCCCCAAAGTCTTGACTCATTTCAGCATTGACTCTGAATCCAAAATCTCATATAAACATGATCAACTCAAAAAGTTTAAAATCTCAAAAAGTTCAAAATCTCATCTGGTAAATGATCTAAATCAGGTATAGGTGAGGATTTGGATATGATCCATCTTGGGTCTAACTTCCTCTACATCTGTGGACCTGGGAAACTAGAAAATAAGTTATCTGCTTCCCAAAATACAATAATGGGTTGGGCATTGGATAGACATTCCCATTCCAAAAGAGAGAAATGGTCATAGAATCTAGTAGTCCCTCAGTGGAGAGCCTGATTCTGTAGCCCGCCCCCCTCCCCTAGCTTTCTGTCCCATATAGAGTGATGCAATCAGCCCCTACCAGCAACAAGTGTCCTTGCAAATTAGACACATTTTTTTATATGTAAAGCCAAATACATCTATCTTTTTCTTTATAGTTTCTGTGTTTTTAATCTTGGTTAAAAATGTTTCCTCTGACCCTATATTGTACATGTAGTCACCTAATTTTCTCTGAAGATTCTAGTTGCTTAATTTTATATTTACATCTTTAACTCTTCTGAAATTTATTTTTTATATCATGGAAGATGGAGTCCATTTTAATTTTTTCCATATGGATATCCAATTGTAATATACCACTTATTTGAACAAATTCATACTTTTCAAAAAAAGTGGTTTGAACTATGACTTGGTCATTTATTAATTTCTCATATACACGGGCTATAATTCTTGATTCTCTATCCTTTTATACTGATTACTTTGTCTCTTCTTATGTCAGTATCATATTGATTGGATAAAAGTGACTTTTCAGTATATTCTGATAACTGTTAAAACAAGTCTCTCACTGACTTGATTGTCTGAAAGTCTCCCTTTCTAAAAGTTCGTATGAGAGTATAGAGTGATACTAAACATTTGGTAACCACTAGCCAAAATTAATTAATATAAGATTAGTTAAAATTAAATGATATTTAAATTAAGTATCATTAAAAATTCAGTCCCGGGGCTTCCCTGGTGGCACAGTGGTTGAGAATCTGCCTGCCAATGCAGGGGACACGGGTTCGAGCCCTGGTCTGGGAAGATCCCACATGCCGTGGAGCAACTGGGCCTGTGAGCCACAAATACTGAGCCTGCGCGTCTGGAGCCTGTGCCCCGCAACAAGAGAGGCCGCGACAATGAAAGGCCCGCGTACCGCAATGAAGAGTAGCCCCCGCTTGCCGCAACTAGAGAAAGCCCTCGCACAGAAACGAAGACCCAACACAGCCATAAATAAATAAATTAAAAACAGTAAAAAAAAAAAAAAAGTTGTAGGACTCACACTATTCAATTTCAAGGATTATTATAAAGCTGTCAAATCAAGACAGAAATCAAGGCATAAAGACAAATAGATTAATGAAACAAAATATAATACATAAATAGATATAGACACACAGTCTATTTATTTATGATATAGAAGCCAAGACAATAGGAAAAAGGAAAGTCTTTTCAAAAAGTTTTGCTAGAACAACAAACCATCCATACATTAAAAGAAAAACTTACCTCATACACGAAAATTACTTCTAGATGAACCATAGACCTAAGCAGACAAGCTAAAATTATAAACTTCTAGAATTAAATGTAGGAAGCTATCTTTATGAATTTAAGAAGGCAAAGATTTCCTAATCAGGACACAAAAGAAACTAATCATTAAAAATTGTAAATTGGGCTGCATCAAAAGTAAAAACTTCTGCTCATCCAAAGTCAGTTAAGAAAATGAAAAGGCAAGCTATGGTCTAGATGAAAATATTCATAATGCATATGTCTCACAAGGGGTTTGTATCCAGAATTCATAAAGAATGCCTTCAGTAATAAAATAAGAAGCAGCCCAATTTTAAAATGCATAAAATACTTTTGAAAAGATGCTTTGCAAAAGAAAATATATGAAGGCCAATAAACATATGAAAAGGTATTCAACATTACCAGTCATCAGAGAAATGCAGATTAAAACCACAATGTGATACTTCTTCACACCCACTAAAATGGCTCAAATTTACAAGTCTGATAACACTAAATTTTGGTGAAGATGTGGAGTAACTGAAATCCAGCATTGCAGCTGGAGTATAAAATAGTACAACCACTTTGGAAAAGTGTCCGTTTCTTGTAATGTGAAACACACACCTGTACTATGACCATTAATTCTACTCCAGTTCATTCAAAGAAATAAAAACTTATGTCCACAGAAAGATTTGTACAAGAATGTTTACAGCCCTTTTATTCATAATAACCAAAAACTGGAAATCATACAAATGTCTGTTAACAGATGACTGGATAAATAAATGTGCTCTAGTCACACAATGGAATACTAGTCAGCAATGAAAGTGAATGAATTGCTTATACGTGGAACAACGTGGATGAATCTTAAGGACATTATGTTGAGCAAAAGGAGCCAAATACAAAGGAGTACGTACTCTATGATTACGTTGATATGAAGTTCAAGAATAGGCAAAACTAATCAACGGTGACAGAAATCAGAACAGTGATTGTGTTGGCGGGAGGAGAGAAGGGGAGTTAGAGTTTGACTGCAAGGGGCCACAAAAGAGCTTTCTTGGGTGATGGAAATGTTCTATTTTATTCTTGATCAGGATGGTAATTACCGAGGTGTATACATTTGCCGGAACTCATTGAATTGTAAACTTAAGATTTGTGCCTTTTATTGTAGGTAAATTTTGCTGCAAACAAACAAACAAAAGGAACACTGTGAGGAAGATGAAAGGAAGTATGCTGTGGTAGCCTGAAGCTTTAAGTCAGGTATGATGGCTTAGAAAACTGTATCCAAATCTGTATCTCTTCCGTGGGGGAAGGGGAAGGTATTGTTTCCTGGGGAGATTGGTTAGTTTAACTTTTCAGCTCATTGGAATTTTTTCTTTCATGGACTTATGTTTTTTGTCTGGTTTGGTTTGGCTTGGTTTGACTTCTCTTTGCTATCCGACTCTGGCTACCAGTTGCCTTACTTTCTAGAGAACATTTATCTGGGCTGGGGAAAACAAAAATGGCATATCCACGGTGTCTTTTCTTCACCATTGCTTTCCCTATAGTTTTTCAGGGTGGAAATAAGTCTATACAGCGATGGTCTCTATTCCACCATGGCCCACTCACACCCCCCCCTTCCCCAGCCCATTCTCAAGGAACCCATTGCCTGTAGATGCCTCAAAACCCTCTCACTTATGTGCAGAGATATTTACACCCTGCTTGAGATCTGGAGAGTTATTTGTTAGCTCTCCGCACCCCCCTACTCCCTGCCCCACATTGGCCCATAACTTCGCCCAGGGTTCACTTTGCTTGGCAAATATCCTTTGCTGTTTGGGGCATAGTAGCCATGTCTTAGTTTCAGTATGGATGGAATTTTCCTTTGTTTTCCTTCATTCAAATCTGTGGGCTTGGAACAAAAGAGTGTAACAAATATACCTTTACTTCACCATCTTTTGTTGGAAACCCTGAATCTAGTGTGAACCCTAACCCATGGTTAAAACCTTTGACTGGCCTTCCATTGCCATTCAAAGATAACGAGTCTCAAAGCCCCGAGGTAGCTTACAAGGCTCTACGTGGCCTGCCTTCTACTTAGCTCTCCAGTGTCATCTCACTTCTGGTTCCCCAAATCTAGGATGCCCCAGTCATTCTCACCTTCTTTTATCCTTTTAAGATAACATTTATTGTTCTTTTTCAAATTATTAAAGTAACTGCATTCAGTGGTAGAGAATTGGAAAATACAGAGAAGTATAAAAAAGAAAAGAAAATCACCTGTAATCATGCTTCCTAAAAGATATCACTGATAACATTTTGTCGTATTTTATTCCAGTATTTCTTCTTTTTTAGTATTTATTTATTTATTTTTATTTATTTATTTAGGCTGCGCCAGGTCTTAGTTGCAGCATGCGGACCTCCTAGTTGCGGCATGAGAACTCTTAGATGCGGCATGCATGCGGGATCTAGTTCCCTGACCAGGGATCGAACCCGGGCCCCCTGCCCTGGGAGAGCAGAATCTTACCCATTGGGCCACTAGGGAAGTCCCTATTCCAGCATTATTCCTATTCATAACATCCAGATATTATTTTTATGTTATATATACATGTGACATGTGTATGTGTGTGTGTGTGTGTGTATATATGTATATATATATATACATATAATTTTAAGGTAATTAGAGTCATTTGGACTTCTTCTTCTACTCCACATTTTATTATAAGCATGTTCCTGTGCTATCATTTCCCATCATCATTACATTTTAAGTTCTAGTGAATATTAATAAGCATTTACTATGCACCCAGTACTACTTGGCTAAGCACTTTACATGTATTTTCTCCTTTAATCCTTGCAACCATCTGTGAGGTACTAGGATGTTCCCATTTCACGGAGAAGGAAACCAAGCCTTAGAGAGGTTAAGTAACTTGCTCAAAGTCACACAGCTGGTAAGTATTGGAGCTGGGATTTGAACCCTGGTAAAGAAAATCTCAAAATTCTCCTGAGGTGTCAATAGAACAGTCTTTTAAACATTGATTGAATATTGAATAGATAGAAAGGAATAATTATAACCTATATGTAAAGTATAAAGGATCATGATGCAATGAACAAAAATATTACCCACCACCCAGTTTAAGGCAAATACACTTGCTTTTGACAGTTCTTCAGAGTGGCCTTCACTGAAATGATCACAACTGGAATTAACTAACATTTGGGCCCTAGGATTAAAATTCCTCAGTGTAAAGAAGACAGTGGCAGACTTCCCTGGCAGTCCAGTGGTTAAGACTCTACGCTTCCAATGCAGGGGGCGCAGGTTCGATCCCTGGTCAGGGAACTAGGATCTTGCATAACGCGCAGCACGGCCAAAAAATTAAAAAAAAAAAAAGTAGGCAGTGGCTCCCCCAATCCCTCAGAGTACAGCAGGCCCTTTGTCTCTCCAGACAGTCAAATCAGTTGGTTGCTGTGAGCCCAGTTCTGGTAGCTGCTGCTCAGGTGTTCCCTTCCCCAGCCTCAGGAAACCTGTGCACTGAGAGAGGCTGGAGAACTCAGAACGAGGCCACCTCACTGGGGTCGACTGAATAGGCTTGGGAGCAGTGGCATCAATGTGGGCAGTGACAAGGGGACACGCAGAGTCAGTGCTGGTGGCAGGATCAGCTCGTGATGGGTGCTCTGGAGGGACAAAGCAAAGCCCCAACATAACCAGTGACAGCCCCTGTGATGGCAGTGGGAAAAGTTGAGCAGCTAAGGTGAGGGGGTAACTTTCATTGCTACCTAATTGAGTGACTCTGAATCATTCTAGGAGAAGTGAAAGGACATTGAGGTTTTAGGAACCCTATGAAGTTCAGGGGGCTCAGCGCCAAAGGTATTTTTGTCACCACAGCCATTTTACCCACACCCGCATCTGTCCACCCTCCTGGCTAGTGAGGGCTGAGCAAGTAAGGATTAATCAATATTTCATAAAATACAAGTTTCACTTCCCAAACTACTTCCTTCATTCAACTATGGTGGCTCTCCCATTGCTCTCTATTGTACCCCTGGGGGTAAACTCTACAATTGCGTGAATTGTCTTCAATCAGACAGACACCTCCAGTAGACATGGGAAAGCAGCATTCAAAGGTGATGACTTTGCCACCACCAGTGTCTGCGCCTCTTCTCCACCTCCTGCCGCCCTTATCGTATATGGGCTGAATTCTTGCAATAACCTCTTAAGCAGCATTCTTGTTTCCAGTCTCTCGGCTATATTTGCCACCAATTTGTTTCCTTTTTAAATTGTTTTTAATTATCTAAAATATATCTCTATTTCCAAAGTCAAAATAATTTGACAAGCTGTGTCCAAAAAGTTTCACTTCAATTTTTGTCTCTTCCACCCTGCTTCCTTCCTCTCCTCTATAGGTATTTTTATTAGTTTCTCATTTGTCTTTCCAGTGTTTTCTTTTTTGGCAAGTACAGTCAAAATGTGTATCTGTACATGTGTTTAGTAGTATTTTCTCCCTTTTTAAAATATAAGATAGCATGGTAAATACACTGCTTGGTATCTTTATTCCTTAATGACAAATTCTGGAGATGTATTATGTATAGAAATTGTCCTCATTCCTTTTTATGGTGGCTTATTATCCCATTGTGGGGATGGACTATTCTTTTTCTAACCAGTCTCTGTAGTGAACATTTGGGTTATTTCAAATCCTCTTACTGACAACAAATTTAATAAAAATATATTTGGTGGTCATGTCACTCCCTGCTCAGAAACCTCTATGGCTTTCCATTGCCTACAAAAGCCAAATACCCTAGGAGTCCTTCTAAGGTCCATCACAAGCTACCTTCCCAAACTTGTTTCTCCCCCTATGCACCTTGTGCCCTGTGTGGCAGCTACAGTGGAACCTGCCTTCTCCATTCCCCAAAAGTACTGCACTGTGCATTGTTCATGCAGTGCCCTCAACTGAAATTACCCTTCCCGCCTGTTCCTCACTCTCCAACTCTTCCCTCCACATTGGTTGGAATTTTTCCTCAATCTCTAGAAGGAAAGCCATCTCTCCAGGACTCCTTCACTGATTCCTCCCCATTCACACCTTCCCCCAAGTGAAATTAATCACTTCACCATTGTCCTTCCAAAGCATTGTGCTTATATTTTTATATTTCACTTTTACAATTTATGTCATGCAGTGTTTTCTGGTTATTTATGTACATTTCTCCTCCCCCCCAACCCCCTTCCCAGTAGATTATGGAAAAAACAATTCCAGCACAGAGCTTTTACATGGTTAAGTGCTCAGTACATACTCGTTGAATTGTTTGTCTTTATTAAATGTCTGTAAAAATAAAGCACACATAATAACTAGGGCCAACATTGCTTATGGCTTTGAGAAACAAATGAATGTCACTCATCCTTTTACTTGCTTTGTTTTACTCCACTGGGTGGTAGGTGAGGGCCCAAAGCAATTCCTGAAGAAATAAGGATTCTCGGAAAACTGAAGGTTGTTATTTTTGTTTGTACAGCATATTTATGTAGTTTTAAAATTGCCACACTTTAACACATCAACCTTCCTCTTAATAGCTTTTTGCCAGCTACACTAAATTTCAAATTAAGTTAGTTAGGTTCTATCCAGAATGACTGCCAAGCACTTGTAGAGTTCAAATGGTTTACTGATAACTGAAAATCAACGCTTAAATTTAAGGACATGGATTATCATTTCCCAGTGAAATTGATATGGCACATTCAAACCATTTATGAGGCCTCTTTAAAAGGTATACAGATCTAATCTCTTGGAATCCATTAGAAAATCCTTGGAAATATCTGATTTACTTCTTTTCTGTTTTAAGAAAAGAACCCACAAATTTTATTAAGCATCATAAGACAGAGTTATAATGAGCTCTTTCAAGGGAATTTTATCAAAATTAAGACAATGCTGTACAGAGTTTCTGATTCTAGAGATAAAAGTCTTTTCAGAGTTTTTGGAAGACCTTAAAGATTACATCAACACTGATGGGATTCTGTCAAGTTCTAATTGACATGAATATTTCTGGTGGGTTAAATGTTAGTTGTGGTGTGTCACCTATTTAGTCCATGTATAGAACATAAAGTCTATACCTTAAAAGGCTTACAATCTCATTAGATATATAAAACCTCTCAATGGGAGAACTGTCAAGGAATGTGTGGCCATCTTTAATCCAGCACAGACTTGGTCCAGGATAATGACAATGAAAATAAGTAGATCTCAGGCCTAGCTCGAGCACAGAACCCCCATTTGTAGCTTGTTCCTGTCACTTAATACATATTTAGTGAATTAACAAATAGAAATTAGAGATATTGTGGAGGAAAAAAATAAACAGCTGGGCTTCATAGTAAATTGTATGTGGGAAGCAAAGGGGAAGAGGGAAACAAAGAGATGCAGTTCTGAATTTGGGAAGTTGATGGGCCCTTTGATGGTAATACTGATAGCAATCTCAAGAAAGGAATATTATCTCATTAATCATTGTGATGGATTAACTTTCAAAAACCACTGAGAGACCATCCCCAGAAATTTTAAGTTTCAAATAATAAAAATAATAATGTTAGATCATGTCTTCAAGATAAGGAGCATAGGGGAAGATTTGGAAATCCTAGAATTACCAGCAATGGTTAAAAATGAAACAAATGATTTCATGCATGGGAGAGATGGTAGCAGGAGCGATTTTAAACAGTCACTGAGCAGCGCTGTTAATGAACACTATTACAGGAACATTTGTGTTGACCTTATAGGGGCTGTTCTCCCATTAGCGGTAGTAGGGACTCCATAGAGATGGGTGGTAAAGATACCTCAATTCTGAGAAAGAACCATCTTCCTGCCAGAATTTCAGAGGCTTCCCCAGTTGTCTGTTAAATTTGTGATCAGATGAAATATGGGCGACTCGTATTCCATTCCACGTTTCAAGTTTACATTTTTCCGTAAACGTTGATCCGGCCGGCTCGAAGGCAGAGGAAGCAGAAACTTCATGTGAAGCGGGGCTGATCTGGCTGAGGTTTACGGAGGGGCCCTTCTAGCCTTGCATTTAAATCCCTCCCTGCCTAACTGGAGCGCAAGTTGTAAAGGGCTCCGTCACCCCGTGATCAGGAGAAATGAGAGGTTCTGCGGAGACCGTAATCTCGCTCTAAACAGGTCTCCGGTGAGGGCTGGTGAGCGGTGATACATCAGGCCAGTCGCTCTTCTGAAGGCGCCCAGTGTCACCTCCACGGCGCTCCTGCTCCCCTGAAAGATCGGAGAGCTTCTGGGGAGCGTCAGATTGGGGTCTCCTGGGGGCGGCACGCACAGGGCGTTAGCTTCTGAGCCGTGGGCCTGGCCCGCAGCCTAATTATTAACATCTGAAAGTCGGCTGCTGGGCGACTGCACGAATCGCTTTTATGACATTTAAAAATATGGATTTTTCTCCTCCTTCTTCCTGGACAGGCCTATCGCATATTAGACTCTGGATATACTGTCAGTGTGGCTGAGGAAGCCAAAGCCACCGTGACTTCCGTCACTACTGACCACAGCCAGGACGAGGCACGTTCTTCCAGAGACAATAAACACTAAACACATTTTGGAAAATAAATGAAAGAAATATTCATATTACTATCATTATTTAATACTAATACTAATATTATATTTATTTAACCATTTAGGTTCTAAGTTCTATAAAAAGCAAAACACTAGCAACACCCTATCACTATAGATAGTATGCCTGCCCAGAGGACATTTTCTATTCTGTTTAGATAAGGCAGACGGATGTATTAGAACTGTATCTCACACATTCAATCAATAGGCCATAATGATTCATAAATAGAGAGTTCACTGAAAATTAGGACCTCCCAGCCTCTGAAAACGCCTTCGGAGTTCCAAGGATTTGCAAGTATGCATCTAAGAGAGTATTTTGGACTGGACATACGATTGAATGCTAGAAAATGTGGGTTACCTTTCAGAAAAGGAATTTCCTCCACGCCCTGTCCGATAAATGAACCTAGACTGAACGTGGCTCTGGGGAGAGACAAGGGCTGAGTTACGCTCCATCCGACATTTCCCCTCAGTCACCGACAGATTCTGAGATAAGTCACATCCTGAATATGGTTAGCGCTGTTGTGTCGCTGCTTTCTCCAGGGAAGGCAAGGACCAGTGTATCCACTGAGCGCTCAGCGGATCATGGGAAGGAAGCATCTGTTACAGAGATGCGCCCAGTGAGATGGTTTGGAGCCTCTCTTCTTAACCCTAGATCACCCTCTCATTAAGGGCTGGTGCTTGCCTGATCTCCGGCTCATCGATTTGAGACTCATTTTGTACTGTGGCTGCAAGAGGAAAATAGACATGTTCGAAGTTATTCACTTCATTATCCTATGTCTCAGCCGTTTCACCTAAAAAGCTAAAAGAATCAGAGGAAGAATACTCAGCCCAAAGTGGCTGTAAAAAAGTAATGAACACAAATATTTTTTAAAAAAACACTTTTAAGTAAATAATAATAAAAATAATCATTTACATCTACAGAAAAATTTATACTAGGTCATGCTTTGTAAATCACTTTGTATACATTACACAGGACGTTAAAATCTCCAAGCCAACCTACATAGTGTACAAATACTTTATAAGTAATAAATAACTAATACCAAGAGCAGAGTAGCTTAAAAATTAACTTGATAGCTGACATTATTTTAAATGAATAGAAAATCATTCTTTTAGCAATTTAACATTGGCACCAATACCCCAGAAAGACAGACGATTTGACCTTAGCTTTAAAGTTGTCTTCATTGTTAATTTCCAAAAAAAACCTTAACATTTGTCTAATTATAGGGTTCTGCATTCATTGATCTCACTAATTCAACTGTTTTATCTGAGTGCCTCTCCTGAATTGATAAATCTAAATTGCACATTTTCTAAACTGCTAAGCTCAGGAGAAATCTTGAAGGTGGCCCAAATGGCTGTTGGATCTTTTGCACCCGTCTAGCACCATCTACTGTAACTTTGTAATATTGGACTTACCGTTCTTTTCTCAAAACCGTGATGTTCAGATTCCTTTACTCTGTCCTGGCAATACTCAGTCCACCAAAGTTGTATATTCATAGTTAAACTGAAAACCAAGCAATTTGGTGGCAAAACATATAAAAAGGAATGTTTTGCCATTAAAATGAGTTTTAATCATCCAACTGCATTTTATTATCAAGGAAAGTCAATATTGTATAATCATAATTTTTTTTATAGCAAGGAATTTAAATTTCATGGCACTGTTCAGTTTTATCATCAAGGAATAGGTTTCTCAGATCTGGGTTGTCTTTAAGTCTATTGCGCCATGAGCTATATTTCCACTAGAAATCTTTCTAAAAGGAGTGAGTAGTTACCTATGAAAAAAACTGTGGAGCCCTGGCAATTGCTTTGTCCTGGGAGAATGTATTCACATGATTCACACAACTTATTGTTTTATCATTTATCTACCTCCCTGGAAATAGCAGGACATAAAGAGAATGAAATCAATATTCTTTTCTACTTACCTAGCACAAGTGGATACTTACTTGGGGTCAATAGTCGTTTTTGAGAGTTTTACGTAATGTTCAAAAATACCTCTACTCCAGGTAGGGAAAGGCTGGAGGATGGAACGATGGGGGAAAACATAGAGTGAGCTGTATTTATTACTAAGGTCCTGGCTTTCGTTTGGGGCTGTGGATTTGCAGGTGATCATTACATTTTTCAACCTAACCAAATAAACAGTAAAAAAAACTAATTGAAGTAGACCGGGAATGGACCAGTAATAGAGTCCATTGTGGACCAAGGATTATGATAAGTCCAATTTCTTGCTCCCACAATCCAAAAAGTGAAAGGAAAATATTCCTACTTTGGTTTGAATATTAGAAACCAAAGACCTTCTGCCTAGTGAGTTTTTGACAAGTGAGGCAACATCCTGAGTCAGATCCTCAAGACTAGTTAGGAGTTTCCTAACTAGTTTCTTAATCTTTAAAGGAGTTTCCTTGTCACTAGTCTCTGTGTAGTCCACTCCTTCTTTAGGTGTTGTTGTCATGCTGCCAACATTAGGAGATGGTATGTGCATCAAGACACAGGTACAAGAAGGTTCCTCGCAGCACTATTCATGATGGCCCCCAACTAGAAACAATCCAGATAGCCATCAACAATAGGATGGATAAATGGGATATATTCACAACACAGGCATACTCTAGAGCAGTGAAAATGAATGAACTACAGCTACCACAGCAACGTGGATGAGTCTCACAAATACAACACAATGTAAGAAGCCAGACACACAGAAGAATATATACGAAATTATAGCATTTATATAAAGTTCACAAAACAAGCAAAATCAAACTATGTTTAAGGAGTGCATGCCTAGGTAGTAAAATTATTTTAAAAAGCAATGGTGTCATTATCATAACAGTCAGGTTAGTGGTTACCCTTGAGGGGGTGATAGAGTGACTAGGAGGACACATGAGGAGAGGCCTCTGAGGCACTGGTAACATTCTGCTTCCCGGGTGCTGGTTTGACAGGTGTTTGCCTTATAATAATTCCCTTAGCTATACTTACGATTTATACACTTCTCTGAATTTGTTGTATTTCACAATTACAAAAAGAGTTTAAAGACAAATAATGAAAATCCTGCTATGTATCTCCATTGCCCACCCAATTCCTCATCTTATTAATTAGAGCTCCTCATATCTACTCCCAGATCCTGGCCTTGTCTGGTCCCCTCTTTTCCTCGTCATGTAATTCATGTTCTGACCATATTTTTTTTTAATAAATTTATTTATCTATTTATTTATTTTTGGCTGCATTGGGTCTTCGTTGCTGCGCGTGGGCTTTTCTCTAGTTGTGGCGAGCGGGGGCTACTCTTCGTTGCGGTGTGCGGGCTTCTCACTGCGGTGGCTTCTCTTGTTGCGGAGCGCGGGCTATAGGCACACGGGCTTCAGTAGCTGTGCCACGTGGGCTCAGTAGTTGTGGCTCACGGGCTCTAGAGTGCAGGCTCAGTAGTTGTGGCACACGGGCTTACTTGCTCCGCGGCATGTGGGATCTTTGCAGACCAGGGCTCGAACCCATGTCCCCTGCATTGGCAGGCGGATTCTCAACCACTGCACCACCAGGGAAGCCCATGTTCTGACCATATTATGCTCTTCAGTGACTTTGTACTTTTTCCACCTCTATGCCTAAATGCACCTCTTTTCCCAACCCCATTCCCACCCATTGAATTCACACCCATCTTTCAAGGCATAGCCAAACCAAGACTTCCTTTAGGAAAGCATCCCTGAACTCCTTAGTCAAAGTAGTATCTTCTGCCTCTGAATTCTCATTTCCATTTGAGCCTCTCTTACAGCAACTACTATATTCTTCTTGGCTTGTTAGGGTGTGTGTGTGTGTGTGTGTGTGTGTGTGTGTGTGTCTGTGTCCTCTTTGTTCATAAGCAAAACAGTTTTGAGGACAGTAGGTGCTCAATAAGTGTAGACTGACTAAATTCATTCTTCAATAGATGAATGAGAATGATTATCCGTTTAGCTGCTTGGAACCTAAAATACCTTTGCAGAAGCTTGTCTAAGGAAAAGGGGTCATTGTTTGTTATGGACACCTTGAAGAATAACTCAAGCCCTACAGTAGAGTTTGTGAGAGTTGGGTTGCACCACTCTGGGAACTGGCCCGCAGCCCCCAACTAGGTTACACAGGTCATTCTGTGCTGTTGGCCCTGGGGTAAGGGACCCGAATCAGTTTTGTGGAACATATCTGGAAGGCTTGAGAAGCCACTGGGTAATCCCTAATGCATATATCAAGACACCCTGTCTGCACGTGAGTGAACATTTAGAGAGATCGCACATAGAGCCACGACTTTGTGAGCACGTGTATAAGCATGTGTACTGGGGTGGGCGTGTGTAATCACTTTGGTGGAATTCAGCATACCTCACCCCTTCCTCCTCTCCCCAAAGTCTGTGGATCAGTCTGAGGAGAGAATGAAAGTGGGCAACAGAGGAGACTCTTAAGGCTGCTAACAAAGCAGTTGATGCCATCCCTGGTTAGCTGTTTGTATGTGTAGGAAATTCATAAGTTAGGCATTTCTGAGCCAAGAAATACCTACATTATGAGTATGTATGTTTATGTGTATGTGTTATGGCCTATATTTGAGAACCTGTTCACTAGCAAATCAGCATCTCTATTTTGGTTGCTTCAGAGAATCATGCAAAAATAACTTGAGTGTCACCAGATTTTGAAGGTGGGCTTGTAGTAATACAAATGTTGACTTCGGTAGAACTTAAAGCTATACAGAAAAAAACAAAACAATGAACCATTTAGAGAAGATTCTGGAGGACTTTCCTTGGGTGACTTTGAAAGGCACAGAAAGTATCTTTGGATGATAAACCCTGTTAATCTGTTTAGTTCCAGTCAGAACCAATTGTTCAGATTTGGGTGGGAGGGAGGGTCGACCTTAGTGGTTCTGGGCAGGGCCATTACTAGAGTTATAGGATCACAAATAAGTTAGTTTTGCATGTGGACTCCAAAATGCACATATGAAGTATTAGAGGCAAAATGTAGTTAATGGCTAACAAATGTTTGAAATTCAAAGCTATTCCAGGAAAGGAGGAGTGAAATGAGTCCATGTTATATTCATTAGGCAAACGGCCTCAAACACTGGTATGTTTCCCAAACATTCTCTGAATTGCTTGTCTTTAACATGTTGCAGTTTTGTTGGTTAAAAAATTAAGGAAATTCAATAGAAGTCATTGAAATGATACACGACACAATAATCTGTGAAGGAGTACTTTTAATTTAGAAGTGGTAGAATACTCCCTGCACTTTTTCTCAGGTCCTAGATGAAATGTAATCCAGGAAATGAAGTCATGCGATTAAAAAAATATCATTAACTTTCTTTGTTATTATGTCATGATAATTTTTTGTGGTTTGTATAATTTCTTTACAAGTCCCTTATGCAAACTATAAGCCAAATAATTATTTCTGTTTTGGAAAAATTTGGAACTGCCAGTGAATTTTATCTAGTTGTCCATAAGGAAACACAGAAAAAAAAATGGGTGGCTGTTTGATTTTATCTTGAATTTGTTAGTTTAAAAGTATTGCAGCTGCGGTGCTTTGTGACCACCTAGAGGGGTGGGATAGGGAGGGTGGGAGGGAGACGCCAGAGGGAGGGGATATGGGGATATATGTATACGTATAGCTGATTCACTTTGTTATACAGCAGAAACTAACACACCATTGTAAAGCAATTATACTCCAATAAAGATGTTAAAAATAAAATAATGTTATAAACAAAAACAAACAAACAAACAAAAAGTATTGCAGCTGCATTTTTCATTGGGGTTCTCTGAAGAAATGTGGAGTTTTGATTTTGAATTTCATGGTTGTTCATTCTTTCTCTCTCTCTCTCTCTCTTTCTTTCTTTCCTCTTTACCATTGTCATTGACTGTTTACAAGTGTTTTTCAGTTGTGGATGCTGGAGAAAATGAAATAAACCGTAATAAAAATAATTTTGTCCAGGTGGTACATAAATCAGTTGAGGAAATACAGTTCTTTGTGGCAAATAAAAAACATATGTATTACCTAGTGCACCAAAATGTTATTATTCATCAAATGAATGTTATAGATGCGTTAGGATTTAGAGACGTAGGAAGAAGAATATTAGGGTAAAACATAGCAATATTGCACATTTTTGCCTAATATGGAATAATCGGAAACAAATACGTGGGGAATTTTACAAGAATTTGGCAGAGCTGATGTTCATTTCAGGGGTATACAGGAATTTCCCCATTAGCAAGATTATCTGTTATTTCTTCTTAATTTACGATTTGTTGAATACTGCTGAATTACTATCAAACACCAACTAGAGAATTCAAAAATAGAAACTGCAGTGGATACAGTGTTAGCTAGAAAAATACCTGATTATCAGTGTAATCTGGAAGCAACAGGAATGTCTAATTATATGTATGTGCGTGTGTATGTGTGTATATTTAGAGTGTATGTGTATACAATACATCTTTTTTTATTTAACTAATTACTAGGGTTTGTGAATTCTTTTTCTAACCTGAAATCAGACATTTCCATCTATGTTCTTTCTGCATTTGTCTAGACAGATTATGCTATATTATTTTATGTTTCCTTATTAATGTATTATTTTATAATTTTCTGATTGTTTTATGTGTATTACTTCCCAATTTAGTTACAACTTAGAAATGATTTGAAACTTCTCTTGTAACCCTCCTTCAGCTATTCCCATAAAGTGCTTAATACGCAAGACATGCAGGTACTTACAACTGCTTTTAAACAAGGGAATTAATTAATTTTTTTTGGTATTATTTACCATCGAGTTATCTTAGTAGATTATACCGAGTTCAAGGAATTGATGCAGGAATATTAAAAAAAAAAACTTTAGAATGCTATAATTTCTTGGCTTTAGTTATAGCAATCATTTTCATATTTTAATATTTTCTTCAATTGTGTTTTTCTTATATTTTTATGCCAATTTTACACAAAAGCTAGATGTTTCAGACTTTACTGAAAATAAATGAAAATGTAATTTTGCTCCTTTTCTATGACATTTACTAAGCAGGAAGGAGTCATTTCAATTTTAATTTTTAAAATATTTTTCATGCATTATTTTTGTACTCAAAATATTCCTTGATTTAACCAGAATCATTATTGTGTATCACAAAGTCCAGCATCTGATAACTTTTTTAAAATGGGAATTTTTTAGTTATTTTTCTCTTAAGCCCAAATCTTTAAGTTATTTTGATGAATTTAATGTTGATTAAATGAATGCTACCATCATTTACTTTTTTAATGAACTTATGTATTTATCACTCAAAATTGACGGAGGTTTGACCTATGTCATTTGTTGATTGAATGCACATTTGTTATTCACAAATCGTTTCTTCTTTGATAATAAATTCCATCTCTTTAAATTTCACCCTCTTCCTCCCTCTCCTCCTCCCCATCCTCTTCCTCCTCCTCCTCCTCCTTTTTGACCTGCAAATCCTAAAGGGGGCAGAGGTAATAGAAATAAATCCTCAGAGGGTTATGAACATTTTGAAAAATAATATGAGTTAGAAAAGAGCTGTGTGAACAATGACCTAAAACAAAACCAGAATGTTCTTTCTGGTGTAAGAATGTTTTACATTAAGACACATGTTTATTCATCTCAGCACACAGGTCAGACTATGGTTAAAAAAATATTCCATGCTTTAATACAGTCAATTAATACAAGTTAAAATTATCACATGCACAAAATTATATCTTCCAGCGTCAGAGTTTTTGATGTAAACCTGTCATTGGGTGACAGTTCAGATCTGAGGAACATGTGTAGTCCCTGTGGTTGTCCCTTAAGTGCGTGAACATGTCACATGGTCAAATATCAAATGGGGACTTGGTTGAAATAAATAGTCTCACTTGACTTGTCACATAGTCAAACTTCATGTAACACGGGATTTAAAAGTGAAACCAGCCAAGGGGGTGGGGTGGGGGAGGGAAGGATTGGGAGTTTGGGATTAGCAAATGCAAACCATTATATACAGGATGGATAAACAACAAGGTCCTACTGTATAGCACAGGAAACTATATTCAATATCCTGTGATAATCCATAATGGAAAAGAATATGAAAAAGAATATATTTATGTATAACTGAGTCACTTTGCTGTGCAGTAGAAATTAACACAACGTTGTAAGTCAACTATACTTCAATAAAATATTTTTAAAAAGTGAAACCAACTGGTGATTAGGCTATGTTGGCAGGAGTACTGATCCTGATTCTATTTTAGTGCTTAAAACATGGTCAGACATGCTAAATGAATGAACTAATGTTTGGCCGAGGTGTGGATCATTTTTTAAAGAATTAAGATTGGCCTATTGCCCTTCCCAATTCTGCATCCTCATTTACAAATAGAGGAGAGTATCAATTTTCGAAGTGCTTTAGGAAGTTCACAGTTGGTGTGTATTGTGTCAGGTGTGTGGGAAGGGTAATCATGACCGGGCACATTCTCTACTCCGTTCTCTTTAGGAACCGGAAAAGGAACAACAAGTGCTTCAAGGAACTTGGGAGATCAAAGAGCTGATAGCTTCTTGGTGGTTCAGGGTGCTCAGATTTTATGACATTTTCAACATCCTCTAGTTAACATAAGAAGTGTCATAACATGTGAGATCAGTGGTCCACCAATCTTGTGTTCTCTATCTGAAGGTGATACCACTCCTTTGTAAGAATGTGGCAGTTTGCATCCATGACATCAATCTCGGAGGCTAAGGATGTAACTTGAACTTCCCTAATTTCCCCTTAGTGAACTGTTATGGTTCTGTTATCCATGAATTGATCCAAATTCTCCTTGACCACATTTACCTTCTCATCTTGCCCAGCTCTGCAGATATAATGAGTTCCACGTGTTTACATGTCACTACAAAAACAAATTCTTCATGTTTGTTCCAAAACCATATCCCATAAGTTTTAGGGTACATTGCACATTCTAGACTTTCATCAGTAAGTTCATCTTCATGCTGGCCATACTTTCTTGGTGTCTTACATGTTGATCCTATTCCCTCTGTTTTAGGGGAGAATCATTGTACAAGGGAATTAAGATGTTCTAATACAATCTTTCACAGCTAAGCCCAAATAAAATACATCCATGTTTTTAAAGTTCGGAAAAATTCTTTCAGAATGGAAGTTTTTCAGTGTTAGATTTTCGAAACTCCCAACGTGCTTACAATAGATTGGTTCTGTAACAAAGAAGAAGATTTGGTATGCAAACACTCCTAGCCAGAGCACATACAGACTTTCATAATTCACTCAGATATACCAGCCTAACCCTCAATATGTGATAAAAATTGATTATCCATTTAAAGTTGTTTCATGGTCCATGCATGTGTTTCCACTGGTGTTTTAAGTGGCTTTACACAGAGTGAAATAGCATTACTTAAACAGTAAAGTATAAACATAATATGGCTCGTTTATTAAAGTCCCAATGCTGCAGCTGGAAGGCATCCCAGGCAGTCCTGATGCATAGGAAATGTCAGTGTCCTTGGCTTCATAGCTGCTGAGACAAGTGAGACACCTTGATGTGGACTAGGACCCTTCTCTCCTTCCTCTTCAGTAGTAGAGGAGACACTGTGCTTTCATCTTTCCTTCTAATCCAAGCCATTTCTTGTCTGTTGTGCATTGTTCACCTGAGTTGTTTGGTAATAAGTGTTTTCGTTAAAATTTCAGAGTGGGTTGAAATCCATTTCAATGTAAAAGGTTGGAGTTGTCATCTTTGTTGGTGGTTGTTGTCAAAGGATGGAGTGTGGTCAGCAAGATCATGGGGAAAAAAATGGTAAATAAAAACTATTGAGTTTTTACATAAAATCCTAGTGAGATTTCCCAAATCTGGTCTCTTGTGAGCCTTGGCTATATCCAAAACACCAGGATGCTTGTTGCAGCTGACACTGTTAGGGCCTACCTGTATCCCCTGGACATTCACCATCCCTGTGCAAGCCAATCAGCTGGCCTCCAACTGATCACATCTGCAACTCTTTGCCTTTGCCTTTGGGCAAGGGGGCCAGAGCCCCCTTGGTTCATCTGTCAGTCAGGCTGGCAGGGCCAGGTAATCAACGATGGAAATTGACTAATACCCCAGCTTATACCTACCTTGGGTGGAATATTTCTAAGATGTGATTTCCCACAGTGGTAACCCGCTCAATAACACGTCTTATTGGACTTCTCCCCTTCCTCACTTCCCTATCATTTCCCCCGGAATTACCTCTCAGATAAACTCCTTGCTCTCACATTTTTCTCAAGGTCTGATTCTGAGAGAATCCAACCTTAGACAACTTTTAAAAAAAATATATGTTCTCTGGCTCAACCTCAGATCAACTGAATCAGTATCTCAGGGAAGTCAGTCGCAGGAAATCCGTATTTTTAACACATATAAGTGATCCTTATGTGTAGCCCAGTTTGGGAAACAGTACATCCTTTCACCACAATCCCTGTCTCCCAGCAGATCTCAACAGTCAGAAAGGGAGCTAGGAATGTGTTCCAGAACATGGTAGCCATCAGTGGAGTGGTACTCACGGTGTTAAAATGTGGCTTTCACCACCTTCTTCCTGCTAGGAATCCCACAAACTCTAGGGAACTGTAGGTGAAGTTTGGACTGGGGCAACCTGCCCTCGTATTTTTAGACTTTCAGGAGGTCATTCTGTTTTATTTCCCGCTTGGATGCCATAGGTTAAGCAGAAGGTTCTCAGTTGCCTAAGGACCAAAATCACTGGGATGTATTTAAAACCAAACCACATAGCATATTTACAATTGACGCTGGTTGTTCTCAAGAAAAAGGTGGTCTTCTGCTCTGCCTTTCAAGACAAAAGCCCTTACTACTTAACAGTGAAGAGTAATGCTAATTGAAGTTAGGGGAAAGAACCTCATTGTACCTGTTAATATCTTTTAGTAACCAGAAGGAAAAGCTATCCAAAGCCAATCCCAAGCCTGTGCCAAACCAGGAGTAGAGAAGCATTGATGGTTCAGAACTCACTGAGGCCTTTTCTGACTCCATAACACTAAATGTTTAAGAATAATTTCAAGACCTCTGAACAAAATCACTTTGAAACCTAAAGAATGAAAATACATTTTCTGAGGAAAAAAGAAGGAATTATGTTTATTTAATCTGAAGAAGATACTACTAATGGGGCATGAGAATAAATTGCCATCGAACTGGGTCTTGAAGGATCAATAGGATTGTTTTAAGCATATACTTTCAACAGAGATTCATTCATTTAGTTCAACCTATGCCTTTGTGCTGCTAATTGGGGCCAGGTGCTATGTTAGACAGGGTTACAAAGGTGAGTCAGGTGCAACGCTGCCTTTTAATAAACTCACAGTCTAGTAGATAGAATGAACATCTAGTTTTTGGGGCATATGAACTGATAAAGTGTTACATTCCTGTAACGAACAGAGTGCTATATAACTACAGAGGAGAGAGTAGTTAATTAAGATAACGTATGTAAGAAAAGGTATGCGTGATTGCTTTTAAGCTGTAAAGCACTACATAAACGTTATTATTAATGAGAACAGCTGTGCCTGGGACGGGCGCCCAAGAAAGATTTCAGAGAGACAGTGGCTTTGGTCCTGGAGCTTGAAGAGGAGAAGGCTTCCAACAGGCAGGGGAGAAGCTGAGGCAATATAGGCAGTGGGCCCAGTGTGGACGAAGCTGGGAAGCTTGTGTTTGGGGCCTCTTGTTGGCTGCCAATCAAATTCTGCATGTTCCAAACATTTTCCATTCTCCCAAAGACCACCAACCTCTTCCTGCCTCCATTTTCCTCTCCTCAACATCACAGACATCTCTGTGAGCTTGCTGACTTTTCTTTCTCGCCACTTCAACATCTCTGGATCTTTTTCCACCTTCTCCTCACCAACCTCAGAGATGACATGCTCAGAAAGCGTCAATTCAGCCCACCTGCTGACACCATGGAGATGAATCCTCTGCTCCTAGACCAGCCCCTTCCTCTGTGTCCATGATGTCACCTATCCCGGTCTTTGTGATTTTTGAGCACTCCCTCAACCCTCTCTGACGTCTTAAGTCTTTCCTATTCCACCGATTTTTTTTTTTTTTGCTTTTTCTTGAATTGCATATTCAAAGTTTTCCCCTACCTTTTAAAACAAGACCCCCCAAACACCCTTCCCTTTCCCTTCCTTCTCCTATGAAACGCTAGCCCACCTCCCTTTCTTTCTTCCCTAGACTTCTAGAAAGCTTCATCTATACCTGCTGCCTCTGCTTCCATACCCACTCCCTCTGTAATTTCTTATAACTTCATCCCACTTCCTCATAACCGATCTTTCCCTCATACCCCTCTATGGGTTTGCAATCCCCATACCAACTGGCATTACTCGCATCTCTCTGCCGTTCTCTGGTCTGTCTCCACCCTCAGCTTTAAGGGGTGGAATTCACTCCTTTGTTCAGTAAAAATCCTAGGTCCACCCTATCCAGCTTCTCTGCTGCGTGCCAGCTTGATACATATGCAAATGAGCTTGTTTTTCCCTTAAGATGCTCACCCTCAGACCCCGACACGCACGTCAATGTGTTGGAATAAAAGTATGTGCCGAGGGCTCCTGGAACACTGAATAGGCTGTGATTAAGTAAGTCTGGGGTTGAAAAAGCTTCGGGGATGACCCCCAGGGCAGCTGTTGCCTAAATGGCAGTATAGACCGTCTTGCCATTAACAGAAGTCGAGAAGGCAGGAGAGGAAGCTGTAGTTTGTGGATGGTGAGTTCAGATTCAGCTGTACTGAGTGTGAGATGGCAGCTGGACATCCAGGAAGTCAAGCCGGTCCGCCTGGTGCAAGATACAGCCTAAAGAGGTAGGTTTGGTAGTCTCCTGCCAAGGGGGCGGCTGACGCCAGGAAAGTGGGTGAGATCACCAGGAGACAAGGCTACAGAACAAGCAAAGAGAGCTGGGGCGGGGTTCGGGGGGGAGCTTTGTGGTGAAGGCAGAAGAGAAGCTAGAGATGCTCCGAAGAGGGGGTGCCTCCCCTCCTTCCACGTCCTCCTCCACACCGTCCTGAGAGTGATGGATTGGAAGCACAGATTCGTTCTGACCACTTCCTTCCTTAGAAACCCTCAGTGGCTCCCATACTGCCTACAAGATAAAACAAACAGGAAAAAACCAATCTCCTTAGCACAAAGCCCTTCAAGGTCTAACCCCTGTGTAGCTTCCCTTGTCTATCAACCCTCCCTGGCAGGGGCCATACTCTAACCCTGTGGTTCTGGACCTTAAGCGTGCATTAGAATCACGTGGGGGACTTGTTAACACACAGATAGCTAGGCCCCAGCCCCAAAGTTTCTCAGTCAGTAGATCTGGGGTGGAGCCTGAGAATTTACATTTCTAACAATTTCCTAGGGATGCTAAGGCTGCTGACCAGACCACACTTTTTATTTTTTAACACCTTTATTGGAGTATAATTGCTTTACAGAGGTGTGTGTGTTTCTGCTTTATAACAAAGTGTATCAGCTATACATATACACATATCCCCATATCTCTTCCCTCTGGCGTCTCCCTCCCACCCTCCCTATCCCACCCCTCTAGGGGGTCACAAAGCAACCCTGCAGGCTCCCCTGACCCGGACAGAGTTCTCTGCCTCGGTGTGGATAATATTCTGGGCCTGTAATTCCACCTCCTCTTCATTGCTCATGGCAGTGTTCTAGAAAACTTCCTGGATCAATTCTCCTCAATGTCTGTACACCATGGTGCGTCCCTCCCTCCTGCTAATAGTTATTCTGCACTTCTGATAAGGCAGGGACTCTGCTAAATTTGATTTGCGCAGGCAAATCAGAGAGCAACACAAACTCAGCCCTGAGCCCCTGGATGGGGCTGCTCTTGATACGCTGATGTGCTGCCTGCCCGGGTCAGGACCCTGGGTGGTCCCAAGGCTTGCAGGGGGTGGGGGAGGAAGGGGGGACCAGCAGCTTTAACTGTGAGGCTCCGGAGAAAGAATGATTCAGGGGCTGATGGTTGACAGTAGCGGCACATTTGTCTTTTGTCCCCCTCTAGAACACAGATTTCTTAAAGGCCAGAATAGAATTCTCTTTGTATTCTGTGCTGCCTACAACTGCCTCGTACATAAGAGGTGCTTATTCTTGAATGAATGAAATGAGCACGAGCAGTGTGTCCAATTTGTTATTGGCTTCTATGTTTATTTAAACAAAAGAGGCCATGACAGATGACATCTGTGCCGTATACATTTGTCACATTTATGTCACATTTCTGTTAACATGCAGCTTTTGAAAGTACATTTCATACTATCTCCATTATCTTCTGTTATCCTCCCGTTTTTATCTGATCAATTAGGAGGTAGCTTTTGACCAGCTGGCCATTAGGCAAAGAGACATATATTTACCTACTTGATAGAGCCTAGGAGACTGAGACCATCCAAAATAGGGCATTTCTAAACAATGATTTTTAAAAGTTAAGATATTAACTCCACATAGAACTTTATTTTCCAAAAATAAACATTTTTTAAAACATTTTTTAAAAAAAGGACAGTTCAGCAGATTTGGATTTGGGGGGAAGACTTTTACAGCAGGCTTTTTCCGATAACAACACAGTAACATAGCACCATTTTGCCATCTAGTGTTGCAGGTCAGTATTACCTGTGATGGAAGCACCATGCAGTTTTCTTCAGCCTTTCTGAAAGCTCGCCAAGAAGTGGAGAAGGGTAAGCTGTGACAAAGTGAGAGAGTGGCATGGACATATATACACTACCAAATGTAAAATAGATAGCTAGTGGGCGGCAGCCGCATAGCACAGGGAGATCAGCTCAGTGCTTTGTGAACACCTAGAAGGGTGGGATAGGGAGGGTGGGAGGGAGGGAGACGCAAGAGGGAAGAGATATGGGAACATATGTATGTGTATAACTGATTCACTTTGTTATAAAGCAGAAACTAACACACCATTGTAAAGCAATTATACTCCAATAAAGATGTTAAAAAAAAAAAGAGTCTGAGTCTGCGGGGGGTAAATATATGTTAGAACCCCCAAGGATTCCGACCTCCAAAAAGTCAGTCTTCTTTCTCATCCTTCCCTTCTCAAAGTAAACCGGGTAAACAACCAGGCTGGGCTAACTTCAGACCGGATCGCAGTTGTGTCCTAAGAAATCACCCACATGCGTCTGCCAGATTTCCTTCTTGGTGGCAGTGGATGGCGGAGAGGACAGCGCAAACGGAAGCGGGTCTAAGTCACTCAGCTGCGGCAGCCATGGGAACTGAGCATGGCTTTGGAAGTGAACCTCAGTTGACGAGGAAGCCCAGAGTAAAGGTTTACTCAGGTTGCTTCCATGCGGTGCTACCAGGGTTCAAATCCTTGTTCTGCCATTTACTAGCTATGGAGCTTTGGGGAAGTCATTTGACCCTCATCTGTCAAGTGGGGACAATGATACTGGTTGTGATTAGTATCAAATGAGTTCATAAATATAAAGGATACATGTTTTCTGCTGACTGTACAATATTGTTTGAATCCTTGGTGTCTGACTTGCTACTTTTGTGAATTTCAGCAAATTTCTTCACCTCTTTGAGCCTCAGTTTCCTTATTTGTGGAGATGATACTTTTTGGTTACATGCAGTAGCATATCTATCGATATTTGACACCCAGAGCAGATTATTTGTAAAGCTCCCTTCCTCTATATGACAAAATCTTTTTCAGTAATAATTATGAAATAAAACAAATGATTATAACGGCCAACTAAGAAACACAGAGAGTGAAAATCTTTCTTTTGTTGAACTTTCCTTCTAGTAGAAATAGAAAATCAAATACAAATAAAAAATAAATACTTAAAATAAACGAATAAATAAACAAATAAAATAAATATAAAATAAAATAAAAATAAATAGTGCCAAAAAGGAAAAAGAAATTGGATTAATTGGATTAATACTTTTATTTATGTTAATGTATTTTTTAAAATTTTATTGTAGTGTAGCTGATCTACAACATTGTGTTAGTTTCAGGTGTACAGCAAAGTGATTCAGTTATACATATACATATATTCATTCTTTTTCAGATTCTTTTCTCATATAGGTTATCATATGTTAATATATTTTTGAAGGAGGGGGAACCACATGAAAAAACATGTCCAACAGAGTGAGCACCTCATGGTTCAAAGTCACTGCACCTAGAATGACAGATCAAAGCATCTCAAGTTCTGTTTCTTCGTTTTCACGGTCACCGTGCCATCGCTGTGTTTCCGAATCTACCACTTGAATGCAGGAATCTGTAGTACTGCCAGGACTGGAGACGCAAACTTCAGCCAAGGTGAGCCCAAATGATTCTGAACCAACACGAACTTACTCTAGGATCGAATGTGTGTAGCTGAGTCCACTGTGTGTGTGGCCTACTGTATAACTGGGGTTCTTGGCATCACCTTCCCATGCAGAAAACAGTGTTTCTTACAGGGTAAGTAATGAAAATGTGCTCATTTGAAGCTTACATATATATTATTTAAAACTCAGCTGTAACCTTGGCAATTTTAGAACTTAAACCAATATGACATTTGGAGTTTGAGGGGAGGAGTATTATCACTGACATCGTTTAGAATTATTTGGACATGTTGATAATAAAAGATACCAACTTTTAGTAGGTTTTATTATAGTTTTTAAGTTCTCCACAAACAATGCATCCACTTCTTGCCTGCACCTGGGGCTGACTGCTCCTGCGGCCCTGCCCTCGGTACTCCTTGCCTGCAAGAGTTAAATGAGGAAAGCTGCCAGGACAATACATCCGATATTGAATATTTAACACATCCAGTATTTTTCTTCCATGAGTTATCTCCTTGTTCCCTTCCTCCCTCCCACCCAAAGCCTGCTATCCATCCTCCCATACATATATATGCATGAATAAATGATTCTGAACCTTCAGCGCAAGTGAACCAACCAATCCAGTGTTCTATACTGTTTGATGATAAATAATCCATAGCTTAGGTCTTCATTTGGAAACGTGGGCCTTCTATGGATTTCCTCTCAAGACATCTCTCAACGCCAAAAGGTAGAGCTGGTCCAAGTTGCCTTGGCATTAGGGTGTGGAGGTAGCCCTGCAGGATGGGGCCCATGAGACTGTCATTTGCCTCTTTGTTCTCAGATCTCCTCCCTGCCCTTCGTATCTCCACTCTGTATCACAAAGCACTCCATTTCCCTGGCTTCCGGACAGGTTAGGGCAATTGGAGGCCCAGGCAGAAGACTGGACGGAGAAAGGAGAGGAGAAGCCTGGTGATTGCCTTCTCTCCTCACCGCCTCAGGCAGTGTCTCTGCAATAGCTCTATCTTTTCCACGGAGACAAATTTTCTGAAAAGTTAATGAAGCCTCAGCTCCAGGGCCTCTCACTTGCACAGGTCCCTTCCAATGTCCTGTGTGTATAATTTTTTTAACAGCTTTATTGAAATATCATTTACAAACCATGAAAATCACCCATTTTAAGTGTATTGTTCGATGGTTTTTAGTAAATTTATTGAGTTGTACAACCATCACCGCAATCCAGTTTTATAAAATTTCCATCACCCCAAATTTCCCTCGTGTCTTTTCAGTCAATCCTGGCCCCCAAGCCCAGGCCCTGGTAACCACTAATGTGCTTCTTGTCTCTATGGATTTGCCTCTTCTGGACATTTTCATGTAAATGGAATCAAATAGTATGTGGTCTTTTGTGGCTGGTTTCCTTCACCGAGCAGCATGTTTTTGAGATTCATCCATGGTGTAGCATGAATCAATACTTCATTTTCATTGCCAAATAGTATTCCGTTGCATGGCTATTCCCCATTTTGTTTATGCTTTCACCAGTTACTGGACCTGACTGTGATTTTTATATTTGTAATTTTACATGCTTTGTCTTCAAAGGGCTCCCCAGATTGCATAAGCTTTAGGCCCCCAAACCAAGAGCTGCCTCTGCCTCTGTGGCAGGCTACAGTCCTGTGGCAGGCAGCCTCTAAGATCTTGCTTCTTGCTATTCATGCCCTTTGTGATCCCTTCTTCTTGAGTGTGGCCTGTACCTAATGACTCTGTTCTAACAAATAGAATATGGCTAAAGTGTTGGGAAGTCACTTCCAAGATTGGGTCACAAGAAGACGGTGACTTCCATCTTGCTCTCCCTTTTTCACATGCTCTCTCTCTCAGAGCCCTTGCTTTATAGGCAGAAAGCCACCATCTTGTGATCAGCCCTAGGGAGAGGCCCACGTGACTAAGAACTGATGTCTTCAACCAACAGCCAGTGAAGACCTGAGGCCTGTCAACATCCATATGGGGAACAGATCCTTCCCAGTTGAGCCTTGAGCTAACTGCAGCCACAGCTGACACCTTGATCATAGCCTTGTGAGAGACCTGAACCGGAACGACCCAGCTCAGCTGATGGCTCCTGACCTGCAGCAACTGTAAGGTAATAAATTTATTGTTTACAGCTGCTAAGTTTGGGGATCATTTATTACACACCAGTAGACAAATACAAGCCCCCACCTGGTAGCCCCTCTTTCCTGGCAGCCTTCAGCATGTCTCTAGTTCCTGACATATGACCCTAGCTTCTGGTCTCTGATGACACCAGCTCTTCCCATGTGCCCCCCGTCCTAAGGGTACTAGCGCCTTTCTGCTGTGGCTGATCTCTGTGTTGCCTTATGGACCCCTCTTTGGCTTCTCACTCTTCTCTGACCCATGTAACCAGCTGCTGGTATTAACCCCCCCTCTGTTTGAAATACCTAGGGTGGTTTCTAGCATTGCAGGGGAAAACATTTCATCTTCTATGACATGTAGGCTCAGTTGAGCCTTCACAAGTCTGTTTAGAGAGAGAAAGAAATTAGTGTGGGACGGAGAGTCTTGTAGGTCCTGGAATCAGTCTTCATGAATAAAATAGGTTAAGACAGAAGGCCACCCACTGCGCTACCAGATAGCACAGCAATAGCTCTGTAAGGTGATGACAGAGTGACAGAGCAGCCCTTCTCACCATTCCAGTCCACAGTGAGCATTCTCGGGTACGGAGGGAGGGTGCGTGAGCCAGAGTGTGTATTCCCCAACGGCAGCAGCCGTGCTGGGGCTTCCCCTTTGCAGGGTCTCCCTGAGGCTACAGCAGGGCTATGGGAGGTCTAAGGGCTGTGGACACGATCGTGATCATAGAGGGCTGAGCCCACCTGTCTGGGGCTCGGACGGCTTTGCTGAGGGCTCCATACTGCTTACGTCATGTTCTGGCTGCTCTGGGGATGGAGTTCAGCCCGCAGCGTGGTGAAGCAGTCTCTGCAGACTGCGGGCGGGCTGATGCACAGCAAAGGTACTGTTTCCTCTACCCCTGGTGGACAAAGAAGCCGCTCTTTCCTAGACCAACCTGGGAAAACAGAAGAGAAGCCTTTGGGCTTGCTTCCTCGTCTTTCAATCCCTAGCTTGTTCGAGAGCAGGGGATCTTGGCTGGGGAACTATTTTCCTGGGAAATTCTCTCTGCTTCCAGCCCCTAGCACTGTTACTGCCTCTTCTGGGTGGGAGCCCAAGAGTAAAGTGAGCAACAGATGCAGCCCCGGGCATCTTTTGGCCTCTCAGGGGCTCAGTGTCCTGCACAACCAGCTGTTATTCTCCATCACACCCTGCAGCCCGGGATTCGCTCTCCCCTGCTTCTGGAGGCTTCCCCCTCTCTCCCGTGCAGTTTCATGGACCAGCACCTTCAGACCCACCCTGCAGCTCTGACTGAGGAATTGGCAGGTTCTTCTGACACAGTGAGCTCGGCCACTCTCCCCACTCCGCAGAGGTGAGGAATTGCCTTGGACTCATCACGCGCCTCTCAATGGTGCAGACACCCAGCTGACAGAGGGACAGACAGAGTGTTGGCAATAGGCAAGTCTAATGTCAGAAACCCTATGTGGAGTTTGTTTCAGAGTGCACGGTCTGAACAGAAAGGGCGGACAAAGAGGGAAATTAGGAATACAATGGCTAGAAGGATTATAAGATTGATTTCACTCTAGCTGCAACTGTCAGCTGTTGGGGGAATCTGAGCCAAGGCCTCGGCTAGAGCTGGAGAGAAGTTACAAAGAACAATGGCTCGTAAGCAAGACAGTTCCCCGCCTCTACAGACCACTGCTGCTTTCTCTTGCTGGAATAGATTTCACCAAGCAATTCAGTATTGACTCTAATCATTTACATCTTCGTTAAATATTAATTTGGTACCCTGTAATTGTTGATTACTTTTCAGTCTGGGCTGGATTCTGTGAGGCACTGTGCTGATTTCTTCGGGATGTCATCACCACAGGCTGTTGGGCATGGGGCTTGGATCCAATGCAGGATACAAGCTCAGAAACAAGGGAGTCCCTCAGTACCCACCAGTGTGTTTGATGGTTATTACTCATGTGATGATGGGGAGGAACGGACATTATGCAGCCTCTCAGGACTCTGTCAGTGAATTACAGGTCACTTTGTCCTTTCGCCTGTTAGCACATCCATAAATTACAGCACAGCCTGGGCAGAGCTCATATGGCAAACTACCATTTAAAAAAAAATCTTTTCTACTGCCTTTAATTTGGGAACCACAAATAAATTAGGTTACCAGTCATCATAAACACTTAATGAGTTGAGAAACAGGAACCATCTCCATTTTGTGGATGAAGAAGACTTGAGGACACACAGTACTGAATGTGGAAACGGATGGGGGTTTGGGAAGGACCTGTTCCCCTCAGTGGCAACTTATGCACATTTTGTCCGGCACATTAAAGGAAAACTGGGGTTAGGTTCTATTGAGGTATTTGAAAAGGAGAGAGCTCCTTCAGTGTATTAGTTATGCTTTTGGCTGCAACTAAAATTGCTTCAACACAAGGATCCTTCCTTCTTATTTAATATACCAAAAAAAAAAAAAAATCCAGAGGTGGTTGGGATCAGGGTCAGTTCAGTGGCTCCACAATGGCACCAAGGACCCTGACTCCCTCCATCTTCTGCTCTGCCTTCCTTGGGGTATTAGCTAGGCACCTAGGCTCATCCCCTCAGGGTTGCAAAGTAGCTGTCACGGTCCCAAGCATTGAGTGCAAACACAACAATGTCCAACTGAAGAAAAGAGATGTTTCTACTCATGAAGTATTTCTTATTAGGGAGGAAGTCCTCCCCAGAAGTCCCCCTTCCTCACTTATCATTGGCCAGAATTGAGTCACATGTCTGTGCCTTAGCTACAAAGGAGGCTGGAAAGTGAGAAGCTGGCATTTTCAGTCTCTGGGTTGGGAGGTTCTCTGCCATCAAGAAAGGCGGAGGAGATGGCCTTTGTGCTTATAATCAGCAGTGCCTTCAACACTTAGATTCATCTTTCATTGAGTGCTTAGCACAGGCTTAGCACGCTGTTAGGCACCTTCACCTGCATTACATTATTTACCTAATTAAGCTGTAATAAAGTTAGGATGGTCAATAAATTACCTGTTGGGGTCTTAGAAACCACTTGTTCATCTGTTTATATCTGAAGCCCTGAGCTGTTCATTGGCAAATAAGAATACTACCCAACTGATTCTAATAACCAAGTGAACTGAAAATCAGTATTAGAAAGACTGAAAAATTCCATCAACATGGGTTCAAACAATCTGGATTGGTGAGACTTGGATTTTCTATGTTTCTAGCAGGGAGTTAACCTAAGGAGACTGAACAGGCCACTCCTAACATCCAGAGTAAAAGTCACAAGCTAAAAGTTCTTAATTCTAGTTCTTTTAAGTTGGGTAAGAACCAAAATTGGCCACAGATCTAGACCCACTGCAAGGAATGGCTCAGAAATAAGGAGCCCAAGTACTGCTCTGTTCCAATTTATTAGCTTAGGCCAACCCCATTGGCTGGGCTTATTTATTCGAGCCCAGGGAGAATACATTGCTGTTCACCTGTGTTTTGCATTGGAGTTTCTGTCAACAAGTAATCAAGTCTCTCCAGATGTTTCACTTGCTATAACAAAGCTACTGTCACAAACAATAACACACAGATGTTCCCTTTGAAAAGCAGATTAAGAATGTTTTTGTTAATGTTTCAAATTATCAAATGAATTGTGAAGAATACAGACGCAAATTGGTTGCCAGAATATCTCCTTGAAACTGGATTTTTAAAAAATTAATTAACTATAACCTCTTTGGGTAAGATTAATCAAACTTCAACAAATAAAGGAGAAAAATAAACTTAGTGTTTTTTGTCAAGTAGGATTCAAGTGGTTAGAGATTATGAAATTTGCTTTTCACAGAAGGATTTTATTTCTGTTTGTTTCATTTTCTTTTCCTATCCCGTTTCTCTTACTGTACTTCAACATGGAGTCTATTCACTCTTGTGTTACTGAGTCTTTGTTTCCGAAATGGTTTTTTTCTTTATTTGCTAATTCGCTCCTAAGTCCTGAAAGCTTTTTTCAGACCCTCATGTTAGTTAGCCATAGCATTTCAGAGATTTGCCTGTTTCCGATCCAATCGCTGCTTTTGTAAATGAGCAGGACCTTACGGGGCCTTCCCGGGACAGACCCCTCCCCCATATCCTCTGCTGTAGCTCCTCTCTGAAGTACCCAGATAGTAGTATCTGATGCATATTCCCTGAGTTTTTCAGATGCTAAAACCACCACCAAATGGAAGAAATTAACTACTTGATGATCATGAGCACCTTGCCTTTAAAAATGTTTTGCTGAAACCCTTCAGGGATTTGCAATCAAAAGGGGAAATGATGGAAAAATCTCCACATTTTTGAGGTATGGGGAAGTCATTCTGGCTTATACCTGGTTTAACTTATCCTTTACTGACCAAAGCAGCCTGTTTTATGACCTTTTGAACATGCATTGTACATCTGCTTTGGCCTTGGGGAGGGGAATGCTTTTGAATATCAAAATGGAGTAGCTGTGGTTCAGACATCCAAGGTAAAACTAGGTTGCCATTGTGGACGTGATTTCAGACATGTTCCTGTATTGTTGAGAACTCGAATTTTCTGAGCTGTGTCACACTCAGGACGCCACCAACCATTCTCAAAGCAGTGTCTGCTGGCAGATGGCAGCTGCAACCTTATAACCTCAAGGTCTCCTCTTGTAACTATTAGATTTTTAGACAATAAAATGGCTTTAGATCAGATGTTAGCAGAAAAAAGGAGACATATGTAGTGGCCAATAGCTCCTGTTATGTATATGTTAATACCACGTCAGAAGTGAAAATCGGCTTAGATAATAGGAGACAACTGGCTACCTGCCTACAAGTCTCCCCCAAACTGGCAGGTCCAGACTGGTTTTCAGACTTATTCTCTGAATTCCTCAGGAAATGACATCTCTCTTGGTATATGGTCAGGCCACTCAAGATGGCTGTTCTCTTGCTCTCTGTACATCCCCTGCTCGACCAGTGCCTGCTTCACCTACACCCTACTCACAGAACTCACCTTCCTACCTACTCGCCCCAGGCCCCAGCTGGTGATTGTTCTTATCAAAGGGGCAGTGAGGGGCGTGCCCCTCTACTGGTTTCCCTGGTAACTGATGAGTCCACCTGATGTCAATTCCCCTCTAACTGGTAATCTCCCCTTCCCCCTAGGAGCAAAGCCTGCCACCATGTCCTGCCCGCCACCTGCCGTATATGGTGGGGTGTTGCTCCAGGACCTTGCTTCAGATGTGTAAGCTCCCCCATCCACTAGACCATTGATGTCTCTGTTGCTGACTCCAGGCTCTTTCTTAGGTCTTAAAACAGCAAGTACAGGCCTTGTAGGCCTGCGGGATGCAGCCCAATACTTGTCCATTAAAGTTCCAGTGGTCACTCCTCCAACTACTTCTAATTGGGTCGGCTGGCACCAAAAGGGTGGACTAAGTGACTGAGATCATACGAGACTTGGATCGGGACTTGAAACTCGGGAATATTTCCAATTCTGTGTCTATGTTACCGAACCAAACTTGGGTCTGCTCACCCGCGTGCAATGAAGCCAATCTGTTCACACCGGGTTATGGTGAAGGAAAATGCAGCTTTTATTGTAAAGGTGCCAATACTAGGAGGACGGATGGCTGGTGCTCTAAACTCCCGAGCTCCCCGAAGGGTTTCAGCAAAGCATTTTTAAAGGCCGGGTGAGGAGGGGTGTCCCAGGGTATGTGATCAGCTCATTCTCAGTTCTCTGATTAGTTGATGGTGATCATTCCTTAGGCGCCAGAAGGTCTGGGTGCCACTGCTCAGATCATCAAGCAGTTAATTTCTTCCATTTGGTGGTGGTTTTAGCATCTGTAAAACTCAGGGAATATGCATCAGATACTATTATCCAGGTACTTCAGAGAGGAGCTACAGCAGAGGATATGGGGGAGGGGTCTGCCCCGGGAAGGCCCCATAGGGTCCTGCTCGGTTACATCCATTACCCAAATTGAGGCAGGACTATGCCCCATTTGAGCAGGAAGTAGCCAGCTGTTGTCACCCCATTCCCTGAAAGATTTGGGGAAGGATGAAACGGGATTGGAGATTGAAACCGAGTTCCTCTGCCGAGTTTATGATGAACCTCTATCCAAAACATTATTCCCTTTCTTGTCCAACACCTGTTTTCAAGATTGAGAGGTACCAAAGAAAAGGGGGGAATTGTAACCGAGCAGGACCCTACGGGGCCTTCCCGGGACAAACCCATCCCCCATATCCTCTGCTTTAGCTCCTCTCTGAAGTACCTGGATAATAGTACCTGATGCATATTCCCTGAGTTTGTCAGATGCTAAAACCACCACCAAATGGAAGGAATTAACTAGTTGATGATCCTGAGCCCGTGGCCCCCGCACCTTCTGGCGCCTAAGTGATCACCATCGACCAATCAGAGAATTGTGCACGGGCTGATCACGTACCTTGGGACGCCCCTCCCTCACCCGGCCTTTAAAAATGTTTTGCTGAAACCCTTCGGGAAGTTCGAGGTTTTTTGAGCGCTAGACGCTCAGTCTCCTTGCTCCGCCCTGCAATCAGTCTCCCTCTGTTCCAAACTCCGACGTTTCGGTTTGATGGGCCTCGCTGCGCGTCCGGCACAAGAACGTGCGTTCGGAAACACTTTTTCATAGCTTTATAATTTTCGTAGTTTCTTTTAACCTTATTTTGTATGATTGCATAATAGGTTTTGTATTATAATTTTCTGCTGCGCTTTCATTATCTGTTGGTATGTTGATTCATTCCTCTTTTTCCTTATAATATCCTTGTAAAGGGCTTGATCGCCCTCTGTTTCTATTGCTCATGTTTAAATGATGTGGGTTTTCCTGTGCTTTTAGAAGGATCCTGAATAGGGAGAGAGCAAACCAGAGCTGCTTTCCTGGCTTCCCTGTTCAGGGGTTCCCTTTCTGCTTTGGCTCAGAAGCAGGGCTGGCTTCATGGGCATGTGGTCCGTATAGCCACACAGGGTCCTGCTCTGGGTTTCATGCTCTCCTGTTACCGTCTTGAAATTTTTAATCATTTGTGAACAAGGAGCTCTGGATTTTCACTTTACACTGTGCTCTGCGAATTACGTAACTGGTCCTGCTGGGGAGTATTAAAAAACGCAGCCTCTCTGTAGCCACCTACTCAGTGTGGAACTCTCTTGGCCAGTGTGAAACTTCTGTCTCCCACCAGCGTTTCTGGCTTGCTCAATTCAGAATCCACTCCCAACAAGACTCTTTTTCAGGGAGGCTCTCAGTTCTTCGGGATGGCAGATGTTATTGTGTATTTGTGAAGTTGTTACGGGCTTAATTCACCTTAGTACCCCATGACAGCCCCTTAGTGGGTTCTCGTGGTCCTTTCTAGACTTACTGGCAAATGGAAACTATGAAGATGTCTGTCAGGTTGTTCTCAGACTTGCCTACTGAACATTCCACTCAAAATGGAATACTTCTTTTGGAAGTATCTGGCAATTTCTGTGTCCTGGGTCTCCTAAGATGGTCAGAACACCACTTTATCCCCCGTCTATTAACTTCCCACAGCTATTAAACCCATAGGGGTCCTGCTGATGTCAGGGTTTGGATCCACTCACCTGTGTTCTGGAGTTCATGGGTGTACAGTCACTTGCTTTGGTTGAAGATGGTGCCTGTGGACTGTTTATTTTGCTATCCTAGTTGTTTTGAGGCGATTTGGAGAGATTAAAAAAACTACATTGCCATCATGATCTTGCCCCCAACTAGAAGCTATTATAAGAATGTTTAGGTTTGGTGTATTTATTACAGAATCATTAACCATTAGATAAGTACAACACCAAATTTCCAAAGACTGCTTTCTATAACCATCTTTATCCAGGCATATATTATCTAAGAGGCTGAAGTATACAATAGGAAAAGAAGTAGTATAAGTATAATTGGCAGGGCACATGTGCTCTCATTTAAGTACTGAACATTACAATTTTTAAATTTGGTTTAAAAAGTAAAAACCTTCATAAAAACTTCTATTTACAAGTCTTGTTAGCTGAGAACATAAATATGTCCATTACATTCTCCAAATCTGGCAAAGTAGTAAACCCTGGGATAAGGAAAGCATCTGAGAGGTACCCAATCAATACCTAGAAAAAGACACACCAGTGTTTTAATTTTTTTATTAAAGTATAGTTGATTTACAGTATCATGTAAGTTTCAGGTATACAGCACAGTGATTCAGTTATATATGTGTATATATATATATATATACTTTCAGATTCTTTTCCCTTATAGGTTATTATATAATATTGAGTATAGTTCCCTGTGCTATACAGTGGGTCCTTATTGGTTATCATAGTAGTGTGTATATGTTAATCCCAGCCTCCTAATTTATCCCTCTCCCCATCCCCCTTTCCCCCCTGGTAACTGTAAGTTTGTTTTCTGTGTCTGAGTCTCTTTCTGTTTTGGAAATAAATTCATTTGTCTTTTCTTTTAGATTCCACATATAAGCAATATCATATGATGTTTGTCTTTCTCTGTCTGGCTTATTTCACTTAGTATGATAATCTCTAGGTCCACCCATGTTGCTGCAAATGGCATTGTTTCATTCTTTTTAATGGCTGAGTTTGTGTGTGTGTGTGTGTGTGTATGTGTATATATATATATATATATATATATATATATATGTGTGTGTGTGTGTGCACATATATATATATATATATACACCACACCTTCTTTATCCATTCATCTGTCAATGGACATTTAGGTTGCTTCCATGTCTTGGCTATTGTAAATAGTGCTGCAATGAACATTGGGGTGCGTATATCTTTTTGAATTATGGTTTTCTCCAGATATATGCCCAGGTGGACACACCATTGTTTTTAAAAAGTCATTTATATCACAAAATGAGGCAGTAATATATAATTTTCACTCAGTATATGCAACAGTATTTTGGCAGAATAGGATTGCAGAATAGGTACCTGTCAAAAGTATTTAAAATCATAATATATGATATCACAACAAAGTCCTTCTTCAACCAAAATTCACCTGCCATTCATTCATTCACTAGATAAATGTGAAATGTACCATGTGCCAGAGATGCTTAGATGAGAAGACAGAGTCCCTGCTTATTAGAAACTAGGCAGGCAGCCTGGTAAGTTCTCAGGAAATGTGATGGATGCTCAGGCAGGGACCAAAAGAGGGAAACCTGTGTTAGTTTAGGGGGTCAGAGAGGGCTCGGGTCCACACTCTGACTTTGGTTCCTCCTATTTTCTTTTTCTTAAATTATTTATTTATTTATTTATTTTTGGCTGTGCTGGGTCTTCGTTTCTGTGCGAGGGCTTTCTCTAGTTGTGGCAAGTGGGGGCCACTCTTCATCGTGGTGCGCGGGCCTCTCACCACCGCGGCCTCTCTTGTTGCGGAGCACAGGCTCCAGACGCGCAGGCTCAGTAGTTGTGGCTCACGGGCTTAGCTGCCCCGCGGCATGTGGGATCTTCCCAGACCAGGGCTCGAACCCGTGTCCCCTGCATTGGCAGGCAGATTCTCAACCACTGCGCCACCAGCGAAGCCCTCCTCCTATTTTCTAAAGCCAAGCTGCCCTCCAAGCTGAACTAAATCACACTCTTCTTCAAGTCTTAATGATTCTACTTACCAGTTAAGCCTTACCTCCTCAATACCATTTTATAGTGACATTGCCCTTTCTTTGAATTCTAAAGTCCTTAACACACCATTTCATTTGTCTATATATGATTGTAGAACCAGTCTACAGTCTTTTTTTTTTTTTGGCTGCATTGGGTCTTGGTTGCTGCACACTGGCTTTCTCTAGTTGTGGTGAGCGGGGGCTACTCTTCATTGCGGTGCGCAGGCTTCTCATTGCAGTGGCTTCTCGTTGCGGAGCACAGGGTCTAGGGCGTGCGGGCTTCAGTAGTTGTGGCACACAGGCTCAGTAGTTGTGTCTCGCAGGCTCAGTACTTGTGGCACACAGGCTTAGTTGCTCCACAGCATGTGGGATCTTCCTGGACCAGGGCTCGAACCCGTGTCTCCTGCATTGGCAGGCGGATTCTTAACCACTGTGCCACCAGGGAAGCCCAGTTGTTTTGTTTTTTAAGTGTCTATTTGTATATTGCTTTTCTCCAGCTGAATTATAAGCATTTCCATGAGAAAAGGCAACTGAAGATATAACTTTTATCTTCTCTAACATTGAATGTGATACTGGGCACACAATAGACATCTAATAAATGCTTGTTTAAAAAGAGAACAAATAAGTAAACGAAGTTATAGAGCTCAATTGCTGCAAACTAAAAAATAAGATTTGTTTATGTTAAGTTTGGTTTGCTACATGAAATTTGATTAAATTGGTCATACATACTTCCAAATGTAGGAGAATGGAGCTGCTTCTGAGGCTTAAATGATACAACCATATTGGCCCATTCTTTTGCAAGGTAAATAAGGATTCTGGTACTGATACAAAATGTACCTTCAAGTGAATTAAACTCTTAGCTCAAAATATACAGCTTGTGGAGCATATGGCAAGATCGTGTGGTGGGAAGAACATAAGCCTTGGAAGAAGGGACACCTTAGAGTCAAATGCTGAGATATCATTCACCAGTTAGGTGGCCTTGGAGAAATTAATGAGCATCACCCAATCTGCCTCATGTCTGTATGTGTATTTTGTGTACAATTACAGGTCTGCATTCTTCATATACTCTCAACTCAGCCCAATATAATAGGTTTACGAGTCTCAACATTATGTATCAATTGATACTGTAAGCTTTGCATTGATGTTCTAAAACTGTGTCAGTGCCCCCAAAGTTTCTACAGTTATGGGACAGATTTAGAGAATAGGTCTTTAGCTTCCTGTCACATAGACGAGATCTTTCATCCCAAGCCCCAGTCATGTACCATTAGAATATTGTTTGGAAATTGCAACATCTGAAACTTTTTAAAAAGACAATCCTAATTCTTAAACTTGTCATACATGCAAGACAGTAATTATAGGCTTCAGAACTATAGAATTTTGTACTGAGTTTGATGTAAAAAGGAACAAAAATGTCTTTCTACCATATCAATACGGCAACTCATCCTTTGATAGAGAAAGAGGTCAGACTCAATTCATTATTTGTTTGTCATCATTCTGCCAATACAGGTTCTCTTAGGCTGTCAGGTTAACAGGCCTAAGATCAGGGGAGTGTTTAATAAAGCAATGAGTTTCTCTATTCCAGCTATTTTCTTCTCAGACTACAGAGCTAAAGAGACTGTTTAAATATGTTGACAAGAAAGAAAAAATATTTTTAAGAACTCATATTTTTGTCTGCTGTCCTCCATTTCATCCTTGCCACCAAAACTTTCAGTTGAGGTCCAACTGAGAGCTCACAAATTTCACTCATAGATAACGTAGAACAAATGTTGCCAACACCACCCTTCTGATGAACAGCTCAAAAACACAATGAAAATAGCAACACATGGGCGGTGAATCATATGAGACAGTATCTCGAGCAAACAGGGAAAAAAACCTTTATTTCTTTTTAGAAAACTTTCACTCTCCATCTGTTCTCCGAAGATATGTGCATTTGGTGTGCATACACATGCATGTGTGAGCAAACACTAAATAAGTCAAATGGTAGATGATGTAAGGTAGTGTAATGATTTCTCTATGAAAATTTTTGCCTGGTAGTGAGATACTATTTGAAATTTTAAAGACATTTTTATAATAAAGTACATAGTCAATTTTTGTAAGCATTCTCCGGTGTTTGAGAAAAGTATCTATTCACAAGTTGTTGGATTCAGTTCTACACATTCCATTAGCTCAAGCTTGTTAATTGTGTTGTTTGGCTCTTCTATACACTTAAGTTTTCCTCTTCTTGATCTGTATCTCTCTCAATGAGATGTGTTAAAATTCCTCACTAATTGAATAGTTTTAAAATTCTCTATGCAGTATTGTTTTTGGTTTTTTGGCTTTGTATATTTGGAAGATCTGTTGGATGCATTCCAATTCATGGCTGTTTTATATTCCTGTTATATTTTTCCTTTCATTACTATGTAAATGTAATGAGTTACTTAATCTCAAATAATGCCTTTTTGACTTGAAGATTATCCCATTTGACATACATATTGCTTTGTCTGATTTCTCTCTGTTCTTTGCCTCCTTTCTGTCATCATATTTAAGGAATTTTTCTGGATTAAAAAATCTGAGGTGAGAAACTATAGGTGAGTTGAATTCCTCCATATTTTTGTGGTTACTAATATATCTTCGTTTGCATTTTCTTTGTACCATACCTTCTCACGGTTTCTATTTTTTTAATTATTTTTTCTCTTTTTTCATTTTCTCACTTGGAAGTTATCATTCCATTTCTGTTCTTTTAGTGGGAAGCCTTAATTGCTTAACATACATACTTGACCTAAAAAGTTACTATCTTTACCCTCCACCTGAACAAGAGAAGACTTGGGAACACAAACTCCAAGCCTCATCCTCCCATCTTTCATGTTTTTGTTGTCTAATGTTTAGTCGCTCCTTGTTTTTAACCTCCCATCACTCATTTTCATTGTCACTGTTTTTATAGTTAATATTTATTTAGATTTTGAACTCCGTGTTGAGCAGTGACAACTCACATTGCCTCTCACATCCCACTTCTTCATTCTGGATTCAGTTTCCTTCTTATTGAAGTATATCCTTTAGAGTTTTTCCAGCAAAGTTCTATGCATGTCAACTCTCTCATTCTTTGTTTTTCTAAAAATGTCTTTGAGTTCCTTCAAGATCGAGTCAAAACAATCTAGCTGAGAATAGAATTGATGTTAACAATTGAAGATAGTATTCAATTATCTTCTGACATTATTGTTGTTAAGTCCCAGTCTAATTTTTGTTCTTTGGTCTTTTCCCTGATTACTTTACAATTTTTTGGTATTTTGCAGTTTCACTGTGTTGATCTCTACCCCATACTCTCTCTACCCCATTCTCTCTAATCTTTCCTTCTGGAACTCTTATTAGATATATGTTGCTCATTCTTGCCTCCATATTTCTTAGATTTTTGGCTATATTTTCCACCTCTTCATTTCCCTTTGCTGAATTATAACTAATTTTCACAGGTTTTCAGCTGTGTCTAACATAGACATTGGATTTTAATTCTAATAACTATTTTTCATTTTCCTTCTTTAAATACTACTTTTTTCATGTCTTTTTTTTTAATGGTTTTGTTTTTATTTATTTATTTTTGGCCGCATTGGGTCTTCGTTGCTGCACATGGGCTTTCTCTAGTTGTGGCGAGTAGGGGCTACTCTTTTTGCGGAGTGTGGGCTTCTCACTGCAGTGGCTTCTCTTATTGCGGAGCACGGGCTCTAGGCGCACGGGCTTCAGTAGTTGTGGCGCATGGGCTTCAGTAGTTGTGGCGCACGGGCTTAGTTGCTCTGCAGCAAGTGGGATCTTCCGCACTGAGGGATCGAACCTGTGTCCCCTGCATTGGCAGGCGGATTCTTAACCACTGTGCCACCAGGGAAGTCCTCATGTCTTTTTCTTTAACTCCTATTTTAAAATGTCTCATAGTCTCGTTTTATTTGTATGGCTTAGGGTTCAAAACAACACATTCCTCCCTCAATAAGTAACTTCATTTAATAGTTTCCTATGTATTCTCCCAATGTTTCTTTATACAAATATAAGGATTTTTGAATATATATTCTGATTTTTTTCTCCTTTGTTTACCATGAGGCAGCACCATATACTATATTAACAGTGGCCTGTTTTACTTTTTGCACATAAAAACACGACCTCATTCCTTTTTCCCATTACATAGCATTCCATTGTGTGGGTATATCATGGTTAGTTTAACCAGTACCCTACACTTGGGTTGTTTCCAGTTTTTTACTCTTCAAGATAATACTGTAGTGAATATATCATTTTACAAGCACTCGACTGTATTTATGGGATAGAGTCACAGAGTGGGGTTGCTGGGTGAAAGGGTGACTATACTTGTAATTTTGATAGATATAACCCAATCGTTCTTCATAGCAGTTAGACCATTTTGTGCCCCACCAACAATCGTGAAAGTGCCTGATTCTCCACAATATCACTAACAAGAGTATGTGTGAAATTTCTTTAATCATTTAAAAAAATTTTTATTTTATATTGGAGTATAGTTGATTTACAATGTTGTGTTAGTTTGAGGTGCACAGCGAAGTGATTCAGTTATACATATATCGATTCTTTACCACCCTGATAGTGCCTGATCTTGTCTTTAATCATGTTTAACATACCTCACATAGTCTCTTTCAGATTATTACATTGTCTCCAGTTCTTGGTATCTTCCTGCATATTGTCCTTGGACTTCTCCCTCGTTGAGGATCCCTTCTTCTCATGTTCATAATTTGTGTTGGTGAGTATCTCTTCCCCAGAGATTTTCTTCCCCCCCTTTTCTGGTTATCTGTTGCTACAAACAAATTACTCCAAAGCGTATTGGTTTAAAATGACTATTTTATGTTGCTCACGATTTTGTGGGTCAGAAATTCAGGAAGGGCTTGACTGGGTAGCTCTTGCTTGAGTTCTTTCATGTTTTTTGCAGTCAGATGCCAACTGGGCCTAGAATCATCTGAAGGCTTTACTGGGTTACACATCCAAGATGGCTCACATACAGGGCTGGCAGTTGATTCTGGCTATCAGCCAACAGCTCAGCTGATGTGTAGGTGGAAACAACTACATGTAGGTGGAAACAACTACATGTGAACTCTCCAGCATGGCAGCCTCAGAGTGGTGATACTTCTTGACATGGAGGTTTAGGGCTCCAGCATGAATGATTCAGCAAACAAGGTGATAGGTTCAAGACCTCTTAAAGTCTAGCCTTAGAAATCATGTAGCATCACTTCAGCTGTACTCTGGTCAAAGCAGTCACAAACCTGCCTGGAATTAAGTGAAATAGCAGTGGAATATCAAGAATATTTTGGCCAATATTTTTAAAACTACCACATTTCTGAAGTCCTGTGTGTCTTGGATTGTAGAAGGATCCCTACAGGGTGTTTCCATTTCTCTCAGCCTGGTGGCTCAGATTTTATTGGTCTGGAACCAGTTTTTGTTTTTTTTTTAATTTATTCATTTATTTATTTATGGCTGTGTTGGGTCTTCGTTTCTGTGCGAGGGCTTTCTCTAGTTGGAGCAAGCGGGGGCCACTCTTCATCGCGGTGCACGGGCCTCTCACTACCGCGGCCTCTCTTGTTGCGGAGCACTGGCTCCAGACGCGCAGGCTCAGTAATTATGGCTCACAGGCCTAGTCGCTCTGTGGCATGTGGGATCTTCCCAGATCAGCGCTCGAACCCGTGTCCCCTGCATTGGCAGGCAGATTCTCAACCACTGCGCCACCAGGGAAGCCCTGGAACCAGTTTTTATATTGATTTCTCAGCTTAGGGATTCTCATATCATATAGGTAGTAAAAATTCATACTACACATCTTCTTGTAGCATAAACCTGTGACTTTATATTCTTAGAAACTTTACATCCATCTAAAGTTGTGGGTGGAGACCACCTCCTTGCTAAATCCTTGAGCCAGAGTTCTTCTAATCTACCTTCAATGAGGGGACAGCTCTTTTCGAAATCTGGTTTTACAAAACAAATACATGCCAACTCATTGTCTTGCATTGACCCAAGGCCTTATCTTCTGTCCCTATATGACCATTAAATCCCAATACTTGGCCACGAGGACCTATAGCTGGATCTGATGCTGCACCCTATCCCCACCCCAAACCCATGGAGCCTTGATTTTGATTCCCTTTTAGTTTTGTACTTGTAAGGATTTGCTTTCCTTTATTTTGAACTAAGCTATATATTTACACGTTATTGTTAATTTTTTCTATCCAGCGCCTCTATGTGTTTGTAGTAAGAGGGTTATCTGTAGTAACTCGGTCCAAGATGGTCCCAGAGGCCCTCAGTCCTCAAATTTTGAGGTTAAAAAACGGAGCATTGTTGAATGACTGTCCTTGAAGTAAGTTTAAGAAGTCATCATTAGTGGACAAGAATAAATGTTTTCCCTCTACTGGCCTGCTTTTCTGTAAGGGCATCTCTTTCTTACTTTCTGATCTAGATCAACGGGCAGATGCTCTTTCAGCCAACCTCAAATGGCAGCTGAAGCATGTGTAGTCACTGCCTTTCTGCCATCCAGCAAAGCTATTCTTCTTGTCATAGATTTGGCAGGATAATCAATAGGATCCAAATGGCAATCAATTTTATGTGATTGCACTTGGTTTCCCATTGATTTCAATGCTGACTCTATGGCAGAATAATGAGGGAAATCTGATGCCAGTCATTGCCTATGAATGCCACTGCACATGTTTCTAGGTGACTGAACAGCGTCAAAGAGATGGGGAGAGAGAGAGACATGCTGGCAAAAAAGACAGAGTGAGGACGGAGCAAAGCCCCAATGCTTAAGATGAAGAAAAAGATGTTAATAGAGACGTGAAAAGGAAAGCTTGAATTATGATACTCCTCTGATCCAGAACGCCATTGAGAAACCTGGGTTGGTACAGTGGAGGATAAAATCAGCCTCAAGGCCACATAGCTTGAACAAGATTTCAAGGTATGTTTCCCCAGCAATCATGATGTTTAATGGCTTAATCTTAGTGAGGAAATCTTGGTTGTAAGTTCACACCTGGAAATGTTTAATCGCTTCTTGGCCATCAAATGTCACTTTCTTGAAGCCAAGAATCACATTTTTATTTACCCACAGAGTACTCAACTATCCTCTACCATATGGATTCTCAATGGATAATTGATGGAAATATATGTTATACTTTTTATGGATAGCTTTTTCTAATCTGTGGACCTAAGAATGTGTTATAGTATTCTCCAGACTTATCCAGCCAATATTGACATCCTAGTTTTACATATGACAGAGCCATCACACCAAGCAAAGGATCACAGTAGATTCTAATAAGGAGGCAAAGTTAATAATACAATAAAACACATTTAACTTGGAGCTTATGCTTTAGAATAAATCTACTCCACCCTTGTGTTATTTAGCTCTGACTTTGGCAAAAGTTTTCTGCAGAGTATTTTTTTTTTAATTTATTTATTTTTGGCTGCATTGGGTCTTTGTTGCTATACACGGGCTTTCTCTAGTTGCGGCGAGTGGGGGCTACTCTTCGTTGCAGTGCGTGGCCTTCTCATTGCAGTGGCTTCTCTTGTTGTGGAGCACGGGCTCTAGGCACGCAGGCTTCAGTAGTTGTGGCTCACGGGCTCTAGACTGCAGGCTCAGTAGTTGTGGCTCATGGGCTTTGTTGCTCCGTGGCATGTGGGATCTTCCCGGACCAGGGCTCGAACCCGTGTCCCCTGCACTGGCAGGTGGATTCTCAACCACTGTGCCACCAGGGAAGCCCCAGAGTATGTTTTTAAATGTTATTTCTATTTTTTGAAAAGGAAATGCATTCACAGTAGTCAAAAGTTAAAGTAATATGGAAAGACATATATTAAACCATGTCCCTTCTGCTGTCTCCACCCACTCCTTTCTCTCCTGTCCCTTTTAGGCAATCAGTCATCCTACTTAATTGTGTCCCAGTGCCTCCTTATGCAATCACAAGCAAATATGAGTAATTATTCTTATAGTCTTCATTTCTTATACAAAAGGAAGCATACTATATATGTTGTCCTGCCTCTTTTTTCACACTATAACCTAGAGATTTTTTTCCATATTGTTACATAGAGAATAATACTTTCATTCGATTTGAACAACTGCATAGTATTCCATTGTATGGATGTGGCAAAGTTTATTTAACCAATACCCTATTAATGGGCAATTGGGTTGTCTCCAATCTTTTGCAATTACAAACAGTGCTGCAATGAATAATCATGAACATATGTCATTTCTTACATGGGCAAGTGCATCTGTGCAATAGGTTCAAAAGGTAAACACGTTTGTAATTGTGATAGTGTCAATTTGCCCTCGATATGGGCTATGACATTTGCATTTCCACATGTAATGTGTGAGCATACCTGCTGCCCCACAACCTTACCAGTAGGATGTGTTGTCGAGCATTCAGACTTCTGCCAATCTGAGAGGTGAAAAAAAATACCTCGGTGTAATTTTAATTTGCATTTCTCTAACGATGACTGAGGTTGGGTATATTTTTACCTGTTTTAGGGGCCATTTATGTTGGGGTTTTTTTGGTGTGTGTTAACTGTCTGTATATTCTTTGTTTGTTTACCCATGTTTCTTGGCATGCTTTTATGGATTTCTTCTTTCTTTTTTACATTTAAATCTCCAATCCACTTGGAACTTGTTCCTTTGTACACTTGAACAGTTTGAGGTATAGAAACAACTTTGTATTTTTTTTTTTCAGCTCACAACCCAGTAGTATAAAGTCCTTATGAGTCTACCAACTAGAGATGACATCTTTATCATATGCTAACGTCATGTACCTCGTTTAATTTCTGGACTTCCTATTTCTCTTCCATTGGTCTCATTCTTTATTCAAGCACTTTCTCAATTGCTAAGACATCCCAGTATATTTTAATGTCTGGTAGGGTCAGTGTCCCTGTATTGTCTTTCTCTTTCAGAATTCCACTGGCTACTCTTGCTTATTTTGTAGTGAGTGTTTCTTATAGTTTTGTTATCGTTTAACCTTGGGTGTGAGGACATGAAGGATGAAGCAGAGTTCTGCATACATCATAGGAACTTCTTTCTATAGATTATTTTTCTCTCCTTGTTAAAAATGAGGCGGAATGTTTTGATGGAGTTTTCTTGTGAATCCAAGGTTAAGTTTGCATTGGCCAACATAACCCAATGGAAGCTTGCTCTGAAGAATGAACTTATCTCACCAAGTAAAATAAAATAGGTGAACCCATGGTAGTCAGAGCCCAAGCTTCCCTGGCCCTAGGATGGGCTAAGCCAATAAGACATAAGCCCCTGGCTTCAGGTCTAACAGCCTTAAGGGAAAGGGTTCAGGTAGCAGTTGTCTGGCTCTGAGTGAAAGCTGGGAGAGATGCCTTGACATATGTGAGTGAACACTGCACCCACATTGGGGCGGTTGTCACATGCATCCCATATCCTACTTTAAGCCATTCCTTCCTCCAATTGGAAAATGGTGACCCAAGCAGCTGGCTGACCTGGGAGGAGCCCTTCATAGCACATCAGCTGAATCACAAGCATTCATCCCAGGGAAAGCACTTCTGAGCGCATACCTGCCTGGGGAGGGATTGGGGTTTGGGGCGGTCAGGAAAGACATCCAATAGGAAGGTGCATTTGAACTAGAACTTGAAGGAAAAGAGGGAGTTTCTGACAGATGAGTTTGGAAAGGGCATTCCTGAGAGAGAGGAAACAAATAGCACAGAAATTCAGGGCTGCATAGTGCATTCTGGGAGCGGCAAGTGGTTTGGTGGGGCTCTAATGGGGCACACAGGGGCACGCGTGAGACCTGTGTGGCCAGATAGATCCTGCAGGGTCCTCTGCGTTCAGTGCCTGAACCCTAACTCTAACTCCTTTCTCCAGTCTGTGGAAAATCACTGAAGGATTCTTTATTTTGCTTGTTTTTTACTGTAAAAAAAAAAAAAAAAATCGTACTTTCACATACTAAAAATAGTGCACCTAAGTCTTTCGTGTCCCTACTCCTCTCCTCCAAAAAGACCACTGCTACAGTTGCTTGTACATATTTTCAGAGTTTTCTCTCCAGAAACATGTATTATGGATATAAGTCCTTTTTAAAAGGAGATTGTACTATGTTGTCCTGCAACTTGCTTTTTCTTCTTCTTCACTTAATTACTAATCTTTTCTCTAAGTGCTGTTAAAGTCGCACCATTTTGGGGGACAGTGCCTTCTTCCAATTGGTATAATGACTTTTCCTCCCCAAAACATCCTAAATAAATGCACTGTCATGAGAATTTGGACATTATGGTTTCAGACAAAGAGACACTTCCCAATTTGCTCGCATAACAATGGTTTCTAGTCAGAGATTATCGAATAGAACTAATTTAAACTGCACTGTGTTGGAAGCCCAAAGCGTCTGGTTTTGTATATGGAGACCCAGCAAGAGGGGTGAAGCAGTGGCACCTCCCACACATCTTCAGCGTGGAGTTCAGGTGTGCTGCTTCCACGGGATCAAAACACCCTGCGTCGTAGCCTTCACCTCCTCTCCACAATGTTTTTCTGTGCTATGACTTTATTTTTCAGAACAGTCTCAGGGCAAGGTAACTGTGAGCCACAGAAAAGTGAAGAAGATGGCACAGAAAGCAGAATTCTTAAAAGGAACAGCACCCTTGCGCCCACTCCACCACCACCATCCACTGGGGGTAAGAACAACGAAACGATTATGTGCACACTCGCAAACTGATGCGTATTACTTACACAAACTCGTTTGCATAGTTCAAGTCATTTCTCATTCTATCTGCGCAACGTTTTGGGGTATTTGAAGTTGGATTAGAGCCCGACACAATTTACGCAGTAAGATTCATGTAGGTGTTCTTTCATGAAACAGCTTTTCACTTAGTGGCCAGGCTTTCAGGAACAAATGGGAGTCTATGAGGGAGGATGTAGTGGGTCTGAAAGGGTGTAGACGACGGCCAAGGCCACAACAGTGTCTGCAGATACCACAGTCTCTCTAACCAGCCCCCCTCTTACTAGATGACCGAGATTTTATTTTTTAAAAAGAAAAGGAAAAAAAAACTCAACAGAAATGCTGCAGTGGAGATTCTTTTACACACATCTTGAAACCCTTGAGCAAGAATATCAGTGGGAGACATTTGGGAGTAGAATTGCTGGGTCAAGGAGTATACAGATTTACAATGTGAAAGCCAATGTCAAATTGTCCTTCCCAGAAGACGCACCCATTTTACACTCTGCCATTAACATCGGACAAGGGTCCCTACACCCTCACCTATGGAGGAGGATAGCAGATACTTTCAGATGTGAAAGCGGTGATTCGTCTGTTTTTATATGCATGTCTAAATGTTAGTGAAGTATAAGAGTGAATGAGAAGCATTTTTCATGTGCTTATGGCTATTTGCAATTGTTTTCTTTGAACTGCCTTTTCATGCCCCTCACCCACTTTTCCATTAACTTGTTAGCCTTTCTTTTATTGAATTGTAAAACTTAAGGATTTTAAGATAAGGGTGAAATACAATCATATTTTAGAAAGTTCTTTTGCTATTCAGCACCACATTGATATCCCAGTTTATCATTCACTTGACTAAAGTACCCATATTTAGTGATTTCTGAAGATTCTGGGCATAGATTTCTCTGAGGCTCTCTGAAGGAGGAGAAACTACTATAAAAGTATGAAGTTTATAGAATCTCACAGGCTAAAGCTCACTGAAGTACAATTTTATTCTTTTTTTTTTCCTCAAGTTTGAGAGTTAGGCAGAAAATAACAGTAACCAGGAAACTTGACAACTAAAAATAGCACAGGAATTATACCTTCTGAAAATAAAAATTTGATTTGTAAGACTATTTCAAAAGTAGAAAATAAGAGAGACACCAGCATTGAATTAATTTCTTAAACACTGCTTTCATTTGTCTCTGAAGGTCAGAAAGATTTCTTCTTACTCCCTCTGTGGAGAATACATACCTCGTAGCTGTTGTTAACGAAGGCAATCCTTTTCCTGCACTGAACTTTCCATTTCCCCTTAAACACAATCTGCACTGCCCAGGTGGGCATTCAGGCCCTTTCAGTCCTAGCTTTGAGCTACGTTTCCAGTAGCACCTGTCTCTGTTCTCAGATGTGAAGTGGCTTCTCCATCCACAGTAGACATTACATTGTGCTCTTCTTGGCCTCTGTTGTCAAGTTCTCTTTCTTTGGAGAATCTCCACCTACGGCCCGTCTGGCCCCCAAGGTCAGCCAAGTCCTGCTTCTCGTGGAAGCCTTGGTTCCCTCACTCCCACAGGGTCCTCTGGACCTTGCCCACCCGCCCCCCAGCTGTTTGGCTCTTCCTTACGCTTTCATTTAACCTCTTTTATGAAGTGAGTTTTGTTTTCCCAACTAGATTATAAGGCTCTTGAGGTCAAGAGTCCTGTGGTAGATTTCTTAGGTCCCACACAGGAGGGGGCCACTATCACACTGCTGAGCATTCAGATAATTCCTAACTGAATATTATGGGTAGGACCTTGGGTGCCCCTAACCTGTAATCTGAGGTCCTTGTCAGCACTTTCTTCCACAAGATGCTTGCTTCTGGCCGTTCCTTCTCTACCCCGGCCTGGTGACCCATGTCCTCCGCCTGTCCCTTCACCCTTGGGGTTCTCTGACCATTCAGTCCTTGCCTTTCTGCTCTACTCATCCTATGGCAAAAATCTCATCCACCCCGTCTCTTCTGCCACCAGTGACAAGAGGCCTAACCAACCTCTGCAGCTCAACTCAGACTCACCTGGCTGATAGTCACGTGTCTGTCAGACATCTGCACGTGGACAGCCCTGAGGCACCTCAAACTCAGCCTATCTAAAACTAGACCCCTTGCTGTCCCCCAACCCTGTTCCTGTGTTTCCCGTTTCCGCTGGTGGTCCCACTGCCCTCCTAGTCATCCAGGCTAGAAATCCAAGAGTATCCTTGATTCCTCCTCAAATGCCAACACCTGTCCATTTGAACCCCCCAATGTAACCCCTTTCCACCCCAACTCTCAGCGCCTTACCTAAGGTTGGCATCATCTCTGGATAACTGTAGCCTCCTCTTCACTAGTCTCTCTGACCTTAACCTCGTGCTTCTCAATTTCCTCCAGAACGATCAGTTTCCCCCATTCAAAACAATTCCCCAGGGCTTTGTTGCCTACACGGTGAAACCCCCAGCTCTCAACCTGTTGTATAAGGGCCCAGAGAGCTCTGTTCCTGGGTACTCCTCCTGCTCTGTCCCCAGCTCCCAGTGAACACAGAACTGATGATGGTACCTGCCCTCCCACGGACCACCACACCCATCCTATTCTTACCTCGTCTCTTGCTCCGAACGCCTGCCTTGGCTCCAACACCCTTCCACTTCCTCTTGACCTGGCCAGCTCTATTCATCCTTTAGCACTGGACTCCGGGTGTCCTTCCCCAGGAAGCGAAGCGTTTACTTATATCAGATCCCTCACATTTCCGTCCCCCACTCCTAGCTAAGCAATACCCCATCCAAATCACTGGGATTTCACGTAGAATGCAATATTCTAGTTATGCTATCTTTCCTTTTCTGTATCTGTCTTCCAACTCGACTGTGAGCTCTATGAGGACAGGGTTCATATTTTATACATCTTTAGTCTAACACATGTTAGGGGCCCAGTTTGCCGAATGGAAAAGCAACAGTGTTTACTTCTCTTCAGCGTATAGACAATTACAGTGATATATGGATGCAGTTGTTTAGGGTGCTTTGTAATCCAGCTTTCTACTGCCTTATAAAACATATTTCTGTGGGTTTATGTGGGGTAAAGTTTTCAGAATTGACATCAATGCCATGTTTTACTACATATATTGGGTACTTGTTTATTTGTTCCTTTGCAACTTTTCCTGGCTAAATTTCAACACATTGTGACAGAGTGGGAGTGGGAGGCATGAACTCTATGCCTGTTATGAAATGACTATGGTATACATTAAACGTGTGTGGTAATGGGCTGCTTATATAATCAGATTTGTCTGGATGTTGCTTCTGGGCTGAGAGCACAAGTTGCCAAGTATTGAGGGGTAACCACACGCATAAGCCAGAATAAACCAAGTGGCTGTCAGGATAAAACGGACTGTAAAACTGGAGTTGGAGAGGAACAGAAAACAAAACAGTAGTGCCTTGTATTCATGTGGCTGCTCTCACGGCTCCTGGGTCAGTATTTCTTACCAAATGGTAACTCAAGCATCAGAACAGAAAAGAGAGAATTAGGCAATTTTATCTTGGTTTCTGGTTCTTAGTGAGAAAATATGATGAATTTTCAAATTCGACTTATATATATAGGAGGCAATTATCAGCAGTCTTTCAAGTCACTCCAAGTGTGAATGGGGTCTGAGGCGAACCTGTTGGTCAGCTTCTGTCTGCTTCTGCCCCCTAGTGGTTCATTTGGAGTTGTTGACACTCTTAACCTTGAGCAGTTTGGGGCCCCTTGTGCAGGAAGACAATTTTGCCTAGAAATGAAGAAGAGAGTATCTTTGCGTATAGGCTCTTACATTTTTAAAATTAGGATTTATGGAGCATATTTCTTTTCTTTTGTAACTATCCAGAAATCACCCACTCCTGAAAGCCTAGTTTAACCTATAAAAAACAATATCAACTCTTAATTTACATAAGCCTGGCCATGCCCTCAAAAAATACTGTGTCTTGATTCTGGTAGAATGATTGACACATTGATTTGATTACCTTCATCCTGTCTAGTATTATTAATAGTTTGTTGTTCCTTTTTTTTGTTGTTGTTAGTTTCTGCTTTATAACAAAGTGAATCAGTTATACATATACATATGTTCCCATATCTCTTCCCTCTTGCATCTCCCTCCCTCCCACCCTCCCTATTCCACCCCTCTAGGTGGTCACAAAGCACCAAGCTGATCTCCCTGTGCTATGTGGCTGCTTCCCACTAGCTAGCTATTTTACATTTGGTAGTGTATATATGTCTATGCCACTCTCTCACCCTGTCACATCTTACCCCTCCCCCTCCCCATATCCTCAAGTCCATTCTCTAGTAGGTCTGTGTCTTTATTCCCGTCTTGTTGTTCTGCTTGATCTTCCTTCCCTGTTAATCTTTGTGAGATTTGTGGTTTGTAATCGCTTTGTAGCCAGAATTCTCAAACAACGTAGTTTTCATTTTACATTAGTCTGAAATGGAATGTTATTGGGTAAAATACCCCTTAGGAGTATAATGAAAAGGACCTATTAATTTTCAGGGCAAGAGGGCTAATTACTCCCCTCCCCCTTAATTCTGTATTAATTCCTAATAACTTTTAATAGAATTGAGTACATGAAGCTAATTTTGATTATTTCTTTTCAACATACACCATATCTGAAATGCTTGCCCAGAACAAGAAAAGAAGCTTTAGAAGGTCGAGTGCTTAATAAATATGCTTTATGATATTGCAGTTTGTAAATGAATCAAATTGAAAGAAATTTGGGGCCCCAAGAGGGAATGCTCATCTTTTTAATTAAAGGGGCGTGTAGTTGGGAGACCTGAACATTTTATGAGCACACATATGAGCAAAACTCCATAGGAGATACTTTATAGCATCATTACAGACAATAAAGAAGAGGCAATATAACATGGTGGTTAAGTGTGTGGTACTGGTGCCAGACTGATTCATTGAGAGTCCCAACTCCACTGGTGTGACCTTGGGAAAGTTGCTTAACCTCCTTGTTCCTCAGTTTATTAATCTGTAAAATGGGGATAATGAGAATGCTTCCTAATTCATATTATCACTGTGAAGATTAAATGGGATAAAGCCTTTAGAACGTTCCTGACATGACTGTCATCAATCAACGTTAGATACTTTTAGTACTAAAAGACATTCTCCTATCTGCACTCCCATGTTCATTGCAGCACTATTCACGATAGCCAGGAGGTGGACACAACCCAAATGTCCATCACTGGATGAATGGATAAACAAAATGTGGTCTATCCATACAGTAGAATACTATTCATCCTTAAAAAGGAAGGAAATCCTGTCACATGCTACAACATGGATGAACCTTGAGGGCATGATGCTAAGTGAAGTAAGCCAGTCACAAAAAGACAAATACTGTATGATTCCACTTACAAAGTATCAAAAATAATCAAATTTATAGAAACAGAAAGTAGAATGGTAGGGGAAGAAAAAAATGCAGAGATGTTGTTTAATGGGTATAGTGTTTCAAATTTGCAAGATAAAAATTTCTGCAGATTGGTTGCACTACAATGTGAATATACTTAGTACTACTGAAATGTGCACTTAATAGTTAAGATAATTTTCGTGTTTATGTGGTTTTCTACCACAGTTAATAAAAAGTGTTCTCTTCTGAACATGAGTGAGTTTCCAGGAAGCTGGGAATGTTCTATATTCTTGATCTTGGTGCTAGTGAAATGAGTGTGTTTACTTCGTGAAAAATCATCAAAAACACGTTTGTGATACGAGCACTTTCTGTTCACCTCTTACACTTCAATGAAAAGTTTCAAAACGAGGATACTCCCTTCAGTGACTTGAGCTTGCAATCTCATAGCCAGGTAAAGCACACAATTGCTTATGGAAACAGATTTTTAAAATATTAACATATACAGAAATGACTATTCTGTCAAATAGAAATGACTATTTGGCAAGCAAGTGACCTAAGAATTCAAGGAATTCAAACAATCTTTGTATAATGTTACAACCTGAAGAAACTTGACTTAAAAAATGTGACACAGGCAATGGTGAAAGAATTCTTGCTAACCTGCACAAGGATTTTATTTACTTTTTCAATCAACCATACTTAGGGGAGGACCCAGAAGAACTAAGTGACACGAAATACACCTTTTAAAAAATAATAATTGACATATATATTTTTATAACAGCTTTATCGAGATATAACGCACTTACCATAAAATTTGCCTATTTAAAGTGTACAATTCAGTGATTTTAGCATATTCAGAGTTGTGCAACCATTGCCACAATCAATTGTAGAACATTTTCTTCACCTCAAAAAGAAACCCTGTGTCCTTTAACGCTCTCCATTTCTCCCCAACGTCCATGCCCCCGCCCGTCCACCCACAGGCAACCACTCATCTAATTTGTGTCTCTATAAATATGCCTATTTATATTCATATAAAGAGAATCATACAATATATGATCATTTCTGACTGGTTTGTTTCACTTAGTGTTAACGATCATCAGATTCAGCCATGTTGTAGGCGCATTTTATTTCTTTTTCTGGTGTGATTGTTCTGGCTAGAACTTTCAGTACAAGGTAGAAGAGAAGTGCTAATTCCTGGGATAAACCCTACAAATTAAAACATATTATTGTTTTTATATATTGTGGGATTCAATTTGCTACAATTTTGTTTAGAATTTTTCTATACATGTTCATTGGGATATTGGTCTGCAGTTTTCTTTAATATCTTTCTTAGGTTTTGGTATAAGAGTAATGCTCTCCTGGCAGAATGATTTGGGAATTATGCCTCCCTCACCTTTTTTTTTTCTCAGTTTTCTGGAATACTTTGTGTAGAACTGGTATTATCTCTTTCTTAAAAGTTTGGTAAAATTCACCAGTAAAGTCATCCAGACCTGGAGTTTTCTTTGTGGGAAGATATTTTTTCCCTCCTGCCCTATATTTATTTATTGATACTTACTGACTTGTTTACCTACTTACTTACTTAATTTTTGTGATAAGAACATTTAATGTAAGATCTACCCTTAGCAAATTTTTAAGTAGGCAATGTAGTATTGTCAACTGTAGGCTCTATGCTGTTATTCTAGGAGTTGTTCATCTCTTATAACTGAAACTTTTAATCCTTTGACTAATCCCTCCCTGTTTCCTTCCCCCCGCCCCGCCCCCAGATCCTGGCAACCACCATTCTATTCTGCTTCTATGAGTTTGACTATTTTAAATTCATAATGTCAACAGTAGCATGTAGCCTTCGTCCTTCTGTGTCTGGCTTATGTCACTTAACATAGTGTCCTCCAGGTTCACCCATGTTGTTGCACATGGCAGGATTTCCTTCTATTTTAAGGCTAAATAATATTACACTGTTTGTGTATACTACGCTTTTAAATCCAGTCATCCAATGGTAGACATTTAGGTTGTTTCCATGAATTGGCTACTGTGAGTAAAGCTGCAATGAACATGAGAGTGCAGATATCTCTCTGAGATCCTGATTTCAATTCTTTTTGCTATACCTAGAAGTAGGACTGCTGGGTCATGGTAGTTCTATTTTTAAATTTTTTAGGAACGTTTGTACTTTTTTCTATAGTGGCTGCATTGCTACCAATAGTGTGCAACGGTTCATTTTTCTCCACACCCCTGGCAAAAATTACTTTTTAAAAAATAATAGCCATCCTAACAGCTATGAGATGATATCTCATTGTAGTTTTGATTTGCATTTCTCTGGTGATCAGTGATATTGAGCACCTTCTCATATACCTGTTGGCTATGAGTATGTCTTCATTGGAAAAATGTCTATTCAGTTCCTCTGTCAATTTTTAAATCACATTATTTGTTTTTTTGCTATTGAGTTGTAGGTGTTCCTTATATATTTTGGATATTAACCCTTTATCAGATTTATGGTTTGCAGACATTTTCTCCCATTTCATAGATTGCCTTTTCATTTTGTTGATTGTTTTGATGTAATCTCACTTGTTTATTTTTGCTTTTGTTGCCTGTGCTATTGGTATCATATCCAAGAAATTATTGCCAAAGCCAATGTCAAGAAGCTTTTTTCCCTGTGTTTTCTTCTAGGAGTTTTACTGTTTCAGGTCTTATATGTAAGTCTTTAACCCATTTTTAAAATTTGACTTTTGAGTAAACTATAAGAGTCCAATTTCATTCTTTTGCATGTGGATATCCAGTTTGCTCAACACCATTTATTGAAGAGACTATCCTTTCCCCATTGTATATACTTGGCACCTTTGTCAAATATTAGTTGACCATAAGTGTGTGAGTTTATTTCTTGGCTCTCTATTCTGTTCCATTGGTCTATGTGTCTATTTTTTTATGTCAGTTCCACACTATTTTGATTACTGTAGCTTGTGCACACGTGTGTTTGTGTGTGTGTGTGTGTGTATATATATATATATATATATATATATATATAATATGGATATATATAATATATACTTTATTGAGGCATAGCTGTTGTACAATATTATATAAGGTTCAAGTATACAACATAGTGATTCAGAATTTTAAAGGTTATACTTCATTTATAGTTATTATAAAATATTGGATATATTCCCTGTGTTGTACAATATATCCTTGTAGCTTATTTATTTTATACATAGTAGTTTGTACCTCTTAATCCCCTACCCCTGTCTTGCCCCTCCCACCTTCCCTCTCCCCCCTGGTAACCATAAGTTCGTTCTCTAAGTTTGTGAGTCTGTTTCTGTTTTGTTTGTTTAATATTTATTTATTTGTTTGTTTGTTATTTTATTTATTTTGGCTGCGCCGGGTCTTCATAGTGGCATATGGGATCTTCGTTGCGGTCTTGGTTAGTATAGTAATTTTGACAATATTATTTCTTCCAATCCAAGAACATGGTACATCTTTCCATCTGTTTGTGTCATCTTCAGTTTCTTTCATCAGCATCTTATAGTTTTCAGAGCACAGGTCTTTTGCCTCCTTAGGTAGGTTTATTCCTAGGTATTTTATTCTTCTTGATGCTATGGTAAATGGGATTATTGCTTTAAATTTCTCTTTCTGATATTTCATTGTTAGTGTATAGAAATGCAACAGACTTCTGTGTATTAATTTTGTATCTTGTAACTTTACTGAATTCATTGACGAACTCTTGTAGTTTTCTGGTAGCATCTTTAGGATTTTCTATGTACAGTATCATGTCATCTGCAAACAGTGACAGTTTTACTTCTTTTCCAATTTGGATTCCTTTTATTTCTTTTTCTTCTCTGATTGCTGTGGCTAGGACTTCCAAAACTATGTTGAATAAAAGTGGCGAGAGTGGACATCCTTGTCTAATTCTTGATCTTAGAGGAAATGCTTTCAGCTTTTCACCGTTGAGTATGATGTTGGCTGTAGGTTTGCCATATATGGCCTTTATAATGTTGAGGTATGTTCCCTCTATGCCCACTTTCTGGAGTGTGTTTGTATCATAAATGGGTGTTGAATTTTGTCAAAAGCTTTTTCTGCATCTATTGAGATGATTGTATGGTTTTTATTCTTCAATTTGTTGATATGATATATCACACTGATTGACTTGCAGATATTGAAAAATCCTTGCATCCCTGGGATAAATCCCACTTGATCACGGTGAATGATCCTTTTAATGTATTTTTGGATTTGGTTTGCTAGTCTTTTGCTGAGGAATTTTGCATCTCTGTTCATCAGTGATATTGGCCTGTAGTTTTCTTGATTTGTGGTATCTTTGTCTGGTTTTGGTATCATGGTGATGGTGTCCTCATAAAATGAGTTTGGGAGTGTTCCTTCCTCTGCAATGTTTTGGAATAGTTTCAGAAGGATAGGTGTTAACTCTTCTCTAAATGTTTGGTAGAATTTCCCTGTGAAGCCATCTGGTCCTGGACTTTTGTTTGTTGGGAGTTTTTTAATCAAATTTTCAATTTCAGTACTGGTAATTGGTCTGTTCATATTTTCTATTTCTTCCTGGTTCAGTCTTGGGAGAGTGTACCTTTCTAAGAATTTGTCCATTTCTTCCAGGTTGTCCATTTTATTGGTATATAGTTGTTAGTAGTAATCTTATGATCCTTTGTATTTCTGTGATGTTGGTGGTAATTTCTCCTTTTTCATTTCTGATTTTATCAATTTGGGCCCTCTCCATTTTTTTCTTGATGAGTCTGGCTAAAGGTTTATCAATTTTGTTTATCTTTTCAAAGAACCAGCTTTTAGTTTCATCAATCTTTTCTATTTTTTTTAAAATCTCTGTTTCATTTATTTCTGCTCTGATCTTTATGATTTCTTTCCTTTTACTAACTTTGGGTTTTGTTTGTTTTTCTTTCTCTAGTTGCTTTAGGCATAAGCTTAGGTTGTTTATTTGAGATTTTTCTTGTTTCCTGAGGTAAGCTTGTATTGCTATAAACTTCCCTCTTAGAACAGCTTTGCTGCGTCCCATAAGTTTTGGATCATTGTGCTTTTGTTTTTATTTGTCTCTAGGTATTTTTTGATTTCTTCATTGATCCATTAGTTGTTTAGTAGCATATTTAGCCTCCACGTGTTGGTGTTTTTTGGAGTTTTTTTCTTGTAGTTGATTTCTAGCCTCATAGCATTGTGGTTGGAAAAGATGCTTGATATGATTTCAGTTTTCTTAAATGTACTGAACCTTGCTTTGTGACCCAGCACGTGATCTATCCTGGAGAATGTTCCATGTGCACTTGAAAAGAATGTGTATTCTGCTGCCTTTGGATGGAATGCTCTATAAATATCAATTAAGTTCATCTAGTCTAAGGTGTCATTTGAAGCCTGTGTTCCTTATTGATTTTCTGTCTGGATTATCTGTCCATTGATGTAAGTCGTGGGTTAAAGTCCCCCATTATTATTGTGTTACTGTCAATTTCTCCTTTTCTGTCTGTCAACATTTGCATTATATATTGAGGTGCTCCTACGTTGGGTGCATATATATTTACAATTGTTATATCTTATTGGATTGATCCTTTGATCACTATGTAGTGTTCTTCTTTGTCTCTTGTAACAGTCTATTTTAAAGTCAATTTTGTCTGATATGAGTATTGCCACTACAGCTTTCTTTTGATTTCCATTTGCATGGAATACCTTTTTCCATCCTTTCACTTTCAGTCTGTATGTGTCTAGATCTGAAGTGAATCTCTTTTAGGCAGCAAATATACAGGTCCTGTTTTTGTATCCATTCAACCTGTCTGTTTCTTTTGGTTGGAGCATTTAGTCCATTTACATTTAAGATAACATTGAAATTTGATTATTTTTTAATATAGGCATTTAGTGCTTTAAATGTACTCCTAAGTATTGCTTTTGCAATATCTCATAAATTTTAATATGATAAATCTATTTTCATTAAACTCAGGATAATTAATAATATTGTTTTCTATTTCTTCTTTGAACCACAGGTTATTTAGAAGTATGTTTAGTTTTGAAATATTTGAGGAGTTTCCATAGGTCTTTCTGTTATTGATCCCTACTTAAATTCCACTGTGGTCAGAGTATACTTTGTATAGGTTTGAATCTTTTTAAACTTATTGAGACTTATTTTATGGCCCATATGTTCTGTCTTGGTAAAGTTGGTTGATTTTGTTCTTCAAGTCTACTATATCCTTGCTGATTTTTTTTTCTCTTTAAAAAAATCAATTGTTGAGAGAGGGACATTGAAATCTCCAACTATTAACTGTAGATTAGATTTGTTTATTTCTCTTTGTAGTTCTGTCATGTTTGCATGATTTATTAGGTGCATAAACTTTCAAGATTGTTATTCTTCCTGATGATCCCTTTATTATTATGAAATTACATTCCTTAACACTGGAAATATTCTTTACTCTGCAATCTAATTTGCCTAATAGTGATATAGTCACTCCAGCTTTCTTTCAGTTAGTGTTAGCGTAGTGTATCTTTTTCCATCCTTTTATTTGTGCCTTTATAGTTAAAGTGTGTTCTTCTAGGCACCATATAGTTGGGTCTTGGTTTTTTAATACAGTCTGAAAATCTCTACCTTTTAATTGGGGCATTTAGACCATTAACATTTAACGTGATTATTGATATAGTTAGGTTTAAAAATTTCATCTTGCTACATGTTTTATTTTTGTCATATCTGTGATTTGTTCTTTTTTTCCTTTTTTCTACTTCCTTTTAAATCAAATACTTTAAAAATCCTATTTTATCCCACCTAATGACTTACTAATTATAACCTTTAAAATTTTATTGGTTGCTTTTGGATTTACAATGTATATCTTTAATCACAGTCTAACCTTCAAGTGATATTATGCCACTTCACATATATTGAAGGAGCCTTACAATAGTGTTCTTCCATATTTCCCCTCCTAATCTTTTTGCTATTGTTATACATTGTGTTTTACATATATTATACAACCTATGCTACATTGCTATTATTTTTGTTTAAACAATTATCTTTTAAATTTATTAAATAACAGAAAAAGTCTTTTTTTTACATTCAATAATATTTATTTATTTTTTATTGAAGTATAGTTGATTTACAATGTTTTGTAATATTAATTTTTAGTTGACTACAACTGGGTCATATATAAGTTTTGATATCTAGCATTCTCTCTATTGTTTATATTTAAATAGTCTATATTTAGTTTGGTTTTTTGTTTGTTTGGTTCTTTTTGGCCACACCACACAGCATGTGGAATTTCCCCGACCAGGGATTGAACCCGTGCCCCCTGAAGTGGAAGCGTGGAGTCTTAACCACTGGACCATCGATGAAGTCCCAGAAAAAGTCTTATATTTACCCAGGTAGTTATCATTTCTGGTGCTCTTTATTATTTTGAATAGATACATATTTCCATCTAGTATCATTTTTCTTTTGCCTAAAGGACCTCCCTTAACATTTCTTACAGTGTGGGTCTACTGGTGGTGAATTCTTTCAGATTTTTTTTATATCTGAAAATGTCTTTATTTCCCTGTGCCTTGAAAGATATTTTTGCTGAGTAAAGAATTCTAGGTTATTTGTTTGTTTCTTTTTTCCTTTCAGTACTTTAAAGATGCCGTTCCATTGTTGGCTTAGTCTGCTCCAGCTGCTATAACAAAAATATCATATACTATGTGGCTTAAATACAAATACTTATTTCTCACAGTTCTGGAGGCTGGGATGTCCAAGATAAAGGTACCAGCTGATTCATTGTCTGATGAGTATCTGGCCCACTTTCTGCTTCATGGACAGCCATGTTTTCACTGCAACCTCACATGGTTGCAAGGGCTAGGGAGCTCTCTGAGGTGTCTTTTATAAGGGCACAATCCCATTCATGAGTGCTTCACCCTTATGACCTAATCACCTCCTAATACCATCACCTTGGGGGTAGGATTTCAACATAAGAATTTTGGAGGGACATAAACATTTGGTCATTTGCAGCTGTCTTCTTACTTTACATTTTTCTTTCCAAACAGAAGTCATCCTTATCTTTGTTTTCTGTGCATCACCTCTTTTTCCTCTGGTGAATTAAAATTTTTTCTTTTTATCACTGATTTTATACAATTTGCTTATGATATGTTCCTTAAAGTAGTTTTCTTCATGTTTTTTGTACTTGGGGTTTGTTAAGCTTCTTGGATCTGTCAGTTTATAGTTTTCAACAAACTTGGGCAATTGTATACTTATAGGAATACAGAAATATCCAGTACTTGCCTCAGTAGTGGGGAATAATTAGCCTTAGGATAAACAAGGCTCTGATCCCCCCAACAAATCTTAAAAAAAGACTTAAGGTTATTAAATGGTTTTGAAGTAACTGAACTATGTCTCAGACCCTCTTGAGTACTCTGCCCGATGCCCTGTGAAATTGTGAGTTTTTCTAGACTTGCTGATGTGTATAGGCACTATCCCTGTACCTGTATGAGCCCCAAGTACTGTTTCGCTGTAACATTTAGGATGTCTCTTCCACCAGTCTCTGGTAGTTTTCCCACATACATGCACCAATCCCTATTCTACTGAATATTTAAGGGAGTTCCTCTGTGATCTCTGGAGTTCTCTGTGCAGCTCTCCTCTCCAGTACTCTGTCCTGTAAACTCTAGCTGCTTTGGTCTCCCTGGACACTGAGGTTTGTCTGCTCAACTCAGGGATTCTGCCTCAGGATGTTTCCTCTCCCTATATCACAACCTGGAAACGCTCTCAAGTCGGTAAGCTGAGGGAACCACAGTGCTCACCTTCTTTGTTTCCTGTCTCTCAGGGATTACTATTCTTCTGTGTCTGATTTCAGTGGCTTCAAAACTGTTGTTTCATATATTTTGCCTGGTGTTTGGTTATTTGAGGCAGGAGGGTAAATCTGGCCCATTGTACTCCAATTTTGCTAAAATTGATAGTTCATTTTCTGTACCTATTAAATAATTTCTTCCCTGTTAATCCTTCCCTGGTAGAGGACGTGTTTCAATATTACTTTGTTGTATTTTATTTATCGTTTCCGTTATTCCTAATTCTACAAATTTATAATTCGTGTAGTCTGCATTTTGGTTCATGCTTTCAAAATTGCATGAATTTCTTCCTCAGGCAGTAACTCATGTAAAAAGGTAAAAATATTTAAATCTAAGAGATGACGTTCACTTAGAAATGTGATCTTCTATAAATTTTGCTGACGATGGTGTGTATGTGTGGCATCCCATAGATGCTGTGTGGATGTTGGTGGGATTGCCCTCTGGTTGGTGAGGTCTGACTTGACTCTGAACTGTCTTAGTTCCAACGAAACCTCAAAGTACTAGGGTGGTCATTGGACTGACCAATCATTGAGCTATAAGATAGCAAAGTGATTTTGAGAGTCTTTAGAAACATCTGTCCATTCTTATCATTTTGTAGATGAGGAAAAAGAATTGTTAAGCATTTTAGAGGCTTACACAAGTCTCCTAGGAAATTCTGAAGCCTAAGCTGAGACTTAGTCTCTGGACTCCCATCCTGGCAATGCTTCCACATGGCTCTTCTCACTAAATATGTCCCTGTTAGTGCAGTGGTAATATTAGCATTTATCAGGCCTTTCTGAGACACCGTTATTGTTGACTGGCACTTAATTTACCCTACTTTTTTTAAAATTAATTTTTATTGGACTATAGTTGATTTACAATGTTGTTAGTTTCTGCTGTACAGCAAAGTGAATCAGTTATACATATACATATATCCACTCTTTTAGATTCTTTTCCCATATAGGTCATCACAGAGTATTGAGAAGAGTTCCCTGTGCTATACAGTAGGTCCTTATTATCCATTTTATATATTGTAGTGTGTATATGTCAATCCCAATCTCCCAATTTATCCCTCCTCCCCCCTTCTCCTTTGGTAACCATAAGTTCGTTTTCTACATCTCTATTTCTGTTTTGTAAATAAGTTCATTTGTACCATTTTTTTTTAGATTCCACATATAAGCGATATCATATGATATTTGTCTGACTTACTTCACTCAGTATGACAATCTCTAGGTCCATCCATGTTGTTGCAAATGGCATTATTTCATTCTTTTTTATGGCTGAGTAATATTCCATTGTATATATGTACCACATCTTCTTTATCCATTCATCCACTGAAGGACATTTAGGTTGCTTCCATGTCTTAGCTATTGTAAGTACTGCTGCAATGAACGTTGGGGTGCATGTATCTTTTTGAAGTATGGTTTTCTCCGGATATATGCCCAGGAGTAGGATTGCTGGGTCATATGGTAGCTCTATTTTTAGTATAAGGAACCTCCATACTGTTCTCTGGAGTGGCTGTACCAATTTACATTCCCACCAACAGTGTAGGAGGGTTTCCTTTTCTCCACACTCTCTCCAGCATTTATTGTTTGTAGATATTTTGATGATGGCCATTCTGACTGATGTGAGGTGATACCTCATTGTAGTTTTGATTTGCATTTCTCTAATTTACCCTACTTCTTACTGTCACCCTACTTCTTGCTTATTAGCAATTTAAACTTCAGGGACTAGGATGGGTATGTCCAGTATGAAAGTAGAAGAATGAGGCACTTCCTGATACCAAGGCAGAGTAGTCTAGAAAACTACTTTCACCAAGTAGTAACTGGTGAAAAATGAGTTTGGAATATTTCACAGGAATTTAATTTGGGAACTAGAAGTTCTCATGATACGTTTTCTTTTCACCTTTTATTTCAAAAGTTCTATTGAGATTTAAAATACATAAAGTGTAAAAAAAAATTTAAGACAGCTTGAAGTTTTACTATTTATATAATCTTTTGAAATGAAATGCTATTATGTTAAAGGAAGTGGGTAGCTATAGAATCCCTTGTAATTATCTCCAAGTGGATTGGCTACTCTACGTTTACCCGTTGATCACGTGTGCACTGGTAGACAAGCAATGGGTATTTCCATGATTAATTTGTGTGAAATGGTACTCATATATGGAGTAGAAATTCTAGCTTTGCAATGTAAGCACATTCTGGCATTTCAGCTGTCGTGGACACTGGGTTTGGAAGATCACAACTCTTAGAAGTCTTAGTACCTTCATCTATTAAATGAAAAGAATACCTACCCTCTCAAGGTACTGGCTTAGATTTCTTGCTCGTTATTATGAGCAGGCATGCTTGTCCTGTAACCAAAAGCTTAGAGTAGCCTACTTCTTGAGCAACAAAGCAGAACTTCACACACACCTTCAGCTAACTCAGCTCCACTTGTTCTGTTAAAGCAACTTGGGAACCACAGATAATGTAACATACGGGAATTTAAAAAATAGAGTCCAGAAAAAAACATAAAGGAAAAGATCCTTTACATTGGTCTTAGCAACGAATTTTTGGATACGAAACCAAAAGCACACAAAAAAGCAAAAATAAACAAGTGGGACTACATTAAAATAAAAAGCTTCTGCACAGCAAGAGATACAGTCACCAAAATGAGAAGGCAACCTACAGAGTGGGAGAAAATATTTGCAAACTACATATAAGGCGTTAATATCCAAAATATTGATATATAAGGAACTCCTACAACTCTATAGCAAATAAAATCCAATTAAAAAATGGGCAGAGGATCTGAATAGGCATTTTTCCCAAAGATGTACAAATGGCCAACAGGTACTTGAGAGAGTGCTCACCATCACTAATTATTAGGGAAATGCATATCAAAACCACAATGAGTTATCACCTCACACCTGTTAGAACAGCTATTATCAAAGAAACAAGAGAGAACACACATAAGGATGTGGAGAAGAGGGAACCCTTGTGCACTGTTGGTGGGAATGTAAATTGGTGAAGCCACTATGGAAAACAGTATGAAGGTTCCTCAAAAAACTAAAAATAGAGTTACCATATGATCCAGCAATCCCACTCCTGGGTATATATCTGAAGGAAACATAAACACTAATTCAAAAAGATACATGCACCCCAATGTTCATAGCAGCATTACTTAATTGCTAAGGTATGGAAGCAACCTAAGTGTCCATCAACAGATGAATGATTATAGAAGATGTGGTCCATATATACAATAGAATATTATTCAGCCATGAGAAAAAAAAGAAATCCTGCCATTTGTAACAACATGGATAGACCTGAGTGCACTATGCTATGTAAAATAAGTCAGAGAAAGATATACTGTATGATCCCACCTATATGTAGAATATAAAAAAACCAAACTCAGAGAAATAGAGTAGAATGGTGGTTACCAGTGGCTGGGAGGTGGGGGAAATGGGGAGATATCAAAGGGTTACCAACATCCAGTTATAAGATGCACAAGTTCTGGGGATCAGAACTATAGTTCAGCATGATGACTATAGTTAACAATACCGTATTATATACTTGAAAGTTGCTAAGAGAGTAGATCTTAAATGTTCTCACCACAAAAAAGAACTGGTAATTGAGTGAGGTGATGGAGGTGTTAACTAATCCTACTATGGTAATCATTTTGCAATGTATCAGTGGATCAAGTCATCACCTTGTACACCTCAAGCCTACACAATATTATATCAAATATTTCTCGGTAAAGCTGGAAAAAAAAGAATTGACTGTATGTGAAAAGTCAAATGACAGGCTGAGAGAAAATATTTGTAATAAATACATCCAAGTAAGGATTTGCATCATGAATACATAAAGAATTCCTACAAATCAATTAAGATAACTGAATTTTTAAAAACACACAAGACTTGAACACCTCATAAAAGAGGCTATTGGGACTTCCCTGGCAGTCTAATAGTTAAGACTCCATGCTTCCACTGCAGGGGGCACAGGTTCAATCCATGGCGTCGGGGAACTAAGATCCCACATTCCTCGTGGTGCGGCCAAAAAAACAAAGGAGGAGGATATCAAGGTGGTCAACGACAAACTGAGTGTTCGGTATCACTAATCGTAATGTGAAGGCAAATTGAGATACCACCATGCACACCGAATGGCTAAAACGTAAGTCTGAGAATAACAAGTGTTGGTGAGGATGTGGAACAGCTAGAACTTTTCTACACTGTGGTGGGAGTATGAATTAGTATACGACTTTGGAATAATGTTCAGCAGTACTGTCTAAAGCTAAATATACCTTATTTCTGAGCAAGGTTGAAATGTCAATATTTTAAAGTTTTAAAGTCAAATCAACCTTAGTCAAAATGTTTCACATTGAAATTATATAATGGTGAGATGTGAAATCAATTTAGAAAGTGTATAGATTTCTTGTTTACCAAAGTATAACAATACTAGTATCAGTATACTAGTGAATGCATAGTTTGCAAAAAGGTGAACCATGGGTGGGGCTCTATGTAGGACTTTACAGAAAAGCCTCATTTTATTATATAATAGAAATTTAAATGAAACTTTGAAAAGTTTTGGGCTACATATGTTTCCATAGAAGAGATCTACTTAACTCTCTAAAAATGCTGACCTTTTGACGAGGCAGTATCTGAAGGTGTGGGTCACTAGCCTTCATAAGCCTTTTAGGGTTTACCTCATGCAGAGTTCAGGCTAATAAATGCATATAGTTAAAACACCATCTCCATCCTAATTACAGAGAAGAGGGAGGCTTTTTAGATCCACTTATTTGGGAACAGATCAATAAATGCTTTTACTAGTTTTTAAGGATGGTTCATTAAGAAGGAAAAAATAGATTGCAGATAATATATACTGCACCTATTGCTAAAATGCTCTTTAAATCAAGCGTAAGGATTTCATACTTTAGTACAAGCCAGGGCATTGGGACAACTGAATGGTATGATGTCATCTCTTCTCTAGATAGAGTTTATTCAATCCAGAGAAGAAGGAAGGAAGAGTAGAATACATGCTCGTTAGGAACAATAAAAGGAAGAATACATGCTCATTTCCTTTTTTTAAAATGACATCCAGACTTAAAAAAAAAAAAAACTCTGAAATCTTCCTCTAGCCTGAAATATGAAGGGTCTATTTTTGCAGCCAACAGTACATCCTGTTTATAAGTGATTCAAGTTCCTGGAATGTCCATTAAAAAAAATCTAACCCTTCAGTTTTTACACTGCCCCATGCTATTTCAGTGGAGTGGGAGCTTGTATGGGGGGATGTGTCATTGTGTAAGGTGGTCCACCTCCAAATCCCCTGTGGAACAAGATGGAATATAGTAGAAATGTGTTTAAAAACTTAACCAAAGAACAAAATCAGAACACAGCAATTTGTAATGACTATTTATTAACACATGTATCACAAATGTTCACAATATCAATGCATTCTTGTTGGCATGCGAGACAGAGGAATTGTTTTTTAGGATCTTTTAAAAATATTTTGACTTTTGTTCCCCCTTCACACTCATTTTTAAATTGATTTGATGAGGTCCTCGATGTCTGTAATGTCAATGCAAAGAAAAAATATAGAAAGAAGTAAAATAACAATAGCAGTTAATTGGGGAAAAACAGAAGTAATATTATTTCCTTCACAGGAAGCAACAATACAGCTTTGTAACAGGATTATACAGGTGCACTAAACTGTCTATAAGTTCCCAGGCATGTAACAGTAAGGAGCAAGGATGCCACCCAAAGCTCGACAACTTCCTTCGTGCATGACACGTGCCTTTTTCTCCTCATGGACAATTACCAATGTATCTCTTTACATGTCCTAGGCAGCCTGAAGAAGGTAGGAAAGAGCCTTAGTAAAAGGGAAAACCCAACCAAAGGAGATTAAGCCAAAAGAACAGATAGCTATCTGCTTATCTACATCTAGGGGGGTGCGGCATTTATCAATCATGATCAAGGGCTAACAGGAGCCTCCCACACTACATGCGGGGTCCCCTAGGACTAGATGCAGGGAACCTGGCTACACTCTGGCACAACAGGGCTTCACAAGATGGAATGCTACGCATGATGCAGGCTCAAAGGTGGAGCAGAGACTGTGTGGGAGTGTCAGTTGCACGGGGTGAGGGGGTTAGGACAGGTGTATTATGTACTGTGCTCTAACATTCTTTGGAAGTCTTTCAAAGATTGCTGCAGTTCCTTTCGAAAACAGGTCTCTTCTTCCATCATTCTTGAAAGACTAAGAGAAATTAAAACGTGTGAGTGACTCACCATTAATAAGGCCTTAAAATAAGGTAACAAGCTGAAGAGAGCATTTCGACGTTTTCCAGAGCAGTGATCACATCTCCTCCCCAGCACCACAGAAATGAGGCTTTGGCATGTGGCCAAGTGCCACCGAGATCAAAGGGTGAAGTGGCCAGGCAGCACTCTTGTCCCTTTAAAGGGGAGTATGTGCCCCAAAGGGAGAATCCTAGATTTAACCTCCCCCCACCATCACTCACCTTCTTACACCATCTCATACTGGTTGGCCGTGATGAACCGGGACAGACAGCAGGCCAGCAGCATGCCAATCAGCTGTTGGCAGAAGGAAAAAGAGAACGAGGCTCTGAAGTCACTGAGCTAACACATTTCTAACACACCCCCCCTCCGATGTAATTTTTAACAACTGAGGGCTTTTGTACGTGAATGGGGAAAGGGCGCTAGGGAAAACGATCAAACCTGATTTCAGTAGTGGGATCTAAGACTTAGGGAGTCTAAATGCTGGTGGAGGTCAGCTGGAGGTTCTCCAACTGACCATAAGGTTCCAACTCTAGCTCCCTCTGGCCATTAAAACCAACTTTTGACATGTAAGTAGTATTAAAATGTGTTCATGTGTTCTGAGAGTAATGAAAAAAATTAAGTACCCCAGAATTAGCAAGATAGTAACAAAATGCCAGAATTCAAAACCATAAGCGCATGCATTGGGAAGCTATCTCAACATAGGATGATACCCCAGCCATAGCTGGCTGACAGGATAATAGTTCTTTCCTTGGGACAATGGGACGCTAATCCTTGACTGGGTGAGTTTGCCAGAGAAGTAAGTCATGGCTTGTGAGAAGTGGGGCGGAGGGGGGCTTTAATTTCTCTTTGTCTCTAAACCATGTAGATATTTTAGGCCCAAATGGGCCCACCTACACCCAAGGTCTACCCCTTGGTTTTTCAGGGGCCCCAGCACAACCAATATCTGGGTACCTACGCCTCCTCAGAAGACCTCAGTCTTCTGCCCACTTTGTGCCTTGACTTAACCTGTAACACAGGTGGATCTGATAAAAAGCTGTTGTAACACTAGCAAGACATCCTTAAGCGCAGATGCTTAAGGATCTGCTCATAGGAAACCAAAATTCCCATTCCTGCTGGAGAATCAGCACTCTTTGGACAGGACCCTGATTGTGCACTGGAGTGTAGAGGGCTGCAGCTTCTCTTGGCCATGTGGGGTCACTTCTCCTTAAGCAATTGGCCACGTTTTATCGGTTCAGAGGTGGCAATGAGCTTTAGAGATGATCTAGTACAGTGTCAAATGTGGCCCCAGGACCAGCAGAATCAGCATCATCTGGGCCCTTGTTAGAAACACATTCTCAGGCCCCACCCCAAACCTGCTGAATCAGACACTCTTGGGGATGGGGTCCAGCAACTGGTGTCTTAACAAGCCTTCCAGGTGAGAGGACCACTCATCCAGTCCATCTGGTCACCCTTATCTTATAGGTGACACATTGGGTCCCACCGTTGGTCAAGGCAACACCTCAACTCTGTTCTAGCTCTCCGCTCAATCCTGCAGGTTCCAACCTGCCTCCCTTTCTTGGTGAAATACCAGAGTCTTATCTTCCTTTTTCAAATGGAAATCGTGCTGTGAAATCTGCAAACTATAACTTCTGTCAGGTAAGGAAAATCACCCTATTGGACTTACCCTATCTCCTACCAAGGCTCTGGCCACCATCATTTTGTGCCACAAAATACGTAGTATCGTGCACGTACCACCAAGTGGTCAGAGGAACCATGGCTGTAACCTCCAGAATATTGTGCCAAATGAGAAACTAAAATCCCCTCCGTGAGTGCAAGGACTTTGAACCTTATAGCTTGTCTCTTTTCATTAGAACTACCATTTTTTAGGACCAACATACACCAGATCACACTTGATACGCTCAAAATTCAGATGCCAGCCAAAACCCAAGTATTAGAGGCACATAACACAATCAGGAATATCGAGTTATTTAATCCTTACTACATGCCTGGGCAGTATTACCATCCCAACTGTCCACAGAAGAAAATGGGTTCAGGAGAGGTTAAAGAATCTCCCCCAAACCATACAGGTAACCCACACAGAGTTTAAGGCTCCACCCTCTTCTAGCCATGCATAGCCCCTTTTCCAGCCCCCGCTCCCACCGTGGGGCCTAGACCCTTTTTCTCTCCAGAATAACTCCTCTGCCTCACGCCACCAAGGGTTCCTTCCTGCCTTACATTGCAGACTTCAGGGAGAGGACTGTCAGTGGGCATCTCTTTATTTGATCTCAAGTTCCTAGACCCTCCTTTCTTTGTAAAGCTTAGCGCTTTAGGTTTTTCTCGTTGACCTCATGTGTGTTTTAGCACTTAACAGTAGCCAGCATTCCATTTCACAGTGCAATGCTCCTGGCCCCCATGGCAATTCACGAGCCACACAGCCAGAAAATTCTGCAGTACGCTTCAATATTTCTTGCATCTGAGATGTCTGCTTGCAAGGGAATACAGCATGTCCCTCCACCTTTTTTTCCTCAAACAGAAACAGCATCATCCTTAAGCACCAGACAAACTTTCTCACAGAAATAGTAACTTTAAAAAAATATAAGTAAAAATAAAAGCTATTTGCTTTCAAACTAACTACGTTTTGTATTTCTAGGGCAAGAATATACCTCCTGTTTGCCCATGGGAGGAGACAGATTTTTTTAAAGTTATTTTTTAACATCACTGTGTGAAGTTGTTAGAGCTTAAAATTGATCAAGGGTTCATTATACAACTTATGATTGTCGTTATCACATTTTGATCCATTAGGTTTTTGTTCCAACCTTATGTATACTATGAACGCAATTTATTACCGTAAAATTTTTAAAAATGACGCATCATGAAATTTTGAGTGAAGAAGAATTTTTCGGTGAATTTTATGCAGATACTTTCTCTGATTGTCCAAGCGATATATATACTAGTGTCTCAGAAGATGACAGTTCTTCAGAATATAGTTCTGATTCAGACGATGTGAATATTAGACCAACAAAAAGACAAAAAACCTTAGTGATTAATTCTGATATGGAAAGTGAAAACGAAACTCATGGTGCTGGAGAATGCTCCTTTGCTTCTACATAAGAGTGGATTGAAGACAACATTTTATGAAAATTAGACTTTATAGGAGTGTCAGGTGTAACTATTGACTGTAATAATGCACAAAGTGTTAGTGAAATAACAGAATTAATTTTTGGTAACGACTTTTTCGAGTTGGTCGCTTCTCAAACGAACCTGTATCACCAACAGAATGAAAAATCGTATAAAAAGTATAAGGCTTTAAAATGGACTGATGTAACCAACAGTGACATGAAGAAGTTTCTTGGATTAATAATTTAGATGGGACAAATAAGAAAGTCACACTGGAAAGAATATTGGTCGACTGATCCCTTACTTGAAACACCTACCTTTCCAAAGATTATGACGAGAAGAAGCTTCAAACAAATAATGACATTTCTTCACTTAAACGATAACTCAGAAGCTCCACTTCCCACGGACAGAATTTCAAAAGTTAAACCTCTTTTGGATTATTTTCTACCAAAATTTCAATTGATCTATATACCTAAACAAGAGCTATCACTTGAGGAGGCAATGATAAAGTGGAGAGGACGACTCAGATTCAAAACCTATAATCCTGGAAAACTTACAAGATATGGAATTTTGGTCAGGATGGTTAGCGAAAGTGAAACTGGATATATATACAACCTTGAGATTTACACGGGTGAAGGGAAGAAACTGCAAGAAACAATATTATTGGTCCTACAACCTTATCTTGGTTCATGGCACCATATTTACCAAGACAATTATTACAACAGTGTGTCCACATCTGAAATATTGTTGAAAAATAAAACCAGAGTTTGTGGGACTATAAGAGAGAGTCGTGGTCTACCAAACCAATTAAAGGAGAAATCTGAAAATCTACAGAGGGGAGAAATGACATTCTTCCAGAAGGGAGAAGTGATTCTTCTTATAAGGAAAGACAAGAGGCTAGTCCGCATGGCGACACTATTCATGACGCCTCCACAGCATCTACAGGAAAGGAAGACAGGAGGACTGGCCATCAGATAACTCAGCCCACTTGTATATTAGAGTATAATAAATATATGAAGGGAGTTGATCGATGTGATCAATATCTGGCAAACTTTCAATATCCTCTGGAAAACTCAAAAATGGTATAAGAAAGTGGGTTTCTATTTGATTAATTGCGGTGTATACAATGTGTTTAAAATTTATTGTAGCCTTATTACACAGAATAAAATGTCTTACAAGCAATTTTTGTTAGCAGTAGCTACAGAATGGGTAACTGACCATTCTGGTGAATGTAGTGGTAGTACCACACTTGTGGTAGTACCACACTTGTGGTCCTTCTTGTGGCGTTTCTGAAAGAGCCCCCTGCAAAGACCCACGTTGTCGACCATCAGGTAAAATAAACGAACATCTTCTAGAGGAAATAATACCCACAGGACTAAAATAAAAAATGCCGCCAGAAAGTATAAAGTCTGCTCTTCCAGGGGAAAGCACAGTGAAACACAGTGTATTTGTAATAGATGTTCTGTTTCCCTGCACAGAGGTGCCTGCTATACAGCCTACCATGCTCTAACGAAATATTAGAATGCTTTAGTAAGACATGAACAAAGTTTCAAATAAATACATTCAGTGCAAAAAAAGTTGTTGATATTTACTCAAACGCGGGTGTTTCAATATTCACTTACAGAACAAATCGCCGGGCCACAGGCGTTAGTTTCTGCAAAAATCCCCCAGTCAATAATGTTAACGTCTACTCAGAAATTGTTCCGAAAAGAAGTCCTGAGCTGAGGCACATACAAGCTTTGTGAAAACAGCAGTTTACATATATTGGCTTTTATTTTAGTTAATTCTAGTGCAAGAAAAACTAGGATTTGGGATATGGTGGGTGTTTTGAATTGTTCGCAGGATTACTGACGTCAAATTTGCTACAGTGTTTCATCATATTTGAGAGAAAACTTTGATCTCTCATTTCCGTAAGCACCAAGTTAAGGGAAAGCGGGGAGGGGGGGAAACATCCTATACTTAATACCATTTACTACCAGATTATTTCCAGGTACATAACTGAAAGCCTGTTAAAGGTAAAGACATAGCCTCTTCCTCAGAGTCAGGACCAAACGCTCGCTTGCCACTAGACCCAATTAATCTGTACACAGAAAAATCCATCTTTATTTAGATAAAACCCTTTTTTGTTTTAGGTTAAATATATGTAAATAGCGCCTCAAAGGACAGAGGTATGCTCTGTGGGATTCCAGGCCGCCCCTCAGAAGCGCACTGCTGCTGTGTCTGAAGGCTGGAGTATGTGGGCACCGGAACAAACTTCTGCTTTAAACCCCGGAGGAAGACAGGAAAAGGAGAGCTTGCCTCTTATGCTAAACAGCCCTCAGGACGGAGACCCCAGAGCCACCTCTCCCTCTCCCCGTGGCTGGCGAAGTGTCAAATGCCGTACAGCCTAGGGAGTCTGAGATCAGATTATTTATATTTGGTCGTCTAAGACTTTGTAATTAGCCTTCATCTAATCGTTGGAAGTAACATTTTATTTTTACCACTCTTGGCCTTGTCCGTACTATATATTCTGCTTTCTTTTGGGTCATGAAAACCTCCGGGAGGCCCTTCGAGAACTGAGAAGCCAGAGAGGGAAGGAGAGACTTACAAAAGGTCTACTCTAACCTTCTCGAAGCATCCCCACAAAGAGAGCTCCAGTAACAGGGATCACATCGCTGGGGCTCTGCTAATTACCAGGAACAGGATGGACTCCGAAAGGTGGGAGAGGGGCTGAGAGAGGGGTGGGGTCCAGGTCAGCAAAGGCGACAGGGCAAGGCTGTCTTCCCCTGCGATCACCATGGGAGGTAAACGTGGCCGGGTCCCTGATTCCTGAGGGGCAGAGAGAGGCCAGCAAACAAAGGTGTAAAAGGCAACTTTCTTAACAAAGTGGCAAGCAATAGGTCGAAAATTTTGATCCTTATAATGCCTGTGGAGATTTTGTGCTGATGACCTAACTGGGAAAGTGCCAAGTTATCTGGCTTGAAATAAAACTGTATAAATGCTTTTAGGGACCGTTTCAGGGCCTGAAAATACTAGGGGAATAAGTAAAAAGTTCCATTAGCCTTATTCGGCCATGTCTCATCAAGGCTATTGACAGCTTTGTCCCTGCCCTCTCTACAGAAAAGGTAAACAAGTCCCAGAAAAGAATCCTTGGTCCGTAAGGAATCATCTCAGTCGCCTGTGGGCCGTGGAGGAGGCCCTGCAGGGGTGAGGGTCAGGGGATGGATGGGTAGGAAGAGGATCTGTATTTTTTTTATTTATTTATTTTTGGCTGCGTTGGGTCTTTGTTGCTGTGCGAGGGCTTTCTCTAGCTGTGGCGAGCGGGGGCTACTCTTCATTGTGGTGCGTGGGCTTCTCATTGCAGTGGCTTCTCTTGTTGCGGAGCACGGGCTCTAGGGGGGGGCCGGGCTTCAGTAGCTGTGGCACATGGGCTTAGTTGCTCCGCGGCATGTGGGATCTTCCCAGACCAGGGCTTGAACCCGTGTCCCCCTGCATTGGCAGGCGGATTCTTAACCACTGCGCCACCAGGGAAGCCAGGATCTGTATTTTTTGATGAGTACCTTTGTCTTTGCAATTCCACAGACTCAAATCCTTTCATTATAAAGGCAGAAACTGAGTTCCATTTAGGTGCTACGTGAGGCAAGAGCAAGGGTTATCTCTGGCCTAAATGTTGAATACAGCAGACCAGATGAGATCATCAGAATTGTAATCCTGGATCTACAGTAGCCGCCCAACCTCAAGCAAACCACTCAACTCTCCCTTCTGGAAAACAGCTCCACTGTCCTTACTCAGGACTGTAACATTCTGTGCTTTGGGGGATTAATCCAGCCTAACAGTCTCCAAGTCTAGCGAAGCTATTTATGTTGGATACAGAAGTGCTAAATACAGAGACCCATAGCAGAAGGCCAACCAAGGCGGGAAGCAGTGTCACAAACTGAGCAATACAAGTGTCCAGACTCGGACGCTTGGCTTCCAGGTCATGTGAGGGACGAGGGAGGTGAGGACATTTCTCTGTGTGTGTGTTCCCAAGACCCCTCGGATAAAAGAGTAGCTGCCAAAGATGCAGGGAGGAGGTACCCTATAAAAACACACTCAACCACCTGCTATAAATTCATAGGGCAGCAGGACCTGCCCATCAAGTCCAGACAAATGGCCTTTTCCTTGAGAGGGCAAAGGCACCGGGACTTTGTGGAGAGAAATATTAAACACCTGCCAAAACCCTGCTATCCAAAAACAGCACTCAAGAGCTTTAAGTTAGCTAAATTAGGTAACAGGACAAAGTTCTCGCACAGTCTATTAAAAGGCTAGACTCAGCTTAGTTTTCCTTGTACTTTATACCACCTTTAATTTCTAAGACAACAGATGTGCAAGGCCGGTTTGTTCCAACAGAGGATAGCGTGGACATCATGAGAGCAGGTGAGGAAAAGGGCAAGGAGAAGGTGGAGGGCAGGTGAGGAGTGGGGGCAGGGTGCTCTGTTCTTTCCTACCCACTTTGGCCTCTACTCAGTAGAGCTTGCTTCATTATAGGAAGGCTACCACATAGGCCACTGTGACTGATTTATCGGTATCAGCCAACATCTGCTAAGTTTTACTATAACACTTCTAGAATGTTCTAGAATTTTTGAACACCTGTGGCTAAAGCTTTGGTGGCAGGTGAGTAAGGCTGGTTCTTGAACAGGCATCTGGTAAGTGGCCACCATGGTCCCAGAGAGGCCCTGGATCTACTGACAAATGGAAGCCAGCTTCAGCTTCCAGGTACCCTGAGGCTGCTGGCTCCATTAAAAGCTGCAGTTCCTAGTGCGTCTGGCTAATAACAGCTGGCCGTGGCCATTCCTTTCCCTGCCCCAAGCTGAGCACAGCAGATCTCAAGTTTCTGCCCCACTGTGGTTGACCGGCCACGCGGGTGAATGGTACTGCCTCTGCGATGCTCCTGGGCTTTGGGTTTTGTTTTCTTATCCCAACAACTCTGTAGTACCTTGAAGAAACCTAAACTCTTTGAAGAGAGTCTGTCTGGGGCTTCCTTGGGGCCAAAGCCCCTTTCTCGTTGCCCCAGAGGGCCACAGAGCAAACTTGGCGAGCCCCATGTCAGGGGTTTCTTCCACGTAGCACACAGAGATGAATGCTCATCGGGCCAGATAACCACTGGTCTACACCTAAATCCCTCCACGGGGATGTGAGAAGTGCGAGAGGTATTAATCAGATTCTTTATGACCTGGTTCACCTCACTCATGAAAGTAGGACTGTCTTCCCAACCCCTCGTGGCCACATGGAAAGATTCTTGGATGAAAAGATGTTTCAGGGCTTCCCTGGTGGCGCAGTGGTTGAGAATCTGCCTGCCAATGCAGGGGACACGGGTTCGAGCCCTGGTCTGGGAGGATCCCACATGCCGCGGAGCAAATAGGCCCGTGAGCCACAATTACTGAGCCTGCGCATCTGGAGCCTGTGCTCCGCAACAAGAGAGGCCGCGATAGTGAGAGGCCCACGCACTGCAATGAGGAGTGGCCCCCACTTGCCACAACTGGAGAAAGCCCTGGCACAGAAACGAAGACCCAACACAGCCAAAAATAAATAAATAAAATCAATTAATTAATTTAAAAAAAAAAAAGGTGTTTCATCCACGAGAGTCCTGGCTCTCTGAGGCTCTCTTTTCCCCAGGGAGAGTACCGGCTTCGTGTCCCTTCATGGGTCTAGGGTAGCCATTAGGGCCGACTGCAGCCATATTCCTTCCTCCAAGGGGACGGTCCTCCTCAAACGCAAGCACAAGCCTGTCCTGTAGGTGGTTAACCCAACACTGCACATACATGTGGAAAGTAAACCATATGTGCACCTGCCAGATGCCTCCTGCACGCTGCATCGGACACGCGGTCCGGAATCCTCTAAAATGTCCCCTGGCCATTACTGATATGTCACTGAAGTGTTATTACTGAAACAGGATAGCAACCAGAAGAAAGTTCAGGGCTGCAACTTCTTTTGATGTGTCTCTCGAGACCGAGTTAATCAGTACTGTCTGTGGCACCAATCTGGTTTGCGTGTGTTGGCGTGTTGAGGGTTTAAGCCCTTCCCGAGCCGCAAGAAAACAAAACGTGGTAAAAGATTTTTAAAACTGCCTCGAGAAATACACACTCGTGCTGGCTGGGCCCACATGCCCTTGTGAGAGGAAATGTCACACACGGTTTGGTAACTGCTTAGGAAGGAAAGCTTTTTAGACTTATCTGAGGCCAAGCCCTCCATGTGCAAAAACTACCAGGCTAACATGCTATGCCTTGATCTAAGTGATGGTCAGTACACAGGTAAGCTCATTTTGTGATAACTTATTAAGCTGTATACTTACAAGGTGTGCACTTCTCTTTATATGCCATATTTCAATACAGATGTTTTAGGAACAAACTTAAATAAGATTAAAGTGCAACTGCATTGCTCAGCAAGAAGGAAAGCGGTATAGGGGCCGTGGAGGGAGGGGTAATTATAGTCCGGGAGAGCTGATACAGAATTCAGGCAGATAAAACCAGAGCCATGGCAACATTACTGAGGTAACGCTAATTGGGCTTTGTTGGAAAAATGATCTGTTGGCCTGAAAAAAATTCTGTGTTAAAGATAAATCGAGTTCTTTTTGGTTGTTAGGTATATATGCCGATCCTTCCACCCACAGCAATATTATAGCAACTGGCCGGGAGATCAGAAGCCTGTGGGACAACACACTGCCTGGTGCAGGTGGGCAAAATTTTAGATTTAGCTTAATCATGTTCCATCCTTGAGTATGTGTGGCTTGCTTAGTTTGCATAATGGCTTCTCCCATTCTTTTTTAGAGGCTGGGTGGAGATAAAGGCATATAACATTTCATATACACAAATTCAGTTTCCTCTTAAGAAACAATAATCAAACCTTGAGATCAAATAATGATGACAGGATGAAATGTGCTACATTTAGGCTTTTCTTTAAAAGGGAGCGATCTCATGCACAATCCCCGGGGACTAAGAACCAAAAAGGTCAACCAGGAAAAGAGCCCTACCCCCTCCCCGAATCCAAATCAGCCATTTGATGTTTGGAGTTGTTTAGGCTCCAATTAAGGCAGCACTTTGTTCAGCTAACCTCCATTTGACCTACAGAAGAAGGGAGTTGTTTTTCTGGAGCTAGTCATTAGTTGAACTATTAACCAATATTCCCTTGATGGCAAAACTTCATTTAAGTTGAAAAAGGAAAATCAATAAACAGATGACCTGAGGACTAATGAGCAAGGAGTTCTGACCCCATCCATCAGCCTTTCCCCAGGCACGGGGAGGCCGCCAGAGAATCTGGAGACCAGGGAAGGAAAGGAGAGCAGGAGACAGAGGAAAGGCTAGGTCGGACCGCAAGATTACCTGGGAGAATGCGATCCCAAAAGCCACTCCAGCGATGATTCCCATGTTGGTCTCCATGAAACTGGTCACCAGATCATAACAACCCTGAAAACACAGAGACACGGTCTCAGAGACATGTTTCACCCAGACCAGACCGGCTGGGTTACCTCGCGACACTCCCACATACACCCCAACCTTCATTCCGCAAACAGAATGAAAAATCTCAAACATACAAACGGTACAGAACCCCCAAGTGACCCTTCCTCTAAAATCACAGTGAACATATGGCCAATCTTGTTTCATTTAGATTTCTTCAACACTCATCCCCTGGCTGGATTATTTTAAAGCAAATCCCAGATATACACTTTCATCCACAAACGTTTCTGTTGTATGATGAAATTGAGCAAGGAGTCTGTAAGATCCATGAGGCGAATGCTGTAGGGATACAGAAGCAGACTTAAACACGTGAAAAGGCATTCTGCATCCTTGATCAGGAAAACTCAGAATCATAAACATAGTTACTAGCATTTTGACAACAAATGACAGAATCTTAGATAAATAAAGTGAAATCCTCTGGTTAGAAGGAGGTGTTTGAATACCTGCCAACTTTATGGCATTTTAGGGTTCTTCCTACGGAGACCATTAAGTTTTTTTTTTTAGTAGGGAAAAACCCATGTTCTAGAGTCATATTTTCCACAGATTTACTATGGGACCTTGAAGAAGTCACTTCCCCTCTCTCTATTATGATGTCAATAACCTCATTCGTGAAATGAAGTGAGTTTCCCTTTAACATCCTGTGAAATCTCCACATGTTGTGATTAAAACCAACACCAATTTTACCAATTTCAATGTTAGTTTAATACTGATAAAGTTTAATTTCTTTAAAAGAAATGGTCTGGTTGGAGTTCGACAATGTTGCTAAAATAGTTTTGTTGTTATCCTGGATTACATTTTATCAACCCAGTCCAGGTAGGACACCAAATTTTGTGCATCACTCGTAACGCAAAGGCAAAAGCTGACTCTTCCTGTTAAAACGCCTGACAGCTCAAACAGCAGGAATTAGCGAACATATATGTGTGTCAGTGTGTGAGTGTATTTTTATAGTTTGGAACTGGGCCAAATCAACCTAGACTTCTGAAGTGACGTATTCAGCTTTGGAAGACATGGTCTTTCTCCAGTTTTCTGAAAAAGGGCCTCAACTTGAATGTATGAAGTCTGTGAAAAATCAAGACAATTTCATAAACAGGGTAAAGAGGATTATTGTTTATCAAGAAAGGCCCACTAAATTGTAATAACATCTGAAGAACAAGAACAACCGAAAACATGTCTCCCATTTTTAAATTCAAAGTTTAACGATTTAACATTTCTCCTAGAGCTTGTGAAAATTCTGCCAATGCTGTATCTTCTAATAAATGATATTTTATGCATTCACAGTCTGTTTGCAAAGACAAAGATGCATTAATTTAGCAGCAGTGCTTTGATACATGTTTTCAATGCAATGGACAAACTATGCTCCTTAGTTACCTGATGCAAATTTGAAGGCCGGGGCAGGGGTGGGAAAGGAAATGCATTATTGCTCATGGGAAGTTTTGCAATTTGATTCTCTCTTTATAGGAGAAGCTTGCTCACTGATTTCATTTCTACTAGTGAAACTATATATCACACTATTTTCCAAAAGGTAGTGGAAAGAAAGTCAGTTCTGGTTAGGAAGAAGTCAAAGCCAGAAGAGAGGTGGATATTCTAGCACTTTCCCAAATGGCAGCAGCTAAGATAGAGTTTTTCTGTGCTGGTCATCGTTCACTGCTGTATCTCCTCCCCACAGCAATGCTCGGGCCAGGGAATGAAGTTCAGACCACCGCCAGTGTTACATCAGCTCAAAATATGGAAACACAAACCCAGTGATAAAAACCAGAGAGAAGTGAGGTGGGCTATTTTCTTACTCTGCAAAATAGTTTGGGATAGGTGTTTTTGTTTGTTTTGGGGGGGGGGGAATAGGGTTTTTTTTTCTGTTTTTTTGTTTTTGCTGTGAACTTTAATTCTACACATAAGGTGAATATGTTTTTCTAAAGTATGAAATCTCCTACAATGGAGTAGAAATCAGAGTCAGTCACATTTTTTTGGAAAAGCCCACTCCAACCAGTAAGAGAAAACAGAAAAATGAAGTAAGGGCCTGGCATTGGTACAACTGTGGCAAAATCGTTCTCTCTAAACCTTGCTCCCCGCAGTGGGGTTTTGCTAACAGCAGCAGCAGCAGCATTACTGGGGATTTTGTTAGAAACGCAGAATCTGAGACCTCACTCCAGACCTACTGAATCAGAATCTGCCAGGTCCCGGGGTTACCCATTTTTAATGAGTTTTAACGAATGTTAACAATATCTCCAGATGTTTCACGTGCCCATTAAAGTTTGAGAAGCACTCTTCGCTAAGAAAAGTTCCTCCACTCTTTTTCACTCTAAACAGAGAGCAAATTAATAAATTATAGCAGTAAGAGAGTTACTTAAGGTGAGAAGATGAAAGTGATTTAGCTTCTTCATTGTTGTTTAAACGATACAAGACCCAGGTTGCAATAAATGCTTTCCTTCTCCAGCTTTTTCTCTGTTATTCACTCTATGGACCCACAAGCCCATTTTCCAGGTCTCAGCCTAGCTCTGCAGACTGCCCGAACTGCTTTGATCCTACAACCCCAGTGCACGTTTGTCTTCCACCTCAAATTCTCCCCGAAAATTCTCTTATCTACCCACAACGATCTCTTTTAATTTCCTAAAAGGAAAGCCTGATTGTCAGGTGTGAGATCAATCTACAGAGACCTGCTAAATGTCCTAGGAAACACCCAGAAACAGAACAGGTAATTCGCTCACCCTCTCAGCAAGTCTAAATCAACAGGGCCTCTGATGGGAAACACCTGCAAGTGGCAGGCTTTTCAGTAGCAGGAGTAGCATGGCTGCTTCCAGGCAGGTACTGGGAGGAGGTACCTCTGGAGCTGCCAACCAGAATAACTCTCTTCCTCTTGCCCTGGCTCTTTTAAAAAAAAGGCGAGGAATTCCTAGGGGGTAGGGGTCAGTCAATGCTATTAGCTAACTGAACCTGTGGACGTTTGATCATCGTGCTTAGCAAAACCAAAATCAAAGCTGTCCTCAAAACGAAACGATAAATATCCTGCTTAACCGCTCTCACCTCCTTCCTGCTCTCTGCCAGTGATTTGTACAAGGTGGGTTTCTCAGGCTGCCAGGTAAGAGCCAAGAGCCACCTTTCTGTGCTATCGGGGCACAGGGTTCAAGACACTAAAAGATCTATGGGGATTTAGAATACATGTATTTTATATAACAGGATTCCACAGAACTAGGACATGGTGGGAGTTAATCTTCCTGGGGGAGGGAGTCAGTTTGGGGAGGCTAATCTTTATGAGCATCTACTATCACTACACATCTCCACCCCATCCGCCTTGCTTACCTTTTATAGATGAGGTGTCACAGACTCAGGCCTGGGAAATAATTTGTCTGTGAAGTGCAGGTGGGCATTAAATGAGAATATCTAATGAAACTTCCTAGGCAAATTTCAGTTTTCATTCACTTTCTCTCCACAGAGGGAGCCAGGCTGGAGGGTAAAAGGCAAGTGGGAGAGAAGTATCTCTTCCAGGTATTTGAGGTACCCAGGAAAATGTAAAGTAGGATTGTCAGGGGGGAGGCTGGGAGTGAGGCCAATTTGTAGGTTATCAGTGAAGTGAAAAAATGCTCCCCTATCTTTCTGGAAATCACTATAGGATCTGCCTCTAAGCCTGCTTTTGAATACAAACAAAAGACCCTCCCTACAAGGACCTGCTGCATCATTTCCAATAAAAGGCACAGTGTGATAGGGTGGAAGACAAACATCACCGTTATTGTCGTGACATTTACACCACAGCTACCATTTAACATTACAGTTAACGTTCATCTTGTCCTTACTCTCTGCCATGCGCTGTGCTTTAGATACTTTATCTCATTCAATTCTCCTATCAATCCTAAGGGGCAAGAACTGTTATTCTCTCCATTTTACAGATGAGAAGAACAAGGCTGAGAAAGGTTAAGTAACTTGATCAAGATCACACAACCAGCAAGTGGCTGAGCCAGAATTTAAACTGCAGTCTGACTCCAGACCCTGTGGTCCTGACTTCGAAGCCCTCAACTTTCACAAAAGAAGTAGTTTGGGTGAAATTTTCTTTTAGAAAGAAGGCTTTTATCAAGGTTGATGATTGCTGCCTCTACAAAGGGCCTCCTGAGGCTCTGCTGTGCCAATATCTCACTCCATAAGGCACGTCTTGCCTTCTATACACCGGAGCATCCACTGAGCGCCAGGTCTGCTCAGCACTTCATAAAATGGCAGCATAATGACATATACGGATGCTCAGTGGAGGTGTCCGTGAAGAAACCAGAAGTCACCTTGCTGATGAGAGGCGAAGGAGGCCTCAAACTTTGGGTTCATAAAAAATTCCAGTCGGAACAGATGTTCTCTTAGCTCACACAAGAAGCTGTCTGTACTGAACATCTTATCTCACCACACCAACAGCCAAGTAATAAACCCAGAATGACAAAATGAGCTTCCAGAATGTGGCAACAATGCCTTGCAGGGGTTCTGCTACAAATACCAACATTACATGGGCAAAATATAGAAACCATCTTAACATTCTTGTCTTGAAAGGATGGCTATCTTCTGTGAATTATTCAGTAGTTGGCCCAGATCCCCTAGAATTTTGAAGACCTTAGAAAACTAGAACTTTGGGATTTCCCTGGTTAAGACTCCAGGGAAGTCCAACGGTTAAGACTCCAAGCTTCCACTGCAGGGGGCACGGGTTCGATCCCTGGTCAGGGAACTAAGATCCCACGTGCCGTGCAGCGTGGCCAGAAAAGAAAACTAGAACTTTACCTTAGTAAGAAAAGAAAATTTACCTGATGGCGGCATAACCACAGGTAAACTCAACAGTAGGGTTTTTTTTCTCCCTTTTGTTTCAGCAAGACATAGTTTCTATCTGGCATTTCCCTAAATGTTTAAGAATAGATAGCCCTCACACACAGCTGTATCATGTCTTCATCAGTTTCTCTGCAGAGTGGAATACAGAATTGATTTTCCTTTTCTCTACCTAAGTTTCATTTCCCTCATTTCTACTATGTACTAACTTTCAAATTTCTCTTGGCCAGTTTTTTTTTCTCTAATTTCTTTGGGAGTCAGGATGTTGAGAGTGAGTTGAAGTTGTTGATTTCTTTTCCCAATGCAGTGAAGTCCCTAAAATCAAGGCCGCCCTCCTCTCAGAAGCAGATGCTGTCTGTCAACTCGACTCCCTCTTTCCGCTGAGGACTGGCACCCAGCTGGGAATGATTTCATGTTTCGAAAGCATATTAAGCAGAAGACAGACACCCAGAAGGAAGAAAGGCCACATTCCCTGACATCAGCATCAGGGTCAACAGGAACCACTTGCTAACCCTTCCTAACTATGCCTCGTAGAGTCTCGCTGAGGCACGGCTTTCTCCTTCAGAAGTGGGCAGCCCAAGTGACTCTCCCTGGCCAGAAAGAACCACAAGGGAAGGGCTTCCCTGGTGGCGCAGTGGTTGAGAATGTGCCTGCCAATGCAGGGGACACGGGTTCGAGCCCTGGTCTGGGAAGATCCCACATGCTGCGGAGCAACTGAGCCCGTGAGCCACAACTGCTGAGCCTGCGCGTCTGGAGCCTGTGCCCCGCAACGGGAGGGGCCGCGATAGTGAGAGGCCCGCGCACCGCGATGAAGAGTGGCTCCCGCACCACGATGAAGAGTGGCCCCCGCTTGCCGCAACTAGAGAAAGCCCTCGCACAAAACGAAGACCTAACACAGCTAAAAATAAATAAATAAATAAATAAATAAATAAAAAGAGTAGCTATTAAATTAAAAAAAAAAAAAAACAGAAGCCTTTAGAACCACAAGGGAAGATTCCTGACTCTCTCCAAGACTACCATTTCTAACCTATTTGTCATAATTTCACAGAGACACAAAAGCCCTCCCCAAACATTCACCACTGAGTCCCATCAGGGCCAAGAGGGAGCGAGTACCTTCTGGTTCACTTTAGTGGCGGCCACGGTCAGGTTGTGCAGATCCTGGGGATTACAATCGGTGTCGTTCATGCAGCAACTCGGGGGGATGCCGTGCTCCAGAAAGTAGGGGCTGGTGCTCCAGTTGGTGTAGTTCTGCACCCCACAGCAGCTCAGCTGTTAACGGGGAAAGGAAAAGAATTAAGTGTGGCAGATCAAAGGCACTGTGGTCTCTGCACTCAGCGCCTTGCAGCTTTTAAAAGAAAAACATGGGCCCAGGCCCTAAGTCGACAGGCACAGCTTTGGTGAGTCAAGATGAGCTGAAGCTCCACTAACAATTCTACTCACTGGCATACCCACGTGAACTCAGCGAACGAAGTGAGTCCTAGACGCCATATCGCGTTGGTTTCCACCTCCCAAAGCCAAGCAGCTGCTCTCTGGCCTGGCTAAGCATCAAAATCACCTGCGTGATTAGGTGCTGCTAAAGAGACAGACGTAGAGGTCTACTGAATCAGGACTGTCGATGGGGAGCTGAGGCCAAAATGGTTTTAGAAAGCTCTCCCCAAGATCTGTACTAATACGTACATAAATGGTTTAGGGGGAAAAAAAAGATGCACATGGAGGAAGAGAGAGAGTTGGTGTTGGTAAACTACAGCCCACCAGCTATCTGGTTTTGTAAATCAAGTATTACTGGGACACAGCTGTGCCTCTGTGTTACCTGTTGTCTAGGGCAGATTTTGTGCTACAAAGGCAGAGTTGAGTAGTTGTGACAGAGACTGCATGGCCTTCAAAGCCTCAAATAGTTACCACTTGATGCTTTACAGCAAAGATGTGCCAACTGCTGACATAGAGGATACTGAAGCAGATGGGGCAAAATATATCATTAATTGGTGAATCTGGGTAAAAGGGGTACAGCTCCTTGTACTATTCCTGCAGTTTTTCTGGGTAACTTTGAGATTCTACCAAAATAAATTACCAAAAACATAAAATTAAAAATACTGCTTCTGAAGTAAAAACGAAACAACACAACAATAAAAGATACCCCTCAACCGAAAACCTTTCCAGATGATCCTGACAGGCAGTCAGGCTTCCAGAGCACCTCCAGGCAGGAAACAACTACTTTCCTCATATCCTCTGCGAAGCACCAGGCAGCCTAGGCCATTCACACGCCTGCAGGATCCTCAGTTGCTCTGAGATCGGCTCTCCAACCCCACTGCACCGCCCAAGCCGGTGAACACAGCTCACCTGAGCTCTCCGCCCAGCCTCAAGACACCCTTTCCAGAAGGCTGGTCTTAGGGAGCCAACTCGAAGTCAGGCTGTCCTACACTCACTGTTCCAAGGCTTCAGGTTTTAAGGGCAAACTAGCTCTCCTTGGGATGCTCACATCCTTACGGATGAAAAGCAAACCGGAGGGAGTGGTCCTTCTTGCCACTAATCACCTGGATCCCTGGACCCTGAAAAAGTACTGGATGTCCACTGTTGGAAAGGGAACTGGGCCAAGAGGCGGAGAGTGGGGATCAAGAGCAAACACTGCCAGTCTAGCGTCACTGGCAGCCCACAAGTCCAAGGCCCGACCTCGCAGGCCACTGCCAGCCCCATCTCCTTCCTGGCACTTACGCTGCGCTGCACGTGATCCACCGCCCGGCTCCTCTCGTCGTTGCCATTGTAATTCTGCATGGCCTCAGTGTAAGTCCTCAGGAAGGTGTCCTTGATCTAGGGAAGACAAGGAGCGATGTGGTTCTGGTCCACTGCAGCCCAGATGGACACAGATTCGTACCAACTTCCACCCCAAAATAGCCTCTTCTGAAAGTCTCCGAATAAATGTAGGCCAGGGAGGGCATGCCCTGTTTTCTGAGACAAAAGAGCTCAGAAGATTGGCCAAGGGGTTTGTTAGCGCAGGAGTTTAAAAAAATGTTCCCTTACCCCCAATCCAGAGGAACCCTGCCTAGTTAAATGAGCCACTGAGGTGGCTAGTCAGATTCGGAAAGGGCTGTGATGGTTTTCTAGTTATTTTCTTGGAATTGGTTACTGCCTTTCTTTCTATAACTTTTTCTGCCCTTACTCAGAAGAATGCCAAAGGACAGGCCATTGTGTGTGGGGCGGGCAGGAAGACCAATGTTTTGACCAGAATCAGATCCCTAGTCTACCATACAGGAGTGGGGCAAAACCAGCTTTCACTTACCTGTCTTTACTGAGATGAAAAAAAGAGGGTAAAGGACATGGACTTTACTTGTTAATAAATGGTTAACAAAACCCTTTCTCCTTCTCTGTGAACACATTTGACCTTGGGTTATCTTTCAAGTTCTGTTTCCCTGGAAACCTGCTGAAGGCGGAGCATCAGGTATGTTACCAGGCAACCCCGCTTATGGTAAAAAGTGCCCCCTGATTGGTGAAATGACTCTGGCCTGGACTTCAGCAAATGACAGTAATTACCTGGTGGGAAGCTTAGGGCTAAATATGGTGACTCTTCTAACTAGGCGCGTTCCTTGCTGAGATACTGGACGCTATGCCCATCGGACAGTTACAAGAGATAAAGAGACACTATTTACATGGAGCTTCTAAGCCAAGGTGGTTGCCACACCCAGCTGTGTCCTCTCGTTTCATTGCACGTGCATCGTCTCTTAGGCATGGGCAGGCCTACACAGACTAGAGCCTGGACCACTTTGAGGACTCCCACTGAAGAAACAAGCCCACAGCTGCCCTGCCTGCAAGCTATGTTTCCTTTACTGTATCCTTCTCAGTCAATGCTGCTAGGTTGTGACCTATTCTCATCATGTGTGTTTGACTCTTTAGCCAAACTCAAGACCGCTACTGGTGGCCAAAGAGTGGCACTGCAACCCCTAGCCACCACTTCCCTAAGTGGTTTTTCAGTGAAAAGAGGTTAGGCAGGTGAGGATGTTCAGGTCCTAGGTATCAGGAACCATGAAGAGAAAACCCCTACGTGGAGCCCGGTCCCAGCAGCACATGGGAAGGAAGTAGGCAAGGGCTCAGGTTGGAGCGAGCCAGGCTGGGCCTGGGGTTCACACATGCATCGGGGGCACCTCTAGGCCGTGACTTCATCAGGTTTTACCTCAGCTGAGAATAAGAATGGGGGATCTAACTCTGGATGCAGTGCCCACATGAAATGGTTCTAGAAGTCCGTCTTGGCATCTGAGAAGCCACATCTGGTAAAGGGGAAGAGGGGGCAGAAAGCGCCTAAGGCAGGCTCACTGGGAACTTGACTTGGCCAAGCACAAAGGCAGGGCCTGGAAACAGGTGATGCCAGACTTCAAGAGCTACAGTTATCACACTCGACCTCACTGACTTTCCCACCTCCATCTTGCTATTTCTTTCCATTCTAACACATGTGTAGCTGCTTCTATCTTTACTGTTATTTACAGGGAACAATAATGAACTTGGGGAGTGGGGAGTTAAACCAGAACTGTACTGTAGCGTATACACTTTCTGACCTATCATCAGTATACACATCTGAAAAGTGATACCACGGCAGCTACAGACAGCATGAGAGCAGCTTGTCCCTGCATTAGCATCTATACGTTGTCCAAATAGAGCAGCCTCAGTGACAGGACATGGAAGGATGGCCACATGTGACAAAGGACAGGTGGGAGTGTCCTTGAAACTAGCAGTTTTGATCGCAAAACCGGATTCAAAATAATTTTCCCCAGCTGTAGAAATCTCAAATTTTACATGTAAATAGAAAACAAAGCACAGCTTTGTAGGGGTTTTTTTTTTTTTTAAAGATTTATTTATTGATTGATTGCTATGTTGGGTCTTCGTTTCTGTGCTAGGGCTTTCTCTAGTTGCGGCAAGCGGGGGCCACTCCTCATCGCGGTGCGCGGGCCTCTCACTGTCGTGGCCTCTCCCATTGTGGAGCACAGGCTCCAGACGCGCACGCTCAACAGCCGTGGCTCACGGGCCCAGCCGCTCCGCGGCATGCGGGATCTTCCCAGACCAGGGCTCGAACCCGTGTCCCCTGCATTAGCAGGCAGATTCTCAACCACTGCGCCACCAGGGAAGCCCTGTAGGGGTTTTTGATCATGACTGTCTTCTCTCCTTTTCCCACACCACCAAGCGAAGCCACAGGGCTCCTCACCACTGGGGTGTGGATTTTACCCCCGGGCGGCAGGGGGCACCCCGCAGGGCCTCTGGGGAAGAGACAGGAGAGCACAGGCTGCTTAGGGGAAATGTAGCACTTTGCCTTTGGCCAACGACTTGTTTGGCTTGCCTCTGGCCTCTGAGAAATCTTGATATACGGATATACACTTGTGCCTTGCTGAAGTGGCTACTTTTAAAGTATTTAATCTATATGGAAGGTCACTTTTTTAAAACAAGGAGGAAGGACTTCCCTGGTGGCGCAGTGGTTAAGAATCCGCCTGCCAATGCAGGGGACACGGGTTCAATCCCTGGTTCGGGAAGATCCCACATGCCGCGAAGCCACTAAGCCCATGCGCCACAGCTACTGAGCCTGCGCTCTAGAGCCCGTGAACCACAACTACTGAGCCCACGTGCCACACTACTGAAGCCCGTGCGCCTAGAGCCTGTGCTCCGCAACAAGAGAAGCCACCGCAATGAGAAGCCCGCGCACCGCAACGAAGAGTAGCCCCCGCTCGCTGCAACTAGAGAAAGCCCGTGCGCAGCAACGAAGACCCAACGCAGCCAAAAATAAATAAATTAATTTAAAAAAAACCCAACAAGGCGGAGAATCCTTTCATGCAACAGCTATATAAAGAAATAGAGTGAGGGTCAACAGCTAAGGTTTCAGGTTTGGCGAAATTCCCGCCTGTAGAATTTTCTGGGCATTTCAGCTCATGGTCCATGGCATTTGGAAACTAGCAAATACCACTGGAGATGCCAGCTAGCTTCTCTGCATCCTTTACACATTCCAAGACGTTTAAAAAAAAAAATCCTCCTCCCAGAGACCCTTGAACTGAGTTCTCCACTTGGTGTATACTCACCTCGTGACGAAACACAAACCCGGAAATGCCAGCCACGAGTTCAGCCAGGAACACCAGAGACAGAAACATGGCATACTGCAAAGCAAGTGGACAGGGGCACAGTCAGATATGGCGGGGGGAAGAAGAGTGCTTCTTTGGGCTAGGTCCCTTCTTGTCAGGGGGAATTAGACAAGTCGTCATATTCCCTAGAAGGAAAAGTGGAAAAATCCTCTTCTCCAGATGTTCCCATACGAGCCTCCATAGAAGCATGTGTCTGTTTAACATGCGTAAGCATTTGGGGGCACACGGGCTGAGGACAGCGCATCCAGGGACCGGCATCGTGCCTGTCAGCTCAGCTTAACCAGGAGAAATCTGGAAGGGCTTTTTACAGCTAAGTATCCACTATTCTTAATGTTGGGCTCCTCGAGGTAGAAAGTAGTCTGGAGGGCACAGGACACAGTTCCACCCTGTCTGTGAGTCCTTTAGACCACTTTCCTCACCAGGGTCACCTGGCGTCTGCCAGCTGAGACCACCCCCTCCACCCGCCCATCCCTTGCAGCTCATTCGGGTTTTAAACTGTTCCGATTGCTAGAAAGGCTTCTTCCGCTTGGCCACAGTCTGCCTACTTGTAAATTCCACTTACTGGTGTTGGATCTGCTTTCAGGAGACGCCAGAACCAGACTGACCTCTCTTCCACGCCACGACCCTTCGTCTGTGTGAATACAGCCATGGAGGGACCCGGCTGCTTCTCTCAGTTCGGGCAACCCCTCCTGTTTCCTTAAGCACATCTCCTGTGAAGTGGCTTCAAACCCCCTTCCTTTGGAGTTGTATCCCTCGCATTCTGACAGGGCGGCCCAGATGTGCACAGGCCGACGTGATACCCTTCCTCACTAGGGCCTGAATGCGGCACCCGCAGAAGTGGGTCGCTTACCTCTCTTGTTCTGTGGAGTTGATAGCCTTTTGAAAAGCAAATCAGCTCTGTTGCTGACGAACAATGTTCGCAAGCATCTAAAACCCCCAGTGCTTCTTACACATTTCATGCTTCCTGTACTTTCCAAGTCGATTGTGTGTGTGTGTGCGCGTGCGTGCAAGTGCCTAAGTTCAGGGATATTATATGGTACTTCTGAGACATTAAGGGTTTCCATTTTTGTGACTGAAAAGCAGATAAAAGGAAAGAGAATTGATTCCTCTCCTACGAGGCATATGTCTTAGAATCTGCTTCTTCTCATCTCAAAATGAAATACAACGCTCCCGAATGTCGGGAATGGCCCTTGGTGATGCCCTGGAATTTGAGTACACTGCACGCGGCCACACTGCTTACTTGTAAAGTGTACATGTGTCTTGTAAAGTATATATGTGTGCATGGGATCATAAATTATTTTTCTCAGCCAGGGGCACATACATTCAAAGGAGGAAATACTGCCTTAAAATGCTGGTTTCGTTCAAAATATTAATAAAAGTCTCTCCGCACACTGAAAGCACAGACACTAAAGTATCAAACACACAGTTATGAATAGAAGGCTCCAAGTACACGACTTCTCTCTCTCAACTTGGTACAAAATGCAATTAGAAGCACAATTTACTCTAGGGAGGCTCTCACCCCAGGCCTAGACTCCACCAGAAAGTCCTGTGAGAAAGTAACCATCAGCAGGCAGGTGGGAGAAAGAACTTTTGATTCTGTGGTGTAGCTCTTAGGAAAGAGGCCACGGTTCTGGGCCTCCATAAAGTGAAAAGAGTTATTTTCAATTGTTTTGCAATTAATGAGGTTAAATGAGGACTGTAAGATTTTAGATGGACAGCTAATCAAGTGACTTCTGCTCTGTTCAGCTAGATCAGCAGTTTCACGTCCCTGGGAGGCTCTCTGCTTCTGGAAGCTTCCAGAGGAGAGTTGCTGCTCCTTCAGAAGGCCTGCTGGGGAGAGCCTGTATTAAATCCAGGTGGCAGGGTTCGAGTTTTCTCCAAATGAAAATACTGTAGTAGAAATAGTCCTGGCTTTGGAAAGAAACCTATCTGGTTTCCCGTCCCAGCTCTCAACATTAGTTGTGTGAACTTGGACAAGGTATTTCACCCCCAAGTCTTTATCACATAACATGAAAACACAACCTGAATTTTATGGCGGTGGTGAGGAATAAATAAAATGGAGTATGCACACAGGACAACATCGAGCGGGTAAAAGGAACTAAATGATAGCTTTTAGAAGACCAAAACCAACACCAAGCCCCCCAAACTTCTCTACTCGCCAAAAGGGTCACTTGCTAGTAAGCTCACAACTGTCAGGAGAAAATGGCAGCATGGTATGAAACCTTCAGAAGAAGCCAGAGATGACTGTTCCATTGTTGCATGCCCACTTCTGCCTGCTTCAGTCATAGTCTTTGGGCTGGAAGAAACCTTGGTGGGTTAGTCCAATACTGTACTTTCATAAATGGGGACAAAGGCCCAAAGAGGTTACATCCTTGCCCCTCAAGACTTAAGCCAGTGAGCATCAGGGTCAGTCAGGTCTCCAGGTCTCTTCCCTTCTTGTTTGGACAGATGGATTTTTAGCAGTCTTTGTTTTCCATGCCTCTGGAGTTAATTCTTCCCTTGCTACTCACTGTACTGAAGAAGAGGGTCTCAGCACTGGCTGTGCAATAGCACCCCTGGAGAGCTTTCAGAAAATGTGAAGCCAGATCCTGACCGCCATAGCTTCTGGTTCCATTGGCTGGGGGTGGACCTCTGGCAGAGGTGTTTTTAAAAAGCTGCCCAGGTGACTCAGGCACTGATCAAAGTTGAAAACTACAACACTAGACCAAAGGAAACACTAGCGCCTATGAGAAGTACTAGAAGGTAGACTCACAGTGCTAGTGGAGGTGACAGCAGCAGAAGTGCCTCCATATGGTCTCACTACGGCTTTTCCACCAACCTGGAAGGATTAGCTGTGGCCAGGGTATCAGCTTCCCGTATGGTCTTCAGGACAGAAAATGGCCAAATCAAGCACGACCTCCATCAGGTTGCCAACAAAGAGACTGACCAGTGCCTATTTGGAAGGTGCTTCCTTTGGAGTGAATCACCCTCACACCCGTATCTGTCACTAGATGGTATTATGGGTTACTACAATCTAGGGCTAAACAAGAAAGGACGGGCCACCCAGCACCAAGGGAATCTCCACTCTCCCGTTTCAGAGAACAAGACGTCTGAAAGAAATCCTTTTAAACAAAATTTTCTTTTGAGGAGAGGCCCTTGCTGCCTTTTATCTATGAAAGCCTTCCACATAAACTCTTATTAATGAAAAAAACATGGGCAAGAGACTAGAGAATTAGGCAACTGGTCTACCAGAAAGTTAAGACTTGCAGCAGCAGCCTTTCAACAGCCTATCCTTACCCTTTGGGAAACATCACTGCTGTGTCTGTCCTATTAGAGTAAAGGTACCCAGCACTGGTCCTTGGCCCCACAGCAACCCTCTGTTGAGTGGGGAAGCTCTGGCTTAGCTCAACTCCCACCGCACGGATCCAGGCTGCGCAGGCGTAGAGGAGAGCATGCCCGCGCATCCCAGCAGAGCCCAGCTCAAGGACGCAGAAAAGTATTTCTCCACTGGGAACTTGGACGTGAAAGGCTGCTTATGTTCAGGGTGCTGCCTCACCCACCAAGGCTGCACATCACATGCTTGAAAAGATTTCTAAGATAGAATTCAAAACTGGAACAGGGCATCTTGCCACGAGGCTATAAATGGCTTATTAGAACCGCTGGCCACTGCTTTGTCATCATCTACCTTGAGGGACCAGGACGGGATTGTTTTTGTGTCAGGCTGTATCTGGGGTTGTTTCTCCCTCTAGGGGATTAAAGGGTGGGTTAGGTAAAAGCCTGGACTAAAATTAGAGTCAATGACTATTAAGGACTCGTCTGTGGCTTCAAGAAGGGCCACTTTGCTTTCACGTGATTTCTATTTTTACAAAACAGAATCAGAAAGTAGTATTATATTGTGACCTACTCACCAGTTTCAGCATCCATGGGCTACCACGGCATGTGGCAAAGCATCCAAACAGGCCAAACACGACAATAGTGGTGCCAGTTCCGATGAGCACATAGGGAGCATTTGTGGAGTTCTCGGCAATAAGGGAAATATAGGTGCCCAGAGTGAGTTTGCCCCAGACTCCAACGGCCAGCAGGATCACTCCAGTGATCTGAAAAGAAGCAGGAGTGAGAAGTGTGAGACTGCTGCTGAGAGAGGTGAGAATCAACACAGAGCAATGTGGCCGGAATCTGAAGACTCCAGTTTCCGGGAGCAAGCAGGCACTTGCTGTAGGATTCCCTGAAGCAGTGGGAGAGGCCAGAGTCCATGAACTAAAGCCACCACACAGTAAAGACACTTTGATTTTGGACAACTAGATCTGTCCCTTACACAATCCCATATGCAGGTACCATATCAACTGTAAGTCAAGCCAACACTAAATAACTTTAAAAAAAAAAAGCTGCTTAAAAAGTACATCCTAGGGACTTGCCTGGTGGTGCAGTGGTTAAGAATCCTCCTACCAATGCAGGGGACACGGGTTCGAGCCCTGGTCTGGGAAGATCCCACATGCCGTGGGGCAACTAAGCCCGTGTGCCACAACTACTGAGCCTGTGCTCTAGAGCCCGCGAGCCATAACTACTGAGCCCGTGTGCCACAACTACTGAAGCCCGCGTGCCTAGAGCCCGTGCTCTGCAATAAGAGAAGCCACCGCAATGAGAAGCCCGTGCACCGCAACGAGGAGTAGCCCCCACTCGCCGCAACTAGAGAAAGCCTGCGCACAGCAACGAAGACCCAACACAGCCATAAATAAATAAGTAAGTAAGTAAGTACATCCTAATACAGGTCTGAGAGCCTTCCCGGATCTGGTCTGGGAGCTGCTGCTCAACGCAGAGCTGGGCATGACTCCAGTAAGAATGTCAGCCGCCCTCTTCAATGGCATGTGTGTATATGGAATATTTTAAGGATATCCTACGTGATGTTTTCAAGAACAAGGTGATCTTCTTTGACTATCATGACGAAAATCTCTACAAAAGCAAAATATTGAAACTATTTTTGAATCCCTATTGATGTGCTGCCTTATTTACAATATTTTATTCACTGTAAAACGACAGAAGAATCTGAATAGTGCCTGGGATTAGCTGTACTACAATTTGTCAAGTCGCGCTGATCGGCCCGAAGGAAATCCCCACAGTGTGTCTGAACCACAGAGCCTTGCATCACTCGGGCCCTTACTTCAGGGCATAGACTTGGAGCTGCGCGCCATGCCTGACTCTCCATCCCCTGCAGGCCACACACCCCAGGAGCCTTAGCTGCTGAAGCCAGTGGCTGACTTTGTGTCTCTAGCTCCCCAGCCCGTCTCTCCCTAAGTTTACCAACAGCTGAGCAGCTCATTCGAACTGACATCCCTCCAGCTGCCACCACTTCTGACATCTTATGAGGCTCGAAAAAAGCTTGGATGTCCAAGGAAGCCCTTCCCCAGTTTCTCCCACCCTGTCCCCCGATGCCCCACACCAAATGCCTCGGCTCCCTGTGCGGCCTGCCTATTCGAGTGAGGAGGCAAATAAAAAAGAACGAAGTAATGCCATTTGCAGCAACATGGATGGACCTAGAGATGATCATACCGAGTGAAGTAAGTCAGACAGAGAAAGACAAATATCATATAATATCACTTACATGTGGAATCTAAAGATGATACAAATGAACTTATTTACAAAACAGAAACAGACTGACAGATAGAGAAAGCAAACTTATGATACCAAAGGGGAAAATGGGGGATAAATTAGGAGTTTGGGATTAACAGATACACACCACTATATATAAAATAAACAACAAGGACCTACTGTATAACACAGGGAACTATATTCAATTATCTTGTAATAACCAATAATGGAAGAGAATGTAAGAAAATGATTTATTTATTTATTTATATGTTAAAAAAAAAAAAGTGAGGAGGCAAGATGAGAAACTGGTGAAAACCTGTATGACACAAATCAATACCCGCCTCTCCAAGGTTTCCCCTGTCAGTCAACAAACACACTTCCTTAATGTCCGTACGTGAACACATACCACTACACGAGGAAGCAAATGGCTGGGCCAATGGAGATGCCTAGGAGCTTCTCTCTGTACACTTCCTTCTGCAGTTTGGAGCCATCAAGCTCCACCATCAGATTGTTTCTCTGTGCAGGAAAAAGAACAGACCCTCCACCTTTCCCCATATCAGCCGAGAGTGGGCTCCACCGGTTTGGGGGATGGGATCAGTGGAAGCAACAAGAGCTTCGTGAAACTCCCCTACCCCTATCCCGACAGCCTCCCTACTTTGTAGAACCATCACCGTGAAAGACAGAATTAAAAGCTTTAAAGCAGAAAAAGGTCGAGGAACTTGTGCTACTTTTACAAGGCAAAGGTGAAGGAATGTGATGCAGTCTTGAGGAGAAAGTGTTTGACACTAATATTTGGGAGAAAGTGGCCCAGTGGAGGTCTACCGCCTTTGAAAAGTCAAAATGGGCATGGCCTTAAGTGAGTTAGGAAAACCAAGAATGCATTTGTTGCCAAGAGCTCCAAGTCCTGTACTGACACCTGGTGGTTGCTAAAGAAAGTACCTTCCTTGAACACCTCTGCCATACTCCTCAAAATGGAAACAAAATGCTTTTCCTCCACTAAAATCAAAATTTAAGAGTCAACTCTCTACTCATTAGGGGTAAGAATGCAGTGAACATTAGGTAGAAAGGACAAAACTTCTCCATCAGGTAAATACTGAGAGGTAACTTAACATGAAACCAAAGAGAATCTTTCTCCCCTACTTCCCTCTCTGGCATTAACTGCCTAAAGCTGTAAATATTACAATGTAAGTGTACTGAACAAAACCAAAAAATTTAAACTACTCATTGTTTAGGCTGAATATGTCTCATCCAGACACCTGCAATTTCATATGACTGCCCCCAAAGATTCAGTAACCTTTCAGACATACACTGAGTAGCTGCATTCTATACTCTACTATTGTCAGTCATTATTGGAACACAATGGCTTTAATGAAAGTGTCTATTACTCACCAAGTATAAGAGTCCGATATTATATTTCTGTCACCAGTAATTTCATGAAGTTCACTTACTACCCTAACAAAGATTATATGCAGTATGTCAAAGTTAACACAAATCCTGCTTTTAAGGCAAACAATATTAACATTTTTATTCCTTTTCTTTCAAAAAATAATTTCTGCAAATGCAGTCATCGCTTTGTGTGTAAAACCTCTCCTCATGGAAAGTACAAAGCCTATGATGTCAACTTGTTAGAATGTTCATATAATGTAAATTACACAAATATTCTTTTTTTTTTTTTTGCAAAAAGACTATTTTTGCAGACCTCCAAGGGTGCCTCTTAAAGATTGCCAGTGGGTGCAAACAAACACAACACTGTGGGCACCATATTGCTTGGGAAAAAAGCCACCCAATGTTTTGACCTTGACCAACTCAGACATCCTCTAAGGAACTCCTCCTCTGAATGAGGTAGAGACTGGGATAGACCAGCCCCTTCCAGCACCTGTGTGCCAGGAATCTAAAAACCAGCCAGAGAGGAAAGTCCTTCTCCAATGTTGCTCTTCTTCTACTCAAACATTCCCGATGGGCCAGCTCTGTGTTTGGAAGCCTGAACTCCACAGAGGCAAGTCCTTCTGCACAGCCCAGACCCACCTCCTTAGCCTCATCTTCCTCACTAGTCTTTGTCAACTCTATGTACTTCCAGGAAAACGGAGTCGTCCTCTGTGTGCTTCCTGTACTTTACTGCTTCTCAACCTTTGCTCGTGATGATCCTCTGACCTAGAACCCTTACCCCTCCTATCACTACCTGTCTACATCCTAAACTCTTAGGGTACCCTGGACACCCTCCTCCCAGCCTCCTTAAACAGAACTTACTTGGAAATATGCCATCATCATGCTGCGCCCCATCCCCCTCCCATGCACGTCCAGGACCGCGAGCCCCTCAAAAGCAGGAGCTCTGGGCTTTGTGTACAGTCAATGCCCAGTACATGTCTGCTGCATGAATGAACCAGCACCTGATTGTAGAGTTAAAGGGGGAGAAGTTTCATGTTAGCCATCCACCTGCTATACCCTCCGGACATCTCTGAGGAAATGGTAGAATGCCCATCTGAGCAGGCATCATAATCGGGGGAAAATAACAGTGCTAAGGAGAAAGAAGAAGAAAATAAACAGACAAGGGAGGAAAAGGTTGGGCCACAGTGCACCCTGAAGTGAGGAAAGCCATATTTCGTGGTGGTACTGGTGGTGGACTTGGGGTGAGTCTTGGAAGAAATTGCCAGGCAGTTGGAGGGAAAAAACTACAAGCAAAGGGCTAAAGAGCCACAAAACACAATAAACAAGTACTTATTCACATTTTTCCTACTATAATAATGCTTCTTACCAAGGATAAGAAACATACAAAGACAAGCCAAAGACAAAAGTCATTGTGGTCTGCAGGATTTTTTTTCTTGGTTCCTGTTAACACACACAGCAACACTCACCCCTACATGTGCCTTGATGAGCACCCACGGAGTGCAAAGTAAAGGACAGGTTCTCTTGACCTCTCCTGCTCTGGGGTGCGATGAATGAGTGGGTTCAGAGCTCGCCAAAGCAATTTTGCGTCTCAGATCTTCAGAGACCTCAAATTCCGAAATCAAGCAGTGTGTCACCGATTTTGGCTTTCTCACGGAAGTTTTGCTTCCTTCTCAGAAGAACCAATTAGCAAGCAGCCAACAGTGTGGCCAAGGAGGAGACAGATCAGAGCCCGTAGATAAACCACGCAAGTGGCCTGGTGAAGGCCCTGCCACCTTACAGGCTCCCGCCTCAACCACAAGCCAGGAGGGCAGGCCTGGCGCCCACCAGCAGCAGCCAGGCTAAGTCTCTTGGTCTCTTTTAACTCCCAGCATCTCATGGTGGCTTGACATTTTCTTGCAACACAGCTCGAAATATATGGAAAGCAGAGTACCTCTGGCTACTACTAATTTAGGCTTGGTGAGGAGGCTGAAAAAACTAGAATCAGAGCTAGAAAAGGTTTGGTGTGATTGTTCACATTACTTGAAAATTACACTGAAAGAAAACTACAGGTGGGGTTGCCACTGTACCAAGATGTGTCTGAAACGCTCTGGAAGAGACTTACTGAGGTTGATGTTCATCCTGAAGTAGATACAGGAGGAGCAGGTAGCAAAGAGAAATAAGTCCCCTTGCCCCTGCCAGGTCAGCACCACAAATGCTGGGAAGTCTCCCTCCTGTCCTTACAGCTTCCTGATCCTCGGAGAGGAGCGAGGGATATAACACTTTCGTCCTTCTCACACTCCCAGAGGCGTTTTCCTGTTCCTTTGTTTGTTTATTTATTTATAAAATTTTTATTGAGGTATAGTTGATTTACAATATTGTGTTAGTTTCAGGTGTACAGCAAAGTGAATCACTTATACATATACATATAGCCACTCTTTTTTAAGATTCTTTTCCCATATAGGCCATTAGAGAGTATGAGTAGAGTTCCCTGTGCCATACAGTAGGACCTTACTAGATATCTATTTTCTATATACTAGTGTGTATGTGTCAATCCCCATCTCCCAATTTATATAACTCCCCTACCCCTTACCCTGCCCCCATAACCATAAGTTTGTTTGCTACACCTGTAACTCTATTTCTTTTATAGATAAGTTCATTTGTAGCCTTTTCCTAAAATCTAATTTTATTATTTTTTATACAGCAGGTTCTTATTAGTCATCAGTTTTATACACATCAGTGTATACATGTCAATCCCAATCACCCAATTCATCCCACCACCAGCACCCCCCCCCACCGCTTTCCCCCCTTGGTGTCCATACATTTGTTCTCTACACCTGTGTCTCTATTTCTGCCCTGCAAACCGGTTCATCTGTACCATTTTTCTAGATTCCACATATATGCGTTAATATACGATATTTGTTTTTCTCATTCTGACTTACTTCACTCTGTATGACAGACTCAACAAATGACCCAATTTTGTTCCTTTTTAATGGCTGAGTAATATTCCATTGTATATATGTGCCATATCTCCTTTATCCATTCGTCTGTCGATGGACAGGTAGGTTGCTCCCATGTCCTGGCTATTGTAAATTGTGCTGCAATGAACATTGTGGTCCATGACTCTTTTTGAATTATGGTTTTCTCAGGGCATATGCCCAGTAGTGGGATTGCTGGGTCGTATGGTCATTCTATTTTTAGTTTTTTAAGGAACCTCCATACTGTTCTCCATAGTGGCTGTATCACTTTAAATTCCCACCAACAGTGCAAGAGGGTTCCCTTTTCTCCACACCCTCTCCAGCATTTACTGTTTGTAGATTTTTTGATGATGACCATTCTGACCAGTGTGAGGTGATACCTCATTGTAGTTTTGATTTGCATTTCTCTAATGATTAGTGATGTTGAGCATCCTTTCATGTGTTTGTTGGCAATCTGTATATCTTCTTTGGAGAAATGTCTATTTAGGTCTTCTGCCCATTTTTGGATTGGGTTCTTTGATTTTTTGATATTGAGCTGCATGAGCTGCTTGTAAACTTTGGAGATTAATCCTTTGTCAGTTGCTTCATTTGCAAATATTTTCTCCCATTCTGAGGGTTGTCTTTTCATCTTGTTTATGGTTTCCTTTGCTGTGCAAAAGTTTTTAAGTTTCATTAGGTCCCATTTGTTTATTTTTGTTTTTATATCCATTTCTCTAGGAGCTGGGTCAAAAAGGATCTTGCTGTGATTTATGTCATAGAGTGTTCTGCCTATGTTTTCCTCTAAGAGTTTTATAGTGTCCAGTGTTACATTTAGGTCTTTAATCCATTTTGAGTTTATTTTTGTGTATGGTGTTAGGGAGTGTTCTAATTTCATTCTTTTACATGTAGCTGTCCAGTTTTCCCAGCACCACTTATTGAAGAGACTGTCTTTTCTCCATTGTGTATCCTTGCCTCCTTTGTCATAGATTAGTTGACCATAGGTGCGTGGGTTTATTTCTGGGCTTTCTGTCCTGGTCCATTGATCTATATTTCTGTTTTTGTGATTACTGTAGCTTTGTAATATAGTTTGAAGTCAGGGAGCCTGATTCCTCCAGCTCCGTTTTTCTCCCTCAAGATGGCTTTGTCTATTCGGGGTCTTTTGTGTCTCCATACAAATTTTAGGATTTTTTGCTCTAGTTCTGTAAACAATGCCATTGGTAATTTGATAGGGATTGCATTGAATCTGTAGATTGCTTTGGGGAGTATAGTCATTTTCATAGTATCGATTCTTCCAATCCAAGAACATGGTATATCTCTCCATCTGTTTGTGTCATCTTTGATTTCTTTCATCAGTGTCTTATAGTTTTCTGAGTACAGGTTTTTACCTCCTTAGGTAGGTTTATTACTAGGTATTTTATTCTTTTTGTTGCAATGGTGAATGGGATGGTTTCCTTAATTTCTCTTTCTGATCTTTCGTTGTTAGTGTATAAGAATACAAGAGATTTCTGTGTATTAATTTTGTATCCTGCAACTTTACCAAATTCATTGATTAGCTCTAGTAGTTTTCTGGTGGCATCTTTAGGATTATCTATATATAGTATGTCATCTGCAAGCAGTGATAGTTTCACTTCTTCTGTTCCAATTTGTATTCCATTTATTTCTTTTTCTTCTCTGATTGCCATGGCTAGGACTTTCAAAACTATGTTGAATAATAGTGGTGAGAGTGGACATCCTTGTCTTGTGCCTGATCTTAGAGGAAATGCTTTCAGTTTTGCACCATTGAGAATGATGTTTGCCGTGGGTTTGTCGTATATGGCCTTTATTATGTTGAGGTAGGTTCCCTCTATGCTCACTTTCTGTAGAGTTTTTATCATACATAGGTGTTGAATTTTGTCAAAAGCTTTTTCTGCATCTACGGAGATGATCATGTGGTTTTTATTCTTCAATTTGTTAATATGGTGTATCACTTTGATTGATTTGCGTATATTGAAGAATCCTTGCATCCCTGGGATAAATCCCACTTGATCATGGTGTATGACCTTTTAATGAGTTGTTGGATTCCGCTTGCTAGTATTTTGTTGAGGATTTTTGCATCTATATTCATCAGTGATACTGGTCTGTAATTTTCTTTTTTTGTAGTATCTTTGTCTGGTTTTGGTACCAGGGTGATGGTGGCCTCATAGAATGAGTTTGGGAGTGTTCCTTCCTCTGCAATTTTTTGGAAGAGTTTGAGAAGGATGGGTGTTAGCTCTTCTCTAAATGCTTGATAGAATTCACCTGTGAAGCCCTCTGGTCCTGGACTTTTGTTTGTTGGAAGATTTTTAATCACAGTTTCAATTTCATTACTTGTGATTGGTCTGTTCATATTTTCTACTTCTTCCTGGGTCAGTCTTGGAAGGTTATACCTTTCTAAGAATTTGTCCATTTCTTCCAGGTTGTCCACTTTATTGGCATAGAGTTGCTTGTAGTAGTCTCTTATGATGCTTTGTATTTCTGTGGTGTCCATTGTAACTTCTCCTTTTTCATTTCTAATTTTTTGATTTGAGTCCTCTTCTTCTTTTTCTTGATAAGTCTAGATAAAGGTTTATCCATTTTGTTTATCTACTCAAAGAACCAGCTTTTAGTTTTATTGATCTTTGCTACTGTTTTCTTTGTTTCTATTTCATTTATTTCTGCTCTGACCTTTACTATTTCTTTCCTTCTACTAACTTTGGGTTTTGTTTGTTCTTCTTTCTCTAGTTTCTTTAGGTGTAAGGTTAGATTGTTTATTTGAGATTTTTCTTATTTCTTGTGGTAGGATTTTATTGCTATAAACTTCCCTCTTAAAACTGCTTTTGCTGCATCCCATAGGTTTTGGATTGTCATGTTTTCGTTGTCACTTGTCTCTAGGTATTTTTTGATTTCCTCTTTGATTTCTTCAATGATCTCTTGGTTATTTAGTAACGTATTGTTTGGCCTCCATGTGTTTGTGCTTTTTACGGGTTTTTTTCCCTGTAATTTACTTCTAATCTCATAGCGTAGTGGTCAGAAAAGATGCTTGATATGATTTCAATTTTCTTAAATTTACTGAGGCTTGATTTGTGACCCAAAATGTGATCTATCCTGGACAATGTTCTGTGTGCACTTGAGACGGAAGTGTAATCTGCTGTTTTTGGATGCAATGTCCTATAAATATCAATTAAACCTATCTGGTCTATTGTGTCATTTAAAGCTTATGTTTCCTTATTAATTTTCTGTCTGGATGATCTGTCCATTGGTGTAAGTGAGGTGTTAAAGTCCCCCACTATTATTGTGTTACTGTTGATTTCCTCTTTTATAGCTGTTAGCATCTGCCTTATGTACTGAGGTGCTCCTATGTTGGGTGCATAAATATTTACAGTTGTTATATCTTCTTCTTGGATTGATCCCTTGATCATTATGTAGTGTCCTTCCTTGTCTCTTGTAACTTTCTTTATTTCAAAGTCTATTTTATCTGATATGAGTATAGCTATTCCAGCTTTCTTTTGATTTCCATTTGCATGGAATATCTTTTTCCATCCCCTCACTTTCAGTCTGTATGTTTCCCTAGGTCTGAAGTGGGTCTCTTGTAGACAGCATATATATGGGTCTTGCTTTTGTATCCATTCAGAGAGCCTGTGTTTTGGTTGGAGCATTCAATCCATTCACCTTTAAGGTAATTATTGATATGTATGTTCCTATTACCATTTTCTTAATTGTTTTGGGGGTTTTTTTGTAGGTCCTTTTCTTCTCTTGTGTTTCCCACTTAGAGAAGTTCCTTTAGCATTTGTTGTAGAGCTGGTTTGGTGGTGCTGAGTTCTCTTAGCTTTTGCTTGCCTGTTTTGCTTGCTTGATTTCTCTGTTGAATCTAAATGAGATCTTTGCCGGGTAGAGTAATCTTGGTTGTAGGTTCTTCCCTTTCATCACTTTAAATATATCGTGCTACTCTCTTCTGGCTTGTAGAGTTTCTGCTGAGAAATCAGCTGTTAACCTTATGGGAGTTCCCTTGAATGTTATTTGTCATTTTTCCCTTGTTGCTTTTAATAATTTGTCTTTAATTTTTGTCAATTTGATTACTATGTGTCTCGGCATGATTCTCCTTGGGTTTATCCTGACTGGGACTGTCTGCACTTCCTGGACTTGGGTGGCTATTTCCTTTCCCATGTTAGGGAAGTTTTTGACTATAATCTCTTCAAATATTTTCTCGGGTCCTTTCTCTCTCTCTTCTCCTTCTGGGACCCCTATAATGTGAATGCTGGTGCGTTTAATGTTGTCCCAGAGGTCTCTTAGGCTGTCTTCATTTGTTTTCATTCTTTTTTCTTTATTCTGTTCCATGGCAGTGAATGCCACCATTCTGTCTTCCAGGTCACTTACCCGTTCTTCTGCCTCGTTTATTCTGCTATTGATTCCTTCTAGTGTATTTTTCATTTCAGTTATTGTATTGTTCATCTCTGTTTGTTTGTTCTTTAATTCTTCTAGGTCTTTGTTAAACATTTCTTGCATCTTCTCGATCTTTGTCTCCATTCTTTTTCCAAGGTCCTGGATCATCTTCACTATCATTATTCTGAATTCTTTGTCTGGAAGGTTGCCTATCTCCACTTCATTTAGTTGTTTTTCTGGGGTTTTATCTTGTTCCTTCATCTGGTACATAGTCCTCTGCCTTTTCATTTTGTCTGTCTTTCTGTGAATGTGGTTTTCATTCCACAGGCTGCAGGATTGTAGTTCTTCTTGCTTCTGCTGTCTGCCCTCTGGTAGATGAGGCTATCTAAGAGGCTTGTGCAGGCTCCCTGATGGAAGGGACTGGCGGTGGGTAGAGCTGACTTTTGCTCTGGTGGGAAGAGCTCAGTAAAACTTTAATCTGCTTGTCTGCTGATGGGTGGCACTGAGTTCCCTCCCTGTTGGTTGTTTGGCCTGAGGAGACCCAGCACTGGAGCCTACAGGCCCTTTGGTGGGGCTAATGGCAGACTCTGGGAGGGCTCACGCCAAGGAGTACTTCCCAGAACTTCTGCTGCCAGTGTCCTTGTCCCCACAGTGAGCCACATCCACCCCCCCTTCTGCAGGAGACCCTCCACCACTAGCAGGTAGGTCTGGTTCAGTCTCCTATGGGGTCACTGTTCCCTCCCCCTGGGTCCTGATGTGCACACTAATTTGTGTGTGCCCTCCAAGAGTGGAGTCTCTGTTTCCCCCAGTCCTGTTGAAGTCCTGCATCAAATCCCGCTAGCCTTCAAAGTCTGATTCTCTGGGAATTCCTCCTTCCATTGCCAGACCCCCAGATTGGGAAGTCTGATGGGGGGCTCAGAACCTTCACTCCAGTGGGTGGACTTCTGTGGTATTACTGTTCTCCAGTTTGTGAGTCACCCACCCAGCGGTTATGGGATTTGATTTTATTGTGATTGCGCCCCTCCTACCATCTCATTGTGGCTTCTCCTTTGTCTTTGGATATGGGGTATCTTTTTTGGTGAGTTCCAGTGTCTTCCTTTCAATGACTGTTCAGCAGTTAGTTGTGATTCCGGTGCTCTCGCAAGAGGGAGTGAGACCATGTCCTTCTACTCCATCTTGAACCAATCTCTTAGTCTAAAGACTTGAAAATTTGTTAATAAACAGCAGCTTATCTGATTGTAGGATAAACCACTGACTCTGTAGCCTTTTTTAAGATTCCACACATAAGTGATATCATATGATATTTGTCTTTCTCTCTCTGACTTCACTCAGTATGACAATCTCTAGGTCCATCCATGTTGCTGCAAGTGGCATTATTTCATTCCTTTTTATAGCTCAGTAATATTCCATTGTATATATGTACCACATCTTCTTTATCCATTCCCCAGAGGCATTTTCTTGAGCCCACTCCCCTTTCTGCACTCAGACCACAGACCTTCTCATTAAACTGTAGCCGCTCCTCTTGTGCCCATGAAAGGCTGTGCCAGGTTTGGGTCTGACAGAGTAAAGCCCACATATATTTTTTTTCTTTAACTACATAATATACTAAATAGAAATCTGTGGCATCATTAGGATAATGTGCAGACGTTCATGTAGAAAGTGGGGCTCATGAGCCACGTATTATGAAACTAAGGGAAAAAAAGATAACAGAAAATTGAATTATAGAAGCACAAGCTATCTAGAAGATGCACTCTTCCCTAAGAAGCTATATGGGATAGAAAACACAGGATCTAAAACCAGCTGAAAGGAACATGCAGAAAAAACTGTAGGCAGAAATCTCAGCTAGACAGCCATTTTAGGTGAGAGCTACAATTCAATTATCCTAGAGGTTTACAGGTTAATTCACTCTCAGCAACTACACTGAGATATTGAGAAATGTTCTTCCCCCATTCCAGATGATTCTATAACTCAGGAAAAAATGCCCGACACAGAAACTCTATACACATCATCAATAATTAAAATCCAGGCCCTTGGAAGTTAGATTTTAAGAGGAAAAGCAGCCGACAGACTATGCTTTCAGCTCATTCTTACATGAGTGTCTGTGCTGAGGTGACGGCAGGGGAGAGCCAGTCTTTGCAGTGTTCTGACCTGATTTTAGAGAGATGGATAAAGCAACCAGAAGGCAGAGAAATCAGCAGCTTCCATAATCTCATGATCTTCTCTTTAAACTTGAAGTGTGAATCTGTCATATTTACAACTTAAGATTTTATTATGAATTGTTTGTGTAAATGCTTAATGTTTTAAAATAGACTAAGAACCAGGATTTATTGGGGTTTTTCAGTGGGCTTGAGAACTCACTCCAGATGAGTAGCAGAAAGGGATTCAGCATATTTAAAAGGCAGGTGAATGGAAGAGCGCTGGGCTGGGGGCTAGAATACCAGAGTTTCAGTTGTAGTTTTGTCATTAATAAGCTGTGTGACTTCGGGCAGATCACCTAACCTTTCTGGGCTTCAGTTCCCCCTTCAGTAAGATCAGGAGGTGGAAAAACCTGATTTCCAGTGCTTCCTCCAGCAACGACATTCTGATAGAACAAATCTGAATTTCAAACTTGACATGCTTATTCCCTCTGAAATATATTTATAGATGTGCCATTGGGCAAATAAGCACCAGGAAGTATATTAGGTCCTCCCTGTGACTGACAAACTGTCAGCAGTGGGAATAGGAAAGTCAGCTCATTTCTGGACTCGAGACCACTGTTCTGCCAGCTTTCCAAGGTGACAAGTGGTTGCCGGGAAAGAGAAAGGGGGTCATGCATTGTACTTGTACCCAGACATCTAAAAATACATAAGCTCACTGGCATATCAACAAGCTTTACTTTTTATTGAGGATGACACTGTCATCTTAAGAGCAGTAAGACATATGCTTTGCGCTGTTTCTTTCTAGGCAAGTATGTTAGCCAATTCAACCCTTTTGCTCTGTCATTTTTATGTCTATATGTGCGTGGGTGCATGTGTATATGTGCAGAAGAGGACACACATTCCATGGCGGGGAGGTTAGTGGTATCATTAAAAAGATTTAGGGAAGTTGAGAAGAGGAAGAGAGAGTATTGAGATGCTCTTAAATGCTGACTTCTTAAAACTGAGTTTGAGAACCAACAGGAAACCCAAAGACCATCTGGTCCAGGTTCTGTTTTCTGTTGTGTTTGAGGCGAGAAAAAGCCACAGAGGTAACAGGTTCAGAAGGCAGTTGTGGATGTGGGACTGGAGTTCGGGAGCAAGTCTGAGCTGCAGGCGAGGGCTGAGGCCAGAAGTGACAGCAAGGGTGGACCATGTCTCAGGAAGCGGAAGCAGAGAACAGTGGGAAGGATGAGGGCTAGAGCTTGAGGCAGGTGGTCACTACAATGCGGGAGGACGATGCTGGAAAATGGGAACAGTGAGGAGACACAGAACAGAGTGGACACATCTGTGAAGGTAGCAGCCAATAGAAGAAGTAGAAGACATGGAAGAAAGATACTTTTTTCTCCTCTAAAGAGAAAACAAAGGGAAACAAAACACCAGCACAGTTCCCTGACCCCAGGTGCGCCCATGAGCAGACATGGCACTCTTTATTTATGTACCCAGTAAAGCCTGCTGAGATTTTGTGTTTAAATATCATTTCATCCTATAGCCAATTCACAGAATTCAAGTTCCAGGAGCTAGGTGATGAGCCTGGAGTGATGTGTCACAAATGCTAGGTTCTATTTGGATTTTATCAGTGACCATATGGCCAGGGTCTGAAGTGCAGATTGTCTTACAGATCAGAGATGCTTGTGAAATATGAAAAGGGATTTGAACAGCAACATGAAAAGTCAGGAATTCCAGCTCTGGCTGTGGGCTCATCAAAGGTTCTTCTTCACTTGTGTAGTGAAGCAGCTGATCATTTCACAGGAAATGGCTGCAGGAATGTTGTCAGTCCAGCAAACAATGCTTCCTTCTCCCAGATGTCTTAAATATGCCTCCACCATCTTGAACCAGTCATGTTGCCTTAGTTCTTCATCTGTGAAATGACTGGACTGACCCCAGTGATGTCTACAGGAGTCCCTCTCAGCTAAAGTTTTACATGTTTCTTTGAGTTGCCCAGAGGTCCTCAGAGGGGCCAAGATCAAGCCCAACTGTTAGCTAGGGTGCAGACCACACTGGTCAATAGCTTTTACCAGGGGCCAGTGCTGGCTGGGCTTTGTGCTCAGCCTGGGGGAGTCGAACTGGGGAGTGGCTCGTGCAGGTGGCTGGCTGGAGACCAAATCATCTCTAATGTCCTAGAGGCCCAGGAAGTGATGGAAATGGATCAATATGGTGACAGTACTTTCTGAATTAAAAACTGGGTCTGAACACGGTAGAGACATCTGAAATAGGCCTATCACAGAAAATCAGGGCTGCGCAGCTACTAAAATCATAATAAAGCCCACTTTATCAAAATATAGCCTTTTACTACTTGAAAAACTCAACCCCTTCAAATGCAGCCTAAGCAGTTCCACCTTATACTTAATTCCATTATTCAACAAAGGGTCACAGGAAATTTCCAAACATGTTATTAGGGCCTCTGACTATCCCACTAGGAAATGAGAAAGAATGGGCAGCCCTGAATGAGTTTCACATTTCCTGGATATTATTCTAAAAGATTCTGGACTTTAGGTCTCTTCCCTCTTAAACAAATCCCTAAAGAAAGGCCCCAAAATTAAAAAAAAATAAAATCCCTCCATGTTTATTAGCACATTGAGAAACATTCTATTATAACAGGGAGAAATTTTAAGGGCAGCTTTTCCTGAGCCTCTTGGCATTGCTTTTCATTTGTAAGTATTGTTGAGTTCTCCTTGAAAATGTTTGAAACAGGACTTAGGTTTTGACTTACACTGGTAGAAAGCGTCTTACTCTGACTTCCGGTCTCCAGGAGCGTGTAAAAGGAAGAAGTGAGCAAACCAGAGGTTAAGACTGTCTGGATGTAGTTCACACCTCTGGTTTCACTGATGACCCAGATATTTAAATAGACAGCATAAAGGTGAACGCCTATTAGGAAATGGGGCCAGCAAAGCCACTTACAAGGAGATTTATGTACTTAGAAATCAGGATCGGCTGCAGTGGCTAAAGTGAGAGAAGCTCAATGTTTGGGGGATTCCCTCTATGACACACCTCCTCTGTGGAACCCCCAAGTTGATCTCACTCATATTTAAAATCCACTGGACCAGTTCATACACACAAAGGCGGATGAGTGGCAGAAGCCCCAAGCCTTAGCCTCCTTAACAGGGGCCGACCAACTGAAGGAAGAGCTGTGGGCAGAAACCACTTCCCTTACTTCCATTCCTCAGATGACCTAAGACTGGATCAGCGCTCTGAAAAGATGGATCAAATTCCACGCTAATAAGAAAAGATATTTTAAGAGAAGTTCAAGTCAGGGTAAGCTTATAAACAAGAGCTACAACTCTATTACTGATGCGTGTTGACAGACAGTTTGTGCTGACCACGCGTTAATCTTGCCCTGTATTGTTAACTGTGTGTCCATCAAGATTTGAAGGGTCTTGTGGGAGGAAATAAGGTCCTTTACTTCCTTTGTCTCCACCAAAGCCTCACCCACATCCTGTGCCTGATTTTCCCAGGCAACATGTCATTCAGACATTCTGTCCTGACACCCGTTTAAGTAGAATCAGCGCTTGTCTGACTATGAGCCCCAGTTTTTAATGTGAAAGCCAGTCATTGTGCCTAGGGTGAGCACACAGTGGGAGCTCAGTAGACGCACAGTGGACCTGAGTGGTGATCGCTTCTTTAAAGTCAGCTCCCCTACAGTGGCCGTGGCCTTGGGAGTTACTGGATGGGAATGAACCTGGATAAACTAGTCCTAACAATGACTCCATAAACATGACCTGGAATGCCAATCTGACAGAGCAGCACATGTCTCTCTCAGGATTATGTTGTTGAACAGATTTAGCTTTCTGGGAGTTCCATTATTTTCAAAAGGGAAAATGTTCTTTCCATAATTTCTATATGAGATCATCATCTTCAAAACACCTACATATATACATATACCTTATACATACATGTGTAAAGGAAACAGAAGCTGGAACTCAGATGGTGAAGAAATCCCTGAAAGCCGGTGCTCTGTCTGGCTACGTGTTGATGGGGGGTGAGGGGGTGGGGTGTTTGGAGGAACTCATGCCTCTTTGCAGGTGAAATTGGAGCTGATAAGACGTCATGCCAGAGGACCTATTATTAAATGAGTAAAAAAATAATCTGTGGAAGAAACATGCATGCGGTATTCAATAACAAGATTCTTACATGAACAGTGAGATGGTGTTGTCCTTTCAGTGGTCCTAACTTTCTCCTGAGACGATTCATGGGGGGAAAAACCCCACTTCTATTGGTGATTTAATTAACTTTCAACATTCAAATATCTACACTGCACACATATGTGATACTGCCACCAAATAAGACACACAGGGAAACTTCAGAAGTCTAATATTGGCAGGGTATTGTGGGGGAAAAAAATTAACTTTAGGTAACACATGTTCTTGGCCAAATAAACAAAAACAAAATAGTCATTTCAGAAAAGCACAAAGAAGACACTTTGCCATGTCTACCACTATTACTCAGGCTAAGCCGCCATCTCTGTCATCTCTCTCTGCCTCCACCTTTGACCTCACGCTCTCTTCTCAACCCAGCAGTCAGGGCGATCTGGTCAAACATATGTCCAATAATAGTACTCCTTTGCTCAAAACTCTTCCACACATTCCCTCTTTCAGACCAAAGCCAATGTTCTCGCGCTGGCCTGCAAGGCCCTACTTGACCTGCATCCCTTGCTAGTTCTTCCGATGGGCCCTCCACTGGCTCCTCTCGTGCTTACCAGGCTCCAGCTTCACAGGCCTCTTTGCAGCCCCCCAACCACTCTTGGCCTGGTTTCTGCCTCAGGGACTTTGCACTTGCTCTTCCCTCTGCCCGGACTTCAAAGATCTCTCATTTCTTCAAGTCTCTGCTCCTCCATGGGCCCTTCCCTGACGACCCTCTTTAAAACTTGAGCCCTGCCCCTCCAGCATTCCTTACTCCCTCCCTTCCCTGCTTTATTTTTCTCCACTGCACTTATCACCTTCGAACACTATTTAATTTACTTTCCTTTTTTTTTTTTTTTTTTTGGCTGCAACATGTGGCATGCGGGATCTTAGTTCCCTGACCAGGGATCAAACCCATGTCCCCCTGCAGTGGAAGCACGGAGTCTTAACTGTTGGACCGCCAGGGAAGTCCCTTAATTTACTCTCTTAGTCTGTCTCCCAAAAATACATTCGAATGTAAGCTCTGTGAGGTGGAGAATTTGGCCTGTTTTACTGATGTAGCCCCGGAGCCAAGACAAATGCCCACACATAGTAGGTGCTCAGTAAATAGTTGTTAAGTGATTGAGTACCAGATGACAGGCAGGTGAGCAAGGGTGAGCTTCAGAGGCCATGAGATCCATCAGCGCCAGTGCTGCACTAAGGAAGCCAAATGGTGGACTTGACTCTTACAAGGCCCAGGCAGTTGCACTGAGATAAAAACCTAGTCTTTGGCCAATTCGCTTCTTATCCAGCACATTGCTTCATAAAGTGTCTGCTTTTGACCACAAGGGGGACTAAATGCGAAAGGATGGAATAGTTCCATCTAATCCATCACCACTAATGGAAACGTAATTCGAAGCTCTAACATCCTGTAACTCCATGAGGTCTATAATTGATGGTTAGGAGTTGAGAGAATGAGCAGTGCTTATACCAGCAAGATTTTTCTCTCTTTTAAAAAATGTACTACGGCAGGGGGCGGGGCAGGGGGTGGGGGCAGGGGGAGCTTACTATGTTCTAGGCACGATGCTAAGTGCTTTAATGCTTTGTCTAGCTCAATCCTCCTCATCAGCCTATGAAACTTGCCTGAGGTCATCACCACTAAGCGGCAGAATAGGTACTCAAAGCCCTAGCCGTCAACCACCGCCTTGGTTTCTGGCATGGATGCCAGCTGGATTCTCAACCCTGAGAAGCTGGCTGCCACAATTAAAAACTAAAATCTGCAGGCATGGTCTCTAATTTATTTATCTAAAAATGCTATCCACTATTTCTCCCATTTCCAGCATGAAAATCTATAGAAATGGACACATGTTCTGCTCCAAGCCACAGCTTGATACTTTAAGAACCAGGAATGAGAATAAATATTCTGATGTATATATTGGGATGGGCCAGAAATGTTAACTATCACAAACGTCCGACACAAGTCTACAAGAGGACCAATCTGAAGAATCAGTAAAGCCTGACATGCAAACAGAAAACTGTAGCATGTTCTGGGGAAAGTTTAGGCAGCTAAGGAACTCTGGGTTTGGCCCTGAGAAGAGGAATGAGAGGCCATGGCTGATATATATGAGGAGAACTCACTCTGAAGCTGTGGAGTCACCTGACTTTCAAAGTAGGTCTGACCCAAAGCAATGGGCTGAGTCACCAGCTGAGGCAGTGGCATCGTATCTGCCTGCCCCACAGCCCAGAAGGGGGATGTAATCAGTCCTTCGCAAACTAATGGCACAGTCCGGAAACACAGTTAACTGTGTGTGTATGGGCCTGTGATAAACGGCATTTGCTGAGCAGTACTGGGCTCTCTATATGCTTTGTCACATTTATTCTTCATCTGTTTTGCAGATGAAAAACAGGCTTTGAAAACTGAGGCTTTGAAAGGTTCAGCAATGTGCTCAAAGCCACAAAGCTAATAAATGGTACAGCCCAGAGGTAAATTCATCTCTGTCCTACCCCAAGGCTGTTTCCCCACCATCATGATCTCTGCTTCCTGTGGCAGTGTGAGCAAAGTGGGGCAGCTCTTGGAACTGGGGTCCTCTCTGCCCAATATTACCCAGTCCCTGGCCCTCCCCCCCTCCCCCGTGTCCCCTACTGGGCACGCTCCAGTGGATGAATGGGGTTGCACTCCAGAAGATTATTGATACACCACTGGTGTGGAACTCAGAATGCATTTTCTTTTGCAAACAGTGTTAGGCATGGTGCCTGTGTTTCTGGGCCAGTCCTCAAAGGTCTATATTTAAGCCAGTGATGGGGAAAGTTATAGGGAAACAGGTCGTTGTCTCAATACAAGGAAGAACTTTCTAATAGTAGGCATTGCCCAAAATGAACGTGTGACAACAGAAGGTAAACAGCTTTCTGGGCATTCCCACAGGGTCTCTAGAGGCAAGCATGAGACAGAAGTTCTACGGATGGGAAGCCAGCAGGAAAGCCAGAATTGCCTGAAAAGTCATTCTGAGCCTGACTAATACCCTGGAAGCCTCGTGCTTTTCCTGGCCAGTTATCTCCCTGGATTTTCATACATGAATGAATGGGACCTTCAGCAATGCAGGAACCAGGGCAACCATTTTCCCAGACTCCAAGCAACATTTCCTTTGATCTCCAAAAGGAAATGCTAGGTCACATAATTTTGTCACACGAAGAGCAAGAGAAATACTTGCTCAGTGAAATGACGTCACAACTAAAATGAGCTGTGTTCTTTAAAAGGAGGAAATGGCACTTGAAGGAATGTTTGCTCTGTTATTCTAATCCCTCCATTTTCCCCAGGCAAATGCGTACACTCTCCACCATTTCTCAGCTAGACTCAGAAAGGCTGACTGGCTTTCAGCATCAGTGAACCTGGTTAAAGATAAATGTACAGGGCTTCCCTGGTGGCGCAGTGGTTAAGAATCTGCCTGCCAATGCAGGGGACATGGGTTGGAGCCCTGGTCCAGGAAGATCCCACATGCTGCGGAGCAACTAAGCCCGTGCACCACAACTACTGAGCCTGCGCTCTAGAGCCCACGAGCCACAACTACTGAGCCCGCATGCCACAACTACTGAAGCCCACGCGCCTAGAGGCGATGCTCCGCAATAAGAGAAGCCACTGCAATGAGAAGCCCACGCACCGCAACGAAGAGTAGCCCCCGCTCGCCGCAACTAGAGAAAGCCCGCGTGCAACAACAAAGACCCAATGCAGCCAAAATAAATAAATAAATAAATAATTTAAAAAATGCTTTAAAAAAATGAATCTTAAGAAAAAAACTCTAAAAAAGATAAATGTACAAAAGCTACAGAGGCAACCTTCATATTCTTCACATAGAGACAAAGATTCTTTCGAAAACCTGACATACACTGAAACTAAAAAAAGAAAGTGTCTAATAAGGCGCTATTAGTAACGGTATATTGCACCGGAAATTTGTTCTGAAACAAGTACATAGCTCCGCAGAAGAGCTGTGCGATTAGGACTTGGCTATGGGGACAAATACAGCTCCACTTTTTACCCCCGCGGTGACACAGCTGTCACAGCTGAGCTCGCCCCTGCATGGCGCACGCTGCTTCTATCTGCTCGGCCCTCCTGCCCCATTGCTGTCCAGCCAGGTCCTACGTGCCCTTCAAACACAACTAAATTGCCCTTTCCACCAAGAGGCCTTCCCTGACGCTCCAAGACAGTAATCATTTCCTTAACGTGCTTAGGATTTGCCACCTATGTCCTATGAATGGCATTTTGCCTCGCGCCCTAAGCCTTGTGAACGCCTTACTGCATCCCCGGGGACCGCCCCCCCCCCGCTGAAGGGGAGGGGCTGTGAGCAGGCGAGCTGGTCAGCCTCACTGTAAACACTGTGGACTGCAGCACCGGAATACTCTGCTGGCAGACCAAGTCACTGGCTCTTGAGGGAGCCCCGTTTCTAGCCCACCACAGATGAGTCCCTCGTGGGACTCTGCTATTAGCTATATGAATCCCGTGGCATCTAGCGCTTGCTTCTGATGACTAAACACGATCAGAGAGAGTGCTTTGATAGCATGCGCCTCATGGAGGACACATCAACAGGCACCCGACCTTGGCCCCTGAGGTTGCTGAGAGGGCCTGGGACGGGCGACATGGGTGGGGGAGCTTGACAGACTGGAGACACACCAACAATCAGGTGTGGCACCTGCATTAAAGGCTGTTGCATTGCTTCCACGGTGTGCTTAGAAACAAATACGACTGCTGTGGGCTCTGGCAAATTAGAAGTTCAGAAAAGTACAACTTGGTCACCAGGCACCTCCAACTCAGGGGCCACTAATGTAAGTCCCCTCCTTCCCTGACAGTCACCATCTACTTACTTTTAAAAATAGTCTTCCCAGCAAAAAGCAGAAATTCTTCCCCACTGACGACAGCATTGGCAGAAAGTGACTGCAAGGAGCGTGAAGGGCCCAGAAGAGCTGAGCCCCCCTGTACTCCACACAAGCTGATGACCAAGAACATGCTTTCCTGGGCACAGGGGAAGCCACCAGACCTTCTCATATGCTTGCACTCAACGGCAAGAGCCATCGAAGTCCTGGCACACACTGTGAGTGACTGACTTGCTGCCAGGGTGGACCCAGCAGGCACCACGGGTACATTCTGATCTCTGAAATCAACGGCTATCGTTATTTTTGCTCAACTCTTCTTCCAACTCATTTGGTCTTGGGTTGTTCAACCAGAAAGTATTGCGACCCTGGACTGCGTGGCTGCAGGCAAAAGCCATATCAGCCACCTGGAGCAAAAGGGGGGTTTCCTGAAGGTCATGGGCACCTTGCGGGGGGGGGGCAGCACAAGCAGCTGGCAGCTCCAGGGACAGGTGCCAGGGGGGCACCCTTTCCCTCCCCTGGAAGCAAGGGCTCTGGGATGTGCCTCCCTTGCACATTTGCCGCAGTCTGGATCTCTACACAGTGACAAAAGCCGCCCCCATGAGAGCACCTGCCAATTCAAACACCCAACAGACACAGACGGACAGCCTTGGATGCTGATTTCAGGTTCACGGAGGAGAGGATCTGAGGGGCCCATGTCAGGTCAGGTGACCTCTCTGATACAATCGGCTGTGATGGGGGAAGCACCATGTCCCTATGCCTCATCTTATCCGCAAGAGCTGGGAGAACAGCTCAGAAAAAGCTGTAAGCAGGGCAACGCGCTGATCGGCTTGGCCCTCCCTTTCCTCCTGGAACAAAGGAGAGGGGCTGTGAAGCGGGCTACCTGCTCAGCCTCACCTTAAACGCTCTACAGTCTGTGTAGCACCAGAACATTCTGGGGGAAGACCAAGTCACTGCCCCTTGAGAGAGCGCCATCACCAGCACAAGCCTTTGTCCAGAAGAGGCCCTGGGGGAACCCCAGGCGGGCAGCCAGACCCAGCTTACAGGAGCGGAAGTCCTGGCCCCCTAACTGGGGTGCCTGGGGGGCAGGGTGAGGCACTGGCAACTCCCAGGAGGTCAGATCCTTCCCTCAGCTCCTCCCCCAAAATGCGGCTCAGGCCCTTGAACACATCTGAGGCCCTGTGCCAAGCGACCTCAAATAAATGTACACGTTCCACACTGTGCCTTTGGCCACATCGGGTTAAACACCAGCCCTCTTCTGACTTGCCAGCTCAGCGGACAGTGGCTTCTACTACTGCAGCAGGCATGCCACCGACATGAGGATGAGGGCTTGGGAGAGAAATGGGTAAATTATGGACAATACAGTACGGGAAGAGGTGTCCCACTGTGTCACAATCTGTTAACCATTTGGGGAGGGGCAAGAGCCTGAGGACCATGTACATATGAAACAAACACCTTCCAAAATGCTAGAGGGTATTAATTTTAAAAAATTTAATGATACAGTAAAAAAATTTAATGATATAGTCTCTCTCTTTTTTTTTTTTTGGTAGTTTGGCACTTGTTTATTCCGGCCCTTGTGGCCATTTGGGGGGTGAGGGGGGTGCAGGCCACAAGAGCCCACAGGGACAGGGGTCTCATGCCCTCTGTAGCTGCTGCCTGAGTGTCCTGGGAGGGTCAGGGCAAGGACTCAGGGAGCCCCTGGGTTCTGCCCGTGATGCAGGCTGTTCTGGAAGGGTTGGTTTCCACTGCTCCAGGGGGCTAAGAAGGGGGGGATGATATAGTTTAAAAAAAAAAAGGCAAACAGGTCTGGGATTGCACCAGGGGCCCTCGTTACACCATGGGGATAACATAATATTGGCATCTGTTGATTCTTCAGTCATTTAAATTGCAGGAGCCTAAAATAACCTACAGTGATAGTAATCATAAGAGTGATTATCCATGGAGGGGATAATGGAAGACAGGCTGACAGGAGGGGGCACAAGGGGGTGATGGAGATGATCTTTATCTGGATTGAAGTGTGTTTTGAGAGAGAACCGGAAAACACAAGCAGAAGAAGAATGAGTGAAGAAATGTTATTATATAATCATTAGAGACAGCAGGAGGAAGAAAATGGCTCTCGGATTTTATGTAACAAGTAACATTAAAATATCATCTCACATCTGTAATGTGCTTTATAGTTTATAAAGTATTTTCATTCAGAAAATTCCATTTAATACTCACAATAACCCCGTGAAGTCCACACAATCCACATGCCCGTTTGCAAGATGAAGAAGCAGGTTCAGAGAATATTAAGTGTTAACCGAAGGCCCACGTTCTGTAAGTGACCAAGACAGAACTAAAAGCCAATGCCCTGGCTCACAGGCCGAGTCCTTTGGATTATACCACATTAGGAACTTTGATAAACTAGCTTGCCTGATACCTAGTTTAATTCATTTTATTTTGTGTATCCGACCTGTGCCTGACCTGCTTCTCCAAACTTTAAGTGCCCCTGAAAAGTGAGTTTATTAACAACATCATCCAAATGTACAGGAATCAGGGTTGACAATCTGCCGCAAACCTCAGGACTCCATCTGAGCCTGACATCCAGTGTCTAGGGCTCTTCAGTAATCAAACCCTGAGAATAAAGACCCCAAATCAAAGGGTTAAAAGAAAACCTATTCAATGAACACTGCTACAGTTATGTCATTTCACAGACTCTGGTTTCGATCTGCCTTGAAACTTTATGTGTCTACCTTGTCATTTTTCTTTTGTCATTCCTCATAATTTTTTTCTTTTTTTTCCTTTTTTTATATTGAAGTATAGTCGATTTACAATATCATGTTAGTTTCAGGTGTACAGTACAGTGATTCAGTTATATGTATGTATGTGTGTGTATGTATATATATATATATATATATTCCTTTTCAGATTCTTTTCCCTTGTAGGTCATTACAAAATATCGAGTAGAGTTCCCTGTGCTACACAGTAGGTCCCTGTTGGTTATCTATTTTATATATAGTAGTGTGTATATGTCAATCCCAACGTCTTGTCATCTTAATAGCATGAAAGCAGTGGAGGTCAGGAACTGAGCCACTGTGTTTTACATTTCCAGTAGCCCCCAGTATGGTGCCCTACTTACAGCACCCATTGAAGGAATGCTTGTTTTCTCAGATTTGGTACCTTCTGGGATTTAATAGTGTTAAAAACAGAATCCTGTGACACAAAATTCTGTATCACAGAAATGTACTTCAGTAAAACTCAGGACAAATTTACTATGATGGTTTGTGTATTAACTGCATGTGTTCTATCCCTTTCATCCAAGTGGGGGAATAATTTACACAGCGTAACCAAAGGACCCTAGCTAGCAAAACCAACCTGTTGAAACTCTTATGTTAGAACAGCCGTGAGGATAATTTTTCAAATGTTTGCATTTCCAACCGAGTGTCATTAGAAGAAAATCTCTAGTCAGGACAGCCCTTTCCAAACTTCGATGCCTATCTTCTCCCCTGGAGCACGCTTGATTCTCTCCGAAGGTCAGATGGCTCTCAGGCTGAGTTATTTTTAAGATACACATCAGTGCTGTTCTTTCTAACTGGAGCGCAGGGGAATGTCAGTGACCTCAGTGAAGGACTCTGAGCTGCGACAACCTGCTCTCCCACGGGTACCCATCTCTAGCAACCTGAAGATACAAATATCCCAGATGTAAACATGAAAGCAATGAGGGTGTGTGCCTGCTCTCTCTCTGAAAGGTGGAATTTTAAAAATCAAGTAACACCCCAAATCACTTCCATGCAATTTTTAAAATTTAGGGACATTTCACTCCACAGAAATGTATATAATTACAGCATATAAATCACATCATTATGTGCTCGAACTGTGAAGCCACTGGAGCTTCTAACCTTTTAAACTTGTACTCCTTTTGGCAGGCACAGAAAAGCTCATGCCTTCCTTTAAGACAATCTGGAATTTCAAAAACTCTTCCAAGCAATGGTAAGTGTGAACTCCTTTTCCCCAGCTCCACCCATCTCTCTCATCCGGTTTCGGACATCTCCTGTTGAGGACTCCCATTTTACACACACCCATCCCTCCCAAACCTTCCACTCTAATCCACTGCCACCTCGGGGAAAGGGTAAGAACAAATGCCCTCTTCACAAAATCCCACAGCTCTATGTGTTCATTTGTATGAGCCGAACGGCCAAACAATTTCCTAGTGAAATCCAGAGCCACATCCCACCGGCCGCAAATCCTGCAGCTTTTCCTTTGTTTAGTGAACATGCAATACAAATGATATTATAGCAAAAGCTCTGCGGTTCTGTACCTATATTTTTTGCCAGAAGACTTTTCCCAAAGTTTTAATACCCTTACAGGCCTCATTCGAAATTCACCATCTATGGCTAGATTAAAGATCAGAGTTTTAAGCCGCATGAGCTGTTTGTAAATTTTGGAGACTAATCCCTTGTCGGTCACATCATTTGCAAATACTTTTTCCCATTCTGTGGGTTGTCTTTTTGTTTTGTTTATGGTATCCTTTGCTGTACAAAAGCTTTTGAGTTTAATTATGTCCCATTTGTTTATTTTTGGTTTTATTTCCATTGCTCTGGGAGGCGATCATAAAAGATATTGCTGCGATTTATGTCAGAGAGTGTTCTGCCAACATGTGGTACATGTACACACTGGAATATTACTCAGCCATAAAAAAGAAGGAAATACTGCCATGTGCATCAGCATGGATGGACCTAGAGATTGTCATACTGAGTGAAGTCAGACAGACAAAGAGAAATATCGTATGATATCACTTATATGTGGAATCTAAAATAAATGATCAAATGAACTTATTTACAAAACAGAAACAGACTCACAGCCTTAGAAAATGAACTTATGGTTACGGGAAGGGGGAAGGATGGGGGGAAGGGATAGTTAGGGAGTTTGGGATTGACATGTACACACTGCTATATTTAAAATAGATAACCAACAAGGACCTACTCCACAGCACAGGGAACTCTGCTCAATGTTATGTAACAACCTAAATGAGAAAAGAATTTGAAAAAGAATAGATACATGTATATGTATAACTGAATCACTTTACTGTACACCTGAGACTAATACAACACTGTTAATCAACTATACTCCAGTATAAAATAAAAAGTTAAAATAAAATAAAATAAAACAAAATTTTTTAAAAAGACCATAGTTTTAAGTCTGTTTGACCAATAAAAGTCTGGAACTTGTCAGGCCAGTAACTCGCTGCCAGGTGATTGACACATAGTACTCTAACTTGAACAAAAATTGGGCAGACACCAAAAAATACAACCCTATGCTTCCAAGTTCTTCACGTGTACAATGGCTCTACTCTACTATTTTGTAAGGTTGATGAGTGGTTGAAATAGATAATATGTCTAATGTACTCAGCAGCCATTCAGGCCTGATAAGCAGGAAATGTTAGACAAAAATCATGGTTATCCCATTGTTATTCTATTATTAATATTGATATTATTAAGCTCTTCCAAATATTTCCGCAGCCATGAATGCTACCGAGAACCTGTACTGCCTAGAATCCTTTTACGTTCTGAATTGCCTCTTGGAAGAGTCTTTCATTCTGTTAAGCATCTAGACAGTTATGAATCCAGAAGCCTGCTCTGGCTTTTAGGAAAAATAAACCATATGGTTTTGCAGCTAGAGAATACCCATCTCCTTACTTTTTGCACAGCCATTTCTGTGCAAAAGGCTTGTTTTCATTCATTTTCAAATCTGTGCTAACAAGTTGTTCTAACCTGCACTCTTGGAAGACGCATGAAGCCTGGCAGCTCCTTCACCTGCAGCTCTGCCTTGGGATTCCTCTGTGGGGACCCTGGTCAAGGGGGTGAGGCCCAGCCAGGCGGCAGTGGGCTTCTAGGGCAGCAGGACTAAAAGCTCCTGGGAACCAGCAAGGGCTCCAAGGTTGTCGCCTCCTCACCCCCAGCCACCTCAGGAGATTCCACACATCACAGAAGCAATGAGCTGCCTGAGTGGGTTCAACCTGGGATTGTCAGAGGATGAGTGCAGATGAGTGGGGTGATTTCACTACACAGCACTGAGGTCGTGACGTTTCCTAAACCCCCACTGGGTACCACATTAGAAGTCACCTACTGGGTCTTCCCTGGCGGCCCAGTGGGTAAGACTCCACGCTCCCCAATGCAGGAGGCCCGGTTTCGAGCCCTGGTCGGGGAACTAGATCCCACATGCCGCAACTAAAGATCCCACGTGCCGCAACTAAAGATCTCACATGCCGCAACTAAAGATCCCGCATGCCACAACGAAGATCCCGCATGCCACAACGAAGATCCCGCATACCGCAGCTAAGACACGAAGCGGCCAAATAAATAAATAAATAAATATTTTTTAAAAAAAGAAGTCACCTACTGTCAGCAGGGAAAGAGTTAGAGGCAGGAGGAAGCAGTGGCCACGAGAACAGGCTCAGGGGCAGTCTTCCTGGGTTAGAATAATCGTGTCTACACCACTTACCATCTGAGAGATCTTTTGTAAGTTACCCAAGTGAGTGGCAAGTTACCTGTGGGGTCAGGGATGATAGTACCTCCTTGGCAGGGCTGATGGGAGGATTAAGTGAGTTAAGATGTGTAAAGTACTTGGCATACTACCTGGTGCATCAGAAGCATTCAATCGATGTTAGCCATTATCTTCATCAACATCATCACCTACTGCAACTCCCACAATTTTACAGACGAGAAGAATGAGGCCCAGAGAAGCAAAATATTTGCCCAAGATCACACAGCTAGTTAAAGACAGAGCCAGGACTAGAATCCAAGTCATTCATTCATCCATACAGACACTTTCAAAGTGACCCCTTTAATGGCCTCTAAACAATTTCTTTTATGGGGGGTGGGGAGGTGTAAAAGAGTTTCTGGAGAAAACTGGGTAGATTTATCAGGACTGTTTCTAGTGATAATAATTAATTTACTCTGAAACTCAAAAATCATTAAGAAATTGCAAAAGACATAAGTAAAAAGACCGCTTGTCAAATTACTGAAAAACCAAGCTACGGCATACTGTATGAAGATTTCTTTTGATGTTAGTGTGACTTTTCCCCATTCCCAATCACTGTCGAGCAGTCACAGAAGGTTGCAAAAAGAGATTATACATCACGAACACCACCAGAATAACAGTGCCGCTGTTTCTTAAACTCAAGGCCAGAAGCGTTAGCACTTCTCAGCAAAATGATCCCCCAAACAGGTGACTCAGAATAATTTTAACCTATACATCACCCTACTGAATCAAAATCTCTCTCCTGCTCATAGTTTACTGAGGTCAGCACAGTTTCGGAAGAAGGGGGTGGGCTGGGGCTCCACTAATTTTATCACACTCACAGGAGCCACACATCCTACACTGAGAGGAAAACTCATACCACTGGAGTGAGAGAAGCACAGAGCATTCCTGGGGTGCTATGAACTCTGGCGAGTTACCTCATTGGTCTCTTACAGCAAAGATACCAGCCTTTCTGCCCTTACTTCTAATCTTTCATTCATTACCACAAAAGCAAAGCTGGTTTAAATTCCCAATTTTCCCTCCTTAACCTACGCTTTGTCCCCTTGTCACCAAGTTCTTCCCTCTCACACACGGCTTCCATCCTGACAATTTTGCTTTCCTTAGTAAAACCGGGGCAACTCTAGTTTAGTATGGGCTAAATCTCAACCCCACATTTTAGTATGAAGTCCTTTCTCCTGAGTCTTAGCAATCAACCACATTGCTGAAAATGCCCCCCCTCGTGATCTTTTTTGCATGTTCTTTTGTAATCGTTTGAGCAAACAGCCTCAACTCTATACCTTTGCTCGTACATTCTCTCCAACCTGAAAAGCACACCTTCCCACCTACCAATAGTCTACCCATCCTTTGAAGCCCAACTTGGGTCATGTTTTCTCCTAGGATTTAAATCCCCTACATTTAAATCTGACCTTTCAAAAAATACCCAACCAACTGCAGCTCCCTACAATCCATCATGCCATTTTGCATCTTTGCTCATTTCCTGTCTAGACATCCCCTGGACATTCTAAAGACCCTGTGGTAAGGACCCCATCGTACAACTTTCCCCGACCTGCACTCTACCCTTTTCTAGAAGAGGAACTCTTCCCCTTCTGTACTGCTCTTCAGCATCACTCACATAGCACTGCCATGTACCAGGAACTCTTATTTGTGTGTTTGTGCACGCGTGCACGTGTGTGTGTACCAGCTTGGTTAATCCTGATAAAAATCCCACCTCCCATGAGGTAGATACTATTACTACTACTCATGTTACAGATGAGGAAATGGAGGTACAGCGAGGTTAAATACGCTTCCCAAGATCGCCTGATCAGTAAGTGGCAGAGTCAAGACTTGAGCCCAAGCAGCATCGTTCCAGTCTAAGCTTTCATGGCTTCCCTCCAGCTGCCTACTCTTGTATCTGTTTCCATTACATGATTACACTACAATTTAATCATTTACAGGTACACCTTCTCAGTAGAGGAAGGCTTCCTTAGCTTAGAGGTGGTATCTTATTGAACCTTTTATACTCTCAATGTTTGCTGCACTGAAGCCAACACCCTAGATCACAAAGACCACTCTGGTTGCACTTACAGTGAGATGATCCTTCTTTCTTCATCTGTTTTGTGTTTTAGGTCTTAGCTCTCCAAATAGATGATAGCTAGAAAATACAGACAACCTCCCAGCTTTTTCTGAGTCCACCACAGTACTCAGCACAGTGATGAGCAAAGCTTAATTGTCCTGTAAATATTCACAGAGAGATTGGGTGGCTTTTTCCCCCCATGATGGGATTGTCCACTTGCTCTTACTCAACATCATTCTGCCGACTTCTTTAATCAGTTGCCATGAATCCTAAGTCTAGGCTTGAGCTGTCCTTGCCACAGCTGCCCAATTTAATGGTCTTATATAACCTTGAGATGTGTCCCCTTTAATCCCCAGGCATCACTGCAGACACAGTTGAAGACAAGTTACAAATTCACTCTTGCAAAACAAATGCACACACCAGAGCATGCCAGAGAGAGAACAAAAGAAACTGCTAATGGCTTTCAGGAAACAAAATAGGACAAATCTCTACCGTAATAGGAGGAGGACTCTTCATACCCAGTGGAAATCAGTATCTTATACTTTGTAATGAAAATTAAGGGGCAGTAGCAGCATGAGGTGGCAGCTCATGGAGATGGACCTCACAAATCCCAAGATAAAATGGTAAGAAGACTTTCCCAAAGTCTACAGGAGATGATCCAGGGGAAAGGCATTTCTTCTTTTCTTTTCCGTTCCCTTTTTAACCTCTCCTTTCACATCCTATCTCTGCCATTTTGGGTCTATAAAATGGAGATAATATCTGCCCCATGGGGAAACGCTCTGAAACAAAATGGATAAGTTCACCAAGGAGATGGCATCACAGAGAGAGCTCTGCTGTTGGGATGAGCTGGCCAGAGAGCTGCTGCCTCCTTCAGAGAGGGTTTCTGGACTCCTTTCCTCATAGTTAACTCTGTCAATGTCACCCTGAAGGTAAAAATAAGCCAGAACCTGGATAAAGCAAGTTAAGAATGAAGTACAGGCCTTCACAAGGGCACTTGCCTCACTAGGTTCTTCCAATTTTCTTTGTTCTTCAACTCCAAACAAACGTCTGGAAGGAACAAACCTTCACCTGAGAAAGTTCGAAGCCTGTCTTCAGAACTGCAGGCAGAGAAAGTGCTCACAGAGAGGGGCTGTACTCTGAGCAGCAATTGTGCTGCCAACAAATCTGGGCCCTCTCCCTGGGAGCTTGTGCACTAGTCTCCAAGGCCGAGAATTGACACACAAATCCTGGAACATGAAGACTGAGCACGGGCTTTGCCTTGCATCTGACCAGACATAAAGCCCAGCTCCCGTGATTCCCTAATGTGTGGCCTTGGGCAAAGCCCCGCTTCTCTCATGTGTCAAATGGGGATCACAGACTTCCCTCACGGAGGGACAGTCAGGATTATGTGAAATACAGCTCACGTGCTTAGGACCCTGCCTAAAACCTAGAAAGCGCTCAAGAAATGTATTGCTCGCTGTTGTGACTTAACCTCCAAAGCAGAGTCAGCCTCGACTCCTGGGCAAATGTCTCCTATTTGAGAAGCATGAGGTGGGATCTTGCTCTAATCTTTCCTTCCCATATAAATGTCAGAGTCCCTGAAACGTCACTTTAAAACACATATTTCATAGTTAAATTTTGGCATTAAGAGAGAAAAAAAAATACCCTTAACAGGCAATAAAATAGCAATTCATCTCAAAGTGTAAGTGATTTGATCAAGTCGGCCTTGGCAAGGGGGTGGGGAGAACTCGTTCAGGAGACACTCACTGAAAGAGTCTCTCTCTTATGGCACAGCGAAAATTCCAGGGCTTCTCCTTGAACAGTAAATGCTGTGGACAAAAAGCTTTGGGGTAAGCTGGGCCTGGGGTCAATTTCGGCTTTATCAGACCAGGACTGTTGTATCCTTGAGCACCACCCCACTGGGCCTGCTTCCATCTCTAAAAAAAAAAGACAGTGATAAGATGCAATCTTGGGAATTGCCCATTTGTTCCCATATTCTGCTGTTATGTTACTTATGAGTTTTCAAAGGGGGCAGGGAGGAAACCAGGAGGAGCAGAAACACGTTGAATGTGGAGCCCAGCACAGAGCAGGGGCTCAAGAAATGATAGTTTTCCTTCCCCTACAAGGAAAGCTCTCTAGACATCCAATCCTCGTAAACCGAGTTTCAATTACCTTCAGACTTTCAAAATGCAAAGAAAATCCAATTTTGATACTAGCATATTTTATTTTAGTTTGTTATTATTTATTGCTGAATAGAATTCCATTGTATGGATATACCACAATTTGTTCATCCATTCATCTGTTAATGGAAATTTTGATTTTCTCCAGCTTTTGAAGATACTGGAGTATTTTAAACCTACTTCTATTTTTCCTGGCTTCCTCCCCATCCCCTTTCAAAACTCATGAAGGTGTGTAACAGCAAAAAATGGAACAGATCTGTTGTAGAATAAAAGCTGTCCATTTTTGCTTGTGTATATATTTTCAAAAAGCCTATCCCATTATGGCTGAAGTTCCGAAAAGAATCGCTCTGACAAATACAGTCACAATCAGAAAATCAATGACTGTCATGTAAAATTACTTCATAGTGATTCCTGTGAAGGGAAATATTCTCATCCCTCAAGAACAAGAATCACTGTGCACAGAAGAAGGAAAGGTTGAGCCTGAACTTGAAACTGCCAAAGCAGACCCCACTGATGAAGACAGTGGGTACTTCCTTACTGAAACCAAAGAAGAAGCAATAGAACCATCCACTGAGAACTGCACCCTAAGAGCGGGTAATACTCACATCTGACAACTATAAGCCAATACACAGCAGAATGTGACATGCCACAAGAGGGACAACCACGTGCCATGTGGGTACAGAGAACAGGAAATCATTTCACGACACTTAACATTCAGACTAGGGCCCTGCCAAATGTAATAGATTCTGATGGCTGGGGATGGGCAGGAGAGAACATTCCAGGCAGGAGGGACTATACAATCAGTGTAGAGAGGCCACCCCCCGCCCCCCATGGCATGTGAGTGCTGGGCTCACAGGTATCCCTTCTCTGACACTCAGACGTGCAACCTTGGATAAGTTACTTAATTTCCATAAGACCCAGTTTTCTTTTTCCTCATATGGTGATGATGATAGCCACCTGGGAGGATTGTTAAGCGGATCAGATAAGATGATGTAAACTAAATCACTTAGGCCCATGCCTAACAATCAATGCCCAATCAACTGCGGCTGCCACTGTTCTCATTTCATTCTCCTTCTAAAGACTAAATAAATACATCTTAGAGGATACTTTCTAGGCGTGGCTCGGAGGAGCTTGCTAGAACAATTCCTTACCCATGCTGTGGGTCAGAGGCCAAGGGTATTTATTGTACAGATAGCTAAATGCATTCTCCACATCCACTAGTCAGGCCCACCTATTACAGCATGAAAACCAAAGGCACCAAACCTACTCTTTCCCCAGAAAAGGTCCCTGCCTGCTGTCCGCTTTACCTTCCTCCTGGATTCAAGGGAGAAGCGCCAGTTAACCAAAGTGCTTACAGCGTTGTGCTGGGGCTCAGTGAGTTTTCTTATTAACTGAGAATTAATAGAAAAGCGATTTGTTTTAACTCATAAAAAACAAAAATCTTAAGTCCATGAGTATATCCTTTGCCTCAGAGAGTGCTGTGTGGCCATAATTTAATGTCTTTGATGATTTAAGACCTAGCAGTGCCCCAGGTCCATATAATTAAGGATGGTTCCGCACAACTGAGGCTTTGCAGGGCAGAAGCTGGGCCAATTGGAAAAGCATGTTGATGGGAGTGGGACACAATTTGAGACTAGCCTCAAAGTCAAGGGTTTCAGACTTGACCACCATCAATCTACGTAAGAAATAAGATTTATACTGAAGCCTCGTATACACAATTTAGATGAGGGTTTCTTGAAACAATACTTACCCTCACTCCGAGCATGCATTCTAGTGTTTTCTACCCTACTGAAAAACCTTTTTATAGGTAGCACTCAGATTGTACCCTAGAGGGCCTCCTGCCCTGTGTTTTTGGAGAAAGTGCCACATAGAGTTAAGGCGATAAGTCAATACGATTTCAATTAAAAAAACAGAAGATCAGAGACTGTAGCATTTTGCCAGAAGTGGGGAGTTAGGGGGGAGGGAGGTCCATCTCCCGAAGGTGCAGTTCCAGGGAGCTGGCCTTTCTTCACGCTCAGAGTTATTAGCCAGGGCCCCACGCCATGTCCTACCAAGTCGGGTCACATAGTGGGGAATCCTTAATACTTTCCTTCAACAGGCCAATAGAGAGCGAGGGGGTTTCCTGAGGGGCTCCAGGTCTGATGTAACAGCCAGCTGGCCCACCTGGGGCTGGGGCAACCCATTACCTCTTGAGGGGCCTGCAGCATACCCTAATCTTGACACGTCCTCTGCCTCTTAATAAGCCCCAAATCACAGCAACGTGAAAACTTTTTTTTTTTTTTAATCATTCAACTGTCACAAATGTCTGTGGGAACCCCAAGCACACCAGAGGCACTTCTCCACAAAGAAGCTTCTATCAGCGAAGAGCCTACTGTGCCGCGGGCCACCTGTGCAGCCCAGCACCGCCGTCCATGGAAAATCAACTCCTTGCAACTAGAGCAAACCATTGGCAGCCATCCATGCTGGCAAACTGCCGTGTGCACACAGAGAGATTTCCTATCAGCAGGGGCTTGCTCTCCTGCGGGGAAAGATGGCTGTGTTTCAAGAGTCAACCGGGAAGGAAAAACTGAGTTCAGCCTCCCCAACCACAACTAAGCAGTGCAGGAAGGAAAACAAGCTCTATTGAACTGGGCCACCCTAAGGAGCCGGTAGGGAACCAAAGCAATGACTGCCATGACATTTCTAAGTCTAGGACCAAAGACGCAAGGTTACATATCTCTTAGATACAGCCATGGCCTTGAGCATGTAAAACGGAAGCCAACTGGGGAAGTCTTAGAGGAAGCAAATATGTGCCATAGTGTACAAGGTTAAAGCAACATCAGAAGAACAGTTTTCATGGGAACTCATAGGTCATAGGAATTAAAAATTGCACTTTTGGATTTTTTTTTTTTAGTTGAAGTATAATAGACTTATAAGCACTTTTGGAATTTGACAGGAAGGAGTTCTGCCCGTTAGAATACCCAAAGGCCAATTTGCCAGATACCAAAAGCAGCAGTAAGCTGAGATCCTAACCAGGACACAGGAACTTCCAGTGAGGCCAGCTAAGGAAAAACCTCTCGGAAAGTCAGGATGCAACAATGAACCTGAATTCTGAAGGGGTAATTTCTTACAGCCACATGCTTTGTGACAGCTTGGCAATTTGCCCTGTGATGTTTCTTCAATAAGACAGTAGTCTTACGAGAGAAGGCACGGGGAAGAAATCCCTGCCTGGCCCTCATACTGTTAGTCACAAGGAGCACAGGCCTACGGTTCCCCAGCCTGGCCCATCCCAGCAGGTGCCTCAGCACTGTATTTACTGCTGGTGTCATCTTTCACTTCTGCTCGACACAATGGCCTTGGGGCTAGAGTTCCAACTTTTCCATGATGTTCTACTCTTTGTGTTAATTCTCATCCAAAAATTACCTTGGAGATTTGCTTCGTGGCCTCACTGATCCTGAGTGTTAAGACATTTGATTGTGAACAGCGACAACTCTTTGGAACAGAGTGTAATCTGCAATTTTCAACGTTTCTCTACGAGGAAAGGGTGAATAATAGTTATTCACTCAAAGTCAGAGTAATGGTTATGAAACGATTTGAGCAAGGGGAAAGAAAATAATAAAAGAGCTTCTGTTTTATGGCTAAGTGGTTTGACTTATTCAAGAGTGGAGAGGGCAGATATTCTTAGCTATTCTAAGCATCAACAGCAAGAGGGGTTTTTGCACTATTTGGCTCAAATGTGGTCTGAGGCTGGAGTACAACCCATGTAAGTTTTGCAAAAGAACCTCCCTAATTAGCAAGTAGATATAAATAAATTAGTGGGGCTGCCAGTGAGGAATTTTAAAAGTTTTGTCTGGAAATGAGTAACTGAATCCTTTGCCAGAAATAGGAAGCTTGCAGTGCACTTTGTGGGGTACTAGTCACCATCTAAGGCCTGCATGGCCCCCGTCTGGAGTTTGCAGTGGGGTAGCCACACAGACCCACAGCCCCACTCACCTGGAAGCGATCACACAGGTAGTGTTAACAGTGTTTTGGAAAATGGGTTAGAGTCTCACTCTGCAATTTACTGCTGTGGGACTTTGGGCAAGTTACTTACTCTCTCCCTCAGTTTCCTTATCTGTTCACTGAAGACAATATTACTACCTAAAAAGGCAGTACAACGCAAGGTTTTACTAAGGACTAAATGAGGTAACACAGGGTGGAGCATATAGTAAGTGTTCAACAAACATTAAGTATCAGCATCACTTTTTTCGATTTTTCCAAAGCTTGCTTTATTTTTCTTCTCTTTCTGGCAAGGACATTTCTGAAAGTGAAATATCATTAATCCTCGTCAACAAAGGACGGGAAATAGTGTCTATTTCATAAGTGATTTAACCAGAGACCTACACCATCTTCCTCAGGAAATGGAAATAGTTCAGAAGCAAGATCCTTTTATGACATTGCCTCTGCCCCCAAAAGTTTTGCCAAAATGTAACAGAAGAGACATTCCATAACAGTTTTCTTCCTTCAAAGGCATCTCAGCCTCTGCTAGAAAACCCCACCCAAGGTAAAGTACAAAATTCAAACTAGGTCTTGGGGCACGTTTCCTTTAAAATTAACTTAAAAGTGATTTCATTGACTCGATTAATTAGCTCTTTTCTATTCCAACCTTCAGAGTTCAGAGTCATTTATTTTTGTGGTGGGAAGTCATAAATCATAGAAGTACCCCAAATAGACATCTGTGGAAGGCTGCTATCAAACAAGGAGAATCTGAGAGGGCAGCAATAGAGTCTGCATGGAATCTAGTCAGCAGATACTGAAGTTCCAGGGCCAGGCAGGGTTCACTGCCTGGAAGTTCACGGTGGAGTCAGAACCAGGGCTATAGCCCTGCCTGTTGGGCCACATCCTGCTTCTCTTGTGGCCTTTGTCCTAGATAAGTGTCCTCGCATTTGTTCATGGCGGAAGGGCTAACTTCCCAGACCCCTCCTGACCATGGCTTCTTATCAGCCTGTGCAAACAGGCAGCCGAGGTTTAGCAGTATCAGGCAGCTGAGGTTCAAGTGCTAGTTCTTACATCTCTGAGTCTCCATTTTGTCATGTCCCTGGCCTATCTCACAAGGCACCAAGAGCCTGGAAAGAAGTTTTACGAGGACCCTCTGGATGCTGCAAAGAGCTGTGTCAATATATGTGAGTCCTCTCATGAAGGAAAGGGGGCAAGAAGGAAAAAAGTCTGGATGCTGAGAATAAAGTCCCTAAGTAGACGGAGGAATCAGGAATGCTGCTACCATGGCGACTCTCCCCTGCCCACTTCTATAACACAGCCAATCTGAGAGAGAGATGGGATAGAGCCAGGGGCTAGATCAGATTCACTGGATGGAAACTTGCCAGGTAAAACACAGACTAGGAGAGTCACAGCCCAAACATCGGAACAAGGCAAACACTAAGTCCCAGAAACACTGTTTCTGTTTTAAATCATCTTTAAAATGATATGGACAAACCTTTTACCAAATCCTACAATTATTCACATATGGACATGAGTGGTGGAATGACAGAGGAGTGCTTGATGGTGTTTATTTTCTAAAGGCTTACACAGGTCTCTCTGAGCTTTTAGGTGCTAAGAGTGTGTGCCAATTTGCCTTTTCCTCTCTCCCAAATCTTTGGATACCCCAGTAGCCTTTGCTATCAGCTACTCAATTCAAGGACCTTTCTGCCAGTTACTTCTTTGCATTAAGAACATCTGCATACATATTTAATATGCAAATCAATTTTAATTAAAAGTGAGAATGACTGCTTCTAAACATTTTGATTTGCATACTTTCAAGTATTAACCACCATGAACTAGGATAATAGTGCTCTCTGACATCAATCTTTTCCTAATGTGAATGAACTAGTTCTGACATAGGCATCTAGAAGTCATCTCAAATAAAATAAAATTTGAGGGCAGGAGTTAGGTAACAAAATTTTAAAGAAAAGTAAATTAGCAAAGTGGTGGATATCATCTAAAAACCCAGTATAAAAGATCATTAAAATGATAAGCATTTAAAAAACAAAACAGCAATACAATCTATAGGTATTACAAATATTAGGCTTTCTATGGTCTACTTTATCCAAATTGAGAAAGGATCTGGAAATGTAAAAGGAAAATAAAAACTAAGAAACCAAATGGCACTAACCCATAAATAAGAAATGCTCAATTACCTATATGACCCAATAATTAGTTCACATTGACATGAACAAAATATTAAAATTTCAAATTCCATAACAAATGGATAAAAAGAGAAATTTTTTTTTAAAAGTCAGAGAAAGTACTTTCTTCGTGAATGCATATGTTGAAGAAATTTCTCATGATGAAATTGACCAGCTAGATTTACCTGGAGAAGTAGCTATATCTCTACCACAGCCAACACTGTAAATTCTATACTAACCAGTTAACAAAAAAAGTTTTCTGATGTAACAATTATTTTGCTGAAAAAAATTAGAAGTACCTTTAAAATTTAAATTTATTTATTACCATCTATAAGTAGTGCTGGTCCACTTTGTAACTATCATTTGCATACATAGCTTCTATTATTGCATACTGCCCTTAAGGCCAAATTCAGGCATTACCTAACTTTGTAATAAGGCCTACAAAGTATACACTCAATAATGATCTGATGGTTGAATGAATGAGGATGACTGGCTTCTTAGAAAAACTAAAGTAAATCTTCTCCCTGACAAACAGTTTAAACTGAGTTGGCTTTAGCATCAGGAAAGCATTAAGGATCTATTTTTTAAATTTAAGGTTTATCACCTGCAAGTACAAGTGGACTTATTCTGCTTTGCTCCCCAAAGCAAAACCAAGACCAAAACAATAAATGTTTCAAGAAGGCATATTTTAAAAAAGTCTTTGCAAAACTCTAATTCGAAAAGATACATGCACCCCTATGTTCATAGCAGCGCTATTTACAATAGCCAAGACATGGAAACAACCTAAATGTCCATCGACAGAGGAATGGATATAGAAGATGTGGTACATATATACAATGGAATATTACTCAGCCATAAAAAAGAATGAAATGATGCCATTTGCAACAACATGGATGGACCTAGAGATTATTATACTAAGAGAAGTCAGAAAGACAAATACCATATGATATCACTTATATGTAGAATCTAAAATACGACACAAATGAACATATCTATGAAACAGAAACAGACTCACAGATACAGAGAACAGACTTGTGGTTGCCAAGGAGACGGAGGAGGAAGGATTGGGAGTTTGGGATTAGCAGATGCAAGCTATTATATATAGGATGGATAAACAACAAGGTCCTACTGTATAGCACAGGGAACTATATTCAATATCCTATGATAATCCATAATGGAAAAGAATATGAAAAAGAATATATAGGACTTCCCTGGTGGCACAGTGGTTAAGAATCCACCTGCCAATGCAGGGGACATGGGTTCGAGCCCTGGTCCGGGAAGATCCCACATGCCGTGGAGCAACTAAGCCCGTGTGCCACAACTACTGAGCCTGCGCTCTAGAGCCTGTGAGCCACAACTACTGAGCCCGTGTGCCACAACTACTGAGCCCACGTGCCATAACTACTGGAAGCCCGCATGCCTAGAGCCTGTGCTCTGCAACAAGAGAAGCCACCGCAATGAGAAGCCTGCGCACCGCAACAAAGAGTAGCCCCCGCTCACCACCGCAACTAGAGAAAGCCCGCGCACAATGAAAACCCAACACAGCCCAATAAATAAATAAATAAATAAAATTAATTTTAAAAACGTTAAAAAATTTAAAAAAGAATATATATGTGTATAACTGAATCACTTTGCCACACAGCAGAAATTAACACAACACTGTAAATCAACTATATACTTCAATAAAATTTAAAAAAAAAAGAAAATGTCTTTGTACATAAACCTATACCGGGCTTCCCTGGTGGCGCAGTGGTTGAGCGTCAGCTTGCCAATGCAGGGGACGCGGGTTCGAGCCCTACTCTGGGAGGATCCCACGTGCCGCAGAGCAACTGGATCCGTGAGCCACAACTACTGAGCTCTGTGCATCTGGAGCCTGTGCTCCGCAACAACAGAGGCCGCGATAGTGAGAGGCCCGCGCACCGCGATGAAGAGTGGCCCCCGCTTGCCGCAACTAGAGAAAGCCCTTGCACAGAAACGAAGACCCAACACAGCGAAAAATAAATAAATAATAAAAATAAAGGAATTCCTTTAAAAGAAAATCTATAAACCTATACCACATTGCCTTAGACTGTTTGGTGGGGTTGTATGTGCCCCACCTCTGGAGGTTGGATGTTCTTTGATCCAGGAAACAGCGGAAGAGACTTCTGCAGTTAAAAGAAAATCTAGACCCAATGACCTCTAGTCTTCTTTCCCTATGTGGCTGCATATCCCCCTAAGGTTTGCCCTCCTACAGATTATCTTTCTTCCTCTTTATCAGTTAATGATCTGGTTTATATTCTTGAATAGTAGAGCAAATTTTTTTCTTATTACTAGTGAAAACAATAATGAAATCATCACTCAATATTCAAGTCTTTAAAGTGTTCCCTCTCTGATAAGAACCATTTTGTAGATATTCACGTGTCACACTTGGAGGAGATACCTTCCTGACAGTGTAATGCTGACAAATGACAGTCAATGAATATTATGGCATTAAGTCATGAAATCAAACTAGACTTCAACCTTTTCCAAGATTAGTTAAATGCCAGAAGGCCAACCATTTCAAACCTTCCTTCTGGCTGCCGGCGGGCAAATGGAAGTGAACTCTTGAAACTACAGTAGCTCAACAGAATTAGTAGCTGAAATTAACTTTGGCTCTGTTTGTTAACACAATTTTCTTTGCCCCCATCTCAAACTTAATATTTTAATGATTCTACTCTTTAGATTATCTTATAACAGGGTTGCTCAGAAATAAAATGGTCTAAAAAGGGTTAATAGCCACTGATTTGGGAGCAGTTGGGTGCAAAAGGAGAGTTTTACACAAACCGACCAAAGAAATACTAACCTGGAATCCTACAACTCTGTGCAGTGCAGTGGAATTTTACCAATTAGCATCATCATTGCTACAGGTGCAAAATGAAGATCAATTGTCTGGGGTGACTTCACAATGCCAGACTGTTGAAACCTTAACGGCATTACCACAGTTAGAAGGCAAGCAGTTTACTCCAATTAAGGCAGGTGTAATTTTAGAACCAATTCACTAGAGAATCTTCTCTAAATGATGTGTCTTCTCTACAGTCATAAGACCTACAGATATCATTGCTTAAGGTATAGCAAAGATTTACCAGAGCTGAAAAAGCCTATGGAAGCTTAACACTTGTTGAAAGCGTTGTCCTGGAGAAGTAATGTCACAACACCATTGAAAGCTGAGAGTTTAGGTAAGTACATTCAACTTTACACTAAGGTATAGTAGATCATACAGCCAAGAAGTAACGGTTCTTTCTTCAATCCACATCTCCCAAGTTAGGGGAGCAATAGAGGAGATGTCTTGAAACTATAGCAATTTCTCCATTTCAAACTTGGGATTCTGGAGAAACTTCAATACAAAGAGTGAGACAATGCTTATTCGAACGGTCTCTATGCAAATAGGTGGGGAACTGAAATTCCCAAAAGGACTGAGGCAATTTAAAGACACATCCCTGCCGATCCTCACCAGTTCTCCTTTAAGTTGTCCCCAAACTTCCTGCCATAAAATGCACTGAGACCACCACCATTAGGAGACCAGAATAAAAAATAAACTCATAAATAATGTTTAAAGATTCAGATGGAAGATATTTACTTTCAAGGTCGGTAGATTAAAAAAAATAAGAAAATTTAAAGCAGTTCATGTTCAAAAAGTTCTTACACCTATGAATAATGAAGAATTCTAGCAAACTGATCACTTATTGTCTGATTTAAATGGAAAAAAATCTTAAAATTCAGAAGCAAAAAAAAAAAGGGTGGGGGGAAATCTACCCATCTTACTTTGCCCCGAAGAAATGTGTAAATGGGCAGCAGCACAGGCTAAAAGGCTAGTATTAAAGATGTATCCAGGGCTTCCCTGGTGGCGCAGTGGTTGAGAATCTGCCTGCCAATGCAGGGGACACGGGTTCGAGCCCTGGTCTGGGAGGATTCCACATGCCGCGGAGCAACTGGGCCCGTGAGCCACAACTACTGAGCCTGCGCGTCTGGAGCCTGTGCTCTGCAACAAGAGAGGCCGCGATAGTGAGAGGCCCGCGCACCGCGATGAAGAGTGGCCCCCACTTGCCGCAACTAGAGAAAGCCCTCGCACAGAAACGAAGACCCAACACAGCCATAAATAAATAAATTAATTTAAAAAAAAAAGATGTATCCAGTTCTTGGTTCTCCTGCTCTTGGACTGTGCAGATGTGGAAGGAGCAGTGCTCACTTGTCACAGATGGGGCATTTCTGCACTACTGTGGTGCTGTACTGTAGGGGTCTTCTCCAGATGACTCGGGAATAAAAAGAGATCATCTGACTCTATCCTAGACCACACCAGAAAGCAAGCTGTAAAAGTAGAAGAAAAAATAAAGGGGATGAATGAATCAATAAAGGAAGAAATGTTGGCCCCCTAAATGGTCTAAAGGTATATGATAAACATAAGATAATCATTAAATCAGAATAGTTGAGCTATGCACAAAAACTGCCCTACATATATTGGGCCACCATTTGTAGACATGTTTGGATTTTAAATCATGTTATATTAAGGATATTGCTATATCCAGAAACAGTCTTTACCTGGGCATACCACTGTGGCATAATCCTCATCATTGGGCCCAACTCTGAGTCTGAATGGGAGCAAATTCAGTCCTACCATGGGAAATGGAAACATAAACTAAAAAAATAAAAAGATCCAAACCCATTTATAATAATATTTGTTAGGGGAGGCCTGTGCATTTACCACCCTTTAAACCCAAGGCTTATTGATTTTCAAAAATCATTAATATAAAGACAGCTATAGACCAGAGAGGTATATCCGTTACCTATTTTCTCATAGAAACAAGTACACGCTTGGCAATAAGTCAAGATCATAAATGTAACAACGCATGGCAACACTTCTTAAACTACATGAAGGACAACCATTTTCTAAATTGACTTGGGACACTTTGGATTGTAACTAAGCATAAAATAACTAAATTAAAATGATCATGTTTTGTTCTTTTCTCCTTTGTAACATTCCAAATTTTGAAAATGCCTCATTCTCCTTCTCAAGCACCACCACAAGAATCCTAAACCTACCACAGTACAATATTGTAAAAGCTGGAAGCCAGACTCATTTGGCCATAACTATATGATTAGGCCAATTCTTGAGTCCCTCTGTCCCCCTCTTCCTGTGCAAAAAAAAAAGCCCATGCCATTTATTTTTTGTTTATAGTTCCCTGTGCTATCCAGCAGGTCTTTATTGTTTATTTTATATGTAGTAGTGTGTATATGTTAATCCCAAACTCCTAATTTATTCCTCCCCCCGCCAATGCCATTTAGATGAGAATGGCCTGGTTTCCAGCTATAAAGGCACTCTATCATTGTAGAACAACAAATACTAAATTGAGCAGAGACCAAAGGATGAAACAAGTCTGGGGAAAAAATGACCATGAGAACGGCCAGATTTCTGAAAGTCCTACCTGCACATGTAGTGCTGGCTTCAGAGCGTTGCATGCCCTCAGGTCAGAGCGGCATTAAGCTGCAACAAGCTCTAATGCTCTTAGATATTTTCACGCTGAGTATCACACCTCCCATCCAGTTTCCTAAGAGGAGTGACTGTAGCCTTGAGTCTTTAATCATGTATACGCGACCACATGAACTCGGTCTTGCATCACAGTCAGGTTGAATTATTTCTGCTTAGCTTTGCCAATCCCCAGGCTCTTTCAGAAACAGCAGCGGTTCTCCACAAGGTCTCCCCCAGGCCTATTCAAAAAGCAACAAGGTGCTGAAGGATAATCAAGTGAACAGTGTGATGATTATGGATGCAATTTAGACACTGCAAATGTATCGTCCCAAATTTAATCAAAATGATGCAGCTAACAACAACAACAAAATGTGAGAACTGTGGCGAAAAGTTCTCCATACCACACCACACCACCCTCGTAATGCTGTCAGGTCTGTGCTATCCATTATAGGAACCACCAGCCACAGTGGCCATTGGGCACTTGAAACGTAGCTAGTGCAAACTGAGATGTGCCATAAGTGTAAGCTACACACTGGGTTTCAAAGACTTAGCCTGCAAAATAAGAATGAAAAATATTTCATGCATTTTACCTCTTTCTTTTTACTTTTCAATGTGGGCACCAGAAAATTTTAAATTACATATGAGGCTTACATTATATTTCTTTTTTTTTTTTGACTTCTTTAAAATTGAAGTATAGTTGATTTACAATGTTGTGTTAGTTTCAGGTATACAGCACAGTGATTCAGATATATCTATATCTATCTATCTATCTATATCTTTTCCAGATCCTTTTCCCTTATAGGTTATTAGAAAATATTGAGTATAGTTCCCTGGGCTCTACAGTAGGCCCTTGTTGGTTTCTATTTTCACGTTATATTTCTATTGAACAAAACTGTTGTAAACTTTAATAAGACAAGAATATTAAAGGAGAAAAAGCATTTGAAATACATGGGATAGTTCTTGTCTATATTTATGCTACTTAGCCCAAGCCAAAGATTATCTAATTCCTAAAACGTAATGGCCATTAAAAATAGCTATAAAAATGCAAAACATCCTGCATTCCACTAATTTCCTTAGGTCAGAGGTTCTCATTTTTATTAGGCAACATGCATCAGGTGCTCTGGATCTCTCTCTTTATGACTATTATAACTCCCCTCTCCCTGCTGCAAGCCCTGCCTCCCAAGAAAGCCACTTAGGCAGGTGGTCTAGAAAAGCAGGCAGGGGCAAGCAACGGGGTACAGAATTTAGCAAGAAGAAACCACCCTGGGTCCAAGTCAAGCTAGGTCAGAGTTATCAATCTCAGCAGAGGATGGTGGCAGGAGACAAGAGGACTGACTCCCTATTTTGAGCTATAAAAGCCCCAACCAGAGGAGCCAGGGACAAGGCTTCAGTGTCTCACCAGAGCTGTGATCATTGTTCGCAACCCCTCAGAGCACTAAAATGACAGTCCTCGCCCAGATTCTGATAAATCCTGCACCAGGCACCAGTGCTCGGCGGCAGAGGCATTTTCCTTAAGTGGGCAGAGAACAAGCTGGTTATAATTTTTGAGCTTCTGCAACTGTGTGCCAAGTTTCTGTAATATATCTGTGTTCGAGTAAATTTGTAAACAAGTTGGCCTCCGGTCAAGATTTAAAACCTCATGGTAGGAATCCACGTTGTCAATGCTGGGCCAATCCAAGGCTCCATCAATGATTCCTAAAATAAATGAGCAGTAATTTCTCAATACCGATCTCAGTTTTTAGACATATCCCATGTGCCAGTTTTAGAAAACGAACCTAAATATACCCCAGTGAAGGAGTTACTTTTGATGATGATGCCATCAAATACAGAAACAAAACAAAAAACAAATATTCATTACATGTGAAATGAGAATCAAGTCAATAAATGGATAAATGTAAGTGCTTAGAAGAGCCCAGCTTTCCAAATTCACCAAGGAATGGTCAAGAGAGCAGAGGTGTTAGAAACAATGAGAACAGTTAGCTGACAGCGGAATATAAAACAAGAAGCTTTGACATTCAGCTCTAATACTGACTTGAGATGAAGCAAAGAGGAATAAGACCGACTATGAAACTTTGCATGCAGAGATTTTTACTGTGCAACTTAAGATTCGTGACATCCATCTGGAAGCCTCCACAGACAGGCATTATGCACCTGCCCACACCACATACAGATAAGGGCTGTTCCCCTGTTCAGTAAAAGAGGACTGCAAATTAGAAACAAACAAACAAAACAGAATTTCCGCTGCAAGTGCCCCCAGGATGAAAAGGCCATGTTTGGTGCGATCCCTCTGAAGCCATGCTCATAGTCACAAATGGGTCCTCATAGATGTCATCAGGATCACTCCAGGAGTCATTTGCATACCTGGCTTGGGACCCGCAGGTCACTCTTGAGAGTCCATTTACCAATACAGGCCCCCTTGCCCCATGGTGGGCATTGAGGCAGGGCATGGGAAGAGTACTTGGGATTAATGCCAATGGACCTCTCTTTCTGGACACAGCCCAGGAGGAGGCAACAGGGTCGAGACCCCTGCATCTGAAAAGCCTCCCCTAATCAGTAGGGAAGTTAACCTTTAGCCAAGGGGAGGTCAGAGGAAGCCACTCTTGGAGTCAAGCAAGTTTGTTTCCCAGATTCCAGTCCGGAGGGCTCTGAGCAGGTTCTCTCCAAGAGCTATGAAGCCCTACTGCGGCCACCAGAGGACTTAGCAGGGCCCGGGTAGAGGACACTGCCCTCTACAGGAGCCATGCATTATTCCTGATTCAGGGTCTGTCATCCATGCCATCCACCAGGGGCAAAAGCGACTCAGTTTGATAGTCTCCTAATGACAAAGGAAGAATACTTTTTTTCCCCAGGAGACCTGCAGTTGGAGTCACTGAAGCACTGGTAGGGGTTTGTTACGTCTGTACAGACTTTACATGATAATATGGCCCTGACATTCCTCCGTATGGCTCTGATGATCTTGGCTGGGTTTACTCACATGCAGGGGGTTATCTGGCTGTCAGCTGATCTACGTGTCCCTATCCCCACGTCATAAGTTCATCATTCACAAGATGTCCTCAACTGTATTACCTCATTGTGATTTTAACAATCTGAAAAATGTTAACATCCACATTTATAGATGGGGAAACTAAGGCCAAGAGGGTAAGTGGATCATACTTTTCCTGAGAGGGCTCAGATTGCCCACCCCCAATCCATCAGAGGTCTACTGGAACTAATGCTTCTACCAGCCATACACCATACCTGCTTTACCTAGAAGTCATCCTTGCTCACCCCTAGATGTACACCCTTCCAGTCAGAGCCTCTTCAGTCCCTCTCCTTATCCATTTTCCCAAAGTGTGGCAGATTACAAAAATGGCTCCAGTTTTTAATCCCTCCTTACATTCATACCCCTTGCCATACACTTTTATGACTTATTCTGAGCTTAGCTATGTGACTTGCTTGGACCAGTAGGATGTTAGCAAATATGACCCAAGCAGAGACTTGGAAAGCACCTGAGCAATTGTGCTTGCCTGTGTTCTTAGCCACTGTTATCACTATAATAAGGCTATGCCCAGCCTAATCTACTGGTCCCAGGAAGATGAGAGATACATGGAACAGAGCCAAGTTACCCCAGCCCGGATCAGCTGACGGCTAGCTAACCCCCAGACATAAACCCAACCAAGATCATTAGAGCCACCGAGGTGATACCCATCTGAGTCTAGAAACATGTGCAATAAATACTTACTGTTGTATGCCCCCTGAGGTTTTGTGGTTGATTGTTAAGCAGCATTAATATGGCAGAGATAACTGAAACACACTGCAAACTCCCTCCAAAGTCTTCCCATTGAAACTCAGTTCCTTTGTTGAGGAATAAGCTCCTCTCCTTGGAATGTCCCTTTCAACTCTTGGCCCTCTGCAGAACCCAGCTCTCCTCTGAGGATACCATGTCTTCTGTGGCCTTTTCTCCTATGCCCAACACACTCATGGCCACGAAGCATGCTAGAATTTTTCTTATGACCCAATGCCACTTCCGGGTCATTGTCCTTCCACTCGTAAACAGCTATCCCTTCTCCCCTGATGCTCAGACCATCTGGCTATAGCATATACCACACTCTACTTCTTCCTACTAAAGTACCAATCCATTTATGTTTTTAAAGACTGACAGGTGGTTGACAGTTTTATTCTCCATTCCACTGCTGCCATCTACTCCCGGGGCCACAACCCAAAATCTGTCAGCACCTAACACTCTACCTCCAGAATAGTAAATTAAAATCCCACTCTGTGCGGAATTCCCTGGTGGTCCAGTGGTTAGGACTCGGCGCCTTCACTGCCAGGGCCCGGGTTCAATCCCTGGTTGGGGGAACTATGATCCCGCAAGCCGCATGGCTCAGTCAAAAAAAAAAAAATCCCACTCTGTGCCCATACCTTTCCATTTTTCCAGCTCTCACTTCCTTAATGTTACTATATTTATTCTGCGATAAGTCAACCATTTATTCAAAACCTGCCATGTCTCAGGCACAATGCTGAGCACTGAAAAAAAAAATCGCAACGAACAAGAAACATAGTCTTTGCAGTGACAAATTCACATGATTCCCATCCTTCATGAATTCTTGACACTGAGTGCTATTATCTCCCTGGCATCTCTTTCCCACTCTCCACAAGGGCTTTTTCAAACATTATCCCCTCAAACCACCTACCCTGCCTCATGAAGTTCCCACAGATGACTTATTTCTTAATACATCACAAAGAAAATGGAAGCCATCGGAAAAAAAGCTCACCTTAACTTCCTGCCAGACCTCCAAAGGTACCTGTATCCACACTGCTCCTTCCTCCCTCCCAATCAAAGATGTGTCCTTCCACCTGTTCAAGACTAACACTTCCACCTGTGCTCTGGATCCCACGTCCCAGGATCTCTACTCCATTCTTTCCCCCTCTCCACTTCATCTTCAGCCTTTCACCCTCCACTGAGTCATTAACGCACAGCAGTTATCTTCATGTAGGCCTAGCTGCTCAGTTAACCCATTCCCCCAAATCTCCCTTTAACATTATTTTTCTTGTTCATGGAGAATTATACTGTGGGTATTTGCCAGGTAGCCATCCAAAGACGGTCCTCCCTTGTAGCCAGCAGATGGGAAAAGAATGGGAGATGATCTGGGATCCGGGTTCAAATGTCAGTCCTGCAACTTACTGGCTAGGCGATGTTGAGCTGGTCTCGGGGCTTACACACTTTAAGGGATACGCTAATAAGAATCTCCCACACTGAACAGGGCGTGAAATGTATCTGCTCCATCCCCTGGGAACTGGCTATGTACATGTAACCTAGTGCTCCAGATTCTACAACAGTATAATGTTTAAAGGCGAAGGGGAACTGGTTTTCATCTTCATATCTCCCACAAATAAGCAAAAGATATGGAAAATTCCAAGGAGGTTCTGGTCTCTTCCAGAAAACAGAAAATTAGGACAGAAGCCCACGAAGTATTTTCAAGTCCCTGTTATCAGAATTCTCAACCCTTGGCTGCACATTAGAATCACATGGGGGAGCTTTCAAAATTCCTGACGCCTGGGCCCCACCCAAAACCAAGTAAATTAGACTCTCTGTGGGGTGGAACCTAGGCAGCAGGGTTCCTTAAGCACCCAGGTGACGCCAGTGTGCAGCCAAGGTCGAGAACCACCACCTTCGATGACCGGATGCTCAATATTATATTTTTTTTGCTTTTTAATTCCAGTGAGCAAGCTACAGAAAGATTAAATATACTACTTATAATCAGGCCAGATTCTGACTTGATCATTTGTTTCTTCCCGCCTTAATCTTTTAGGCTCTAGAAAATATTTCTAGGTGATGTTTCTTAGTTTAGAGGCCATTAATACTGAAACCTGTTTCTAAGGGCCTGTGAGCTGACTCAGCCCTATTAAGACCCTACGAAGAGCAGTCAATATTTATTAGTCGAAAAGCAGAGAAGTTCCTCCACTGCTAGCATACATAAATAATTTAATAGCCTGAAAATAAATACAATAATTTGCCTTTCCAAAGCACCTTTCATCATGAATCTGGTTTTAAGGGTCTCAAGAGATGTGCGTGGTCAGAAACAATCCGGCAGCAACATTTCCTCTAGCTGGTAGGCTTGATACAGCTTTATGATTCACAGTTTTAAATAACAGCACTCTTGAGGGCTTAGGATTGTGGCTGACTGGGTAGAAAATGGAAATGCTGAATGGAAAAGTATGGCTAATATATTATTTGGTTGCACCTCTTGCCTGGAGCCAGCCTGGGCTATTCCGACTTTATAAATGATTCCACCGGGATGGCTCTGAAAAGTACCACCCAAAAGTTCTCACAGCTGTTTGCCAAGAAAACAAGAATCCATGACACCTGGCTGGGAGACCGTGGACCTGTGGCCTCAGCCTTCAAATAAGTCGATGACAACGTGTTTCAGTTCTAACACTGGGATACTTATTTCTCCTTCATGGGACCCTACCACGGGCACTTGCTGAGGAGGGGGAAGAGCCTGGAGAAATACCTAGAACATAATTTGGGAGAGAAAGAAGTGGGAGCTTAAGGAAGGGTACAGCTTCAGGTAGAACTGGTTCTTGGTGGGATTTTTGTTTTTTGAAAGGAGAGGATCAATTCAGATTGGGGACACGTTGAGTTGGAGATATCAAAGTAGAGAAGGCAGCAGGATATGAGTTTGGACTTCAGGAGAAAGTCTGGGAGTTTTCAGGATTTAGTTGGTATTTAAAAAGCCGTGAGATGGAATGAGGTTACCGAGGGAGCTACTTTGGAGAAAAGAGGCACAGACTGAGACCTGGGGCCTGCCTATATTAAGAGATTGAGGAGAAGACCTAGTAAAGGAAGCAGAGCAAACCAGTGAGCTATCAGGAAAACCAAGGGAATGGGGTGCTTTGGAAGCCAAGTCAAGAGAAATTCTTAGAATGTATGGTGAGCTTTAAAATTCTCAGCGATTCAAGTTCAATCCTCTTCTTGCTTAATTGGAGGAACGGAAGCTGAGCTCCAGGAAGCCCTTTGATCTTACCACATGGCCTTAGCTTCAGTAGCTTATCTCGTCATTCCAACGAAAGCCAAGCTTCTCAGAAATCATAGGGTCTGCGAGTCACGCATACGAAGGGGAATAAATAAAACTGACCATGATCTTGTACAACACAGGGAATTTAGCCAATATTTTACAATGATGATAAATGGAATATAACCTTTAGAAATTGTGAAACACTGTGTTGGACACCTGAAACTTGTACCATACTGCAATTGAAAATTAATTAAAAAAAATAAAATCAAAAAAACAAAACAAAACTGACCACGATCACACTTCAGTGTTTACAAAAGCACTGCCTCACACGGGCTCTCCATAGAACTCTACAACCTCCCTGTGACATGAGGAGGGGTTGTCCCCAAATGTGCAGATTGAAATTAAAACAAACAAACAAATTTCAGCTCAGTTGAGACTTGTTCAAAGCCAGCCATCTAAGGTTGTAGAAAAGCTAGATGAGAATTTGGCTCTTCTGACCTCAGATCTTTGATTCTGTCTCTGACACCATATTGCTTGTTATGTAAATGAGGAAAAAACCAGCTTCTCCTAATCCTCAAGGCTCTCCCAAACACAGAGAAATAAGTGCACAACTAATACCTACATACTGGTTTGTGGATGCTCATCACAAGGGAAAGAAAGAAAAGAACCAAGTCTGAACTAAATGAGTTATTCAAACCAAAATTAAACACAGGCGTAAGAAACAGGCATATTTTTCTTTGCCTCACCACCATCTTCCATTACACTCTACTGAAGGTGAATTGCCAACATGATTAATCAATTCCTCTGTATTTCCAAGTAGAACTTAATCCTGATCTAATGCAAGATATCACGTACCAGTCAGAGTCTTAACCGAAGATACAGCTTTTTATTTAGTGCCAAGGAAATTCAGTTACTTGGAGCCTTTCAATCCCAGGCAAATCAAAGAAAGCTTAGATCCTAGAACTAAGCATGAAAAATTTCAAATTCTTTTAAAGAACTAATTTCAAGACCGATAATCAATATACTGTGGTCTGGCCAAGGCCTGGCGGCCTGAAAATTTTTGGACGTGCTTCAGGGATCCAGAAGCAGAGTACTACATTAAATCGGTTCTTTTTGGCTTTATAAATGAGATGTTTATGGACTATTGGCTATAAAAAGCCAAGTGGCTGATTGTAAATGCAGAAGTTACTTATCTATACAGCATACCCTGCATTAATATTCTGCATCCGCATTTGTTTGTGAAATAAGCCTCGTTGGAAAAGTAATTACATCAGCAAAACCAAGCAGGATGGGTCAAAACAATCACGATCAGAGTTTGGATGCTACGTGCCTGAGAGATGAGTGACAAAACAATTATTCCCTCTGTCTCATCAGGAAGCTGTGGTTTCGTTTTTAACTAATTAATTTCTTAAAGGCCATAAATGAATGTAGTACAAAATTTAAAAGACACAAAGGAATTAGATGGTGAAGAGAATCTGCCTTCCACCCAGAAACCCTAACCTCCCAGTTCCCTTTCCTGGAGCCAGCCACCAGTTGTGTGTTCAGGGGACTGTTTAAAATATCTTGATGAAAATTCCTCTGATCTCCCACTCTTCTCCTTATAGTTTAGACCTTATTACTTTACCCTTTGTCCTTTGGCTGGCTGGGGTTTTGTTGTGTTGCTCATTTAAGATATGTCATTCAAAAAAACACCGTGGGGGCTTCCCTGGTGGCGCAGTGGTTGAGAATCTGCCTGCCAATGCAGGGGACACGGGTTCGAGCGCTGGTCTGGGAGGATCCCACATGCCGCGGAGCAGCTGGGCCCGTGAGCCACAATTACTGAGCCTGCGTGTCTGGAGCCTGTGCTCCGCAACAAGAGAGGCCACGATAGTGAGAGGCCCGCGCACCGTGATGAAGAGTGGCCCCCGCTTGCCGCAACTAGAGAAAGCCCTCGCACAGAAATGAAGACCCAACACAGCCATAAATAAATAAATTAATTAATTAAAAAAAAAAACCACCGTGAAAAGCTAGGTTCTACCAACTCTTCTCCTACAGCTACAATGGCAGACAATATCTTATTCAGAGGCTCTGGTGTGGTTTACTAGGATTATTTCCTAAAAGTTAAAAAGACTATTAATGACAGAATAACCAGGTACATCAGTCCAGGACTTTTAAAACTACTGTGTCAAATGAAGGTTAAAAAAATTATTGTCTTGAAAATAAAAAAATAAAATTCTATATGATGGGCTGATCTTGCTTTAAAACCAGCAAAGTAGTCTGTCCTAAGGGTAAATTAAAATGTCTAATGTCTTTCTCAACCCACGCTATCCTTGCTGATATCCAGTCCTCCTATCTTAACCCTTCTCACATCAGACCTGTCTGTTTCTTGGAATATAGACAGTAACTTTTTGGTACTTAACTGCCACAGAGTCCAACACCTTTAGTTGTCCATATCATGCCTCCCGGATCCAATAGGCTGTCCCAATCTATCCAGAAGGGAAAGCATCCCTCATAATGGCTCTAAGTACACATCGACTGGGCTTCTGGGTGCCAGGCATTCTGCTAAATGTCAGGAATAGAGCAATAAAAACCTAGGTCTTGTCCCCCTCCATGAGTCAGCAATTTCGGGACACCAAGGGGCAGAGGCCAGTCACAAGTTTTCCCACACTCTTTATTCCTTACCGAATGGCATGCCAAGACATACTCAGCCCACACCTGCCCTATGTCCAGTGCTCTGCCTGATGGTAGGTCTCTTCACTGCCCTGAGAGATTGTGGATTTCCGAGCTGGGGCTGTCCCCTGGAAGGGTGACAGTGAAGAGCAAGAGGAGCTGTCTGCACCTCACGGCCAAGTCCCCACAGGCCAGGCCGCTGCCAGAGCTGGGCAGGGAGGCTTCTGACTGCTTTCATAACTTTCCTCTAGACAGACACTGTAGGTCCATGGTGACAATGTCCTTGCTTCAACTGGGACACAGAGTTTTTAAAAATCTGGCTGTCGATCGCAAACAGAAAAGGCAAGCGATTTCCAAACCAAGGACTCTAAGAGAGGGGCTTTCAAATGCCAAGGGTTCTCCTGTGTCTCAGATTCAGGGCCTGTCACCCAGGAAAGGAGGCAAAGACCAAGGCAGGGCCTTGCTTGACAACGAGACAGGAGTTAGGTCTGCCGTCCCATCTGCTTCCATAAGGAGGGGAATTCTTTACTTGGTGGTGGTCAGGGTACTGAAACCCAGAAAGGGGATTTTCCAGGGGGCCTGTCATCACTGATGGGTTACAGCTGCAACTGAAAGGCAAGGAGAATGTCAGAATTGTGTTCTTGCAGAAGTGAGCCTACCCCTCTCACGGCTCCCCTACCTGCTTCTCCTCCACGTCTCATCACTTCTGTCCTAAAACACAGCCTCTGCCTTGCACGCAGGCAGACAAGTTCGCCTACCCTTACCACGTCCCCCAGAAACCTCCAAATGGGTCTGCATAACAATAAATACATCACGCTCATTTCCCTCACACAGAAGATACCACTGTCTTAGAGAAAAGGATGGGAAGATATACTATCTTTAAATTAGGAGAACCTGACTAGCTTCATTTTGGGTTTGGGTGGCTCACTGCTCTAGTTATTTTTCTTTTTCGTTACATGTCCCACTGTAGGTTTTTTTAAGCCTCTGTATCTATTGATATCTACAACCCCACAATAAAAAGATGATGTATACAATGCAGGAGAACCCCAAACAATCCTAAAACTCCATTCTTCAACTGTATACACTGTGCAGTTGAGTCTCGGCATGCTGAGCTGGCAATCCATGAATACAAAACAGATAATGTCAACACGGCAGGAGTCACAGAGCTGCTCGGATTTCCAGTCCAAACTAGGAACTAAGGGTTATGAGTCTCAAAGGACAACCTGTCCTGCCTGGAAACAGGCTCCTGCCTTTCACACAGCTATCAGCTCCCTCAAGGCTTCTGTGGTTAACTCTAAAATTAAGCAGCAAAGGATCATTTCAGAAACAACCCAAAGACCTTTTGGGTAGCTTCCCGAGAGGGACTCAAGGCTGAGGGCACGCCTTACTTAGCTGATTAACACTGATCACCTTCCCCATCCCAGGTGCCCTCTGGAGTATAAACAAGGTGAGGGCAGGAAGAATACCTCCTGCAAAAAGAGAACAGCACACTTGCTGGGTTCTTTCAGGAGGCACCAAATACTCTGAGCAGAGTGAACACAGCAGGGGCTGGGCCGCAGCCTGAGGTGCACACGTGGGCATCCCCGATCCCAGCAGGGCAGGCACTGGCGCTACATTTCTAGTGAAAGTGGGGCCCAAACAGCTGCCATGGCTGCTGCCACCTCTGCCTCCTGCTCAAGCAGGAGGCCTGGGATAGCCCAGGGGCAGCAGTGCCTACTGCCGGGGCATTCTTATCACTTAGGCTCTTGACACTAGCATTTCTGCCTAAGACTTCAGAATGAGTGGTAACTTGACATTGCCAGCAAAACAGGCAGGTTCTGAGATATACTCTCAAGGAAAAGACAAGATACGGATGGAATCCTCAGTAAGATGCAGGTGTCCAAGGAGCACAAGGTGCTCAAAGCCAGCATTTCGATGCCAGGAAGCAAAGCCATCCAGCTTTCAGTATCACCAATTCCTTGTCCACAGTCTCTGCCATCAGGCATACCTCCCACCTACCACCACCCACTCCCATTTCCACACAGCCATTTTCCCTTGTGTCCCCTGGTGTCCCTGCATCCATTTTCCCTGAAAGCCCCTGCATAGCATCTTTCAGAGAATTAGGTGATGGAAACATGTCTGCCCTTTAAATGCTGAACTCACTGAGCTAGGGAATTCACATGAAGGCTCTCCCGCTAGCATGAAATGGTACCATTTTCAAGGTAGCTCTGCGAGTAGGGGTCCAGTCTGAGAAGCTGGAACTATTTGGATGAAAGACTTATGGAGGAATGAACTCTCTTCACTCTCCCACCCTCAGTCTCAGATACAAAGGACTGCTCCCACTGGAAAGCAAATCAGAGGGAAATTCCACCTCAACCACCCTGACTTGAAGATAATTTCCGGATACTCTGTATCAAGGACACCCACCCATCCATCCCTTTGCTTTTTCAGACAGAGAGAAAACTTAGCAAAAAGGAAGTCAGCTTGCTGACAGTCTGGGGATTTTCTGAACTTCCCCGTCCTCTGGAAACGCACAAGACAGGTTTGCTGTTCTGTCCAAAGAGGAATAGCATCTGATGGACCAGGACGGGGCCGGCGGTTAAAGATGTGCAGGATGGTAAATGTATAATGGATTGCCAACTTAATGAGTTCTGAGTTCCCTATTGTGTTTATTGAAGTCTTTGTACTCCTGATTGTTTAAAATTCATGCTTCCTGCTTTCCCGGTCTGTGCCCACCCTATAGCCCCTCCCAGCACTGGCCTAATTCTCCCAGTCTCCATCCACCTTCCTACAACTGCACCAAGAGCTTTCAAGGTTCACGCATCCTCTGTTGCAAGCATCCTTTCCTTAGTTCCTCTAAACTATTTTTTCTTTTTTCTTAGCTGGTCTGATTTTTTTTAATTAATTAATTAATTTAATTTTTTTTTTTTTGGCTGTGTTGGGTCTTCGTTTCTGTGCGAGGGCTTTCTCTAGTTGTGGCAAGTGGGGGCCACTCTTCATCGCGGTGCGTGGGCCTCTCACTATCGCGGCCTCTCTTGTTGCGGAGCACAGGCTCCAGTCGCGCAGGCTCAGTAGTTGTGGCTCACGGGCCTAGTTGCTCTGCGGCATGTGGGATCTTCCCAGACCAGGGCTCGAACCCGTGTCCCCTGCATTGGCAGGCAGATTCTCAACCACTGCGCCACCAGGGATGCCCCCTCTAAACTATTTTTATCATTAATTCGGGTTAAGTCTCCCCTCCATCCTTTTGGTCCTTCTCCCTGACATGAGCAAACAAATAGTAGAGAGAGAAGATGAGGACAAGTGTTGCCCAATATCCAAACTTCCCCTGTCCCCACTGCACCCGACAACAAAGAAACTATCTGTGACCTGTCTGGTCCAATGTACGGGTGAACCTCACAAGATAGGGTTGATTTCCCTAAATCAGGGGAGAGGAGCGCAGAGCAGAAAGGAGGAAAAAGAAGGGCAGGCAAACAATTAACCTTCATATGATGTTCCTCAAAGTGTGGTATGAAGCCTTCCCGCTGGACCAAAGCTTTGGAGATCTGTTCCAAATGCAGATTTCTGAGCATAACATCGGACCTACAGGACCAGTCCCTCGGGGGTGTATGAAATCTGTGTTTCAAAGGAAAGCTCTGCATTGTCTACATATGGCACATCCCTCCAGGTCATCAGGTTCCAAGCTTTCACTGCCCTTGAGCGCTTCTGCAACTTTTTAAATTATAGGTGACTGGTAGACACTACAACGGTCATTGTCCAATTATGATTGACTTCCCTCCCCCTCTGCAGGCAAAAAATCAGTTGTGCCGCCATATGCAATTCAACCCCTTCATTCAATATAAATGTATGCTTTTTGACTTTTTCCCTTTGAACTGCTTATAGCATCTGCTAGGTTCCCTAATCCGAGTAAAATAGAATCATTAACCCGTGCTCATTTTTATATCTGCGTAGAAGAAATAATTTTACTTTTTCTGAACATCAGCCTTTAACAGGGGTAGCACCCAGGCATCTCTATGTAAGAAGGCATGCCCTAGGTGATTCTTCAGCACTGCAAAGTGGGAAAAGCAGCGCTGTGTGGCAGGGTTGACAAAAGACAGCTCTCCCGCCAAACGTGGCCAGCCAGCGTCTTTCTGTAAATAAAGTCTTCTTGGAACACAGCCGCACCCATCCATCTATTTATTGTCTATGGCTGCTTTCAAGCTACAATAGGGAAGTTGTGACAGAGACCCTATCGTCTGCAAAGTCTAAAATCTTTACTGTCTGGCCCTTTATAGAAATGCTGTGCCAACTCCCACTCTAGGGGAATAGCTTTCAAAGATCTGTATTTACCAAGCGAATCTTTTCAGAGTCCCTTTGATGCAATTAGAGCCAGGTCAGCTACGGGGATCAGCCATGCTACAGAAAGCTCAGTAGAAATACTGACGCAGGGTCTGGCACCAGCCCTCTAAGGTGAAAGGAGGCACATAGGGGCTCAGGGAAATTGAGTTAGGGGGGCTCTGAAGAAAAACACATTTTGTGGAGGAAGAGTGGGCCTCCACAAAAACTTCCCATCTCGGTAAGTTATGGAAATTCCTTCACATACTCATTCAGCAAGCACTTATGGAGTACCTGCTACTGGGAACGGCATGCACTATGTGCCGTGCAGGCGAAAAGCAGGAACTCTGCCCTACGGATGACCACAACCCAACACAGCATCATCAGCCACTACTGTGGAGCAGTTAATACATAGGGGTTAAGATGAAATCTCTGGAGTCAGACTGACTGGGTTTAAAGTCTGGCTCTACCACTTACTAGCTGTATAACCCAGAGCACACTAAACTCTCTGTGCCTTGGTTTTCTCATCTGTAAAATGGGGATATTAATATAGTACCTACCGTAAAAGGGTCTCACGAGGCTTCAGTGAGTTACACATAAAACCCTTAGAACAGAGGCTAATAGGCAGTAAACGCTGTCAATTAGTGCTGTTATAATTAGAGCCCCCAATTACACACCAGCTGCTATAAGTAGACCTCCCACGTGCATTCTCTCTAAACCGTACAATAACCATGCAAGTTGTGAATTATTTTATTGCTGCAGAAACAAGCCCAGAGAGGTCAGATGACATTTCCCAGAATGCAAGGTGTGGGCAGAACTGAAACCTACATCCAATTCCAAAGTCCAGGCTTTCTCCAGTATAAGTCCCCTCATGCAAGGTCTAAAGGGACAGTGACCTCAGGATTGTAGGTCTGTGTTGACAAGGTCTTCTAAATTTCTCTTCTGATTCAAAATTTGGCTTTGGTATAGCAGATATTTCTGATATGAGACACCCAGATATTTTCCTTTGGGTAATAAGAACAGAGGAGATGATATCCTCATGATGAAAAATGTTTAAAAATAAATTAAAATATAAAGGTAAAACACTTTATTACTCCCAAAGAAAATACTCAAGGCCTATGTTATCTATCATTTCTCTCCTAGATAAAGATCTACTTAAATTTGAAAGCCAATACTGTGAAGCAGTTTACAGAGTGCCCTAAATGTTCTTTTCTTTAGAACTTGCGGGAACATAAAAAGGCCCCAAATGTGCATTTTAAAGCAGCTGAAATTGGTCCAGCACTCTTTTAATCCCTTTAAATGAAAAGGGTTCTCTCCACAGAGACTAAAAATAATTTGGCTTGAAACGCTGTATTCAATTGGAACCCCAGCTAATTTCAAGGGTTCATAGGCAGAGGCAGGTTAATAGTACTTTGTATTTTTTCGAAAACCTATTTCCAACTATTTGTAAGTGTTTTATATTACATTCTTCTAGGCAAAGGACTAGCTATAGTCATGGGAAAGAATACAAACAGAATCTTATTCTTAACAAGCAAGCAGCCATGTTTAGAAAGCTCACGGAAGCTGAAACCTGTTATAAGAATGATAACATTCTCAACATTTGGAAAAAAAGGTCTCAGTGTTTACCAATATTTCTAATACTCTTAATATTCAAACCTATCTAGTCTCTCCTTAAAGCTAAGGCAACATTTTAGCTCTGAAGTACACTTTTTGAGGACACATAATTTGGTCTGAAAATTTTGGTTGCAAAAAGGTTTGCAAAAAACCGTAATAAATGATTAAATCTGTAAAGACTCTAAAGCTCCCATTTCTGGCTGCATTTCTTTTGCAAATCAATGCCTTCAAACTGTTGCAGAGCAGAAGCAAAACTGTCAATAGGGAAATGAGACGCTGGTGCTCAGGACAGTGAATGGGCAATGAGTTACCCAGCTTTGTGGCCAGACAGCAAATAAGCCCTTCATCACAGCACAGTCTCACCAGTAGGACACACATTCTACTGGGTGGGCCAGAAAACCATGCGTGCTTTGTTCTACAGACAGACGGCACAACAGTGCCGACGAATGACCTTCAGTCACACACCAAGCTAGCCGGGAGGCGCGGGGCGCTGCAGCTGTGGAAGGCAGGTGCTTCTCACGCTTTGTGGGTACCCCATTCACTTTTCAAAAGCCCAGGCAAGCTTACTCAACCCCATACATGTCAGACTCTTTCGCTCCTTCAAAGTCCAATTAACTCAGAGATCCTCATAGAATTCACAGGCATCCGTTCAAATCAGCTCCTGGGATAAGGAAAGCACTGGGCTTGTTAAAAACTTTCACAGGGTTTCAAAACGCAGATCTTGGACTGGATTCAGATCCCAACACTGCCACTTTTTAGCAGTGATCTTGGGTGCACAGCTGAAGCTGAGTGTCAATTTTGTCTTTTGTAAACTAAGGATGACATCCATTCCTACTTGCGTGTCTACACATGCCAAGGGCTGGACAGCACCTGGCACAAAGGTGTTGGATGAATGGTCAGAAACCTTGTTAATGGACTTGGCGTTTGGCTTCAAATAGTAAGATGTGTACTAGATCCAATGATGTAAAAAAAAGACAAGAAGTTCCAGCCTCCAGGTTAAGTTGGTAAACACACGCATCTAATTTCACTCTCTTGTAACCCCATTAAGACCAAATAAAGGAACTGGTTTTTTAAAATACAAGCCTAGGAGAAAAGAGGGGTAAACAGCAACAAAGTTTTGGAATCTGAAAAGCAGAGATGAGGGGTAACCAATTCAGGAGGCGAGGGGAGAAAATGATCTCAAGCCATCAGGGAGAAAAGCTGAAAATGGGCGCCAGGCTCCTTTGGAACTGGGGATACAGAGGATAGCAAAAGTGCAAAAGGCTGGAAAAAAAGCTGTTTTAGAAGCTGTTACTTCTAGCTTCTTGTTCCATTCCACTGAGTGACTGCCCCTTCGCCACCCAGGCAAACATCCAGAGATGTTTATTCCCTGAAGAGGATAAAATGCAGGGCATCTGGCCTGGGAGGCATCACTGGGCCATGGGTACTCTGGTGAAAACAGGGGCGTTAAGTGACCAGACAGATGGCACACTGAACCCTGAATACAGAGACAGCCCCCACCCCAGGCCTCTTCCCCCAGGAGCTGCCAGGCTGAACTCCAGATTGACCCCTCCCAGTGGGAGACTGGAAAGCTTCTCTAGGACATCTATGTAACCCAAGGGGAAAGACCTAAAGATACCAACATTGGGGTTTTCCATCAATTACCCCTGGATCACCCTATGGGGAAACAAATTTGACAAGGTCCACCCACCTGATCAGAACTCCACAACAGCTTTCTGGTCCCAAGCAACCAAGGATTACCAGACACCTGTGAAAAGCCTCTACAAAGATGACAGAGATCAAAACAAGCAAACAGAACAGAGCAAGCTGGAGGCAACAGAGACTACTGAGCTTGCAGCAAACATCAGCAAATGTATATCAATGATATCCTTGGAGAGATAAGATCGTGTATCCATGAAATAAAAAGATGATAAACAACAAAACGCAGATAATTAAGAAGTCAAAACCTTCTCAGAATTTAAAAATATTATGAGAAATTTAAAAATAGAAGTGTTAGACGAGATCTTCCAAAAATTCGAACATAAAAGAATTGAAAATAGGAGAAAATGAAATCAAATAACAGCTACAGAGAGTCCAGCTCCTGGATGCTACCTGCAGGATGAGAAGAGAAAAATGGAGAACAAAAAGAATATTCAACACAGCCTTGTAAATCAACTATACTTCAATTAAAAAAAAAAATTCAAGAAAAATTTCCAAAACTGAAGGAATTGAGGTGTCAGAATGAAATGGCACATAGTATGTCACAGACCATCTAGCACAGTGGATGAAAAGAAACCCATGCCTTGGCCCATTAGTGTGACATTTCAGATCCTTGGGGACAAAAGGACATTATAAGCTTCCAGAGGAAAAAAATCAGGTCACGAGTAGCCTATCAGGAATCAGAATGGCTTCCCACTTCGTAACAGCAACAGTAGAAAGAGAAGACAAAGGAACAATGTGTTAATTTCCCTTCAGAACTTGGATTTCTAACTTGGAATGCTATTCCCAAACTGCCAATCAAGTGTGATGGTGGAATAGACATTTTTAGGCAAGCCAGGCTTCCAAAACATTTACTTCCCACGTACCTTTCCTCACAAAGTTACTGGAGGATGTGCATCACCAAAATAAGAGGAAGACAAGAGGGAAGGAAAAGCAGCTCTAACCCAGGAGAGGTCAAGGGAACTGGGGATGAGAGTGAAGGATGAGCCCAGGATGATAGCCCAGTCCAGACGGGAGCAAGGTGACTCCAGAGAGGGGCACACTGAGGGCTGTCATCACTAGACACTTGCTGCCATTAAACCTGAGGACAGAGTGACCGGGTCAGCAGGGCCCAGGTCCTTCCTGTGTTCCTTTTCCTGACCACGGGCTGACGGCTCTGTAGAGACCTCTCCCGTCCGCCCTCCCCCAGCTGCCTGGTACTCCTTCCCTCTAGAGATAACCACCACCCTGCCTTGTGTTGCTTGTTTTCCTACTTTTTAGTATCCTCATGTATGTATGTGTCCCTATACACTGTACTGTTTGGTTTTGAAAACCAAGCAGCAAGCACAAACCTAGCTGTGTAACGAAAGGGAGACAGCACTTCTAGTCAATGAAGGTCCCAAGGGAAGGTAAGTTGAGCCACGTCTCCAGGAGAAGTCTGGCTTTAGGTTCCATGAAGTTATTCTGGGGAAGTTGATGGGCAAGGCCACGAGTGGATCCAAGGAGAAATGGGGGTCCTCCCCCTCAGGATCTCTGACGGTGCTGTGGTGTACAACCACGTACTAGGTGCCCAGCAGGAAAGTTGGGGGGGGGCACAGGCACCTCTGCATTTCCTTCTTTTTAGCTCACGGGGGCCTGTCCCCAGTGCGCAGGAATAGGTCAAAGCAGAATGCTGCCGGGGAGTGAAATGAGTCCTCTGCTGATGTAGGTGGCAGAGCAGGGCTGCCATCAGCCTGCTTTGTGCTTGCTGCTTGGTTTTCAAAACCAAACAAAAAGTAGGAAAACGAGCGACACAAGGCAGGGCGGTGGTTGTCTCTAGAGGGAAGGAGTACCAGGCAGCTGGGGGAGGGCAGAGGGGAGAGATCTCTACGGAGCTGCTATTGTCCCATTTCTTAAACTGGGGGGTGGGCATGTGGGTGGTTATTATTCTCTATACTCTATTCCAGTTACTAAACCTTCTTCTGTATTTAGGATACATCTTGCCATTTAAAAAATGATTTGGGTCATAGATTATATTACAAATCCCACTGAATCTGTACCATTTGTCTCTGCTGTCCCCCTAAACAGCGGTAGACAGAACCCAGTCATCACCATCCCTTTCATGTGCCCCGAGACAGCAGTCACAGAAATGCAATTCTAGAAGACACTCTGCCAACAGAAACAAACAGAAACAGGACCCTCTGTAATTAGCTTTCATGTACAGCCATAATGAGAAATACCCTAGTGCTCCTCTACCAGTGGGATCCCCGCGCACCCGACGGGCTTCTGAGACAAACTCAAGTGTCTAACAGAAGCGACTGTGCTCCCCGTTTCCCCGACATGTTTCAGTCTTGTTTGAACAGGCTGCCAATTCCAAAATAAATGCCCCCACCAACAGGTCCACTTTCCCAGCATGATTCAGATGAAACGGCAGGGAGGTTTACCATTAACTACTGACCCAGGTTTGGTAGATTTCCTTAAATGCTACAGATGCCCTGTTCACCCCGCCATGACTAGAAGTCATTATCCTAGAAAGGCATTTGGCTATTCAATTTCACAATGCCACTCCAGCAGAAAAACTCTTTCCAAATTCTCACCTTCCCTTCTCTGTCCAGTCAAAGAAAGAAACAGAGTACTCCAGCTTTCACAGAGGACAAAAGAGGCCGCAGCCCAAGCCTCTCGCTGTTCAGCCATCTATCTGAGACACGGCCTTCCTTCCCGACTGCCACTGATTTTGTTCCTTCTTGTGAGAATCACCTGGAGGTACAGATGGAGAAGATCAAAACCAACCAGGCTCTGATTCAAGTGAGGGCATCGATTCCACTCGCCCAGGTAATAAAGTGAAACAGCTGGCTAAATTATACGACCACAAATGGATTCACACCTCCGACTTGTCTCAAAGATTGTCAGAACCAGAATCTTCAGAAGGAATCATTCTTTCCCACGCTCAAACTGCCTCCGCTTGAAACAAGATTGCTCCTTTGTGAATAAGCTCACCTCCAGAGTGAATCGAGATGTGGCCGCAGTGCTCCTTTTCATCAGCTGTTTCAGATAAAGTCATGGCCATCAGTAATGTATCTTCTCCTAGACCCGAGCTTCCCAACCTTGGCTGCACATTGGAATCACCTGGAGCTTTAAAACTACTGGGCCTGGGTCCCACTGATTTACCGGGTCAGGGGTGTGGCCTGGACTCCTTGAAAAGCTCCGCAGGTGATTGTAATGTGCAGCCAAGGGTGAGAACTACGGGTCTATTAGAGAATATAATGGTGACCAATTTCTTCCTGTCAAAAATAGAAGCTAACATTTCCTAAAACCCATCACTGCTGTAACAAAGTGTGGATGCTTTTACCTGCCAGGCAACACAGCTCAGGGACCAGGCGTCAGGCTACCTGGGTTTGACTACTCGCTGTGTCACTTACCGGCTGAGTATTCTTGGGCAATTTATATAACTGCCCTGTGCCTCAGTCTCCTCATTTGTGAAATGGGCTGATATTAGTACCCAGACCTCACATGATGGTGGGTATTAAATTAGTTGATGTTTACAGAATGCTTACAATGCTAGTTGTGACACAGAACATGCCTTAGAAATGTTGGTTAAATAAAACACCCAGCCAGTTTCTGTCAAGGCCCCGAGAGAGTGAAGTAAGTCAGAAAGAGAAAAACAAATATCGTATATTAATGCACATATGTGGAACCTAGAAAAATGGTACAGATGAACCGGTTTGCAGGACAGAAACAGAGATACAGATTTAGAGAACAAACGTATGGACACCAAGGGGGGAAAGTGGCGGGGTAGGGGTGGTGGTGTGATGAATTGGGAGATTGGGATTGACATATATACACTAATATGTATAAAATGGATAACTAATAAGAACCTGCTGTATAAAAAAATAAATAAAATAAAATTTTAAAATTAAAAAAATAAAAAGGCCCCAAGAGAAACTAAAAAAGAAACTGTCTGTTAACTGAAATAATTTGGAATCAGATAAAACTTTCCTCGGGATGCCAATTGCACGTTTAGGGGACAAAAATTCCTCAAGTTTTCTGCACTACCTCTTACTTTTATAATGGAACTTTATCCAGCTCTGGCAAAAGGGGCATTTTTGAGGTCCGAGAGGGAACTTTAACATAACATGGCAACATTCTTTCTTGCCGTGTCCACCCTTCTCTTCATCATTTCAGACATCCATGTCTTTGTTAATAAACTGGTGTGAAATCTGAGCGCTGTATTTGCAGGAATTGGCAAGAAAGGCTTTAGAATTCCAAGTTTTTCTTTTCAAAAGGAATACGTCCCTGCCTCACTCAGGAGATAACGGAGTAGTTTTTCAAAGGGTCCTCTGCACTGTTGTAGGAAACAGAGGTCCCTGAATTCCGCTAACTTTAATTTTTTTAAAAGCTGTATGCCAAGCACCATGCACAGAAATCCATTACTTCTAAAAGATATTTAAAACAGGAGATCAAGACTGAATACAGTCTTGAAATGTATGTGTGAACAGATACTGGGCTGCACGAGCTTTTCAACTACACGAATAAATACAAAATAGTATTTGAGGAAAGATATTTTCATACATGCAGCTCCTAAATACAGAGGAAGCCCGATGGTAAACATTTGAGTCTCGCCCACTGTCTTCCACTAATAATAAAACTGGTTCATCAAGGCAGCGCAAAAATGCTGCAGAAAGGTTGTGTGAAGAGAAAGCTCCAAATAATATTCACCAGCAACACTTCAAACACATTCGCTAATGCTTTCATTCAAGAACCAATACTTAAATTCTCTAATGCCATGAAGTAGCTTCTTAAAAATAATAAAAACTCATTTTGAAACATGCAGATTATTAACCAGACACTGCTGAGAGTGTGTGTAAACAGGGCCAACATTTCTACAGGGCAATTTGGCACTGGGAATCAAAAGCATTGACAGACTGTATATCCTCTGACCCAGGATTCAGCTTCTAAGGATTTATCCTTGGGAATTAACTGGACACACATGTAAAAATGCACTTGCAAGGAAGGTTATCACGTTGTTCAATAGCAGAAAAGCGTGCAAAAGTATCATAGAGCACTGGTTATCTACAGAATGGTTTACTCATACAATGGAGTCTTGGGGCACAGAAATGTTTTGAGCTAAACGGAAAAATACCTGCAATAAAGTTAGCAAAAGGAGGTGGTTAAATTATTTGAGTAGCAGGACTCCATTTTTGTAGAAAATAAAGAAACAAATCATAGGAAAAAAACATGGATGTACCTAGAGATTATCATACTAAGCGAAGTAAGTCAGAAAGAGAAAGACAAATACCATCTGACATCACTTATATGTGGAATCTAAAATATGACACAAATGAACTTATCTATGAAACAGAAAGAGACTCACAGACATAGAGAACAGACTTGTGGTTGCCAAGGGGTAAGGTGGGTGGGGGAGGGAAGGATTGGGAGTTTGGGATTAGCAGATGCAAACTATTACATATAGGATGGATAAACAACAAGGTCCTACCGTATAGCACAGGGAACTATATTCAGTATCCTGGGATAAACCATAATGGAAAAGAATATGAAAAAGCATATATATATATGTATAAAAACTGAGTCCCTTTGCTGTACAGCAGAAATTAATACAACATTGTAAATCAACTATACTTCAGTAAAATTAAAAAAAAAAAAGAAATTCTCTGCAAATTCAAAACAAAAGTATGAAAGGCTGCACACCAAAATGTTGAAGGAAGTTATCTCTGATTAATGGGATTGTGGGAATTTTTCTTTGGGGGAGTAATTTCTAATTATTTTATTATGTATGGCTTTACAATTAAATAAATGAATAGATTGTGAAAAAATAAAAATAAAATGTAATAAAGACATATTGAATAAAATACATATAATAGAGAAGAGAGCAGACCACTTTTTAACTTTTCCCCCATTTCACAAGAGCTCTATATGACAAGCCTGAGGAAGAATACCTAGGAAAGGAAAATATCACATGGCTCTTATCCACTACGAAATGGACAGAAAAGAAAGGCAGCTGGACTGAACATTTCAAACCAAATACTATCTTCTAACGTTATATACTTGATACAAGTCCCTTTTCAGATATATGATTTGCAAAAATTTCTCCCATTCTGTGGGCTATGACAACCTGCTTTTTTACTTATCACACTGCGTCTGATTGCATCATTAGATATATATATCATTGTATTCTCTACTACTCCCCGGCTCAAGTAGTGCAGCCGGCTTTCCCATTGCTTGGTCTCAACTCAGGACCTTACCATGCTCTTACCTCAGCCTGAAATGCTTCTAGAACACATGGCCTGGGCCCTCACACTGGATTCTGCTGTTGGGGTGCTCAGCAGTCAAGTTTTTCTGGAATGTTAGGCTCTCAAGACCCTAACTGTGATAAATGCTAACAATTCAGTTACCCTCGCTTTGTTCTCTTTAAATGGCATCTCAAGAACTCTCCTGGGGGTGTGAATTGCCTATAAGAAACATATGTTTAAAGGAACTAAAAGCTTAGTGTCCTCTACTTACTTTGACATATTTCTTTTTTTTTTCATTTTTATTGGAGTCTAGTTGATTTACAGTGTTGTGTTAGTTTCAGGTATACAGCAAAGTGATTCAGTTTGCTGTACAAATTCAGTGATTCAGTGGATATACACGTATCCACTCTTTTTTAGATTCTTTTCCCATATAGGTCATTACAGAGTACTGAGTAGAGTTCCCTGTGCTATACAGTAGGTACTTATTAGTTATCTATTTTATATACATAGTAGTGTGTATATGTCAATCCCAGTCTCCCAATTTGTCCCCCCCCCCACTTTGACTTATTTCTTACAACTCTCTGCCCTCTTCATCTTCTTCCCCTTTGCTTTATTTCTCCAATTCTCCCACATTTTCCTACAGGCTGGGATCCTTCCTCACCAGGGACCAGGAAGCTAAGTCAGGGAAGATTCAGGTAATGCCAGAATTTAGGGATGCCTGGGAAGCAAAAAGATAGAGCTTTGAAGCCATTCAAGACTCACATGGTAATCTTAATTCCAAGTCAGATTTGCCTTCTCCTCTTTCTCTTTTTCTCTCAAGGCTAAAATTAGACCGGAAACCAGTCTGTCTGTAGACACTAAGCATGGTCATGGTTTGGTTTCTGCAGGGTCAGCAAGCGAACCCTAAAGATTGTTGAGCAGTTCAATGATCAGTGTTCACGCCTCATGTGTCGGAACATGAACTTACAGAATTGTAGAGTTGAATGTGGCCTTCTCAATTTTACAGGTAAATGTTACTGAAAGTGTGATAGCTCAGCCGCATTGCTTGGGTACAAATTCTTGGGTCCCACCATGGACCTTCTGAACCAGAAGCTTTGGGGTGGGAGTCCGGGTATCTGCACGTTTACAAGCTCTCCATGTGCTTAAGGCTAACCTAGGGGAAAACTATTATTACAGAGTAAGAAACCGAAGCACAGTGAGGATATAATTGTTTCTCTTCACAAAACTAGAGGGGGGAAAAAAAGGCAGTTGTTCTAAGTGAGACATCCAAATAAACGTACATTATTTTCCCGTTTCAAGATCTACAAATATTGTACCCACGGGTCTCTGGATTATCTTTCACTCCTAGCGATCTTTTCCTTTTTCCATCACTATACTTGGAGAAACTGCGGCAACCAAGACAGAGCAGCCCAATGCAGTCTCTAGAGCATGAAGAAGCGTTTAATTCAAACCCTTTTTACAAATCACTGCATTAATGAAATTCATCATACACAGGAGTTCGGGGATGTCGACTGCATGCAAATCACATTTAACAAGCTAAAGAGCCGACTTCTACATTAGCTCCCAGAACATCGGAGCAGCCAACAGTAGAATAGGAATTTGACTACGCATAAGTCTATGAGAAGAACTGCAGCTCCTTATCTTATTTTCTCAGGCTGTCCTACTCTGTATCCACACCAAGACTCAGAGAGGAGTTCTGAACAGTAGGTGGTTCTATCTCAAGAAAAAAGCTGGGTTCCCAAAAGATCATTTCTAAGTCATTTGAAACCTGGACACATTTCCTCATACAAACAATGTTATAAATGGTCTTAGATGTCTAAGTACAATAGATTTACAATAAAACTGATACTATAAAAAACCTAATCATTTAAAAATGCTTCCATGAAGCAAAAAAAAAAAAAGTTTCAAGCTCCAATTTAGGTGCATCTTCACAAAGGGAGCTTCTCTAGTGACAGTGGCTCCTGAGTGTGGAGTCACAGCAGTAGCTTCTGGTGTGGCACAAAGGTTGGGGGCAGGTATCTTTTGTTGCATTCATCACTTCCAGGTTGCAGACTGCCAATATTATGAACTTCTGATTCAGAATCCCAGGGCCCAAAGACCTCACTTTAACACATCAGCTACTACACTTGAAAACTTTGAATTAATACCTTGAAGAAGGTTGTAGCTCTGGCTCTTGTAGGTACCAAGAGCAAAGTCAAGTGATGCTTTATCTTGCCCATTTTCCTGCTACCCCTTCTCCTCCTCAGTTGGGCTAGGTGCTGCTTCTTTGTAATTACATTCTCCATTTATTACTGATTTTTCTGAAACATTCCTATATTTCCTTTTTAAAAAGTTTAAACACATAATAAGATACTGATATTTTTAAGAAACATTTTCAAAACCCCATACCCGTTAGCTGTTGCTCCCAAGTCCCCAAGTTCCCCCTCAACTCTAAGCAAATACGAATCTACTTTCTGTCTTTATAGATTTGCCTATTCTGGACATTTTATAGAATAATACAATGCATGGTCTTTGATTACTGGCTTTTTTTTCACTTAGCATAATGTTTTCAAGGTTTGTCCATGTTGTAGCTTGAATCGGTACTGGATTCCTTTTAACTGCCAAATAATATTCCCGTGTGTGTGTGTGTAATATTTTATTTATCTGTTCATCAGTTGATGGACATTTAGGTTGTTTCCACTATTTGGCTATTATGAATAATGCTGCTATGAACTCCTGTGTACAAGTTTTTGTGTGGAAGTACGTTTTCCTTTCTCCTGGGTATATGTATATGAGTGGAATTGCCTAATCACACCGTAACTCTATGTTTAGTGTTTAAGGAACTGCCAGACTGTTTTCCAAAGCGACTGCACCATTTTACATTCCCACCAGCAATGTATGAGGGTTCCAATTTTTCCACATACTTGCCAACACTTCGTATTTCTGGTTTTTTATTATAGACATTCTAGTGGGTGTGAAGTGGTATCTTAGTGTAATTTTGATTTGCGTTTTCCTAATGATTAGTGATCTCAAGCCCTTTTCATGTACTTATTGGCCTTTTGGATATCTGCTTTGGAGTCTTGCCCATTTTTAAATTGTATTATTTGCCTTTTTTGTTATTAACTTGTAAGAGTTATTCATATATACTTGATACAAGTCCCTTTTCAGATATATGATTTGCAAAAATTTCTCCCATTCTGTGGGCTATGACAACCTGCTTTTTTACTTATAACACTGTGTCTGATTGCATCACTAGATACATATATCATTGTATTCTCTACTACTCCCCAGCTCAAGTAGTGCAGCCGGCTTTCCCATTGCCTGGTCCCAACTCAGGACCTTACCATGCTCTTACCTCAGCCTGAAATGCTTCTAGAACACATGGCCTGGGCCCTCACTTCATTCAGTCCTCTGCTCCAATGGGACCACCTCAGAGAGGCCTTCCCAAAATTGCCACTCCCCCATCCACCTCTCTATTCCCTTACCCCTCCTTTATATAAGTGCTATGAAAATATATCAGGAATTGATATTTGTTTGTCAGAACCTTGTATTTGTTTGCCTTTCTTTGATTACTGGTTAACACGAATGTTTTCTTAAACATTTATTGCCAGCCATATGTATATTTATATTTCTTCTTTTGTAAACATCCTCTTCATGACTTTGGTGATTTTTCTATGGACAGATCTGTCTTTCTTGTTCATTTTTAGGAATATTACCCCTTTGTCTACTGTCTATAATTTTCCCAGCTGTATTTTCCTTATTTATTCACAGCGTTTGCCATATAAGAGTTCTTCATTTTTATGTAGACAGTCTACTAGTCTTTACATTTATTCATTGCTTTTGGTGCCTTATTTCTCAAGAATAAGCAAAAGTGATTAGGTTTTATATTTCAGCTACTTTTCATATAAATCCCTTTGCCAGACCCTCCTATCATTTCTCATTCAGAAAGCATGTTCATCACACCACCCACTCAAGAAACTTGGTTTTCCTCTCTCCTCAGCTCTCATCCTTCATCCCAGCAACCAGAAGATCTGCTTTCATTTCACTGAAAGCATTCGGCTCAAAATGCTTTCAAAACTCTACTGTGGGAGATGATTACATTCATACCCCCAACAAGTCACACCTCCCTTGTGTAGGGTCCCCTCCTCCCACAATGCCTCTGGGCTTGGCGATGTGATTTGCAGTGGTAAGTGTGACTCTGGCAAATGTTATGTAGATCGAGGTGTAAAGAGTGCAGGTGCGTTATTACTGGGAACTCTACGGCTAAGATATGAAAAAGCTTGGGCTGGCCTCCTGGAGGATGGGACAGAATATGGAGATAATACCTATTGTTATTAGAAAGAACACAGAGCAGCTTTCCTGCTAATTAGAAAAAAAAAACATCCTTTTTAGTTAGAAATTAGCCAAATTCAATCAGGCAATAAGTCTATGACACTTGCTGGCTGCAAAGACAAGAGAAATGCGGCTTGGAAAACACAAAAACATCGCTAAATTATACTTTCTTGAGCTTCCTATTTATAGGTCGGCAAAAAGTAAGATTCCACTCTTAGCCGGGCTGGACAGACATGACAGAAAGAGCATAATATCTCTGGAAGTGACAAACAGCTGGCAGACCTTAAGAGCTTCCCTTACAAGAGGGAAGAAACAGAACAAAGGGCCAAAGAAGAGAAGGGCAGCCAGTAAGCCTTAAGTGAGGTGCTTTTCACAAGTGGGCCTTCCATTTCTGTGCTTTACAAAAAGAGAAGGTAGGGGGTTGGGGAGAAAAACAAGATCAAGGGAAACTTAAGACCCTTTGTTCGCTTAGGCTTCCCAGCTGGGTACACAGCTCACCCAAATATCTATCCTCTCCTGCTGTTACTAAAAATACATGGAATAGCTCTTCCAGGAGGAAAATGGTCACATGTCACCAAGGAGACAGGAAGACATTCATGATATAGTTTTTAAAATGATTTTGGAATCCAAGCAATGCTCAGTTCCTCTCTCTGGACCCTGCCAAGAGGGTAATGAAAGCTCTTGCCTAAAGAGAGAAAGAATTCAGAGAGAAATTTGCCTGTTCGCATCTGATACTGGGAATCAGCTGAAATCTAAAGTGCCTTAAAATGAGCTCGTTGTGAAGGCAGACATTCTGGCATGAAAACTAGAGAAGGCTGCCACCAAAATAAATGCACATTGTCTTGCACCAACTGCTACTAGAAAGAGAGTTCAAGGATTCTAGCAGAAAAGGGAATGTAGGATTGATGAGAAATGGAGCATGAGAGTGAGTGCTGGTGGCAGAAATGTAAAACCAAATCATTTTCAAATGAAGGGCATTTCTCAGAAAATTGGAAGACAAAGCTCTTTTTCTGTGGTATGCAACATGGAAAAGATATGATGCATGTTTTTCTTACAAGCCTCACGCAGTTGCTTTTCTTTGAACAGTGCCCTTTGCTTGCTTCCTGCTTCCAAGAAAATGTAGGACAAGCTAATAACGAGCACCACAAAATGAGGGACACCATTAAAGCTGATTGCAATTCATCTCCACATCTCCAGTACTTGATTGACTCAAATGAGACAGGCTATTTGTGCCTTGTTCCCATTACTTACTCATTTTCATAATGCTTATTGTCTTTGAATTCACCATTAATATTCCATTTTATATTTGGTCATTTTATTCACCTTCTTCCCCATATGGAGTACTTAAAATTCTTATATATGTGCTTGATTCACCTTCAAGAGAGGGTAAAAAGGTGGAGGCTCCCCTAACATTTCCAAACAGGGATTTTTTTTCAGCGTAGAGCTCAGGTAAAGAGAATTGGATAAGTCATTAATCAAAATCCTCGCTTCCTGACCACTCATCATGGCCTTCTTGTTTATTTGTGTTTATTATATTAACATGCACGCGCACACACACACACGCACACGCGCGCACACACACGCACACAAACCCACTACTTAACACGGAAACTAGAACATGGACAATAACATATCTTTCTATGTGGCCATCCCTGTCCCCTCCCCACGCCTCCCTCCTCCCAAGGTAACCACTATCTGCAATCTCATGTTGAACGTTGATATATTTCGATCATGTAATCTTCAGGGACTTACTTTCATTTATTATATTTATAAGATTCATCCATAGTGTTCTATATTGCAGTAGTTCATTCATTTTGACTGCTGTATGTTACTCATTGTGTGAATCAGGGAAAGGAGGAATTAAAATCTAGAGTATCAATGCTCTGTTGCATTAATTTACTCTATGTTCTTTACTCCTTGAACAAATGCTACACTAAGCCTCAGATGTTTTAAAACAACTGACCATATAAAACAAGTTGCTACTGTTTTAATTGTGCTTCATAGCTAATCTCTTCACCCTCATTTCTTTTTCTTTTTCTTTTTTTTTTTTTTTTTTGTATTTTCCAGGATTGAATGCTCATGGTGTATTTATTCTACACTGGGTTTCCTTGAAGATTAGTGATATGAGAACTGGTTCAGATCAGGGCTGTTGATACAAAACTAGTCTATTATGATACTAATCAGATCAGACTCACTCCTAAATTCTCATTTATTCAATACTTCGAGGGACCTCATGGCCAGATACTCCTATAAAAGGAAGAGTGACACCAAGCTGAACATTCCTTTCCATCAAGGCTCTAACAGAGGGGGGAAATTTTCTTTTAATTCTACAATCCCAATACAAGAAGTACTTTTCAGCATCTTAGACCCAGAGGTGACTTCCTGGTAGATGAAGAGGAAAGGGAAGTAGAGGGACAGATCATGCAAAGGCACAGAGGTGGGAGAGTATCACGTGATCAGGGACCTTTAAGCACAGTGGCAAGGAAGTCAGAGGTCAAATCTCAGAGAATCTTGAGCCTTATCCCAAGGTAACTGGGAGCCACTGACACATTTCACACAGAGGAGGGATAGGATCAGACTTACTACAGCAGAAAGTAGGCTGCATTGGAGACTGGGCTGTAGGTAAACGTATTTGGAAATTAGTCTAGGACCCAGGCAATAAATGATGTGGATCTGGACTGAGGCAGCCACATAGATCATGGATGCAGGAAGGGAAGACATGGATTTTGAAAAGAAAAACAAAAACACAGACACAAAAGAAAATGAGCTTAACATACAAACTGGTGGTCCAAAAGCAACTGTAGTACAACTGTTTCACATGCCATGCCTAAAAGAATGCAACCACACTCACAGGAAGACAAAAACCTCCTTATCATATTGCTTCAGTCCCAAGAAAGCCTCCAAATATCGGTGAAGTGGGTTTTTGTAAATTACCAGGTATCTTTATTTGAAGTTATGCTCACAGAACACAACTGAAATTTTCTTATAACACGTAAGTCTTGCCACCATCCATAAAAGAGAAAATGATGCCCAGTTGGAAGCCTAGCCTGATTTTTCAACATACAGTTGATGCTCGTTATTTTTAGCAGTTATGTTCTGTTAAGTCTCCACAAACACTGAATTTAACAAATACTGACCTACTGCTCCTAGTGGAAATACAGAGTTCGGTTCCTGAGAACTTTGGGTCACAACAATTTTAATAACCAATCAACACATAACTTCGTTTTATGTGTGTTTCTGTTCAAAGACACTTATTTAATATATACTGTTGGTACACTAACATTAACTCATGGCCAAAATCACTACAGCTCATGCCTGAAGGAAGTTTATCTAACACACATATTTTCTCTGTAAGGCACATCACAGCCTTCTTACACTTTGGCAACTCTAGTCAGCACTTCAGCACTACACTTGGGGGCCATTTTTAAACAGTAAAGTCACCAACAAAAAGCACAAAAATGAGAACAAAGTGGCACTTAGTAGACTGCGGACAGGACATTTGTTTATACTATACTAGCTGAAACAAGGCAGAGCTTTGGTTCCTTCAGCCTCCAATGGGAATATGTGTGTCAGGTGACTCAAACTTTTTGCAACTCTGCATGTCTGTGAATGACTGTAAAAGCACTGCGAGTATTGATTTTGGGGTTACAAATGGATTTTAGCAAAGATTCGAAAATACAGAATCCATGAAAAATGAGGGTTGACTGTATCTCCAAGAGATCATTCTCTGCCTTAAGGCATCAACAGGTACTTTAGTAGGCAGGCAGAAGGAGTCAGTAACAATGCCAAATCTTTAGTTATGTGCTTTCCCCCAGTGAGTTCAAAAGTGTCTCTTTAGACATCATATCAAAAGGACCCCTTTGTTCATCTCCTGTGAGCCTGGAAAACCCCAGTTATAAATCAGTTTTCAAATGTGAGAAAAATCAAAGCTTTGGAGAATTAAGAAAGATGTTCTTATTTCAGAAAAAGAAAAATGAGAAGAACCAGGAATAAGTTCTACATGTCCTGATTCCTCAACAAATTGTTCGTCTTCTACATTAGTGCTTCTTGAACTTTACTGTGCTTATGAATCCCCTGGGACTCTTGTGGATAATGTAAATTTTGATTCAGGAGGTCTGAATTCTTCATTTCTAACAACTCCCAGATTATGCCAAGGCTGCACATACTTTGAGCAGCAAAATTCCTTTCTATTCAAATTCATCAGCCCCAACATGGACCTACCTCCAATAGGCGACTATTAGATAAAAAAAAAGAAACAAGCACTTCAGTTTAAGATTATGTATTAGATACTAAAAAGTAACTAAGCTTTCAGAATATCAGCAGTTCCACATGTAAAATGGTCTAAACAATGCCATTCAATTTCCTAGCTAAGTCTATCAGTGTTGTAGAGAAATTAAAACAGAGTATGTTACGATCTCAATATTGCTTTCCAAATAAGACCTCAGATTTGAGAGTATTTTTCTCTTCTTCCAATGGACCATTAGCAGCATTAAGAAAGTAAAGGAACAATCATCTGAAAGGTACAGAATGCTTCATCTGCTGGCAGCTGACATAAGTGGGCAAAGCACCACTTGACCATTTTAACATGCAGATAAGGGCTAGGATTATTAGGAAGCTGTTATCTGCAGATAAAGGCACTTGCTTCTCCTTGCCTTTGAGCTCTTACCCCCAGATACACACTATCAATCAAAGATGACTTTGTGAAATAAAGGGCAGTAGAAGTGCATATCCGGTGACCTGTCATCGTGGAAGGAAATCTGGCACCAAAGAGCCTGTGAACAGAGCAGTTTGATGCAAAAGCCCCAGTGGAAATTTGGCTTCCAAGATAGAATTCAGAGGAACATTCGTCTCCCACAAAGGTTTGCAGAGCTGCAAAAATAACAACAAAGCAGATAAAAAGAATAGTGCGTTCACTGGTGCTTCAGAGGGGCAGACATTTGTGGAAGGCAGAGAGTAAGAAATGCCTTTGGGAGGCTCAAGACTGATCCTTCCAGGCTACTGATTCCGGCTTGATAGTTTGTGTTTAACAAGTTAAAAATTTAAAGTTCCATTTGAGACCAAGCATAGGGTTCTCCACCATTAAGCAAGTCTGATTTTCCATGCCACTTGAAAACTATCCAGTCGTCTTTTTTCTTTAAACAAGTTTCTTTCGGCACACATGGCAACAGTTGCAGCTAAGAAGAAAAAATTACTGTCTTCAATTGACTATGTATCACTAATGTGACACCGGTTTTGCTGTATTTTTAAACTTGACAAGACAAAGACAAAATGCAGATAATTATACTTCAATGAGCAAATCTCAGCTCAAGCTCTCAGCTCAGAACATACGTAAGAGAGTTCTATGAAAGTTGATATTTAAAGAAAGGGGGGGGGATGACTATAGGAATCTAATGCACAAGGGATGAAGATTAGATATTACGAGGAGTGTATTTGAAATACCAGACACATTAGAAAAAGTCCTCATATATATTCCCATACAAATTTATGTTTGCTTCACTCAAAACCATGGTAGGGGGCTTCCCTGGTGGTGCAGTGGTTGAGAATCTGCCTGCCAATGCAGGGGACACGGGTTCGAGCCCTGGTCTGGGAAGATCCCACATGCCGCGGAGCAACTGGGCCTGTGAGCCACAACTACTGAGCCTGCGCGTCTGGAGCCTGTGCTCCACAACAAGAGAGGCCGCGATAGCGAGAGGCCCGCGCACCGCGATGAAGAGTGGCCCCCGTTTGCCGCAACTAGAGAAAGCCCTCGCACAGAAACGAAGACCCAACACAGCCAAAAAATGTAAATAAATAAATTCCCTCTGAAATACCTGGTGGTTTCTGTTCAAAAAACAAAAACAAAAAAACAATACATTAAAAAAAAAAAAACCATGGTAGGAAGGAAATGCAAAGAAAGGCTACTATTTTCTGATATTAACCAGAAATTCTTCAAGCAAACAGAGGGACAAAAAGGTCTATTTGTCCCATGAATCCCACTTCTAGGAATCTACACTACGGAGACATCTCCAATACAAAAATAATTATGCACAGGATTACTCATTGCAATATTGCTGCAATTACAACATATTGGAAACAATCTAAATATCAATATACAGGTGAGTAGTTAAATAAACTATGATACAGCCATGCAGCAGAGTACTATGCTACCATAGAAAAGAACCAGGGAGATCTCTATGAACTGATATGGAATGGTTTGCAGGATAAACTATTAAGCGAAAAGGCAAAATGCAAAAAAATGTATCTATGATATGCTACCCTTCATGTAAGAAAAAGGGATATAAGAAAACACTCATGTAGCTTCTCATTTGTGCAAAAGAAATGCAGTAAGGTAAACCAGAAATTAAAGAAGTTGGTTATCTAATGGGGTGGATGGGAAGGGATGGAAAAGGGGGCAATGGGAGGGGATGGTAGGGATGAGGACGGACTAACACTTGTGAGTTCACCCTTTTGTGTAGCCCCGATTCTGAGAACCATGGTAATGTTTAACATACCAAAAATATAAATAGATAATTAAAATCAACCAGGATGTGTGTGTTTTAGGGGAAGAGAGCAAAATGGAATACAAACACTAACAATAGAACCCAATTGTATCACAAGTGAATAATGTAACCACACTGAAGAGGATGAGGAAAAAAATAATTAGCCTTAGTAACTGGAAAAGAGTATCTTCACTTGAAACTGTAAATTAAGACAAAAAAGAACGGTACCTAGAATTATACTCTAGCTAGTAAATGTGTTTCGCACAAGCGTTTGGGTTAGAAATTCTCAAACTACTTTTGTGTATACTAGGATTAAGGAAGTCAGTAAATATATTTACATATATTATACATAATGAGAGCCAGGTTTCTCATCATCAGAGAAAGAAGGCTAGAATGAACCATGGATTAGAATCAGAGGTATGAGTATGAGCTCATGATTTGATAATAGATAGATAGACAGATAGAACAGACAGACAAAAGAACGAAAGGAGACAGACACAGACACATGTGTTTGCATGGTTAGTATATTTACATATATGTCCTAACCCCTGGCAGGGCCGAGAAGCAATAACATTCCAGTACCATAGGAGTACACCTAGGGCCCAGGCCTAACTTCTAAATACCATTCTGCAATAAAAGGAAACAAGAAAGGGTGGGGACAGAAAAAAGATTTACAGAAATATTGGCCAGAATTTTCCAAGTGTTGTGCAAACAATAAGCCTGCATATTCAAGAAGCTCAACAAACCCCAAGCAAAACATGAAGAAAAGTACACCAAATCAAATTGCTCAAAACTAACAATAAAGAAAAAAATCTTAAAAACTGCCAGAGAAAACAGAAATATTACATATAAAGGAACAAAGAAAAGAATGACATATTTCTTATTAGAAATAATACAAGCAGGACAACAGATGAGCAACATCTTTAAAATACAGAAATTTTAAAGCTATCAACGTAGAATTCTATACCAGTGAAGATAACTTTCAAAAACAAAGGTTAAATAAGTAATTCTTCAGACATACAAAAGCTGAAAGAATTCATCACCAGCAAATCTGTACCATGAAAAATGTTGGAATAAGTACTTCAGGAAGAAAGAAAATTATACCAGAGGGAAATATGGATCTACATTAAGGAATGAAACGTAACAGAAATAAACACTTGGGTAAATATAAGATTTCTCTTCTTATTTAAATTTCTTTAAAACATAATTGTTTAAACAAAAATAATGTAGTGTGGTGTTTAAAACATACATAAAATAAAATGTATAAAATAATAGAAGAAAGGCTAGAAATGGAGAAATGGAAGTACTGTATACTATTGCAAACTTCTTATAATATAAGTGAGGTGGTAAACTATCACTTGAAGGTATACCATGATAAGTTAAAGATGTATATTATGAGCCCTAAAGCAGCCAATAAAATCACAAAACAAAGAATTATAGCTAATAAGCCAACAGATGAGATAAGACAGAATCATAAGAAATAATCAAAAGTAAGGCAAAATGGGGGAATAAAGAAGAGGTGGGACAAATAGAAAACCCTGCAATATAATAGATTTAAGCCTAATCATATGAATAATCATACTAAATGTAAGTAGTCTAAACACCCCAATAAAAAGGGAGAGATTGTCCATTTGGATAAAAAAGCAAGACCCAACTATATGCTGAATACAAGATACACACTTTACATATAAAGGCACAAATAGGTTAAAAGTAAAAGAATAGAAATATATATATCATACAAACACTAGTCAAGAGAGAACTGGAGTAGCTATATTAATATCAGACAAAGTACATTTCAGAGCAAAGACTATTACTAGGGATAAAAAATGTCCATCTCATAATGAAAAAGGGCTCAATTTATCACAAGGACACTTAAGAACAGATCGTCAAAATACATGAAGCAAAACTGATAGACCTTCAAGAAGAATTAGACAAATCCAGAATTGAGATTTCAAAAAGAATATTTCAATTGATAGAACAAGTACTGAGAAAACTAGTTAAGGATAAATTTGACCATTATCAATGTTGACATACATAGAACATTCCACACAAGAGAAAAATACATATTTTCTAGCACACATGGAACATTTGCCAAGACCACATTCTGGGCTATTAAACAACTCTCAATAAATTTAAAATGGATTCAAGTCATATCAAGTATGTTCTTCCCACAAAGAAATTAATTTAGAAATCAATAAGAGAAAGATCTCTGGAAAAATTCCAACTATTTGGAAACAAAATAACACACTTCTAAATCACCCATGGGTTAAAGAAAAAAGTCAAAAGAGAAGTTAGAAAGAATTTTGAACTGAATGAAGATGAAAAGACAACATATTAAAAATTTGGGAATGCAGCTAAAACAGTATTTAGGGGAAAAGTTATAGCATTCAATGCCCATATTAGAAAGGAAGAAAGATCTCAAATCCATGACTTCATCTTCTATCTTAAGAAACTGGGAAAAAATTGAACCCAAAGCCAGTAGAAGACAAGAAATAAGATCAGAGCCAAAATCAATAAAATAAGAAAAATTTAAAAAGCAACAGAGAAAAATCTATAAAACAAAAAACTTGCCCTTTGAGAAGATCAATAAAGTTGATAAACCTCTAGCAGACTGATCTGGAAAAAGAGAGAGTAGATACAAATTACAACATAAAGACTGGAAAAGGAAACATCACTACATATTCTACAAATATTGAAAGCATAATCAGGGAATATTATTAAAAGCTTTATGCTAATAAATCTGATAACCGAGATGAAATGGACTAATTCCTTGAAAGATTCAAACCATCACAGCTCACTCAAGAAAAATTACATAACCTGAATAGATTTATATCTTTTAAAGAAATTGAATTTATAGTTTAAAACCTTCCCATAAAGAAAACTCCAGGCCCAGATGGCCTCACTGGTGAAATCTATCAAATATTTAAGGAGGAATTAATACCAATTCTGTACAATCACTTACAGAAAATGGAATAAAAGGAAGAACAACTAGGAGGACTAATACCGCTTGATTTCAAGAATTATTATAAAGCTTCAGCTGGAGTAAGTATAGACCAACAGATGGATCACAATAGAGAGTATAGACATAGACCCATACATATATAGAGAATTGATTTTCAACAAGGGTGCAAAGTCAGTTTAGTAGAAAAAAGAGTCTTTTCAATAAATGATGTTGGAACAGTTGGATATCCATATGCAAAAATATATATAAATGAACTTGGATCCACACTTTGTATTATACAAAAAAATCAAATCAAAATTGATTATAGACCTGAATATAGAACATGAAAGTATAAATCATCTGGAAGAAAACACAGGAGAAAACTTTTGTGACCTTGGGTTAGGCAAAGATTTCTTAGATATGAAACCAAACACATGATCCTTAGAGGAATAAACTGATAAATAGGACTTCATCAAGATCAAAAACTTAAGCTCTTTCAAAGACATTGTTAAGAGAATGAAAAATGAGCCACAGACTGGGAGAAAATATTTGTAATTCACATTGTCTAATAAAGGACTTGTATCCAAAAAATATAAAGAGCTCGTAATATTCAATTTTAAGAAAATAACCCTTCAAAAAATAATGGGAAAAATATTTGAATAGACACTTCACCAAAGAATATATGTAGATGCAAATAAGCACATGAAAAAATGCTCAACATTATTAATCACTAGGGAAATACAAATTAAAACTGCAATGAGATACCACTACACATCTATTAAAATATACACAAATTTTAAAACTTACCGTGTTGGTGAGGATATGGAGAAACTGGAACTATAGGTGTGAATGTAAAACACTACAACCAATTTGGAGACCAGTTTGGCAGTTTCTAGAAAAGTTAAACAGATACCTACCATATGATACAGCCATTCCACTCCTAGGTATTTACCCAAGAGAAATGAAAGCATATGTCCACAGAAACACTTGTACATAAATATACATAGCAGCTTTACTGCTAACTGCCAAAAATTGGAAAAAACACAAATATCTGTCCATCAACAAACAAATGAGTAAACAAACTGAGATACAACCTTTTAACGAAAAACTACTCAGGAATAAAAATGAATAAATTTGAAATGAAATATGAAATGAAATGAAATTAAAAATGAAAGGAAATAAATGCACATTAAAATATAGATAAATCTCAAAATAATTGTGCTGAGTGAAAAAAGCCAGACAGAAAAGTACATACTGTATGTTCCAAGAATATAAAATTCTGGAAAATGCAAATTATAGTAATGGAAAACAGATCAGTAGTTGCCTGGGAATGGGGAATGGGAAGTGGCATGATAAATATGCTCACTTTCTTAATTGCAGTTATAGTTTCCCAGGTATATACATATGCCAAAATTTATTTATTTTTATATTTTTTTAATTGGGGTATAGTTGTTTCACAATGCTGTTAGTTTCTAATGTACAGCCAAGTGAATCAGGTATATGTTTCTAGTGTACAGCCAAGTGAATCAGCTATATGTATACATATATCCCCTCTCTTTTGGATTTCCTTCCCATTTAGGTCACCACAGAGCACTGAGTAGAGTTCCCTGTGCTATATAGCAGGTTCTCATTAGTTACCTATTTTATACATATTGGTGTATATATGTCAATCCCCATCTCCCAATTCATCCCACCCCCCATCCCCCCTTGGTGTTCATACGTTTGTTCTCTACGTCTGTGTCTCTACTTCTGCTTTGCAAACAGGTTCATCTGTACCATTTTTCTAGATTCCGCGTATACGTGTTAATATAGGATATTAGTTTTTCTCTTTCTGTCTTACTTCACTCTGTATGACAGTCTCTAGGTCCATCCACATCACTACAAATGACCCAATTTCGTTCCTTTTTATGCATATGCCAAAATTTAAATTGTACTCTTTAAATATGTTCAGTTTACTATATGTCAATTATATCTCAATAAAACTGTTAAAAACAATCAAGCAAACAAAATCCTACTTTTTATTTCCATGTTTATTTCATGCCACCCACCACTGGAATATAAACTCCTTTAAGAGCAATGAGTATGTCAGACATTCATGTCCAGGCTAACAGACATGAACCATTCCCAATGCCCATGACATTGTAAAACTAAGGAGAAATTTCCTTTGAAATTAAAAGACAGTATTTATTAGGAAACTTTGATCAATGACTCAAGTAGCAAAGACTAACAACTTTATGCAATTAACAGTGATGACCTTAATACAATAAAGTAACATTTTAACCCAGCTCAGGAGGTGTGAGACAATTAGGAAAAAATGGGCGAGGGGGTCATGAAAGTGCTGGAGAAAAGGAGAATCCAGACCAGACCAGAAGTTCTCAGCCATAATGCCTTAGGACTACGACCAGTCGGGGCACAGAGAAGTAAATGGGCATTTATGCCAACATACTCTATAGCATTATAGCTATAGATGAATTTACTTTTTATTTTATCAAATTCATAATTTATATGGCTCCTACCTCATAAATTAGAAAGGAATGACAAATTAGGTAATCTGCAACAATAACAAAATGGATGGATAGCTTTAGTCTATGAACACTCTTATAAAACAATAAAACACCACTAACAGAAAAAAGGCCAGATAAAAGAACAGACAATTCGTGAAATACAAATAGATCTTTAAAGTGTCACCTTACAATTAAATCTATATATAATTTACCATTTTTTAAATCTATAAATTCCAAATTTTTAAAAATCTCTGTCAATGGCAAGAGTGTGCTGTAATTGACATTTTCTTATACAATTAGCAGGGGGATCTTGGCAAACATCCTTTCTGAAAGCTCTTCTAGCAAAAGTTTTCAATATTTAAAAACATTCATACTTAATTCTACCATAAGTAAATTAGCTTAAGCAAGTAATGAAATGTAAAGCAAAGGATGTAAATGCAAAGCTACTAATCACAATCTTCTATTAGTGAAAAATTAGAAACAACCTATAAATGCAACAGCAGGGAACTGCTAAATAAATGAACCTCAGGATTCATTCATGGCCATTTAATGCTAAAATGAACCTCAGGATTCATTCATGGCCATTTAATGCTATTTTTAACCTCAGGAAAAATTCATGGCCATTTAATGCTATTTTTAAAGGATTTTTTAAAACATGGGAAAATTCTGATTGAACGAAAAATATCAGGACACAAATCTGTTTGGAACAGCATGACTCCAAATCTGTCTCACGCCTCCAGATTTTGAAAGTTTTGCACTGCTCTCTAAGTACTTTCACCAAATTGTGATCTCTTAGTGGCTCATTGCCAATCGTATGGCTAACCAACTAAAGGCCTGAGCATCACCAAACGAAACTTCTGAACTGAGAAAATCCAATCCATCCTTCTAATGCTAAGCTGGCGTCAGCCTGGGGGTTAAATAACCACAAATCCGTTGACAAAACACTCTCCCTGTCAAGAGGGACAGTAAAAGTTGGCGGGTAGAGAAGAGTAAAAAAGCAGTGAAGAAAAGTAGGGGCAAATGGGGAATTCAAATGCTCGAGATTTTTGTCCATACTCTAGTCCATTATCAAGAATAATCTGGGGGACTTCCCTGGTGGCGCAGTGATTAAGAATCCGCCTGCCAATGCAGGGGACACAGGTTTGATCCCTGGTCCGGGAAGATCCCAAATGCCGCAGAATAACTAAGCCCGCGAGCCACAACTACTGAAGCCTGCACGCCTAGAGCCCGTGCTCCGCAGCAAGAGAAGCCACCGCAGTGAGAAGCCCACGCACCGCAATGAAGAGTAGCCCCCGCTCGCCACAACTAAAAGAAAGCCCGCGCGCAGCAACGAAGACCCAACGCAGCCAAAAATAAAACAAATAAATAAATAAATTTATTTTAAAAAGGAAAAAAAAAAGAATAATCTGGGACCATTCTATTAATGCCTTCTTTCAAACAAAGATAAGGTCATTCCAAAGTATCACTTCTTTTAGACAAGACACTCACTCTTGGAACTCAACTGCCAGTGGGTAAGATGGCACCTTGGGCTAAGAGGCCGAGGAAGAAGGGACTGAGGACAAACGTCCCCACAGAAAAATCTTCTTTTCTTAGCATTTGAAATGTTGTTCCCAAAGAGTCCTGATTTTCTCAAGTTGGAAGACTGTTTTCATCCTGAGTGTTCTGAAATACTAAGGTTACCATAAGAGATGACAAAAATGATCCCAAGATTACATGGTGGAATTGGCAGAATCATTCAACATGACTTCTTTCTCCAGCAATTCTTGATTGGCGCATAAGACCAAGAAAGGAAAACCAGCAAACACAGCATTTTAAATTTGTGGGTACATTATTTTTTTCCTTTTCACAGAGTATCATTTCAGTACTGTTGATAGTTTGCCTAAAACAAACCCACACATAAAACCAGCAAGATTCCTATGGTTATTCTGAGCCATAGCCTATAGTATTAAAATATAGTTAAATATAGTTAAATGTTGCAATGCTCCAATCCTTACCTCATTTTTTGTTATTATACAAGAATTGTTACATTCTCATTATAGCACAAAAATATGAACATAAATCAAGAGTAACTGCTCATACCACCTTTCCACCTCACTTTTCCGTGTTTCTCTTTTGAGACACATTGATAAACTCCCCATGAAACCTGGAATATGAATAGCACCTTTACTAGAAAGGGAACTAAAGGGGGAAAGAGAAAACACCAGCCAAGCTCTCACACTCACTTATCACTCCAAGTCGCATCTCAAATCATTTCCCAAATTCCAATTACAGCAATTAGTGGTCAAGGCAAAGCTCCCCCTCTAAGGATGTGGTTCAGCAAAATAAGCAAGGGTTTTCCATTCACTTGACCCCAGAAAACTGCTACTACTTACCGAGGTTGAATTCAACCACCAAAGTAACCAACATCCTGGAAATTATCCTCTAGGAGAGAAGTACATTTTCTGTGTCTGCTTTCAAATACCCAGTTTTATTTTAACCTGCATGAACCAAAAGAAATGCCCTAGAAAGTGCAAAGGGAATCCAGAAATTTGTAGACAATAAAACTCGGTACTTTAGGATAGAGGCTAACACAGGTTTTCTGTTTTACGATGCAGCAACTATCCTCTAAGCCAGTCTTTCAGAGGTCTAAAAGTGACCCGCCCCCCCACCCCCACCCCCCGCCCTGCCACCAGTAAAAATAAAGCGTCCACTAGATTCATCTTAAATAGAGTGAAATTCAGAACTCAGCCCATGGGCATTATCCTTCATGAATTACCATATACATTCTACCTATCAGTCACAAGCTACCCATTAGTACTTGAATTACTTTGTCTCCTTCTGCCCTGGAGCATAATATCATTTGATAAGTGTATATTTGAAGCTACAGAATTAAAATTTAAACGTATTAAACATGATTATAGTGGTGGTTGCAACTATACACATTAGTCACAACTGTACAACTGTACACATTAGTCAAAATTCACCAAGTCTTACACTTAAAATTGGCGAATTTTATTGCATATATATATAATCTTTCCAACAATATCACAATATCAATCATATTAGAGCTCCATGGAACATGAATGTGAACTGATAATTCACTCCTAAAACATGGAAATGACAGTGACTGGGGAAGAAACAGAGGGAAAGAAAAAAACTTATTTATACTACAGCAGGATTTCTCAGCCTCACCACTACTGACATTTTGGGCCAGATGCTTCTTTGTTATGGGAGAGTAATCCTGGGCATTTTGTAGGATGTTTAACAGCATTACTGGCCTCCACCCACTGCATGCCAGTTGCATCTTCCCCCTTTGATTGTGACAACCGAAAACATTTCCAGACATTGCCAAGTGTCCCCTGGTAGCAAAACCACCCCCTGGTTGAGAACCTCTGCATTAGGTTCTTATAACAAGATCTATTATGTAAATTCAGCTAAAGCCAGTGGTGAAAAGTAACAATCCCAGAGAAAGAAAAAAAATGGAGAATGTTGATGATTTAGGAGTTATACAGGACACTTTCAAATACAGGAAATCAATACAATCAATGCCTTCCTCCACAGCTAATGAACTCAGGTAAATCTGGAGACATCTCAAGTACACTTTTCCAGGAGTTGTCGTTAAACTTACGTGTTAGGTTTCATAGCCATAAATCATCACCATAGACCAACTCTCTCAATAACTTCATAAATTGGTCATTTGTTCTAGTGGAACACGAAGGAATTAAAAGAACTGATTATACACTTTGAGGACAGAATGCAAATAAGCCCCAGACTTTTAATAAACTGACGTTTTAAAACTCAAGTCCTTAAATTCAACACTTAGTCACATTAAAAGAAAAATTGATACCTCCTCTGCCTACAAATTAAACTAAATATATGCATATTAAATGGCCATATGTGAGACAGACTGTGAGTAAATAGCTAGTTTGATCTGTTCACCTCCTAATACATGAGATAATAGCTTAAAAGAAATAAACTGTTTAATAATTTCACATTTGGAAATATATTCCAAGGAAATAACCCCCAAAAGAAGTTAGATCACAAATATTCAAAGCATTGCTGATATCAGTTATTGCACAACTCCCAATGCTGCAAACTAAGGCAAAGAAATAGACATAATGCTTTACCAGACACACAGGTGATGGTTGAAAGAAACCTGAGTTTCTAGTCCAATGCCTGCTCTCCAAAGCACTGAGGGGACCTGAAGGTAGTAAAGAGGGCTCACTGGGCATTTTCAGAACTTTTTTAAAAAGTGCCTAGGCCAAGGCTCTAGGTAGTGCTGCTAAGCTGCAAGGTTCAGAAAAACAAAGAAACAAGCACAGATGAATAAATGACCTGGTTAACCATGACATATTTTTGTATTATATACAAATTATTATTTGTATGCAAATACTATATACAAATATATTGTATATAAATGCGAGCAATTACATTTATAAAAACATTCTTAAAAGTATAATTTGTTAGTCAAAAAATCTTTCAGATCACAGAAGTTAGGGAAAAAAATAAGATGCCTTTTTATGGGGAAATGAAATACGGCCCCAGAATTGATACAAGAATGTGCAACAAACATATTGAACTATACACTTTCTCATTATTAACCAAGGGAACACAAATTAAAGCACCATGATATTATTAAATATCCAGCAGATTGGAAAAATATTGAGAAGTTTAAGAAGATCAAGTGCTGGAGAAGATGTGAAATATTTAGAATTCTCACCAACTTACAACCACTTTTAAAAACAGTTTATTTTGTTTGGTTTGGTTTGGTTTATTTTATTTTTTTACACTCCACATATGAGTGAAAACCAGAGGGGAAGTGGGGTGGTGGGAGGGTGAAATGGGAGTGGGTCAACCCTACTGTGATGGCTGGAAGCTAAGCTTTTAGTGGTGAGTACACTGTAGTATATACCGAAGTTGAAATACAAATTTATACACATAAAACTTATATAAAATATTATAAACCAATGTTACTTCAATTTTTTTTAAAGTTAGCAGTATCTTTTAAGCTAAAGATTCACCTACATCTTCACAAATGTTCAACAGGAAACGGAGTATTCATAGCAGCATTATTCATAAAAGCAAAGTGGGGACCACCCAAATGTCATACAGTGGTATATATGGTATAGTCACACAGTGAAATACTATACAGCAATGAAAAAGAACAAATGTAACCCCAAAGCAGCAACATGGATGGATCTCATACAACATTAAGTGAAAGAAGTCACAGAATACATAGAGTATTATTCAATTTACATAATGTTTAAAGACAGGCAAAACCAAAAGAAAGAGAAGACAGATGGTAAAGCTATTAAGAAAAGCAAGGGGGGATTTCCCTGGTGGTCCAGTGGTTAAGACTCTGCACTCCCAATGCAGGGGGCCTGGGTTCAATCCCTGCTCAGTGAACTAGATCCCTCATGCCACAACTAAGAGCCCGCACGCAGCAACTAAGATCCTGCATGCCGCAACTAAGACCTGGCACAGAGAGAGAGAGAGAGAGAGAAGAAGGAAGGGAGGAAGGGAGGAAGGGAGGAAGGGAGGAAGGGAGGGAGGGCAGAAGGAAGAAAGAAAGAAAAGCAAGGTGGTGGTAAATACGCCTGTACAGAGTTTCCCTACAGAGGTGAGGGGGACAGAGGGAGACATATCAATAATAAAGACGGTCCCTCAAGAGGCTTCTGGGGATACTGACAATGTTCTATTTCTTAACCTGGGAGGTTAACTACAATAAGTATCAGCTTTTTAATGACTCTAAACTGTACATAAGTACTTTCATAGTCCTTTATGTTTCTCTCACAATGTAAAGGCTTTATTTTTCAAACACAAAGCAATACACACAACAATTTTGACATATACAAGTCCACATCTGAATAACATTAACTGGAGAAAGTGGAACTCAGTGTGTTTAAGATGATTACAATTGCATAGATCAGGGGTCTCCCACACCCCTCAGCCCCCCGGGGCCGCACAGCAGGAGGTGACTGGTGGGTGAGCAAGCGAAGCTTCATCTGCTGTGCCCCATCGCTCACATTACCGCCTGAACCATCCCCCCTATCGCTCACATTAACGCCTGAACCATCCCCCACCCCCACCCCCCCCACCGTCCATGGAAAAATTGTCTTCCATGAAACTGGTCCCCGGTGCCAAAAAGGTTGGGGACCGCTGGCATAGATATACAGATACAACAACAAAGACCACAGGCTAGTTGGAAGTGATGAGATAAAGTCATGCTCATTGGGGCTTTTCTGGTAGGAGTGCTTGGGTTCATAATTTCAAACCTATTTGATTGATGTCACACAACGGATTAAATCTAGAGCTGGTGGTGTCAAAAAAAATCAATGTGCAAAAAGAGGTCCAGTTGACAATGGGTTTAGAATAACCACAAGTCTCTGAATTGATGTTTCATAGGCATTTTCAGAAGGCAAACATACAAGGTGGATTGCGTACCCAAGTCTAGATGTTGGCTGATTCTACAACTGATATTTATCAGCCACGGAAATTTTTTGGTTGACAATTATATTTCATGGCAAAAAATTTTTTTATTGTCATTACAAAGCAGGGTACTGTATTTTTTTAATCAGTGGTGATATAATCATAAAAGTAAAGAGAGTGATTATATGTGTGAATAAGCCATGAAGCCACATCAGATTGGTTAAAGGAAATGAGTGGAGAAATTTTCAAGGTTAGATGTGAGGAAAATGAGAGAGAAAGAAAGGATCAGGCAAGTTTCAGGAAATGGCAGAATGGCCCACCCTAATTTCATTTGCTCATTCCAATCACAATTATATTTAACACCGGAGTGCTTTATATCATGGCCATCTCTTAATCACCCCTATGTAAATTAACCAAGACAGTCCTTTTCCATTTCTACTCCACGGTTTATATACCTCCCTTAAAAAATAAATCAAAAAAAAATCAGGTTTGTGTTTTTTCATGCTAAAAGAATAATTAGGAAGGCAAATCTGGTGCTGCTGTCCATTGGCTTCTAAGTTACCTACTTCAGCACAGATAACTGGAATGATCAGATTAACAATAGTCAGCAAACAGCAAATAGCACACTGAATTCTGCACCATTCAAATTCAAAATTCTGGGTTCTCCTTTTTCTTCGGGTCTCAGCTCAAATGTCACCTGCTCAGGGAGGCTTTCTGCGATCACTGTACCAGGTAAGCCCCTATGCCACTGTCCCAGGAACTCTGTCCTTCAGAGAACTTATCACTGAAAGTGTCATATTTGTTTTCTTTTTTACTGTCTACTTTCCCCCCTTCCTAACAGAGCATCTTGTTCATTCTCTTCACTGTTGAATCCCAGAAACTGACATAGAACAGGCACTCGTATTCCTAGAAAATTCCTTGAGCAAATGCAATGAATAAGTAGGGCAGGCTGACAGGGAAGCAGGTAAATGATTACCATACGAGTACTATCAGCACACAGACACACAAATCTAACTCAGCTTTGTAGGTAACATGAAAGAACTACCAGTTTTTATCAGATTGCTTTGTTTCAGAACAATTGCTTCAACGGAATAGATGAGATGAAATGAGGAGGTAGGAAAAAGTTAGGAAAATGCTGTAATGGTGAGAGAGGTGAGAGAAGACAGTGGCAGTGAGATGGAGAAAAGGAAAGTGACATGTAAGCTATCTGAGAATTAGAATCAACAGAGCGTGGTGATTGATGGGATAAGAGTGAAGGTGAGGCCAAGCAAAAATCCAGCATTTATAACTTAGGAAACTGGATATAACAAATCCATATATGAGGAAAGGAGATGTGGGGGGCAGCAGGAATGAAAGGGGAAAAAAAGACTAACTCCATTAATTAATTGCTGGGGTGGGGGTGCTGGGGGCTCACATACAAAAGACAACATAACTTTGCACATTCTGCTCAACTTGGACTCAACCTGAATGGAGCTTTTTCTGTCTCTCTGACCAATGGCCTCATCTACAAATAGATTAAAAAAAAATTCTCTAAAGTCTTTATTAAACTTTACAGTTATAGGGACCTGATGTGGAGGGAAGTCAGAGGCCCCAGAGCAGGGTTACGAAGTGTTGCCATGGATACACAGGAACACTAGATTTAAGACAGGTCCCTTGAAGCTATGCCCCAAGTCAACAGGCCCCAAGGTTCAAATCACTTCCTTCTGCCACCTGATTGATCTGGGACAGGAGAACGGTATCCCAGTTTGGATGATGGTAGAAGTAGGACACATGGGCATTAACTAATATAGTTTAAGGAATAATTTATGTTAATGATTTTTGTATTTGTAATGTATGATGGATTATTATCATTATTGTTTGTGTATGGTTGATCGTACAAGAAGAAAAGGAGGCCCATCTATTGGATGTGATTTTAACAGCCTGGAAGGGACTTCAGTTTTAAAACTAGACCTTTTCCAATGCACTCCAATGTCTTAAATTCTTTTCATCAGGGACTTCCCTGGTGGTGCAGTGGTTAAAAATCCACCTACCGATGCAGGGGACACGGATTCGATACCTGGTCCGGAAAGATCCCACACGCCGCGGAGCTACTAGGCCCATGCGCCACAACTACTGAGCCTGAGCTCTAGAGCCGCGAGCCACAACTACTGAGCCCACGTGCCACAATTACTGAAGCCCGCGTGCCTAGAGCCCACGCTCTGCAACAAGAGAAGCCACCGCAATGAGAAGCCTGCACGCCGCAACTAGAGAAAGCCTGCGTGCGGCAACGAAGACCCAACGCAGCCAAAAATAAATAAATAAATAAATAAATAAATAAATAAATAAAAATGAAAAAAAAATCTATAAAAAATATTCTTTTCATCAGAGCTAAGACAGCTAATTACCCTGATATAGACAAGAATTCCTTTTGCCATCCATAGGGAATATAAATGACTGGTCAGATTATTGTCTGAAAGCAAGTTCAGGGAGGAAGCAAGATCACTCTAGTTGACAAACTTTTACTGGGCAATTGTGCCAGTGAGCTTTATCTGTGTGTCCACTTGTGGATTAGATAACTGCATTTAAGCTAGTGTCAGCTCCATAGGAAAATGCTTGATGATTCCTGCTGCTTTCAGCTTTGTTTCTTTAAAGCAAAGAAAAAACTGCATCTCCAACAGTTTTTTTTTTAACATCTTTATTGGAGTATAATTGCTTTACAGTGTTGTGTTAGTTTCTGCTGTATAACAAAGTGAATCAGCTATAAGCATATGTATATCCCCATATCCCCTCCCTCTTGCGTCTCCCTCCCACCCTCCTTATCCCACCCCTCTAGGTGGTTGCAAAGCACCAAGCTGATCTCCCTGTGCCATGCGGCTGCTGCCCACTAGCTATCTATTTTACATCTGGTTGTGTATATATGTCAATGCTACTGTCTTACTTCATTCCAGCTTACCCTTCCCCCTCCCCGTGTCCTCAAGCCCATTCTCTATGTCTGTGTCTTTATTCCTGTCCTGCCCTTAGGTTCATTAGAACCATTTTTTTTTTAGATTCCATATATATGTGTTAGCATACGGTATTTGTTTTTCTCTTTCTGACTTACTTCACTCTGTATGACAGACTCTAAGTCCATCCACCTCACTACAAGTAACTCAATTTCGTTTCTTTTTTATGGCTGAGTAATATTCCATTGTATATATGTGCCACATCTTCTTTATCCATTCATCTGTCGATGGACACTTAGATTGCTTCCATGTCCTGGCTATTGTAAATAGAGCTGCAATGAACATTTTGGTACATGACTCTTTTTGAATTATGGTTTTCTCAGAGTATATGCCCAGGAGTGGGATTTCTGGGTTGTATGGTAGTTCTATTTTTAGTTTTTTAAGGAATGTCCATACTGTTCTCCATAGTGGCTGTATCCATTTACATTCCCACCAACAGTGCAGGAGGGTTACATTTTCTCCACACCCTCTCCAGCATTTATTGTTTGTAGATTTTTTCATGATGGCCATTCTGACTGGTGTGAGGTGATACCTCATTGTAGTTTTGATTTGCATTTCTCTAATAATTAGTGATGTTGAGCATCTTTTCATGTATTTGTTGGCAATCTGTATATCTTCTTTGGAGAAATGTCTATTTAGGTCTTCTGCCCATTTTTGGATTGGGTTGTTTGTTTTTTTGATATTGAGTTGCATGAGCTGCTTGTATATTTTGGAGATGAATCCTTTGTCAGTTGCTTCATTTGCAAATATTTTCTCCCATTCTGAGGGTTGTCTTTTCGTCTTGTTTATGGTATCCTTTGCTGTGCAAAAGCTTTTAAGTTTCATTAGGTCCCATTTGTCTCCAACAGATTTTAGTGCCTTGGCTTCTATCTTGTTCAAAGTGGTTGGGAGCTTATAGCCGTAAGAGACAAGTTCACGTCCTTACCATATTTAACAGCTTCAGGAGAAATAATACCCATGCAGTTTGAGCCAGTAATTTGGAGACTTTCAGGCATATGATTTTTTAAAATGAGAGTGGAAAGACTCTCAGGATTTCTTACGTCTTGCCCACACGAGCCACAAACTGAAAAGGAGAAAAGACATTTACAGATTCAAACCTTTGGAAGTGAATGGGCAGCTGCCCAGGCGTTCAGGACCAACCCTGAGCCTGACATTAGGATCCCTTAGACAGTCTTGAGCATCCACTGTCTGTGAAGCAGTATAGCTCTTGCTTGGGAAACTGGAGTTCTAAGGTGGGAGGACAGGAAAAAATGTGAAAAGATGGCCCTGGTTTCTGTTTTCTACAAAAGTGCCATGTGGGGTAATTACTCCCATTGAAGCTGTAAACTTTGACCTTTCTGGAAAACCTTTGTGTATGAAGCCTTGATATGCTTATAGGAGCCAAGGCTGGAACCAATGAGGACTCTGCTTCACGGCAGTGCGGAGTCTCAGAAAGTACTCTCTAAGCCATCTACCAAGGTCTACCACCTAGAACTGTGCTCCTGGACATTGAACATCAGGCCAGTGCAGGTGGAGAGGTCCAAACTGAAGCCTCACTTAAACATGACCTTGGGCTAAACTCTGGATCTCAGTTGCCTCTTCTCACCAACTTACAACCACTTTTAAAAACAGTTTATTTTGTTTTGTTTGGTTTGTTTATTTTGTTTTATTTTTTTTACACTCCACATATGAGTGAAAACCAGAGGGGAAGAGAGGTGGTGGGAGGGTGAAATGGGAGCGGGTCAACTCTACTGTGATGGCTGGAAGGACCATATGTAACTCTTGCTTTGCTCCATGTGGACCACTCAGCGCTTTTCTCTCTTCCAGCAATAAAAATTCACTTTGAGAAAAACTATTTAAATCAAGAATAAAAATATCTTCTCTATCTCAAACTACTAAATAACACACCTATCAGCTAACGGGGCCCAAGTCTGCCTTAGATTTTTTTTTTTTTTGGCTAAGTATGAAAAACACACCAAAATATATTAAAAGCTTAGTTGTTTCATGATCCATATGCTACACTAGAAACCCTCTCAATTCTGGTAAGCAGATATATATACCAATGTTCACCAAAATATTATTTCTTACAAGTAATCAGGAAATAAGTGTCCACGGGCAGGAAAATGGATAAATAATGATATATCCATACAAAGAATGGACTAGATCAGAGGTCAGCAAACTTTTTCTGTAAAGAGCCAGATGGTAAATATTTTAGGCTTTCCAGGCCATACAGTCTCTGTCACAGCTACTCAACTCTGCTGTTTGGTGTGAAAGTGGCCATCGAAAATACATAAAGTTTATTTACAAAAAGAGGTGGCTGGCTAGATTTGGCCCACAGGCCATAGTTTGTTAACCCCTGAAATCGATCCATATCCACCAACATGGAAACATGTCAAGCAATGTTGAGCCAAAAATGCAAGTTTCAAAACAATATGCATGGCATGATTCATTAACACAAAGTTTAAAAATCTGAAGGCAATACTTTATAATTGTGGATATGTACATATTAGTAAATGTATAAAAATAGGCTCAAGTGATAAACTCTGAATTCATGACAGACAGAAGATGTAGGAGAATCAACTGTAATTTTTTTACATTTCTTTAAAATCCAAATATCCAAATCCAAAGCAAATAAGGCATAATGCCAAGATCTAATAAAGCTGGGTGGTAGATACACAGATAATTATCACATTATTCCCGGTCTTAGTATTATATTTGAAACACATCTCAAAAATTTCTTTTTAAGTATTCAATAGAAACATGCATTTCCCTTTATTTTGAGGAGACAAGGCTTAAAAATCAAGTTAAATATGTTTTTGCTCTGCATTAATTTAATCTAATAGCTAAAATAGACTGGGCTAAAGAACTGCTATATTATAAATGAGACAAGGTGGTAAAAACAGGCACTCCATCTTTGATAAACAAAAGAAAACTATGTATTATAAAATGCCTAGAAAAAAATTGTTTTTAAAACAGCATTCGCTGTTTTCTTAATTACAAAGTAATTCACGGCTATGTGTAAGGAGAGAAGAAAAACCTTGGAAAATAAAGACAAACAAAAATAAAAATGTAACCCATGAATTATCCTATCACCCAACCATAACTATTAACATTCTGATGTGGGTCACTCTCTAGGATTTGTTATGTGCATTTTTTAACTTACAAAAATGGTATACCACATATACATATTGTTTTGTAGACAGCTTATTTGAACAGCCTTTTTATTTGAATACTCATTTATGCACCTCTCTTTTCCTGTATTTTTATCTCAAAATAATCTGCATGCTATATACACAGAGTTCACTCCTGACATCTTAGCTTAAAAGACTTTGATCCGAGTTGCCAACAAAGTGGCACTGAGACCAAATCGAAGCTCCCCCAAAGCCCTCACTGAGTCACCACTCAGAGCTGCCTGTTCTAAGCTGTTTATAAAACTTGTCAGGCTAGCTACCACCTCTGTAGACCAGGACTATCTAATGAAAACTACAACATACAAAGCTGTTACTTGTTTGTCCTTAAAACAACCCTGAAGGATATAAACTAAAACAACTGCCAATCTTCCTTCACAAACAGAGCAGCTGCTGTTAAGGAGATTAATAAGTAACTTACTTGAATAACTTGCTCCTACCCTATAGCAGAACCGTCATCCTATAAACAAGTCTTACTGGAAACTCAGGCTTCCATTAGTGCTGCTGGCTGAATGCTTTGCTACACCTATCACACCTATTATCAGCAAGCAATTTAGCATCAACTGCATTTAGAACGCTGGGCTTCCTGGGCAGCTGGAAAGAATACTGTTTACAATCTCATGCCTCTTGCATGAACAAATTGGGCTTTTCTCAACTTTGCATCTCCACACCAACCTCCTCTTTTAATTCCAAACCTACCTTTCTTACAACTTCGAACATCCACCTAATCACCCTTCTTGGTTAGCCATGGAGCTTTACTGTTAGGAAAAAGGACGGAATAAGGAGGAAAGGAATCATGGCCACTTGACCATGCCTCACCAGAACCAAGAAAAGCCACTCTTCCAGGCCAGAAGGGAAAAGCATGGGCCGCTGTAGATCTGTCCAGGAACCTACATAGTCTAGTGGCCAGGAGTTCACTGGTCCCACTCACCTCTCCACCACTCCCCTTGACTTAGCTTTCCCCTTTCCCTGAGATTTCTCCCTGTATTCTTTCTCCTGTCCCTACGCCAGCTCTCTCTCTTGTATCTCAAGTTCAAATGCCTAAAAAAGAACTGCTCCATTCAGATCTTACAAGCCTGATCATCAAGTGCCACTGATCAGCCAACAAGCAAATATCCAAGGGTCAGATCCTTTCCCCTGATCAATTAACTGTGACCATGGTGGCTGGCGGGAAGGGTCAGGAAGTACAGAGACAACCAAAAGTAAAGAACTGCCCAGGGCCACTTTTGCCAGCAAAAGACTAAAGTGAGCAAGCTTCTGAGAGCTGGCCTGTCTTTTAAATCTACTGGTGTCTCAAACTAAACACATCATATTAGTCTCAAACCAACTTCTAAGGTCTGCATTTCCACCATTATCCAGGTTCGTCAAGCACACGACACTGGGGTTCTCACTCATTCACAAATATCCTTGCCACAATATAAAGTGGCTTTCCACTGTCTTCTATTCTCCATTCCCATTGTCACCCTATATTAGACCTTTGGTCTTTCCTAGTTAACCTGGTTTCACCGTTTATTGCCTTTCTTATTCCAACCCAATCAACTTATTCTTCCTAGATTAGACCTATAAACAGCTTTCAAAGTTACCACTCCCTGCTCAAAGCTATGGCCTAGTTATTCCCCCCTCCCCCACTTCCAGCCAAAATAGGTCCAAACCCTAACCCATGCACACAACCCACAATAAGGCCTATACCTACTTACCTAGACTCATCACGTGCTTTGTCCCTTATTACAGCTAAACTCACTCCTGTCCCAACACAGAAACCATTCTGTTGTCTCCAAACCTGTTTATGCCACTTCCTCCATCTGATAGACTTCATTATCCTCCCAGGGCACCACTTGCCAAATTCCTGTCATTCTCCAAGGTCAATTCTGTCTGCATGACCTTTCCAAACTCCCCAGCAAGATGAGTTCTCTCCCTTGGTCCCATAGCACTTAATTTAAACATCTAGCACTTCTAGTTCAGTGCTGTTCCATAGAGATATATTGACAAGCTACATATCTAAATTTCCTAGTAGCCATATTCAAATTGGAAAGAAACAGGTGAAATTCATTTTAATAATGTTTTATTGAACTCTTCATGTCGAAAATCTACTATTTCATGTAGTAATGTAATCAGCATAAAAATTGAGATACTTTACATTTTTGCATATTACATCTTCAAAATCTGATATGCATTTTACACTTAGAACACATCTCAATTTGTATAATCCATATTTGAAGTGCTCAAGTGGCTGCCTTATTGGATAGTGCATGACCAACTCTTTCAAGCTAAAAATGGTAAGGCTTCCTTCATTCCCTCTCCTATAAGCCCATGTAAAACTTTAAATTTTAATTTTTTTTTAATCCCAAGCTTCTAATTTATCCCTCCTCCTCTTTCCCCTTTGGTAACCATAAGTTTGTTTTCTAGGTCTATGAGTGTGTTTCTGTTTTGTAAATAAGTTCATTTGTATCACTTTTTTTAGATTCCACACATAAGTGATATCATGATATTTGTCTTTCTCTGTCTGACTTACTTCATTTAGTATGATAATCTCTAGGTCATCCATGTTGCTGCAAATGGCATTATTTCATTCTTTTTTATGGCTGAGTAATATTCCATTGTGCATGTATGTATATATATATATATATATATATATATAAACACACACACACCACATCTTCTTTATCCATTCATCTGTAGATGGAAACTTAGGGTTGCTTCCATGTCTTGGCTATTGTAAATAGTGCTGTTATGAACGTTGGGGTGCATGTATCTTTTCGAATTGAAGTTTTCATCTTTTCTGGATATATGCCCAGGAGTGGGATTGCTGAATCATATGGTAGCTCTATTTTAGTTAAGGAACTTCCATGCTGTTCTCCACAGTGGCTGCACCAATTTACATTCCCACCAACAGTGCAGGAGGGTCCCCTTTTCACCACACCTTCTCCAGCATTTATTACTTGTAGATTTTTTGATGATGACCATTCTGACTGGTGTAAGGTGATACCTCAACGTAGTTTTGATTTGCATTCCTCTAATAATTAGAGATGTTGAGCACCTTTTCATGTGCCTGTTGGCCATCTAGATGCCTTCTAAACTTTAGTTTTTGAGGCTAAGTATTATACCTTCCTTATATTGATATCCCCTAGAGCAAAAACTACAGCCCAAGGGTCAAATCTGGCTGGCCACCTCTTTTTTGTAAATAAAGTTTTATTTTAATATAGCCTTGCTTATTCATTTACATTTGTCTATGTTGCTTTCACAGGACAATGGCAGAGTTGAGTAGATGCAACAGAGACCATATGGCCCACAAAGCCTAAAATATTCACTATCTGGCCCTTTGCAGAAACAGTTTGCTGACTCCTTACCCAGAGCAGTAATACACTAAGTGTGGTCAGTAGGCCAGTGCTGGTCAGCAAACCATTATCAGTCTAAAATGAGAAGGAGCTTCCATCAGAATGTAAATAGATTTTTTTTTGTAACAAGATTTTCTTAATGAAGAAAGCAGTATATTAGTTAACAATCTGGTACTGGCTCTGAATCTCACCATAACTGTTTAATTGACTTTATTGTAGTTATGCCATATAATTTTTAAAAATTTTATAGGCAAATATATTGATTTTTTAATTTAATTGCTTCTGAGTCTCCAGCTTGGATAAAGTAGTTTCTCTCATTCCTGTATTGTTCATATGATCACTATACTTTTATAGAATTTTGTTTTGTGTTTACATCTAAGCATTTAAACCAACTAGAAGTTTTAATAAAATTCAAGTAAGGGCTCCAATTTTATTTTTTCCATACATGCAGTAGTACCAGAATCATTTAAACCTAGCTTTCCCTAAAATGAATGTCCCTTTTCATATATTAAATCATATATACTAGAATTTATTTCTGGATTCTCTATTATTCCACTGACCTATTTATCTCTTTATAAGTCAACATCATATTGAATCAATTAGTGACTTTATCATTGTAGTAGTTATACATTGCTACATAACAATATTACCATAAATGTAGAGACTTAAAACAGCACACAATTATTATCTCACAGTTTCTGTGGGGTCAGGAGTCTGGGTACAACTTAACTCTGTCTTCTGTTTCAGGATCTCCTAAAGCTTCAATCAAGGTGTCAGGTGGTTGCAGTCTCATCTGAGGCCTAAATGGGGAAGGATCTGCTTCCAAGATCACTTGATTGTTGGCATCATTTTGTTGCTTGCAGGCTGCCAAACTGAGGGCCTCAGTTTCTGACTGTCAGTGGGAGACTGCCCTCAGTTCCTTGCCATGTGGTCCTCTCCATAGGGTAGATCACAACATAGAAGCTGGCTTCTTCAAAGCCAGCCAGGGACACAGTCTCTCAGGAAGACAGACATTACAATCTTACCTAATATAATCATGTACATGTATTCACACACATCGAAGCACCTTTGTTGTATTCTATTAGTTAGAAACAAGTCACAGGTCCTGCCTGAACCCGAGTGAGGGAGATTACACAAGAACATGATACCAGAAATGGGGATCATGGTGGCCATCTTATATACAATAGTATATTCTGATAACACTGGTAAGGCACATACTTCTTTCCCCCTGCCCCATATTTCTCATATATCTCTTGCCTTCTCAGGCATTTATTCTTCTATATAAACATTATTATTTTATCAAGTGCCACCCCCCTCAAAAAATCCCATTGGGAGTTTATTTGGAATTACATTAAGCACATTTTTAAAAATTTTTTTTAAAATTTATTTATTTATTTATTTATTTTTGGCTGTGTAGGGTCTTCATTTCTGAAGCACATTTTTTAAATTGACTTTTATTAGATGAAATCTCCCCACTCAAGAACACAATGTCCTTTAATCTCTTCAGATCTTATGACCCTCAATAAGATTTGTTTCCTTCATGTTCTTGTTAACTATTCTGAAATAGTTATGATTTCTGTTGCTACTGAGACTGAAATTTTTTCCTCCCTCTCCTTTTCTAAGGCTTATGCTAAAATAATGAAAAGCAATTAATTTTTGTATTTTTATCTTGTATCTAACCACTTTACCAAATTCTCATATTAGTTTATCTTTAAACTAGACTCTATTAGGTTTCTCAGGATACAACAATTGCATCTGTGAAGAGATAATTTTATCTCTACTTTTTCCAACATTGAGTTATTCTTTGTCTTTTTATATTTGTAGATAAGCCAAAATCATAAATAATATTGGTAACCAAGAATCTCTGTCTAGTTCCCAACTGAATCAAATATTTTTAGTATTTTACTATTTGAACAAATATTTACAGGTTTTTTTTTAATAAATTTATTTATTTATTTATTTATTTATTTTTGGCTGCGTTGGGTCTTCGTTGCTGTGCAGGGGCTTTCTCTAGTTGTGGTGAGCGGGGGCTACTCTTTGTTGCAGTGCACAGGCTTCTCATTGCGGTGGTTTCTCTTGTTGCAGAGCACAGGCTCTAGGTGCATGGGCTTCAGTAGTTGTGGCTCGTGGGCTCTAGAGCACAGCTCAGTAGTTGTGGCACACGGGCTTAGTTGCTCTGTGGCATGTGGGATCTTCCTGTACCAGGGCTCAAACCCGTGTCCCCTGCATTGGCAGGTGGATTCTTAACCACTGCGCCACCAGGTAAACCCCTACAGTTGGTTTTAACAAGTGTTGAATGGAAATCATCTCTGCCAACAAAAGAAATAATGGTAGATACTCCACCCTCAATGAGGTAGAGCAAAACTCCCCACTCCTTAAGTGTGAGCTAGGCACAGTGACTTTCTTCCAAACGGTAGAGTATGGAAAGGGGGAAAAAGAGTAACTTTATAGTGAGAAATCTGACAAAGTATCTCAGCCAGGTAATCAAGGTCAGTATCAACAGTGATTAGTCATATTGACAGTATGTACTCTTCATATGATGTGATGAAAATGGCACTTAACCTCTTAGATCTTCCTCCCCAAAACACATAACTCTAGTGTAATCATGAGAAAAACATCAGACAAATCCCAATTGAGGGACATTGTACAAAGTACGTGACCTGTACTCTTCAAAACTGTCAAAGTCATCAAAAAAAGGAAAGTCTGAGAAACTGTCACAGTCCAATGAAGTCTAAGGAGACATGACTACTAAATGTAATGTGGTAGCCTTAATGAGATATTAGGTAAAAACTCAAAAATTCTGAATTAAGTATGGACTTTAGTTAATAATGTATCAATCTTGGTTCATTAACTGTAACATACTAATGTACCATACTAAAGTAGGATGTTAGTAACAGGAAAAACTGGTTGTGTGGTATATGGGAACTCTATGTACTATCTCCACAATTTTTCTGTTCTAAAATTAAAAGTTTATTTTAAAAAAGAATAAGCCATCAATTTCTCATTTGATTTTTTATTTAGTTATAGTTAATGTTATATGTTACAGCTGTACAGCATAGTGATTCACAATTTTTAAAGGTCATACTCCGTTTATAGTTATTATAAAATATTGGCTATATTCCCTGTGTTGTACAATATATCCTTGTAGCTTATTTATTGTATACATTTTAAATGGCAGGTTTATATTTATTTATCCTAAATAGGAATACCCTTATCCCAATGACAGGGCTAAACTCAGCGACCTAAACTCATTATGTTTTTGGTTTCCATTCAAACCCTCCTGGAATACCAGCTCTCTTTGGTAGCAAACTATAAAGCCTGAAAAGTTAATCATCCCTAATTTCCAGGGTAGGGGGTGTTCTGATCAATTTATTCATTTAACAAATATTGACAATAGTACCTCCCATGTGCAAGAAATTAAGAAAAAAGAAATACTCTACACCATAAGAAATAATGTTGCCAAAAACCTACCTGTTACACTTTACAAAGTACTTGAATGTCATTTAACCTTCACCACTTGACTGAGGCAGATAGCTTCAATTCTGAAGAGGAAACCGAGGCTCAGAGAGAGCATGTGAATTGCCTAAGGTCACACAGCAAGTGTCTAAGCCAAGACTTCACATAGGACTAATCTCAAATCCCCTGCAATAGAAGGCAATAGCTAAAAGAATAGCAAGAGAGTGATACAGTTTAGTATGAAACAGAAATTGGAAGAGGTGAAAAATCCTGAAAAGCTTCATCAGAAATAGAAATTGAACACAAATAGAGATGTGGATGTGGAAGGGATGTTTAGGAACATTTACCACCCAGCTTCATTATCAAGATTTGGGTTCCTTTTCAACCCAAAGGGGTCTACCCTAGAGAAGTCCTAGTATACTCCCTACAAATCATAAACTCCTAATGATTGTTTGTGGAATGATTAGATCAATGAACTCACCCAAGAATTCTATACATCTCCATGATGATGTTTGGAGAATGGGAATTGAGGTGCAGAGACAAACTCATTTCACTGAGAAATGAGAATTGGTAATTTGAGGCAAGAATAAAAGTCTCTATACTCCTGGGGAGAAGAAGATTGATTATTCAGTAGGCATGGTAACTAGTAACTACGAGCACCCACTTCTAAACCTATTTGATCAGTGGCAATTCACCTTAGTCTAATTATCAATAAAAACTCAACCTCTTTCAGGGAACATACTTCTAGAAGCTAATTACAGTGACAGCCTCACACAGTTCAAGAGCAACCAATCAGCAGCAGATGCATTGCAGTGACTATGCTTCTTAGAGGCCATCAACAACAGTCTCACCCAAATAGCCATGGTTCTAAGGCCAAGGTCAACCACTCTGCTTCTGTACCCAAAGCAACCATCAAACACCACCACACTTCCCAAAAAGACCAGCAAGCTGTTTCGCTCATAAACTGTGCTTGACTAGTACTGCTCTCTCTTACTTTAGTAAGAAATGAATTCAGGTTTTTGTTTTACATATTGGATGACAGTCTAATATTTTGAAAGAGGGAAAACCAAATCTCTTCCTAACTTCTCAGTGCAACTGTAAACAAATACATTCCCCCTAAGAAACGGAAACTACTCCAAACTCCAAGAGTTCAATTGCAGACACTTGCCAGAGACCAGTTCAGTGGGTGAGAAAAATACTAGATTGGCTACATCTTGCTTCTCCTCAAACTAGCTTTATGGTACTACAGATCATCACAGGAAAGCATTCATACGGTACGAATTCATTTATGACAAACTGCATCACAGACCAGAGTAACATCCCAGGAATCAGAATCACCTTGGGAGTGGTTTTTTTAAAAATACATACCTAGGCCCCTCTCCAAATCAATTAAAATGGAAACTTCATCAGATAGGACCAAACAGCTGTGATTTTAAAAGCCCCTTAGTGATTCTGATGAGCACTCCTCTAGTTAGGAATGACTAGCAAGGTCTCCTAAGAGTGACAAGGCCATTTTGGCTTACTAAGAGAGACTGGAGACCTAGCCTAAGACTTTTGGGCAAAGCAGACCAAATCAGGCCCATGCTAGATATTCAATAGCTAGATATGCCCTAGCTGTCTCCAGATCCAAGAGAATCAAGATGAACCAGGCCTGCTATTATACAGAGTTCTCTCTGAATCAATGGTTCCCAATCCTACTTGCACAGCTGAATCACCTGGAAGATCATTTTAAAATTATGAAAGCTGGCATCCTCCTCCAGGCCAATTGAATCAGAATCTCTTAGGGTGAGGTCTAAGCTTACAGTATTTTAGGGCTCCTTAGGCAATCCTGATGAGTAAACAGGGTTGAGAACCACAGATCTAGATTGCTCACCTAGTACCTGCACCTGACCCAGCCCATCTTTCAGTACAAGGCAACTGCAATTTCTCCTAAAACAGATGATGATGAAAAAGCCTGTCATACCTTACAGAAAGCACAAAGAAAATCTTCCACAGTAGAACTGTGATCCTTAATTCTATCACCAAACTATTTCACATGCTTACATGTTCAAGTGATCAAATAACCTAAGGGAAAACAAGAAAAGCCCTCTCCTATCTTCCCCCCTCTAGTCCTCTTCTTGACGAATATTGGGGCTCTATATAAAAGGGGACAAAAATGTTCAGCCAAAAATGAAAAGCATTCAGTCAAGGCAAGTGGGATAACAGCCAAAAAAGGAAATTTAAGAGCAGTAATCCAACGATCTGCCTGTCATGAAGAGATAACCCAAACTGGAAGCTGCTGTAATGGGTCCAAAGGAGAAAAAGACATAAGAATATATTTCTAAAGTGCACTTCAAATTGGTTTAGTGGTGCATTAGTCACCTATGTCAAAGGTTTAACATGTTTAAACAGAGAAACACAGTCACAGATGACTTTCAATTCAAAGCACCTTCTGAAGTGCTTACTTAAAACAGGACATAATGCTGAACAGTCAACGAATCATAAGTAATGTAGTTCACGATAGGGTCAAATCAAGAACTTTAGCTATAATTAAAATTGAGAAAAGTATTTCAATACTTTTCACGGTAGGGTCAAATCAAGAACTTCAGCTATAATTAAAATTGAGAAAAGTATTTCAATCTATCTGGATAAAAAGTCAGCTAGTTTCTAAGCAACTACTAAGTGGAAAAGACTTAATGTTCTGCAAATGCTGTAAAAGGTAGTACCCATATCCTAACTGCATGTTGCATGGATGAAGTTGCTTAAATAAGGGAAAAAAAACTTTTCAAATTACAATGTACAAGTCTTGTAATAAACACAAAGGGTTATCATTGTAGTAACAGAAAAATAGCAGAGCGATGACTCGTCTAACATCAAGCACCCCACTCCCCACCATACTTTGAACTCTGCTGCTTCCACATTAAATTAATCCACCAAGATCTGAATTAGGTCAGAAGACACATGGGCCTCCACCTGGTGGGAAGAAATTCGATGAGCAGAGAAAATAGCAGCAACCTTCAGAGCTTCATTCCCATTTGTCCAACTCCAGTCCCTGATGACCAGATGACCTTAAAGAGGATGTGCTTTCATAAGCCTCTTCCAACCTAGAACATTCCCCTTGACATCCAAAAGCTTTTTAAAAACTGAAAAGTAGATACCAATATCTATTAGAATAGCCCAACTGTTGCCATCTCAGACACTCTATTCAATCACTCACAATCAACTACGTATTTAATTAGTACCATGCAATGTAGAGATACAGATATAAAGGACTTCCAGTTAGAGATGATGGATTGAACACATCCATTTACCTTGGCTATCTCCCAAAACTCCACTGAAATGACACTAAAAGGATTTTTTTAACCCACAATAACAATGAGAATGGAAGAGGAGACAACTGCAATGACATTTTGGGAGCTCAGAAAAAGCCAAATCCTATGGCAGCTGTGAGAAAAGTCAAGAATAAAATATTTGCACACAAGCACCCCCAGAAGGCAGCTCCATGCACTCTTGGAAGTAGGGATGAAAGGGGGCTAAAATAAGGAGAATCTGGGAAAAGCTTTTTGAAGAGCACTTAGATCTCCTCCAACTTCCAGTCTCTGCCTTCTCCCCCATTCCAGCATGGGTTCAGAGATTTATTTTCCAGGGAGAGTGAAGTGAACTGGGGAACCAAAGCATGGTGAACATTGGATTCTACACTTGAAACAGGAGCTTAAACAAAGGTGCATTTATACTGCATGTGGGGACATCCATATCCCTAACCTTCTTCATCCAGAGAGAAGATTGGAAGATTCTTCTATAGGAAATCTGATTAGACCAAAGGAAAAGACATAAAGAGATTGACCTTGGTTCCAAAACTCAACTGCCCAGCCAAATCACCCAACTTATAATCAACAACTCCCAGTAAGAGCTTCCAATCAGCGTTTTTAGTGCTCCACTCTTAAACAACAAAGAGCAAATGGGTACCAGAAATTTGAGGTAAGTCTGTAGTATGCCAGATAACAGAGAAGCTTGGAGGAAACAGCAAAAAGAAGCAAACTTAAAAAAAAAATCATTAATATTGTCAGAAGGATTTTTAAATATTACATTTATGAAACAGCAGGATGCTAGAAAAAGAAACGCTTAGGCCTCAACAGAGAGCTCCTAGATATCAACATATAAAACAAATGAAAAATGCAATAACAGGCAAGGTAAGCTGGGAGAGATCTCCCAGAAAGTAGAACAAAAAGACAAAGAGAATTAGAAAACAGAAGGGGAGACAGAGGATCTAAGAGGTCCAGCATCGAAACAGAGAGAACAGAGAAAATGAAGGGAAATTTAAAATAAAACAAAACAAAAAAACAATTCAAGAAAATTTCCCCAAACGGAAGGACATGAGTTTGCAGATTGAAAGGGTGCAGAGGAAAGAGATAAAAATAAACATACGCCAAGGGGTAGTATTGTGAAATTTCAGAGCACTAGGAACAAGACAGAGATTCCAGAAGCTTTCAAAGAACAGCAGAATTTAAGAAGAATCAAAATAACATTTGATTTCTCAACAGTAACAAGAGCAAGAGACCCGGGGAAAAGAGGAAGTGGCAGCAAAGTTCTGAGGGTAAATGATTTACAAACTAGAATTCTATACTCAGCCAAACTATCAAATTAAATTCAAGAGCACAGTAAGATCTGCACACCTGCAAGGTCTCAAAAAATTAACCTCCCATGCACTCTTCTCCAGAAAGTTACTAGAAGATTTGCTCCACCAAAATGGATGAACGACGAAGAAAGAGGAAGACTGGACATCTAGAAAACCAAGGATACAACATAAAAGGAGACAGGGGCTTCCCTGGTGGCGCAGTGGTTGAGAATCTGCCTGCCAATGCAGGGGACACGGGTTCGAGCCCTGGTCTGGGAAGATCCCACATGCCACAGAGCAACTGGGCCCGTGAGCCACAACTACTGAGCCTGCGCGTCTGGAGCTTACGCTCCGCAACAAGAGAGGCCGCGATAGTGAGAGGCCCGCGCACCGCGATGAAGAGTGGCCCCCGCTTGCCGCAACTAGAGAAAGCCCTCGCACAGAAACGAAGACCCAACACAGCCAAAAATAAATAAATAAATAAATTTAAAAAGGAGACAGGATTCCCCAGGATGATGGTAAAGGGCGATTATAATGATGTCAGCTGTTTCAAGGCCCGGAGAACACTAGCCCAGATTGAAGGTCAGAATGCTCTGGGACAAATGTCTCTAAGAATAGGAAATTGATAGGATACACAAAGTGTTTCAATACACTAAGTGAAGATATGCAGTTCTTGGGGAGAATACGGGGATAATTTAGTGATGAATGAAGAAAATTAACAAGCAAAGGATAAAACAAGGCAATTTTTAACTGAAGGGAAAACAAAAAGATGTGCAAGCAATCATAATAGACACACTACATGGTTCAGCTGTGAATAGGCTTACCTAATTGCATTAATGTGATCACTGACTACTGCTTTAACCAAGATGATATATGATAATGATAAACTGATAAAAGATATATTAGGGTCTACCCAATTTAGGAAAGATGGGAGTGAGGGAGAAGGTGGTAGGAGAGCTAGATCTTGATCTTCCATAGTAGGAAGACAATATATAACATCTAATACTGAAAAGTCCAGTAGTAGTAGATTAACTACATTACTTAGAAATGAAGGTAACATGCTAAAAGCAGCAGCTAGTAACAGTTGGTTAACATTCTACTGAAATACCTGGCATATAAGACATTCAATGAATGTTTGTTGAATTTCACTGATATGCAAAGGAATAAGTATAAACTTTAGTATGTGCCCAAATTCAAACAGTGTAAAACATTAAGGGTTGTTCTTTAAGACTTTTTCCCCTGTATTTAACCCAAGTACCTAAACTTTCCTGGATGACAAAAGAGAAGAAACATTTTGACTATTATTTCTTTCAATCTTCCCCCAAAAAAGATTAGTGATGCTTCCCAAATTTTAAAAAAAATCACTAATATTTCACTATAAGAGAATTTGATAGCACTATTGATAAAGCTAACTGCCTCCCTGGATAATCAAAGAAACCAAATCCAATATACACTGGAATGAAGCAAGGATATTTCTCTTCACAGTATTATTTAGTGGATGTAGCTGTAGTGGATTTAAATCTAAGCTCAGAACACAGATGAATGTTTAAAATACATTAAAAAATTTCTAAATCAAAACAGAATTTACCTTATCTACTGTATAGCACAGGGAACTCTACTCAATACTCTATAATGGCCTATATGGGAATAAAATCTAAAAAAGAGTGAATATACGTATACGTATAACTGATTCACTTTGCTGTACACCTGAAACTAACACAACATTGTAAATCAACTACACTCCAACAAAATTTTTTCTAAAAATGGAATTTACCTTGTAAGCATCATATTGATAGTTTTCCTGTTTGTTGTTGAAAAAACTGTATTTGTCATGGAGAGATATTTTTGTATTAGGGTAAGATAGATATCTTTTTAATTCAAACATAGCAAGTTCAATTCCAATTAAAATTTTAGGTAACTAAAATGTCCGGCAAACTAGCTGATCATAAAAATATAATAATTGAACTATCATTAGGATAAGTAAGTCTTATACAGTCCTCTACTCCACCTTTCCACACATCACTGTCAGAAACACATTGAAACTACCACAGGTAGACCGGAAATATCATTTTAAAAAGCCTCCCAATTGAGATGAGTTGAAATAAATACATGAGCCCAAGAGTAGTCAATAAAATTTCATTTATTCATTCATTAAGTAAATACTTCCGGAGTAAACCTGTTATGTGCCAGGCACTGTTTGCTAGTCTTAAAGCACAGGATAACTTACTCCTAGGTGTGTTTTTTTCCTCCTCTTCTATAAACCTGAAAATGAAACATACAAATCAAAGAGAATAAGGGAGCCATTTACCTAACATTCAGGTGACGCTATCTAACCGGAGGACAGATCGTCCCATCCATTTCAACACTATTATATAAAGAACTACCTACCTTTGTCTTCAAGTAAAGAATTATGGTACACCATGGAGAATGTTTTTCTTCTTACTTGCGATTGTGTTGAGAATGCTCGGGTATGGTGGTTCCAAACAACAGTATATATTGGGAGTTTTGCATAAGACTCTCTTTTTCTACGTAGGACTTTATACTATGTAAAGTTCACTAGTGCAGAGGTTGTAGGCACTGTTGACATTTTGAGCCATAAAAATTTCTTGTGAGGGGCTGTCCCGTACCTTGTAGTATGCTTAGCCGCACCTGTGGCCTCTACCAGCTAGATGCCAATAGCACCCCACTCCCAGCAGTAACTAAAAAATGTCTCCAGACATTGCCAACTATTGGTGGGGGGAGGCAAAACTGTCCCCTGTTGAGAACCACTGCTTTAGAGGAACATCTCAGAGAGGGAGAGTGATTATAGATAGAAGAAGAGGCCAGATAAAACAAAGATCTCTCTTTCATAACTGCAGGTACATCAATCTCTTGATGCTACTGGTCTACCATCATTTTAAGCTCAAATGTCTTCTAGCCCTAAATCTAAACTGAGGTAAGGGAAGAGAAGCAGTCCCATTAAAATGATTCACCGAGAACAGGAAGGAAAAAAATTCTGCCTAATCTTTCCTCCATCTTCCACTTAAAAGAACACCAAGATCATCCTCTTTGTTAATTACCTAACATAACTCCAGAAGTTTTGACAAATATATGAGTACCTACTATGGGCCAGACAGTTCGAGGTGCCAGAGAAAGATAAATTTATCAGCTGCATTTACTGAATTGTTGTCACTCTTATAGACAGTGTTTTCTTCATAGTTTTGCATTTGACGAAGGATTCTTAAATATGACACCAAAAGCACAAGCAACAAAAGAAAAATAGGTAGATTGGACTTTATCAAAATAAAAAACGTTTGTATTTCAAAGGACACCACCAAGAAAGTGAATAAACAACACACAGAATAGGAGAAAATATTTGCAAATGATATACCTGATAAGAGACTTGAGTCAAGAATACATAAAGGACATATACAACTCAATAATTTAAAAAAAAAACCAAAATAAAAATTGGGCAAAGGATATGAAGAGACATTTTTTCAAGGAAGATATACAAATGACCAATAAGCACATACAAAGATGCTCGACATCATTACTCATCAAGGAAATTCAAATCCAAACCACAATGAGATACCCATTAGGATGGCTAGAATTTTAAAAGTCAGATAATAACAAATGTTGGCAAGGATGTGGAGAAATCAACATACTCATACACTGCTGGCAGGAATGTAAAATGGTACAGTCACTTTGGAAAACAGTCTGGCAGTTCTTCAAATGATTCATCACAGAGTTACCATATGACCCAGCAATTCCACGCCTAGGTGTATACTCAAGAGGAATGAAGACATGTTCACACAAAAACTTGTACATAAATGTTTGTAGCACTGTTACTCATAATAGCCAAAAGACAGAAACAACCCAAATATCTAGCAGTGGACAAACGAATGAACAAAATGTGATATAGGCATACAGTGGAGTATTATTTGGCCATAAAAAGGAATAAACATGGATGAATTTTGAGAATGTTATGCTAAGCAAAAGTAGCCATTCACAAAAGACCACATACTATATGATTTCATTTAGATGAAATGTCCAAAAAAGGGAAATCTATAGATACAGAAAGTAGACTAGGGCTTCCCTGGTGGCGCAATGGTTAAGAATCCGCCTGCCAATGTATGGGACACAGGTTCGAGCCCTGGTCCGGGAAGATCCCATATGCCACGGAGCAACCAAGCCCGTGCGCCACAACTACTGAGCCTGCGCTCTAGAGCCCGCGAGCCACAACTACTTAAGCCCGCACGCCTAGAGCCGGTGCTCCGCAACAAGAGAAGCCACCGCAATGAGAAGCCCGCGCACCGCAACGAAGAGTAGCCCCTGCTCGCCGCAACTAGAGAAAGCCCACATGCAGCAACAAAGACCCAACTCAGCCAAAAATAAATAAATTAATTAATTAATTTTTTTAAAAGAAGAAAGATTAGTGATTGCTTGGGGTGGTGGGGCTTATTGGGAGGACAAGGGGAACAACAGCTAAAGGGTATGGGGTTTCTTTTTCAGGTAATAAAAATGTTCTAAAATTGGGGTGATGGTTGCACAAATCTGTGAATATACTAAACCCACTGAATTGTACACTTTAAAAAGGGTGAATTATATGTTATGTGAATTACTTCTCAATAAAGCTGTTTAAAAAGAAAAACAGCATTTAAGGTACAATGGAGAACACAGCATTTGGACCATGGTTTATTAATGAAAATGTCTTGCTTAAAATACCCTTGCATCTGGAGAGATCTCATTCTTTGGTTGTGAAGTATGAAATGATTATTGAAGGCTATTTAAACTACTGAAAATGCTTTAGGTAAACACTTTAAGACTATGGAAATCTTGGAAGTAGGAAAAAATTAAAATGCAGGCATCAAGGAACTTCAGAGGACATAAAATTCTGTGCTTAAGATGTATCAGGGTGCATTAAGTAATTAGATTCATGAGGTGGGGGGAAGGTAAGCCAAGAAGAGTTAAAGAGCTCATATGAAAAGGCTTCGTCTAGAAGACTCCCTTCTTTACCAGCCTGCAGTGATGCTGAAAGATTTTTCAGGAAGCTAAAAATAATCACCCATATGATTTACTCCAGTAACAAATAGGAAGTCAAGTAAATACTAAAGGGCCAAACACAAAGAGATTTAATGAAACAAACAAAAATAGCTAAGCCAGTTCCGAGGAATGGCTACTGGGAAGTTTCAGCAACCAGCATGCGTTATTGCTTTTTCCAAGAAGAACATAATATAGGATCTGTGCAGAGCTCACAATTCCACTGCTGAAATTTTTCAACCTGTGCTGTTTTCAGTCCAAATAAAGTCCATTTCTGTGGTTGCCTTGTGTGATATACCTGTTATTCTATCTTATCTCACTGCAGAGTTCTTGGTATGCCTGGTCTCCAGAGTTCACAATTTCCCGACCTGAGGAATCACCAACGCCAGTGACAAGGAATGTCCGCGGGGGCGGGGGGCGCATTAGGGATTTATTTTTTTAATCCTAAATAAATCTCAGTTCCTGCCCTGGTCATTACAAACAGCCTGTTTCACCATCAAGCCGAGTCTGGGTACCTCATAAAGCACTGTGCCCCAGTTTCAAACCAAAATTAGGGCCAATTAGGGCTAATTGGCAAAGAAAAACAACCAAAGGCCAGATTGGCTTTTTCTGCAGAGCCTCAGGTTTCAAAATGACTGCCTTGAAAGCTGAAATGACCCAGATTATTTGTGTGTGTGGGGGGGGGGGTGACAGACATTCATTCTCCTTCAGGGTGGCTGTGGCTTGGTGTAGGAAAGGAGAACTTGGGGAGAAGGGAGTCGTCGACATGGAAAGAGAAATACTGGGGAATGATCTTTAGGTACCACCTACTTCAAATGAATCACTGCAGTGTCAGCCCTGCACTGATTCCACGAATTGCCAAACAGGATGAGGTAAGGCACAAGCCTGGAGCACCCCCCGCACCCCACCGCCCGCCCCGCTCCTCCTCCTCCCGCGCGCAAAAGCGCGCATAGCTCCGCGAAGTGCACCACGCAGCCCCCGAAGGCTTCGGCTGAGGGGCTGACGTCATCCTTCTGCATTGAGCTTCAAGGACCGGTAGCAGCACCAGTTAGATGGGGAGCAGAGTTGAGGCGCTATTGCTGTCACCAAGTGGCTGGGGTCCTTCCCCAGGGCTCTGCGGATTGGGTTTACGCGATGACAGAAAGATAAGTGTAAGGGTGCAAGGGCGTGGGAAAAGGGTCCTAAGACCCATCTCCTGGGTCGCCGAGAAAGCGCAAAGATGCCCCTGGGTTACGTAAGACCCTCTCCCCTCTGTGCGTCTCCGCGCGGCAACGGCGCCCGCCCCCCATCACTGCGTTTGGAGGCCTTTGGTCGCCCTTGCCCAGCCAGGCAGCTCAGGGCTCCCAGCGCCTGCCTCTCGCAGCCCCGCGGGGTCGGGAATAACTGGGAATCTGGGATTAAACCCTGCGCTCTTGCGCCTGCTCCCAGCCGGCCACAGGTTAGCTCCAAGAGACACCGCGAACGGGCTGCTAAGGGAGGGTGGGGAGGGGTGTCCAGAGTGGAAAACAGACGAATAAACCCTCAACTTTCCCCAGAGGCTGACCCTAACCCGGGAGTTAAAAAAATAAGTCAATGCATTAAAATATTTTGGAAAGGTCGGCAACCTGCAGTCACCGCCACCACGCAGCCCCTTACACCCTGCACCGGGCGGGGTCCAGGGTCTGAGCAGCCCCAAGCCTGCACCCCGCCATCCTGCAGCCCCAGCCCTGCGCCTGTCTCCTGAAGGAGGGGACCGAGATTTGATTTTTGCTTTGGGTTTTTTCCTCCCCCTTCCCTTCCCGGAGCATCACTACACTGACCGATGGACGGCGGCCCAGCCGCCGGTCAGGCGTGGCCACTCACCCAGAAGACGAAGGAGTAGATGATGAGGAGGGTTTTGAGACAGGTTATCACAGGTTTGGTCTCCATTCTCCTCGATGCCATACTACAGAGCTCCGGCGGCGGCGGCGGCGGCGGCGGCGGCGTCGGCGGCGGCGGCGGCGGCGGCGTGCGGCGGGCCGGCGCGCGGGAGGGGGGAGGAGGCGGGGCGGGGCCGGGCGGGGCGGAGGCGCGTGCCGCGAGAGGCCCCGTGAGCGCGCAGACGAGACATTGCGTGTGCGTGAGCGCGCACTCGGCAGAGCCCCCGCTGAAGGAACAGGCCGGCAGAGACTGCGCATGCGGAGAAGGCCGCCCGCCTCCGCGAGCCCGCGCAGGCTCAGACCCCGAGCCGAGGAGCGGGGCAGGGCACCCAGGAGGGAGTAGGAGAACCTGGATGGAGGCCGGGTCGAAGGTCAGGGCCTTTTCGTGGCCGCCGTGGCACGTGAGTTTCTGCTTTGTACACAGTGGGGCTTTACATTTGCAGGGTTGTCTGCACCTGGTTTATTGCTGTCCCCGGAAAGCAATCAGGTTTCTGCATTTGGACGCCCCACTAGGCCTTCTCAGACGGAAGTGGCCCAGTAGTCATGTCCTTGGAACAAGCAGGCCTTGTCTGTGCCAGTAACAGACTGTGACAGGTGGCCGGAGATACAGCTGGAGGAATGGTCAGGAACCCGGGAACTCAGACAGACACCCCCAATCCTTGCCACCGCGGAAGCTCCATGTTTTAGATTTCCTCACATTTTGAAATGATGAAGCCGAATGACAAGAAGTTTCCATATGAAGGTACCATTCTTCCTGCACATAAAATGTATAACAGATAACAGAAAAAAAATGTTTAAAGTCCCTGAGACTCATTTTTCCCACCCTAATAAGTACAGACCACCTCACACTAAAAGAGAACTGTTTCAAGGTCAAAAAACACAGTTCAAAAACAATTCAGAAGTTGCTCAAAAAGCTAAACATAAAGTTACCATATGACCCAGCGATTCCACTCCTAGGTATAGACCCAAAAGCAATGACAACTTGTCCACACAAAAGCCTGTCCATGAATGTTCATAGCACCATTTACCGTAGCCAGAAAGCAGAAACAACCCCAATGACCATCAATTATGAATGGATGAACATAATGTAGTACATCCATACAATGGAAAATTATTTGGCCACAAAAAGGAATGAAGTACTGGTACATGCTTTAACATATATGAACCTTGAAAATATGCTAAGTGAAAGAAGCCAGACACAAAAGACTACATGTTGAACGGTCCATTTATAGGCAACGTCCAGAATAGACAGATCCATAGAGACAGAAATAGATTAGTGGTTGCAGGGGGCGGCAGGAATGAGGAGTGACTGTTAGTGAGTAGGGGGTTTCTTTGGGGAGTGACAAAAGTGTTCTAGAATTAGACTCTGGTGACGGTTGCACAATTTTGTGAATATACTAAAAACCACTGAATTGGACACCTTAAAAGGGTGAATTTTATGGCACGTGAATTATATCCCAATAAAAAAGTAATGTACACTCCACCCAGATTTCCTGTGGATGGTTTGTAGAGGAACACACAGTACAGATTCTGTGGGAGATTTCACTTGATTCCTGAGAGAGTCTGCAGTCAAAACAGCAACACTATCACAGGCTAACTCAGTTGTGGATGATGTTAAGGATACCTTTTGTGAAAGAGTGAAAAACAGTCAATAAAGCTTGAGGAAAGCCTGCCAAGGTCGGTTGCAGGAGTAATTATTACCGCCAATGGGTTGTACATGGTCCCAGGTCAGGGAGGTCATTGTATAAACAGGACACAAATATGAGGAAGAGGAGAACTTGCTTAAGGTAATGATCAACCATAACAAAGAGGTATGTGGGCATAGAGAGGAATAGAGAAGAATATGGGTGCAGGATTAGTCAAAAAAGATTAAGGAACAGATTGGCAAGGTTTCTCTTATAAAGGAAGACCTTGCACAATGATTCTCTACTCTGGTTGCTCGTTTGCATCACCTGGAGAACTTAAAACAACAAGAACAAAGCTATGACTGCCTGTGCCCAATCCCAGGTAGCCTGAGTCATTTGGTCCGGAGTGAGGGCTCAGCAGTTTTTAAAGGTCTTCAGGTGGTCCTAATAGGAATCAAGAGTGGACGGACGCTGTCCCTACTGCAGTGAGCTCAAACCCAGCTTCAGAAAGGAGCTTTCTCCTTCCTTTTTACAGTCCCTGGGCAGCAGCAAAAAAAGGATACTGAAGATTTCAAGCCCAGTGAGTACTCTTAGCCAAAAAAAAGTTCTTGCCCATGCATAATTACTCTGTAAAGGGGTCAGAAATCTCCATTTTCAACCCAACAGGGACACTGCTGAGCGTCATAGATAATTTCATGAGTTAATATATGATATTCACAGACGGCGTCCATCAGCTCAGCTAACTCACCATTTCACAGTTTGGAGCTTTTTGGGGTCCAGATTCTTGAAAACTTGGACTGTTCTAGCAAAAATAAGTTATTTAAATGTAAAGGTAGATATGAATAGTCAGCAATGTAATTAATGGGTAAATTACCATAGTTCATAGCTGGATCCTTGCTATTCAAATTGTGGTCTGTGATATAATAGGGTGACAAACCATGCCAGTTTTCCCAGGACTGAGGGGTTTCCTTTAACTCTGGATTTTTATTGCTAAAACCAAAACCAGTCAGCCACCCTATCAGTGAACTAGCAGCACTGGTATCAGCTGGGAGAGTTTACTGAAAATGCAGAACCTCAGGCCTCACCGCAAGCCCGTGTTAACAAGATCCCCAGGGGATTCAGATGCGCAGTAATGTTTGTCATGGATTGAATTGTGTCCTCCAAAATGAGATGTTGAAGTCCTAACCCCATTGCCTCAGGATGTGACCTTATTTGGAAATAGTGTTGTTGCAGATGTAATTATTTAAGTTAAGAGGAGGTCATCCTGGAGCAGGGTAAGCCCTTAATCCAATATAACTGGTATCCTTAAAAGAAGAAAAGACCCAGGAAGAGGGCCATGTGAAGACACAAACAGGGTAAATGCCGTGTGACTGATTGAAATGATGCAGCTGCAAGCCAAAAGCGCCAAGGATTGACTGTCACCACTAGAAGCTAGGAAGAGGCAAGCAAGAATTCTGCCTAGTCTCAGAGGAAGCATGGCCCTATTGACAATTTGATTTCAGACTTCTGGCCTTCAGAACTGTGAGAAAATAAATTGTTTAAGTTATTTTAAGCCACCCATTTGGGGGTATCTTGTTACAGCAGCCACAGGAAACTAATACATGTCTAAGATTCACTGATCTCCAGTTCCTCAAAATATGACCACAGCTACCATATCACCTAGCACTGTTAGGTGTATACCCTGCCTCCAAAATTGAAAGCAGGTGTTCTAACAAAAACGTGTACATGAGTGTTCACAGTAGCACTAATCACAACAGCTGAAGGGTGGAAACAACTTAAATGTCTATCAACTAAGGAATGGATAAACTAACTATGGTAAATCCATACAATGGAATATTATTCAGTCATAAAAAGGAATGAAGTACTAACACATGCTACCACATGGATGAATCTTTTTTTTCTTTTTTTTTTTAATTTATTTTTGGCTGCGTTGGGTCTTTATTGCTGCCCGTGGGCCTTCTCCAGTTGCGGTGAGTGGGGGCTACTCTTTGTTGTGGTGCGTGGGCTTCTCGTTGCAGTGGCTTCTCTTGTTGCAGAACATGGGCTCTAGGTGCCCAGGCTTCAGGAGTTGTGGCTCCCGGGCTCTGGAGCACAGGCTCAGTAGTTGTGGCACACAGGCTTAGTTGCTCTGCGGCATGTGGGATCTTCCCAGACCAGGGCTCGAACCCGTGTCCCCTGCATTGGCAGGTGGATTCTTAACCACTGCACCACTGGGGAAGCCATATGGATGAATCTTGGAAACTTTATACTGAGTGAAAGAAGCCATACAAATACCACATATTGTATTATTCCATTTTTGTGAACTATCCAGAACAGGCAAATCCATAGAGACAGAAAGCAGATTAATGGTCACCTGGGGCTGGGGGAGGAGGGAATGGGAAGTGACTGCTTAATAGGTCCAGTGTTTCCTGTTGAGGTGATGAAAAAGTTCTGCAGCTAGAGAGTGATGATGGTTGTACAACATTGTGAATGCACTTAATGCCTCTGAATTGTACACTTTTAAATGGTTAAAATAGTAAATTTTATGTTATGTATATTTTATCACATACGCAAATAACATATAACCACAGCAAGTCCAAAGGCCCTGTGGCCTGAAGGAATGATATATTTGAGGAGCTGACAAAAGGTCAGCAAGGCTCAATAGCAGGAGCAAAGATGGTGTACAGGAGGCCAGAGAGAGGTCAGCCCATCCAGGTCCTGTTAGATGACGATAAGAATTTTAATATTTTGCTTAAAAACAAGAGGAGCTTTTGATTTTTATTTGTCTTAAATGGAGCAAGTACTTCGAGGAGAACCAGACTGCCACCAAAGCACCTACGTGGTCCCTGCTCCTACTGTCACCCCTCAATCTGTTGTTCCCACAGCAACCAGAGTGATCTTGTTCAAACACAAACCATATCATGTCACCCTCTCACTTAAACCCCTCCAGTGGCTTCCCATCATTGCCCAAAGAATCAAATTTCGACTCTTTTCCCTGACTTAGAAAGCATACATGAGCTGACTCCAACTTCCTCTCCCGTGACTCCCCCTGTGCTTCAGCTGCTCTGGCCTTCTTTCAGCTCTTCAATCAGACTTCATTTTGCCTGAAAGCCTTCACACTAGCTGGTCCTATCTTTAGAATGCTTTGCCCCTTAAACTCTGAATGGCTAGTCCCTCACTTCCTGTCATTTAGATCTCAGTATAGATGTCACCTCCTCGGAAAGGCCATTTCAGATGAAAATAGCCACCCAGTCAAAAATAGCCACCTAGTCACTACGTATTCTAATTCTCTGCATCACACTTATCTAACATTTTCTTATTTGTGTGCTTGTTTTGTTGTCCTTTCCACACAGGCAGGTAGTTTTGTCAGTCTTGTTCACTGTTGTATCCCCAGTACCTAGATACAACAGCAACTCAAAAAATGTTGAACAGATGGATGGTACATAGTAGTCATTCAATAGATGATTGTTGCCTGATTGAAGAAGGATGTGGTATTTGAAATGGACTTGGAAGTATGTATAAGATAATGGTGGTCTTTGAGCAATGGAGAAGGAGATCATTATGGGCTACGGAACAGCATGAACAAAAGCAGAAAGCTAACTCAGATGAGTGGTGAGGTGCACTAGAAGACCCAGAGTAGGAAAGGATGCAGAAATGTCGGTTGGAGGAGGGCCTTACTCAGGCCAAGTTTGACTCTCTTGTTTAGTAGGGGAGTGATGTGATCTGACCCATGTTTTTACCAAAGTAATTTGGGAGGCAGTATGCAGGATTAGAGGTTGCAGAAGAGAGAGACCAGAAACAGGAAAAGAGTTAGGAGGTAACTGCAATAACCTAATTGGGAGTTGATGAGGGCTGGGCCTTGGGAAGTGGAAGTGGGGCTGGAGGAGGGGCCGAGGCAGTGCATCTCAACTCTGGCTGCATTAAAATCTACTGGGGAGCATTTACGCTTGTGGATGCCTGGGCTCTATCCCCCAGAGATTCCGGTTAACTTGGTCTCTGATGGGGCCCCAGCAATCAGTATTTTTAAAAGCTCCCTATATGCTCTAGCTGGGATTGAAATCCCTGGGACAGATAAAAGAAATTGTTCAGAAATAGAATAGACAGCCCTCAGGGCTAAGTGGATTTGCGTAATGAAGGAAAAGGAGGAATTGAATATGACTTACTTCTAGTCTGAGTAAACTTGGAGGACAGCTTTTTAAATGCATAATCTCAGTATATGGTACATCTACAAGGGACTAGTTTACTGTTATTAGCAGGTATGTATATGAAGGGCTTTTTTAGTCACAAAAGGACATTTTTGTTATAACATTAAGGAAAAATAAAACAATAGAAAATTTTATGTGCACTATGACCTGAACTATGTAAGAACATATAGAAAAGAAATTGGAAGAAAATGTGTATAAAATGTTCACACTGGTAGCTCAGGGGTGGGGGTGGGATTATAGGTGATTTTATTTCCCATTTTTTATATTTACTCTATTTTCCCAAATTTCTAAATGATCATATATAACATAATAAAAGAGGATATTTTATAAAGGAAGCCCTCTACACAAAAGATTAAAATATTAAAGTTTTTAGGGCTTAAGGGGGGAAAACCTTGAACTGTTTTGAGAATTTGCTTAAGTGAACTTTGAGCATATGTCCATTCATCTAAATTTCTGTATTTATTAATATATCTGTGTGTTTCCAGGGATCCCTACCTGAACACTGCAGGTGACTTTTACCCTGGGATTCAGAAATGTCTACAGGACTGAGCCTGGGCCCGCTAAAGGTATGTTTGCAAAAGCCACTCAGGAAAGCACTCAACCAAAGGAACGAGAGAACTAAGGTTTGCAGATTTGGTCTAAGGAGCCTTGGTATAAGTATCAGAGAATTAGGGTTGTTCTGAGGACAGCTCGATATATATTATACATGGAATGAATGATGCAGGCCCTCGTGTTTCCTCATTAGGGATTTATCCCTGAGCCTTGGGGGAAAGCAGATGTTTTAAAAAAAAAGCTAGATTAGAAAAAAAAAATTCATAGAGATATTGGGAGCATAAAGTTTTACAGCCAATATAGCCTGCTTAACAAAAAATTGCAGGGACAAAGGGTACTGTTCTCATTTCAACAGAATGACAGCTGAATGTCTCAGAACACAGAGTGGAAACATAAGCGTCTCAGACAACTTCCCCAGACAGCACAAATTAAAAAGAAGGAAAAGGCCAATGCCACTCTGTAACAGGACTACACTTGTGAGACTATAGTGGCAGGTCTAAGTGATAGCTAGGAGGACCAGACTTGTAAATACAAGTGCTACCTCCCTTCCCACTGGGGACTTTCTGAACATGTTGGGAGGAATTTGAGAGGGATTGAAGTTCTTGAATTTTGGTGTTTTTTCTTTTGACCCGGCAATTCCTCCTCTATGACTTTTCCTTACAAAAATAAATAAATGTACAACATGTATTTATAAGATTACTAATTGCAAAATTCATTATTGGAATAGTGAAAGATGGAAACAATACAAATATTCATCTAAAGTGTTTTGCCATTTAGTCATTCATTCTACAAAATTTTTGAACACCTGCTATTTGCCAGGTGCTTGTCTAAGCATTGGAGATACAGCTGTGACCAAACCAAACCAGGTCCCTATCCTCAGGGAGCTTGCACTCTTCTGGGGAAGACAATAAAATAAATTTTAGCGTATCCATACTATAGAATGCTATGATGTAGGTATATGTTATATGTTAGGTATATTTATATGTTATGTATATGTTAGGTATATTTATACTGAATTAAAACAAAAGATCTATCAAGATATATATATATATATATATATATATATACACATATATATAAAATACATAATTTTTACTTATAAAAACAAGTTACAGAAGAGAATTATAATATTCTTCTGTGACTATAATAATAAAGTGTATTAGATCATTCATAGGAAAACATCAGGATGAAAGATACATGACAAGCTTTGAATGATGGAATTTCGCCTCTGAAAATGCTCATTTGATTTTTTTTACAAGCAGTATTACATTTATAATAAAAATAAGTTATTAAAAAGAAACACTGTAGAGACTAAACCCTAGAAATGCTTTTTGAAAAATTGTTATTGGGATTTTATATTTATCCTGTGGCTGTTGAACATAGGGAAATTCAGGTAAAAGTTTTGTATATATGGGGGTACAAAAATTATGACTTCAGAATAATTCCTTTTGACCTCAACCAAATGGGAATGCAATGTGAAGAAAATAATTTTTGAGGTAAACTATGTCATTATAGCTCCACATGGATAGAACAGTGTTGTTCCCGTCATGATGACACACATCTACTTTTGGAGGGACAGAGCAGAGCTGTTTAGAGCTGTTCTGTTTTACGTATCATTTGTTTACTGCTGAGCTCAAGGACGCATCCCTTTTTAAATGCCTTTCTTAGCAATTAAATATCATTGTCCATTAGGTTCAAAAACTGTCCCTTTGATGGCTTTGCTTTCTACATTTATGTTGTATTTCCAAAGAAATAATCTAAATATCCAGCAACAGGGGATTAGTTAAATAAATGATGTTATTGTGCAGTCACTTTTCATTTGACTCTCAGCTATACTTTCGATGCTCTTTTCTGTATCACAGGTGGTTAGAAACCAGTAAACTACATTTTCCATATTCCCTTTCAGCTTGCATCGCATGAGGTTTGCTACTGGGAGGCACTGGTGGGGAGACTATAAGGTGGACAAGAGAGTAGCCTTTTTGTCTGTCTCTAGGGGTCCTTCCAATAGCAATAGAGGCAGCAACAATGACTACAGGCAACTATTTGTTCCCAAAACATCTGTGGCAGTTTTAACAGATTAGTAAGGCTATGGACTCCTGGGTTTCTACTCAGTGGTAGTAGAGGCAGCAGTAGTACCTCTCACAGATCAGCATCGAGTGTCACAAGTGCAATGGCCCACATATGGGCTCCAGCCCCAGGAGTGGTGGCAGCTTTCAGGTTTCTAGGTAAGACACACTGTGATCAATTGTTTGCAGAACTGGCCAGAATTCTTACTCTCCCTGTTTCCACGCCCTTTTGCAATGTGACTTTGCAGTTTTTCACATGAAAAGTGGAATCTATTTCTCTACTCTTGGAATCTGGGCTGGCCTTGTTCCTTACCTTGAGCAATAGAAGGTAGAGAAAATGGCACTGTGATAGTCCCAAGCCTAGGTCCCAAGAGGACTCTCGGGCTTCTGCTCATTCTCTTGGAGCCACGTGACTGCCATGGACTAAGCCCACACTGGCCTGCTAGAGAGTGAGAAACCATGTGGGTCTGAGTCTAGCCAGTCCTCTTGTCCCAGCTGAGGTCCCCAAACATGTAAAGGAGCCCAGCCAAGATCAGCAAAGCCAACCCACAACCAACTGTAGATGCATGAGGGCCCTCAACTGAGA